>NC_053494.1:220302201-220965781 GCF_905171775.1 Rana temporaria
CAACACCTCCCCTGCCCCACCCCTAAGTCCGCCCCTAAACACAACCTTGTAAATTATCTCATGAAATTACACTGTTAAATATTTTAAACAGAATTACGTTCCAAAAATAAATATTAATAAAATTAACATAAAGCATATCAGTACCCATCTGTGCAGCCTCACTTTGCCCGTGAACGCAGCCTCAGTGTGTCCATCAATGCAGCCTTACTGTGCCCCACCAATGCAGCCTTACTGTGCTCCATCAATGCAGCCTTACTGTGCCCCATCAATGCAGCCTTACTGTGCCCCATCACTTGCAGCATTACTGTGCCCCATCACAATCACATGCAACATTACAGTGCCCCATCACTTGCGCCTTACTGTGCCCCATCACTTGCAGTATTACTGTGTCCCATCACAATCACTTGCAACATTACAGTGCCCCATCACTTGCAGCATTACAGTGCCCCATCACTTGCAGCATTACAGTGCCCCATCACTTGCAGCATTACTGTGCCCCATCGCTTGCAGCATTACTGTGCCCCATCAATGTAGCATTACTGAGCCCGATCACTTGCTCATTACTGTGCCCCATCATTTGCTCATTACTGTGCCCCCCACAAAAAGATGATTTTTGACATATTTGTTGCCGACCTTTGGGGCAGGTAGCGCATGCACAGCTCTTGGTGCAGACCGACATGGTTTCATCCCATACAAATGAAAGGGCTGAAATCACACAGAACTTGGAAGGCATGTGAATCGCAAAGGAACGCAGAGCGTGTTCCTATGTGATTTGCGCTGTGAACCAGTCCTGAGTCTTGGAGTCCATTGCTGAAAAAAGGTCAGGCACTTGGCTTCACTAACTTGCCTGACAGGGGGGGGGAGGGGGGGCACTGACACCCGGAGCAATTGCCCTGAATCTCAGCAAAGTTTCCAGATGGTACAACTTTCCCCTCAATAGCAGACAGCTTGTCTTTGAAGATAGGAATGGGGGCAAGTTGTCAAAGAAGAATACTGGCAGTGATTTGGGGGATAAGAGCATGCTGTATGTGTTGGGGGGGGTGAATAAAAAAAAATTCTCTCCCCTCCTAAAGTGCACCATAGCACATACAACATGCTCTTATCCCCCAAAATCACTGCAAGTATTATTTTTTGCCAACTTGCCCCCTGTCTCTGGGTCTCCTTCTCCTGCAAGTGCCAATCATTAAGATTGTGTATGTACTGACCTCAGATCAGCATGTCCCGTTCTCCTGAGTGCTGTGTCCATTCTCCTCCCCCTCCTTTCCTCCTGACATCCGAGCCAAGGAGAGGGGGGGGGGACTTCAGTCCGAGTCTTAGTGTGAGGTGGGCAGGAAGGGGGAGGAAGTGAGAGGGAGAGATGCCTCGCAGGGTGTCAGAAACACCCAAAAGGAAGCAGCAAGCCAGTCAGCGGAGGTGAGAGAACCAGCAGCATGACTCCCCAGCAGCACTAGCACGGAGGAGGAGGAAGTGAAATCCTCCTCCGCTTTCAATGTAGGCAGTGACGTCACTGGTTGCCAGACGCCAAGCGGCTATAGCAACCAGTGATCAGTAGTGGGTGGAAGCAGAGCCAGAGCCAGCGCTATGACGGCTCGGTCCACCCCTGTTCCCATACTGTCACTTTCATTGCGGGACACTGTGTTGTCCTGCAATGAAGGTGTCCTACTGCAGCCTCACTCAAAGCGGCGCCAGGGCAGTCCAGCCCTGCCGCCTGACAGTTTCCTGGCTGTCAGCCTGGTTCACTTCATCCTCACTCGCCCTGGAAAAAATTATACTCGCAAAATGCGAGTAAAAGAGTGAATTTTTGAGGGCTGCAATATTACAAACATATCCGTTACATTGTGCAGCATAAAAAATACTGGATACAGGCTGTATCCTAACACAAAACTTTCTTCTCGCACAAAAGGTTACTAAACAATATATGCTGTATCCAAACTAAATTGTTAACATCGTCATACCTAGCGCTGTACATATCACATCCAATTCCTTTCTCCCTCCCTTCCTCAACGCAGGGAAACTTATTGAGGAGAAACAAGGTAAAAAAAAAGAAGAAGAGAAGAGAAAAAAAAGGGGGGGAAAGTTTCACAGCTCATATACAGGTCAGACTTTCTGGCAGTTAACTCTATCAGCATTGCGAGAGGGACGTGGTAACAGCATTGCTAGCACCCATCACCACATATAACACACAAAGACATGTCTCACTGTCACTGGGGATATTCATTGCATAAGCCCGCCCCACCATAAATCTCGTACCCCACAAGAGAGTCACCTCCTCCGCGCGCCCACTGTTCACTCTGCCCACCCCCTACCTCAGCAGTCTGTCCATCACCAGATCGACCGGGGACAGTCCGGGGGCCTGAATTCTGTCTTTAACCACTTGCTTACTGTGCACATATACCCCCTTCCTGCCCAGGCGAAATTTCAGCTTCCGGCACTGCGTTGGTTTAACTGACAATTGCGCGGTCGTGCGACGTGGCTCCCAAACAAAATTTGCATCCTTTTTTTCCCACAAATAGAGCTTTCTTTTGGTGGTATTTGATCACCTGTGCGGTTTTTATTTTTTGGGCTATAAACAAAAAAAGAGCGTACATTTTGAAAAAAAAAACCACAATATTTTTTACTTTTTGCTATAATAAATATCCCATTTAAAAAAAAAAAAAACAGTGTTTTCCCACATAACAATGAACACAAATGTATTTCGGCCTACTGGCTATTTTATAGCATAGCTCTGTCTATTCGTCCTTAGGACAGAGTTGCCCCAGTATCAACCTTTCTCAGACATCAGTCTGGCTTGGGGGTCTGTCTGTGTAGGCCAGACAAACCTAAACACATATTCCTTACACATCCGGCTTCAAGCTGCTCTTGTATCACACAGGAGTAAAGACTGATCAGAGAATACTCTCCTTTGTGGCCAGCACCAGTCTGACTCCAATCACACACTAACAGACCACATGTCTGTCATGAAACATGCTTTTTGTTTATCTGTCTAGTATTCAAGAGGAAAAATATTTTTCTTTACCTATAAATCTGCATATCACTAAATTAAACACAGTTAACCTGCAGGCATGAAACATTGTGAAAAACGTGTCTGTTGCTTCTTATATCTTTAGTTTTTGCAGTGCATACATGTGTATTTGAGTTACATAATTTAACTTTCACAAACGTTATCCTAAAAAATAAAATAAAAAAACTTTCATAACTTTCCATACTCATAGAACAAATCTATTAAAGCAGATGGTATATACATAAAATGCAATATTCCACAATATGTTATAGAATAATACATTTTTATTTTATTAAGTCTCCAAACTATTTTCACAAAATATTCTTCTAAATTATGTACTTTGTTCTCTGCTACTTAGTTTATTATAATCAATAATTCCAAACATGATTCCACAAAATGCAATATTTTATATACTGGTACTGTAAAAGAAGAAATATTTGAATTAATCTATGGGGTCTGTTTGACAATGTTTGCCCAAAATTCAATTTTTTTTTAATGGAATTAAATAGAAAATGTGTTAAGTAACTTTTGTAGCTGCACTTTATTCCTGTTTTTTTTAGTTGTAAAAGAAACTGTCAGGAACATACAGAAAGAACCTTCTACCCCAGTGTACAGAAGAACCCCCATGCTCCAATGGCCAGAAGGACCCTCATACTCCAATGTGCCGAAGGACCCCTCCCACCAGTGTGCAGAAGAATTCTCTTTGTCCCACAGTGTGCAAAAGGATCCTCCTTGTTGTGCTGAGTACATAAATATCAACAAGCACAGACAGATATAACATAAATATTGTAAAGAAAAAAAACAGTTTACAAGCATTAAAGTAAATTTAGGTTATTTTGGCAATGGGATCTTGTGCTTCAAGATTTCGCTGGTGACTGGTTTCAGCAATTAATGGGTGATGGTGACCTGGAGATTCTGGGTCACAACTGTATTGTGCTTGCAACAAAGTTCTGCAATCATTGGCTTACAAATGCCCTCTGCCTCTTGACATGATTCTCTCAGTTATCTGTCAATTCATTGATCAAGGATACAGCCACAGAAACTGAAACTTCCCTGGGAAGAATAGCACTCTTAGCAAAATGCATAATGGTAGCATCTATACCTTTGCAGTAGGGTGCAGTGCTGTAAAGTGTGTGTTACTGAAACGTAGGGATGAGCCGAACACCCCCCTGTTTGGTTTGCACCAGAACCTGCGAACACACCAAATGTTCGTGTGAACTTTAGAACCCTGTTAAAGTCTATGGGACTCAAACATTTGAAATCTAAAGTGCTAATTTTAAAGGCTAGTATGCAAGTTATTGTCCTAAAAAGTGTTTGGGGACCTGGGTCTTGCCCCAGGGGACATGTATCAATGCAACAAAAAGTTTTAAAAACGGTCGTTTTTTCGGGAGCAGTAAATTTAATAATGCTTAGAGTGAAACTAAAAAAGTGAAATATTCCTTTAAATTTAGTACCTAGGGGGGCTGTAAAGTATGCATGTGAAAAAGTTTCCTGTACTTAGAACTGTCTCCGCACAAAGTGTCATTTCTGAAAGGGGACCCCCAGATCTTGCCCCCCCATGTGAATTGGTAATGGGGTACATTGTACACCTACCAAGGAAGTGTAAATAGTTGTAAAAAACACACACACACCGTAGAAAAAAGTCCTTTATTAATAAAAAAATAAAAAATAAATCCAGCGGTGGTAATCCACTCGGTCCCGGCTCCCTGCTCCAACGATGTCGGTATCCAGCGATTGGAGCAGGGAGCCGGGACCGAGTGGATTACCACCGCTGGATTTATTTTTTATTTTTTTATTAATAAAGGACTTTTTTCTACTGTGTGTGTGTGTGTGTTTTTTACAACTATTTACACTTCCTTCGTGAAATGGTAGGGGTACAATGTACCCCATTACCAATTCACATAGGGGGGGCCAGGATCTGGGGGTCCCCTTTGTTCCAGATTCTGATAAGCCCCCCGCCCGCAGACCCCCATAACCACCGGCCAGGGTTGTGGGGATGAGGCCCTTGTCCCCATCAACATGGGGACATCCTCCCCATGTTGAGGGCATGTGGCCTGGTACGGTTCAGAAGAGGGGGGCCGCATTCTGTCCCCCCCTCTTTTCTGCGGCCGGCCAGGTTAACGTGCTCGGATAAGGGGTCTGGTGTGGATTTTTGGGGGAACTCCACGCCATTTTTAAAAAAAAATTGGGGTGAAGTTCCCATTAAAATCCACACCAGAGGGGCGCATGCGCGGCGCTGATCGGGATGGACGCTTGAGGTTGTAGCTCCGCTCCACTCGGGACCTAGATCACCGCTGGAGGGCTAATAACGATCAGCTTTTTGCTCCATTTTAACACCCCTCTAGCCGCAACTCAGTAGTGCATGCCGCCAAAGAAAAAAAGTCCCAGGGCCCGGCTCAGCACACCTTGACACACTATCTCCTCCGTGCCCGGGAGCAGGACAGCATGTCACAAGATGGCGCCGACGCGGATCCAGGCCTGCCAGGCACACCGCAACGGACCTCACCAGTCCTTCCTCCCTCAGCGTGGCAATTGGAAGCAAACCGTGAGTACCAGTCGGGGTTATCCAAGGCTGACCTGGATGCTAGTCTGGAATCCATGTATGAAAAACTAGCCACGAAGTTCCAGACTGAACTTCACAAAACCTCACATACGCTCTCCCAGGAGATCGCGGCCCTTGGCTCCAGGACTGACCTCCTTGAAACCAAACATGACGAGCTGGCACTAGCTTACGGGGACCTCAGTAGAGAATATGATTCTCTGTCTGCAGCATTTGTCCAGATGCAATCCCAAATTGAGGACCTGGACAATAGAAACAGACGCCATAACCTACGCCTACGTGGGGTCCCTGAAACAGAACTAGAACTCATTCCCACGGTCATCAAGCTATTTAAATCACTGCTGCCAAATTGTGACTCTGCTGCATTTACATGCGATCGCATCCACAGAGCTCTCAGACCAAAGCCACCCCCGGATAAGCCTCCGAGGGATATAGTTCTTTGTATGAAGGACTTCCTTATTAAAGAAGAGATCCTACGAGCAGCTCGCATGAAACAACGGATTGTGTTGGATGATAATGTAATTCAGATCTATCCGGACATTTCACCTGCTACCCTTGATAGACGCAGAGGCCTGAAGGAAGTTACAACGATCCTTCAATCTGCCAGGATTCGCTACAAGTGGGGATTTCCCTTCAAGCTCACTATCCCCCACAATGGCACGACATACACTGCAATATCCCTGCTGGAAGGACAAGAGATCCTCGTGAAGCTAGGCCTCCTAGATGCTGCAATGATTCGCCGTCCCCCCTCCACACCTAGACCTGCTCCAATCTGGCAAACACCTCCACCTCGTAGGGATAGAAGGAGGATCAGATACGACCCTGGTGACAGAAATCTTAACTAGCCAACTACAGACGCCCTAAACTGGGTTTCTCTACGTTTATTCTACGGCAACTACTACATTGATGATGGAACTATTTTTTCTTTTCGGATATTTTGTTTTTTTTTGTTTGGTCTTTTTCCATTTAATTGAAACGATTTCCATCATTCCAAAGGCTCCCCCTCTGGTATTCGTCCCTTGGAGCCGCGTCATGCTCTCCCCACCCAGCTAAATTTGTGACCTTTCACCCCTTGAACTGTGATTGCGCAGTTCTCTTTCACTAGTTGGGACCTGCTGGGTTCGAGACCTAGTTGTCTCGTTTTGTTTTGGTTCTCATTATCAGGTTGTGTCCTTATCTACCTGATCCGATGCATATGTTCTGCACTCTATTTTTCTATGATTTCTTTTGTTTTATGTTTTTACGATGTTGTTTTTCAGGCAAGTCTTACTTTTATTCAGGTCAATGGTTTACTATGGATATGATGGTGTCCCTTATCAACAGGTTTGCGTAATGTACAAATGTATACTCTAATAGATGTTCCCTGCCTTTTTTTCACTGTGATTCTGCTGGTGGGTGGGGTGACTCCCCTGTCAGATGGTAATTTGGGACCGAAACTAGTTGGGTCTTTTACCTTAGGCCAATTATCCCTGCTTATAGAACACACTCCCCTTTCTCATGCCAGTTACATGTGTGTCACATAATGTGAAGGGCTTTAACTCCCCTGTAAAGCGCCGTAAGGCCTTTGACATGTACAAATCCTTAGGAGCCAAAATTCTCCTTATTCAGGAGACTCACTTTGCCCAATCCTCCCATCCTAGATTCTTCCACAGACAATTCCCGCAGGCCTTTTACTCGCTTCACTCCTCTAAGTCTAGGGGCGCTGCCATTCTCTTGCACTCTTCCTTTCCTATGGAGGTTGGGCAGGTTGTTAGAGACCCGGAGAGTAGATATGTAATAATTAAAGGGCGGGTAAATAACAAAGAATTAACTATCGCATGTGTTATGCCCCTAATGATGCCCCCGTTTCTTTTTTCAACTCCTTTTTTGCCGTCCTGACACAACACCAGTCCCCACACATGATAGTAGGAGGAGATTTCAACATGGTTGCCAATGCTAACCTGGACAGGTGCACCACCGCGAGCCATGCTAAGGCTTTTCCTAAGACCTTGGTAAGACGCCTTTTTGACCACCAATTGGTGGACGCATGGAGAGCGCATAATGTGGGGTTAGAGAGTTCACTTTTTACTCTCATCCCCACAATAGCTCTGCCAGATTAGACTATGTCTATGCTTCACCAGTTCTCTTGGCCAACTCCTCATCCTCCTCGATTCACCCCTGCGTTTGGTCAGACCACCAAGCGGTTTCTTTTACCATGAAGTTCATCGGCTTAGCCCCGGCCCCATACACCTGGAGGCTTAATGAAGCACTCCTATCAGATGCGGTTGTTGAGTCTGATGTTCGGGGGGCCATAGTAGAATATTTTGCTCAGAATGCCATTCCCGACACTCCATTTCCTACAGTCTGGACAGCCCATAAAGCTGTAATCAGGGGGAAACTCATAGGAATTGCCTCAGCACGCAACAAACAGAATAGACACAAAATCCTATCACTTTCGGCGGAATTAGACCTTCTTTATAAGAAGGCTGATTTGTTACACTTAGACTCTACCCGACAGATAATAGAACAAAAGCGCCTAGAACTAGATGTTTTGCTCTCAGATAAGTGGAGAAGGCTTTGAGATGGTCTAGGGCGCGTTTTCTGCTTCATAGCAACACGGCCTCCTCCATGTTTGCTAGAAAATTGAATCAGCAGACGCGCCCTCCACATGTCTATAAGCTAGATGTCGGGTCAGGTCAGACCTCTTCTCACCCGCAAGAAGTGCTTAGCACTTCACACAGTTTTATTCTTCTCTCTTAGCAGCAAGGCCCTCAGAGCCCTCAGTCCTAGACGATCCCTGGTTCAACTCCATCCCGATCCCCTCCCTATCTTCGGCACAACGTGATAAACTAAATGTGCCGTTACAGCGAAGAGGTCCTCGGGGTTATTAAGTCTCTAAAGTCAGGTTCCGCCCCAGGTCCCGACGGTTTTTCGTCAATATACTATAAAAAGTTTGCGGAACCACTTTCCCCCAGATTGGTCCATCTTTTTAATTTGATTCTGCAAGGTGGTAATTTCCCGAAGAAATGTTGCTTGCCAACATGTCCCTGATCCCCAAGCCAAATAAAAACCATGCTCTCCCCCAAAACTATAGGCCTATCTCAGTTATAAATAACGACCTAAAAATTTTTCTAGAATCATGGCAGATAGGCTAGCAGGAGTAATTTCGTCCCTTATCTCACCTTTCCAATCAGGTTTTATCCCCCATAGGCTTATCACGGATAATATACGCCTAGCAACGAACATTATCCAGGATGCCAACCTGTTTTCCCGGAAACTTTTTCTGTTGGCCTGGACATACATAAGGCCTTCGATAGTGTCTCCTGGAACTATCTAGCCACACTTTTGCCCCGCATGGGTTTTCAAGGGGAGTTTTTTCACGCTTTCCAGGCACTATACCAAAGTCCAAAAACACGTATTCGTATCCCAGGGTGCAGCTCAGAGTTTTTGGCTTGGGTAGGGTACACGACAGGGTGTCCGCTTTCCCCCCTTATTTTTGCGCTGGCCCTCGAACCCCTTGCTATAGCCATTCTAAATAATCCAGACATACGAGGGTATACAAAAGGAACTGCCAATTATAAATTCTGCATGTATGCAGATGACGTCCTAATGTTTGTCACCAACCCCCTACTTACCTTGCCCCCTTTGTTGTCCACTTTGTCGGATTTGCGAGGATCTCCGGTCTCTCAGTCAATGTTGCAAAATCAGTGGCTTACCAGTTGGCTTCTCCCCTGAGGAGATAGACCATTTAAAGCGTAGTTTTGCGTTCTCCTGGAGGACAGACTCTATTTCATATCTGGGCATCGAACTGACCGGAGATTACCGCAAACTCTTCCACGCAAATTACCCCAGATGTTTACTAAACTAAAGGCTCTGTTGAAGCTCTGGTCCCCTTTACACATCTCTTTTCTTGGCAGAATCACAGCCCTAAAGATGACAATCTTGCCCAAGCTCCTTTATCTGTTCCGCTCCCTTCCAGTTAGGCTCTCTAAATCCCTTTTATTAGATTTCCAGTCCCACTTGAATAAATTTATATGGCAAGGCAAACCCCCAAGATTCTCCAGGGAAGTTCTTTATCGGCCAATGGCTGGGGGAGGTCTGGGAGTCCCTCAGGTTTGGCTATACTATCTATCTAGCAGGTTCACTCAACAGGCGCAGTGGAATATAGCTAATTCCAGAGTCCCCTGGGTCAGATTTGAGGAAGAGTCAATTTCCCCCTATTTCCTCCCGGGCCTGCTATGGTCCTCTAATAGATCATGGCCAGGGCTGCTCAAAAAATTCCATTGTGGATGAGGGTTTGAGACTTTGGTTGATTATAAGGATAAGTTCAAGCTGAGTTCGGACGGACCTCAGGGGCTTCATTTTTTGGAGACCCGAGATTCCCTTCGGCTTTTGACCATCCTGAAGTGTTTGAGATTTGGAGAGACTGTGGCCTGACTCGGCTGAAGGACTTTTGATGGGATCCGCCTTTGTCTCTTTCTCTCAACTACAATTGCTCTACCCCTTGCCCACTAGGGAATTCTACCATTTCCTACAGATAAGACATTTTTTCCAGCAGAATTACCCCCTTCAAGATTCGACCATGAGCTCCCTTTTTGAAGACATTTGTTATGCATCTCCCAGACAAAAAGGCCTTATAGCAATGGTTTATCGATTCTTGGAGTCAGTGTCAGAACCAAATCTAGTGAAATATAGGGAGGACTGGCAGCGAGAACTTAAACTAGATAGGATGCTTTGGACTGGGTCAGAGGCTGGCAAAATATGCGCAAATGTACTAAGTCCCTGACAGTTAGGGAAACAGCAATTAAGCTCATGACAAGATGGTATTACACCCCTCTCCGCCTTAGCAGAATCTTTCCTCAAGCTTCATCTACCTGCTTCAGGGGCTGTCCCCAGCAGGCTCATTTTTCCACCTATTCTGGGAGTGTGAACAGCTGCTGCCTACATGGAAGGCCGTATTAGAAATGATTGATAAGCTGGTGGGGGAACATGTGTACTGACATTCAAGCACTGTTTATTGTTCCAGGACATTGAGGACACCCCCAAGCATATGGTTAGGTTGATCCACGCCATCTGTATAGCTGTTCACTGGGCAATTGCCCTTCATTGGAAAAAACCAATAGTCCCCTTCTCACCCATAGTAACTAGAGTTGATCAGATGATGCTCTCTGAAAAGATTTTCCACACACTGCACGATACAATCCCAATCTATGACGCTAAGTGGAACCCTTGGTTTCTTTATAGACTCCAGACGTAAGTGACCCTGAAATGTTCCATGTTTTGCCTTTTTATTTTCTTTAATTGACTGTTTTGTTTTTCTTTTTATGATCTGTATATTTTCATACTCACTTCTAGTTTGGCTGAAGCCATATATGTTGAATAGGTATGATGTATGATGCGCTTAATTGCTAACCTCCTCCCAGGGACCTGGGATGGACCATGTGTAAATCTCTCTATCTGTCATTATGGATGTGTACTTCTTATCCTGTATGTATGATTTCTACTACACGTACCGATTGCTGTATTAGCTTTTTCTATGCCTGTCGGTGTTTCACCGGTTTGTATTTCAATAAATACTTTTTGAAAACAAAATCCACACCAGACCTGAAGGGTCTGGAATGGATATTTGGGGGGAACCCCATGTCATTTTTTTTTTAATTGACGGCGGGGCTCCCCTTAATATCCATACCAGACCTGAAGGGCCTGGTAATTGAATTTGGGGGGACCCCCACGCTTTTTTTTTATGAATGAATTCTCTCTGAATTGCCGGGAGCCAACAATTCATTATATCCGCGAGTCCGGTTTTAAATGACTTTTTTTCTTTCAGAAATGACACTTTGTGCAGGGACAGTTTTAAGTACGGGAAACATGCGCTTTTTCACATGCCTAGGTGCGAAATTTGAAGGAATATTTCACTTTTATTGTTTCACTCTAAGCATTATTAAATTCACTGCTCCCGAAAAAACGGTTGTTTTTAAAACTTTTTTTTGCATTGATACATGTCCCCAAACACTTTTTAGGACAATAACTTGCATATTAGCCTTTAAAATTAGCACTTTAGATTTCTCCCATAGACTTTAACAGGGTGTTCCGCAGCTTTTTGAATTTGCCGCTAACACCCCTAATTGTTCGTCGAACAGGCGAACAGGCAATGTTCGAGTCGAACATGAGTTCAACTCGAACTAGTCCCCCGATCCCTCCATAAAGAGTACCTGTCACTAGGGCTGCGCATCTTCACTCGTCTCACGATTCGATGCGATTACGATTATCAAGTCCACGATTCGATTCGATTCGATTCGGCGATGCATCACGATGCATCACGATTACCGACGAGCTCTCACTTCCGCTTGGGCCGCCTAGGTGGCCCTTCCTCCCCGCAATCTTCTGAGACACATCACAGGTTCCAGAAGATTGTCCAGCTATGCAGGACAGCGCAGTGAGACATGTACACCTGGCTGTGAAGCTGCAAGCTGTCACAGCCGGATGCCCACAGAAGTATTGCCAGCGCCGTGGACAGAATGGAGTGTTCGGGTGGCAACATCGCTGGATTGTGGGACAGGTGAGTGTCTTTTTATTAAAAGTCAGAAGATACTTTTTTTTTGTAGCTGCTGACTTTTAATGTTTTTTTTTACTGAACTCTGCTTTTAAATAAAAATAACCTCACTCCCTTAAAGTGGAGTTCCACCCAAAAGTGGAACTTCTCCTTTAAGCACTCCTCGCCCCCTGACATGCCATATTTGGCATATCATTTTTTTTGGGGGGGGGGGGTCCTCTTTTTAGTGGGACTTCCTGTCCTGGCTGCCTAGGTGACTCCTTCTGTCGCCCTAGGTGGCCCCTCCATGCCAGCGATCTTCTGGGACACAGGTCCCAGAAGTTTGGCTGGCCAATGGCAGATCACAGTGCGCGCCTGGCCATGAAGCCGTAAGCTATCATGGCCGGGTGCCCACAGTAGATATGATGGCATTGAGGAGAGGAGCGGGGAAAGGTATGGGGCTCTGTGCGGTCGCATCGCTGGACCGTGGGACAAGTAAGTGTCGGTTTAATAAAAGTCACCAGCTACACTTTTGGTAGCTGCTGACTTTTACTAAACTAAAAAGCAGTGGAACTCCACTATAAAAAGTGATTAGTGCACTACAGGGTACAGGAATATACAAATGTGGCTGCTGGGAGGTCTGGAGGGATTATAATTCACAGCAAGTTCCCTGTACTGTCTGTGTTGAAATTTGAATGTGAAAAAAAAGGGGAGGTACAGCGCAAAAAACTAATGTAAAAATTGAAAACCTGCACATGAGGCGCAGGTTGATATGTTGGTGGTAATGAATTGATGACACTAGAAAAAACAAATATATATAATCAATGGTTATTGGATGTAACATATGAAGGATAAACCCAATAATTATGACATATAGCTGGGAAATCTTCAGATAGTGCAAGAAAAAATTCTCTCAACAATACGTGCCAAAAGATGAAATCAATCAAAGAAATCCAAATAAATATGGTGACGTATGAGTGGGTGAAAAAAATCCACAAATAATGATCAAGTGAAAAGCTGTTGAATTATGTTGCCAGTATATAATCAATGGTATAATCATATATATAATCAATAGTTATTGGATGTAACATATGAAAGATAAACCCATAATTCAACAGCTTTTCACTTGATCATTATTTGTGGATTTTTTTCACCCACTCATACGTCACCATATTTATTTGGATTTCTTTGATTGATTTCATCTTTTGGCACGTATTGTTGAGAGAATTTTTTCTTGCACTATCTGAAGATTTCCCAGCTATATGTCATAATTATTGGGTTTATCCTTCATATGTTACATCCAATAACCATTGATTATATATATTTGTTTTTTCTAGTGTCATCAATTCATTACCACTAACATATCAACCTGCGCCTCATGTGCAGGTTTTCAATTTTTACATTAGTTTTTTGCGCTGTACCTCCCCTTTTTTTCACTTAGCTTTAAATTTGTATCTATAATTTTTGGTACCTGGCAGCACTTTTTCTGTATTCTGCGCAGTGTTTTTTTCTACTAGAAAAAGTTTTTCCTGTGTTGAAATTTCCCTGACTTCCCAAGTTCGCACATTCCAGCACACTAGGAGTTAACACAATGGAATGTGCAAACTTAGGACACCAGAGAAATGTCAACATAGAGCACATGGAGGAGGAGAAAGAATACTGCTGTAATTAAGAATCCCCTATTTGCAATACATGCCGTTCTAAACCATTTAATGGCCACTGCTGCATGTGCTGTTTTAAATATATACAGTCAGCTTCTCATACCTTCGTTTCTGTGTGTATGCTGATCTCTGTATTTCCGCACATGTGACTGTCCTGTCTGGCCCGCCTCTCACCACTCGTTCTCCTCTTTCCCGACTTCAGTGGGAGTTCTCAGCCCCGCCCACCGACTGTACTATAGCTATCAGATGAGAAGAGAGGCGGGCGGGGCTGAGACGTAGGAGGTGAGAGGCGGGCCGGAGCTAACATGAGAGGATTCCGGAATATACAGACAGCAATATAAGTATGAAACACTGTGTATTTTAAAAAGTACATGCAGCAGTGGCCATATAGTGTATTATAGCGGCATTTAATGCAAAATGGGTATTTTATTAGACGCGCTCGGAGCGATCTCCCGGGAGGGGCGGGGCAAGTCGGGATGACGTCACCCGACATCGATTATTGGGGCCACATGCATCGATGCCGAATCGGGGGCCCCCGAATCGCGATGCATCGATGCATCGATTATATTCAACACCCCTACCTGTCACCACCTATTACTGTCACAAGGGATGTTTACATTCCTTGTGACAGCAATAAAAGTGATCAAAATGTAAAAAAAAAAACAATTTTAATTATAAAAAAATAAATAAGAAAAAAAAATCATTTTTTTAAAGTGCTCCCCGCGAGCTTGCGCAACAAAGAAAACGCATACGGAAGTCGCGCCCGCATATGAAAACGGTGTTCAAATCACACATGTGAGGTATCGCCGCGATCGTCAGAGCGAGAGCAATAATTCTAGCCCTAGACCTCCTCTGTAACTCTAACCTGGTAACCGTAAAAGCTTAAAGCGTCGCCTATGGAGATTTTTAGGTACCGTAGTTTGTCGCCATTCCACGAGTGCGTGCGATTATAAAGCGTGACATGCTTGGTATCTATTTACTCGGCGCAACATCATCTTTCACATTACGCAAAAAAATTGGGCTAACTTTACTTTTTCATTTTTTTTAATATTCATGAAAATTAATTTTTCCCAAAAAGTTGCGTTTAAAACACCGCCGCACAAATACCGTGAGACATAAAATATTGCAACAATCGCCATTTTATTCTTTAGATTCTCTGCTAAAAAAATATATATATATAATGTTTGGGGGTTCTAAGTAATTTTCTAGCCAAAAATACGTATTTTAACTTGTAAACACCAAATGTCATAAATAGGCTTAGGCATGAAAGGGTTAAAAATCCGCAGCGATTGGTTTCTGTTGCTCAGAACATGGAAGGAACTGATTGTTCTGCATTGAGGGATCGCATCTCCTTCGCATGTGGTTCTCTCCCCCATCCCCCCCCCCGGCCCGGAAGGGGTTAAGCTCGTCCTGTAACATGTGGAGTTCTAATGTCTTCGTGGATTTGCATTATTTTCCCCCGATAACAATCCGAATCTCCGATGTTTTCATTACACATCTGCCAGCAGATTTCAGGAGAGCGGATTATCCTCCCCGAGCAAAGCGGAGGGAGAGCGAGGAGAAGTCTATCAACGGCGGCGCCGTGCCAAGCAATGCCCGCCGGTCTCCACCGCGTCTCCTGATTTGTGTCTCGTTTTTTTAATCAACTCGCGCCTTTTCCTAACAAGCGCTAAGCTGATTTGTAACGACGTTATTTATGACTCCGGCTTGAGATGAACCGTTTAATGGACTTTCAAAGTGCGAATCGGAAGAGAGCGCTGCCGTAAATGTGTAATCGTGTGCGAAATTTATCACTCCACAAGTAGCGTCGCTGCAAATGTTTATTTACCTTGTTTATATAGCGCTGACGTATACCACAGCGCTCTACAGAGATCACTCAGCCAGTCCGATCAGTCTCTGTACAGAGGAGCTTACACTCTAATGTCCCCTCCCCCCACAGTCACATCAGTCTCTGTACAGAGGAGCTTGCACTCTAATGTCCCCTCCCCCCACAGTCACATCAGTCTCTGTACAGAGGAGCTTACACTCTAATGTCCCCTCCCCCCCACAGTCACATCAGTCTCTGTACAGAGGAGCTTACACTCTAATGTCCCCTCCCCCCCACAGTCACATCAGTCTCTATACAGAGGAGCTTACACTCTAATGTCCCCCCCCCCCCACAGTCACATCAGTCTCCGTACAGAGGAGCTTACACTCTAATGTCCCCTCCCCCCCACATCACATCAGTCTCTGTACAGAGGAGCTTACACTCTAATGTCCCCTCCCCCCCACAGTCACATCAGTCTCTGTACAGAGGAGCTTATACTCTAATGTCCCCTCCCCCCCACAGTCACATCAGTCTCTATACAGAGGAGCTTACACTCTAATGTCCCCTCCCCCCACAGTCACATCACTCTCTGTACAGAGGAGCTTACACTCTAATGTCCCCCCCCCCCCACAGTCACATCAGTCTCTGTACAGAGGAGCTTACACTCTAATGTCCCCTCCCCCCACAGTCACATCACTCTCTGTACAGAGGAGCTTACACTCTAATGTCCCCTCCCCCCCACAGTCACATCAGTCTCTATACAGAGGAGCTTACACTCTAATGTCCCCTCCCCCCACAGTCACATCAGTCTCTATACAGAGGAGCTTACACTCTAATGTCCCCTCCCCCCACAGTCACATCACTCTCTGTACAGAGGAGCTTACACTCTAATGTCCCCTCCCCCCCACAGTCACATCAGTCTCTATACAGAGGAGCTTACACTCTAATGTCCCCTCCCCCCACAGTCACATCAGTCTCTGTACAGAGGAGCTTACACTCTAATGTCCCCTCCCCCCAGAGTCACACGTAATAATAATAATGGTGTGTGACTGTGGGGGGAGGGGACATTAGAGTGTAAGCTCCTCTGGTACAGAGACTGATGTGATTGGCTCAGTGATCTCTGTACAGCGCTACGGTATATGTCAGAGCTATTTAAATAATAAGAATTATATACCAATAATATTATTATTATTATTATTATTATTATTAATAATAATAAATGTGACTATTAATGATAATATTATTAATCTGCGCATTTCAAGCCGCTTTCAGTGATGAATAACAATGTATTTCCGGCAGATTTGGCACTGAGACGGTTACGGGTTATGGGAGTATTTTGGGACTTTTTTTTAGAGAAATATTGTGTCAGCTTAACCCGGCACGCCGGAGCGCGGTTATCATTCGAGGTCTGGAAGAGTCCGCTCCAATGAAAGATTAATCTGTAAAGCGCCTCCGAGGAATCGCACTAAAAGCGTTTCTCTGACATCTCCTTGGTATTCTTATCAGACGATCGCGCTCGGGATTTATCTGTTATTTAGCCTTTGTTCTGCCAGGAAGACATTGACGTGGTCACTCTGCGGTAAGCTTCGTATTTGGTGACCGTAGATTGCGTCGCCGTACTGCGTAAGGAGCTCAAATCAACGCAGGTTGGAAGATTCCCATTTACCGTCGCAGTCTCCATGAGGATGAACGTTCTGAGGCGAAGTTCAAGCGAAATTGCCCAAAAAAACAAAAAGAAAGCGACAAACCGTTGTCTTAGAGTCCATAATAATCGTAGATAAAATCGAAACCCGTGGAAGGTAAAACCAAGTCAACGCTTTTTGTGGCCAAACAGTCCTCGGTCTTTAGGGCTTTAGGTTTCAATACTCAGAGACTTGAGGGGCCTTGGGGTGTGGAGACTTGAGGGGCCTTGGGGTGTGGAGACTTGAGGGGCCTTGGGGTGTGGAGACTTGAGGGGCCTTGGGGTGTGGAGACTTGAGGGGCCTTGGGGTGCGGAGACTTGAGGGGCCTTGGGGTGTGGAGACTTGAGGGGCCTTGGGGTGTGGAGACTTGAGGGGCCTTGGGGTGTGGAGACTTGAGGGGCCTTGGGGTGTGGAGACTTGAGGGGCCTTGGGGTGCGGAGACTTGAGGGGCCTTGGGGTGCGGAGACTTGAGGGGCCTTGGGGTGCGGAGACTTGAGGGGCCTTGGGGTGCGGAGACTTGAGGGGCCTTGGGGTGCGGAGACTTGAGGGGCCTTGGGGTGCGGAGACTTGAGGGGCCTTGGGGTGCGGAGACGTGAGGGGCCTTGGGGTGCGGAGACGTGAGGGGCCTTGGGGTGCGGAGACGTGAGGGGCCTTGGGGTGCGGAGACGTGAGGGGCCTTGGGGTGCGGAGACGTGAGGGGCCTTGGGGTGCGGAGACGTGAGGGGCCTTGGGGTGCGGAGACGTGAGGGGCCTTGGGGTGCGGAGACGTGAGGGGCCTTGGGGTGCGGAGACGTGAGGGGCCTTGGGGTGCGGAGACGTGAGGGGCCTTGGGGTGCGGAGACGTGAGGGGCCTTGGGGTGCGGAGACGTGAGGGGCCTTGGGGTGCGGAGACGTGAGGGGCCTTGGGGTGCGGAGACTTGAGGGGCCTTGAGGTGCGGAGTCTTGAGGTGCGGAGTCTTGAGGTGCGGAGACGTGAGGGGGCCTTGGGGTGCGGAGACTTGAGGGGCCTTGGGGTGCGGAGACTTGAGGGGCCTTGAGGTGCGGAGACTTGAGGGGCCTTGAGGTGCGGAGACGTGAGGGGCCTTGGGGTGCGGAGACTTGAGGGTGCGGAGACTTGAGGGGCCTTGGGGGTGCGGAGACGTGAGGGGCCTTGGGGTGCGGAGACGTGAGGGGCCTTGGGGTGCGGAGACGTGAGGGGCCTTGGGGTGCGGAGACTTGGGGTGCGGAGACGTGAGGGGCCTTGAGAGGCCTTGGGGTGGGGAGACTCGAGGGGCCTTGGGGCGGGGAGACTCGAGGGGCCTTGGGGCGCGGAGACTCGAGGGGCCTTGGGGCGCGGAGTCTCGAGGGGCCTTGGGGCGCGGAGTCTCGAGGGGCCTTGGGGCGCGGAGTCTCGAGGGGCCTTGGGGCGCGGAGTCTCGAGGGGCCTTGGGGCGCGGAGTCTCGAGGGGCCTTGGGGCGCGGAGTCTCGAGGGGCCTTGGGGCGCGGAGACTCGAGGGGCCTTGGGGCGCGGAGTCTCGAGGGGCCTTGGGGCGCGGAGTCTCGAGGGGCCTTGGGGCGCGGAGTCTCGAGGGGCCTTGGGGCGCGGAGTCTCGAGGGGCCTTGGGCGCGGAGTCTCGAGGGGCCTTGGGGCGCGGAGTCTCGAGGGGCCTTGGGGCGCGGAGTCTCGAGGGCCTTGGGGCGCGGAGTCTCGAGGGGCCTTGGGGCGCGGAGTCTCGAGGGCCTTGGGGCGCGGAGTCTCGGGGGGCCTTGGGGCGCGGAGTCTCGAGGGGCCTTGGGGCGCGGAGTCTCGAGGGGCCTTGGGGCGCGGAGTCTCGAGGGGCCTTGGGGCGCGGAGTCTCGAGGGGCCTTGGGGCGCGGAGACGTGAGGGGCCTTGGGGCGCGGAGACGTGAGGGGCCTTGGGGCGCGGAGACGTGAGGGGCCTTGGGGCGCGGAGACTTGAGGGGCCTTGAGGTGCGGAGTCTTGAGGTGCGGAGACGTGAGGGGCCTTGAGGTGCGGAGACGTGAGGGGCCTTGGGGTGCGGAGACTTGAGGGGCCTTGGGGTGCGGAGACGTGAGGGGCCTTGGGGTGCGGAGACGTGAGGGGGCCTTGGGGTGCGGAGACGTGAGGGGCCTTGGGGTGCGGAGACTTGAGGGGCCTTGAGGTGCGGAGTCTTGAGGTGCGGAGACGTGAGGGGCCTTGAGGTGCGGAGACGTGAGGGGCCTTGGGGTGCGGAGACTTGAGGGGCCTTGGGGTGCGGAGACTTGAGGGGCCTTGGGGTGCGGAGACTTGAGGGGCCTTGGGGTGCGGAGACTTGAGGGGCCTTGGGGTGCGGAGACTTGAGGGGCCTTGGGGTGCGGAGACTTGAGGGGCCTTGGGGTGCGGAGACTTGAGGGGCCTTGGGGTGCGGAGACTTGAGGGGCCTTGAGGTGCGGAGACGTGAGGGGCCTTGGGGTGCGGAGACTTGAGGGTGCGGAGACTTGAGGGGCCTTGGGGGTGCGGAGACGTGAGGGGCCTTGGGGGTGCGGAGACGTGAGGGGCCTTGGGGTGCGGAGACGTGAGGGGCCTTGGGGGTGCGGAGACGTGAGGGGCCTTGGGGTGCGGAGACGTGAGGGGCCTTGGGGTGCGGAGACGTGAGGGGCCTTGGGGTGCGGAGACTTGGGGTGCGGAGACGTGAGGGGCCTTGAGAGGCCTTGGGGTGGGGAGTCTCGAGGGGCCTTGGGGCGCGGAGTCTCGAGGGGCCTTGGGGCGCGGAGTCTCGAGGGGCCTTGGGGCGCGGAGTCTCGAGGGGCCTTGGGGCGCGGAGTCTCGAGGGGCCTTGGGGCGCGGAGTCTCGAGGGGCCTTGGGGCGCGGAGTCTCGAGGGGCCTTGGGGCGCGGAGTCTCGAGGGGCCTTGGGGCGCGGAGTCTCGAGGGGCCTTGGGGCGCGGAGTCTCGAGGGGCCTTGGGGCGCGGAGTCTCGAGGGGCCTTGGGGCGCGGAGTCTCGAGGGGCCTTGGGGGGGCGGAGACTTGAGGGGCCTTGAGGCAACAGGAAGTGTGATGAAATGCCCCCCCCCCCCCCCACACACATCGTACTACTAGAACATGAACAGTTCCACTTTAACCCAAAGGGTGAAGACCACGTCTACTGGCCACTCCCCTTCCAGTCCACTGACCACACAATCTCTGTTTTTGGTGGACTGGCCCTTTAAATATGTTCCTTAGTTGGGTGTAATGTCCAGTTTTATCTTCTGCTCTCCGTGACGAGCCGACGTCTGCGCTTTTTCCCCATTCGTGTTTTCAGCGCCGACACAAACCGCCTCTCTGATCCTCCCTATCGGGGGGATTAATGGATTTGTAGCTGACAGTTATAATGCCCTAAATAAAGCCTGAAATAAATTTAACCCCCGAAAACACTTCCATCTGAAACGCTCAGAAACGCTCGGCCCGATGCCTGGAAATTGTGTTTGTACGTAACACGTCTGAAGTGCGGACCCTTATGCTTCATTTATATATCTCTGACATATACCACAGCGCTGTACAGAGATCACTGAGCCAATCACATCAGTCTCTGTAACAGAGGAGCTTACACTCTAATGTCCCCTCCCCCCACACATCACATCAGTCTCTGTACAGAGGAGCTTACACTCTAATGTCCCCTCCCCCCACAGTCACATCAGTCTCTGTACAGAGGAGCTTACACTCTAATGTCCCCTCCCCCCACAGTCACATCAGTCTCTGTACAGAGGAGCTTACACTCTAATGTCCCCTCCCCCCACAGTCACATCAGTCTCTGTACAGAGGAGCTTACACTCTAATGTCCCCTCCCCCCCACAGTCACATCAGTCTCTGTACAGAGGAGCTTACACTCTAATGTCCCCTCCCCCCACATCACATCAGTCACTGTACAGAGGAGCTTACACTCTAATGTCCCCTCCCCCCACAGTCACATCAGTCTCTGTACAGAGGAGGTTACACTCTAATGTCCCCTCCCCCCCACAGTCACATCAGTCTCTGTACAGAGGAGCTTACACTCTAATGTCCCCCTCCCCCCACAGTCACATCAGTCTCTGTACAGAGGAGCTTACACTCTAATGTCCCCCTCCCCCCCCCCACACAGTCACATCAGTCTCTGTACAGAGGAGCTTACACTCTAATGTCCCCTCCCACAGTCACATCAGTCTCTGTACAGAGGAGCTTACACTTTAATGCCCCCTCCCCCCACATCAGTCTCTGTACAGAGGAGCTTACACTCTAATGTCCCCTCCCCCCACAGTCACATCAGTCTCTGTACAGAGGAGCTTACACTCTAATGTCCCCTCCCCCCCACAGTCACATCAGTCTCTGTACAGAGGAGCTTACACTCTAATGTCCCCCCCCCCCACATCACATCAGTCTCTGTACAGAGGAGCTTACACTCTAATCTCCCCTCCCCCCCACAGTCACATCAGTCTCTGTACAGAGGAGCTTACACTCTAATGTCCCCTCCCCCCACAGTCACATCAGTCTCTGTACAGAGGAGCTTACACTCTAATGTCCCCTCCCCCCACAGTCACATCAGTCTCTGTACAGAGGAGCTTACACTCTAATGTCCTCTACCCCCACAGTCACATCAGTCTCTGTACAGAGGAGCTTACACTCTAATGTCCCCCCCTCCCCCCCAGTCACATCAGTCTCTGTACAGAGGAGCTTACACTCTAATGTCCCCTCCCCCCACATCACATCAGTCTCTGTACAGAGGAGCTTACACTCTAATGTCCCCTCCCCCCCACAGTCACATCAGTCTCTGTACAGAGGAGCTTACACTCTAATGTCCCCTCCCCCCCACACATCACATCAGACTCTGTACAGAGGAGCTTACACTCTAATGTCCCCTCCCCCCACATCACATCAGTCTCTATACAGAGGAGCTTACACTCTAATGTCCCCTCCCCCCCACATCACATCAGTCTCTGTACAGAGGAGCTTACACTCTAATGTCCCCTCCCCCACAGTCACATCAGTCTCTGTACAGAGGAGCTTACACTCTAATGTCCCCTCCCCCCACATCACATCAGTCTCTATACAGAGGAGCTTACACTCTAATGTCCCCTCCCCCCCACATCACATCAGTCTCTGTACAGAGGAGCTTACACTCTAATGTCCCCTCCCCCACAGTCACATCAGTCTCTGTACAGAGGAGCTTACACTCTAATGTCCCCTCCTCCCCACATCACATCAGTCTCTGTACAGAGGAGCTTACACTCTAATGTCCCCTCCCCCACAGTCACATCAGTCTCTGTACAGAGGAGCTTACACTCTAATGTCCCCTCCCCCCCACAGTCACATCAGTCTCTGTACAGAGGAGCTTACACTCTAATGTCCCCTCCCCCCACAGTCACATCAGTCTCTGTACAGAGGAGCTTACACTCTAATGTCCCCTCCCCCCACACATCACATCAGACTCTGTACAGAGGAGCTTACACTCTAATGTCCCCTCCACCCCCCCACAGTCACATCAGTCTCTGTACAGAGGAGCTTACACTCTAATGTCCCCTCCCCCCACACAGTCACATCAGTCTCTGTACAGAGGAGCTTACACTCTAATGTCCCCTCCCCCCCCACAGTCACATCAGTCTCTGTACAGAGGAGCTTACACTCTAATGTCCCCTCCCCCCACATCAGTCTCTGTACAGAGGAGCTTACACTCTAATGTCCCGTCCCCCCCCCACATCACATCAGTCTCTGTACAGAGGAGCTTACACTCTAATGTCCCCTCCCCCCCACATCACATCAGTCTCTGTACAGAGGAGCTTACACTCTAATGTCCCCTCCCCCACAGTCACATCAGTCTCTATACAGAGGAGCTTACACTCTAATGTCCCCTCCCCCCACATCAGTCTCTGTACAGAGGAGCTTACACTCTAATGTCCCGTCCCCCCCCACATCACATCAGTCTCTGTACAGAGGAGCTTACACTCTAATGTCCCCTCCCCCCCCACATCACATCAGTCTCTGTACAGAGGAGCTTACACTCTAATGTCCCCTCCCCCACAGTCACATCAGTCTCTGTACAGAGGAGCTTACACTCTAATGTCCCCTCCCCCCACAGTCACATCAGTCTCTGTACAGAGGAGCTTACACTCTAATGTCCCCTCCCCCCACAGTCACATCAGTCTCTGTACAGAGGAGCTTACACTCTAATGTCCCCTCCCCCCCCCCACATCAGTCTCTGTACAGAGGAGCTTACACTCTAATGTCCCCTCCCCCCACACAGTCACATCAGTCTCTGTACAGAGGAGCTTACACTCTAATGTCCCCTCCCCCCCACAGTCACATCAGTCTCTGTACAGAGGAGCTTACACTCTAATGTCCCCTCCCCCCACATCAGTCTCTGTACAGAGGAGCTTACACTCTAATGTCCCCTCCCCCCCCCCACAGTCACATCAGTCTCTGTACAGAGGAGCTTACACTCTAATGTCCCCTCCCCCCACAGTCACATCAGTCTCTGTGCAGAGGAGCTTACACTCTAATGTCCCCCCCCCCCACATCACATCAGTCTCTGTACAGAGGAGCTTACACTCTAATGTCCCCTCCCCCCACATCACATCAGTCTCTGTACAGAGGAGCTTACACTCTAATGTCCCCTCCCCCCCACAGTCACATCAGTCTCTGTACAGAGGAGCTTACACTCTAATGTCCCCTCCCCCCCACAGTCACATCAGTCTCTGTACAGAGGAGCTTACACTCTAATGTCCCCTCCCCCCACAGTCACATCAGTCTCTGTACAGAGGAGCTTACACTCTAATGTCCCCCCCCCCCACACATCACATCAGTCTCTGTACAGAGGAGCTTACACTCTAATGTCCCCTCCCCCCACAGTCACATCAGTCTCTGTACAGAGGAGCTTACACTCTAATGTCCCCTCCCCCCACAGTCACATCAGTCTCTGTACAGAGGAGCTTACACTCTAATGTCCCCTCCCCCCACACAGTCACATCAGTCTCTGTACAGAGGAGCTTACACTCTAATGTCCCCTCCCCCCACAGTCACATCAGTCTCTGTACAGAAGAGCTTACACTCTAATGTCCCCTCCCCCCCACATCACATCAGTCTCTGTACAGAGGAGCTTACACTCTAATGTCCTCTCCCCCCACATCAGTCTCTGTACAGAGGAGCTTACACTCTAATGTCCCCTCCCCCCACAGTCACATCAGTCTCTGTACAGAGGAGCTTACACTCTAATGTCCCCTCCCCCCACAGTCACATCAGTCTCTGTACAGAGGAGCTTACACTCTAATGTCCCCTCCCCCCCCCCACATCAGTCTCTGTACAGAGGAGCTTACACTCTAATGTCCCCTCCCCCCACACAGTCACATCAGTCTCTGTACAGAGGAGCTTACACTCTAATGTCCCCTCCCCCCCACAGTCACATCAGTCTCTGTACAGAGGAGCTTACACTCTAATGTCCCCTCCCCCCACATCAGTCTCTGTACAGAGGAGCTTACACTCTAATGTCCCCTCCCCCCACAGTCACATCAGTCTCTGTACAGAGGAGCTTACACTCTAATGTCCCCCCCCCCCCACACATCACATCAGTCTCTGTACAGAGGAGCTTACACTCTAATGTCCCCTCCCCCCACACAGTCACATCAGTCTCTGTACAGGAGAGCTTACACTCTAATGTCCCCTCCCCCCACAGTCACATCAGTCTCTGTACAGAGGAGCTTACACTCTAATGTCCCCTCCTCCCACAGTCACATCAGTCTCTGTACAGAGGAGCTTACACTCTAATGTCCCCCCCCCCCCCCACAGTCACATCAGTCTCTGTACAGAGGAGCTTACACTCTAATGTCCCCTCCCCCCACAGTCACATCAGTCTCTGTGCAGAGGAGCTTACACTCTAATGTCCCCCCCCCCACATCACATCAGTCTCTGTACAGAGGAGCTTACACTCTAATGTCCCCTCCCCCCACATCACATCAGTCTCTGTACAGAGGAGCTTACACTCTAATGTCCCCTCCCCCCACAGTCACATCAGTCTCTGTACAGAGGAGCTTACACTCTAATGTCCCCTCCCCCCCACAGTCACATCAGTCTCTGTACAGAGGAGCTTACACTCTAATGTCCCCTCCCCCCCCACAGTCACATCAGTCTCTGTACAGAGGAGCTTACACTCTAATGTCCCCTCCCCCCACAGTCACATCAGTCTCTGTACAGAGGAGCTTACACTCTAATGTCCCCTCCCCCCACACATCACATCAGTCTCTGTACAGAGGAGCTTACACTCTAATGTCCCCTCCCCCACAGTCACATCAGTCTCTGTACAGAGGAGCTTACACTCTAATGTCTCCTCCCCCCCACATCACATCAGTCTCTGTACAGAGGAGCTTACACTCTAATGTCCCCCTCCCCCACAGTCACATCAGTCTCTGTACAGAGGAGCTTACACTCTAATGTCCCCTCCCCCCACATCACATCAGTCTCTGTACAGAGGAGCTTACACTCTAATGTCCCCCCCCCCACACATCACATCAGTCTCTGTACAGAGGAGCTTACACTCTAATGTCCCCTCCCCCCCCACATCACATCAGTCTCTGTACAGAGGAGCTTACACTCTAATATCCCCTCCCCCCCACAGTCACATCAGTCTCTATACAGAGGAGCTTACACTCTAATATCCCCTCCCCCCCACACATCACATCAGTCTCTGTACAGAGGAGCTTACACTCTAATGTCCCGTCCCCCCCCACATCACATCAGTCTCTGTACAGAGGAGCTTACACTCTAATGTCCCCTCCCCCCCACAGTCACATCAGTCTCTGTACAGAGGAGCTTACACTCTAATGTCCCCCCCCCACACATCACATCAGTCTCTGTACAGAGGAGCTTACACTCTAATGTCCCCTCCCCCCACAGTCACATCAGTCTCTGTACAGAGGAGCTTACACTCTAATATCCCCTCCCCCCCACAGTCACATCAGTCTCTGTACAGAGGAGCTTACACTCTAATGTCCCGTCCCCCCCCACATCACATCAGTCTCTGTACAGAGGAGCTTACACTCTAATGTCCCCCCCCCCACACATCACATCAGTCTCTGTACAGAGGAGCTTACACTCTAATGTCCCCTCCCCCCACAGTCACATCAGTCTCTGTACAGAGGAGCTTACACTCTAATGTCCCCTCCCCCCACAGTCACATCAGTCTCTGTACAGAGGAGCTTACACTCTAATGTCCCCTCCCCCCCACAGTCACATCAGTCTCTGTACAGAGGAGCTTACACTCTAATGTCCCTCCCCCCCCACATCACATCACATCAGTCTCTGTACAGAGGAGCTTACACTCTAATGTCCCCTCCCCCACAGTCACATCAGTCTCTGTACAGAGGAGCTTACACTCTAATGTCCCCTCCCCCACAGTCACATCAGTCTCTGTACAGAGGAGCTTACACTCTAATGTCCCCTCCCCCCACAGTCACATCAGTCTCTGTACCAGAGGAGCTTACACTCTAATGTCCCCTCCCCCACAGTCACATCAGTCTCTGTACAGAGGAGCTTACACTCTAATGTCCCCTCCCTCCCCCCACAGTCACATCAGTCTCTGTACAGAGGAGCTCACACTCTAATGTCCCCTCCCCCACAGTCACATCAGTCTCTGTACAGAGGAGCTTACACTCTAATGTCCCCTCCCCCCACATCACATCAGTCTCTGTACCAGAGGAGCTTACACTCTAATGTCCCCTCCCCCCCCACATCACATCAGTCTCTGTACAGAGGAGCTTGCACTCTAATGTCCCGTCCCCCCCCACAGTCACACATTATTATTATCAAGTCTTTCACATAAAATCCCAATAAAATTCATTTTTGTTTTTGGGTGTAACATGAGAACATGTGGGGAATTTTGAGGGGTATGAATACTTTTTCCAGGCACTTTATATTTATTTCGCTTTTCTGCTGTGCTTTTTGAATGACAGGTACACTTTAAATATTCTCCTATCTCTTGCTGGGCTCCCGTTCCTTATTATAAATGAAGCGGGGGGGGGGTTTCCACCAATCATTTATTGTCTTTTGTGTAAATTCTTTTATTGCGCAAAGAATAGCGCATTAACCTCCCCTCCCCCCCTACCATTTAATTTCTTTTTTTTTTATAAACACTGTAATTACATAAACTTCGTTTTATCAGAACATACGGCTGGAGTCGGTCTTTTGTTCCCGGATATCTTTCCAATTAGCGGGAGAGCCCATCTTTTTCGCCGGCGCGCCATCAGCGGCGTAATTACGCCTAATCGTTTGTGACATGAAAGCCGCGTTTTTTGCCGATTAATTATGGCAGGTCTTAATTCGTCCTGATGGCTTCTGTATGGCGCGCTCGTAAAAAAAAAAAAAAAAAAACGGCGGGCGCTGGTGTCGGAGTCTTGGCGCGGTCACTCCTCCCCTCCCCCGACCCGCGATGACAAGATTCACCTCACAGGACAAATTGGTTTTATTTTTATTTTTTGCGTATGTTCGCCGTCTCCTGTCAGATCCGATCAGAGCGGCGGAGGTAAATCATTGACCCAAACCTGATTATTGGTGACCGGCGGATTCGGAATGGCGGTGGAGGGAGGGGCGGGGGTCGGCGGAGACAGATTGGGAAGTTAATCGCTCTTCACACATTGACTTACAGCTGCCGCTTGTGCGCAGTGTTTTTTTTTACGCACAGTGATTTGTCTTCCTGTTCTCGCAACAATTGCTGCTATTAATTGATACATATTAACGTTATTATTTGTGACAAAGTAGCAAAGCCGTAACAACAACCGCGTTCCGCCGCTCGGATCGCCCTTTTCTGCTCCAACAAGCGTGCGGTTTAAAGGGCGACGGTGAATGCCTTTCAGTCACATCGGCACCACAGGGTTGCTCTTCGGAGGCCAGCGCAGGTGTAACCAGGACATAGCATTTAGAGGTATAGCCCCTCCCCCCCCCCCCCAGCCTGTGATTGGAGAATGAATACAGAAGGCCCGGAGGTCCTCAGGGCAACCCCCTTATTTGTGACACCCCCCTCGCTTCTCAATTAGCGGCAGCACCCTCCCGCTTCTCAATTCGCCCCCCCGTTCTCTGCTCCAGGGGGCCAATGCCTGAAGCTGTGTAAGTAAGGGGCTCCTGATGGCGGCCCTGACCTCAACACACCTTGATTGCCTCTTTTTTTTTTTTTTTTGTGCTGCTTCTTCAGTCTCGAGTCTGAGCTCTGCTGCACATGTTGAAATACACGCAGGATAGCGGGTCGCTCGCTCTGCCCTTCCTCCATTGCCTTGTATTCTTTTTTTAACGGGGTGCAAAGTGTTCTGTGACTGGAGGAGGCGATGCCGTGCATCAGGGCTTGATAAATTTGCTAACCTACAAACCTTACAGTTAGGACATTTATCGTGTTCCGGAAGGTGACCTTATTCATTAACCACTTCAGCTCTGGAAGGTTTTACCCCCCCCCCTTTCCATGACCCAGCCATTTTTTCCGATACGGCACTGCGCTGTCGCACCCTGTGCGCACGCCTCTGAATGCAATACTCATTAGATTATATTCTTTCTCGGGCTTGATGGCCGGGGAGAAACTGTCAACAGGGGACCTGGACGTGACGCCATACATGTCACTTCTGGGTCAGCATGAAGGGGAGGAGGACCCCTCATAATAAAGGTGACCACCACTGCTCTAGTGTGATCCCATAAGTATGGTATATAAATAGTTGGTCCCGGGAGCATGTCCTTCACTTGTCTCCACCTCCCTGGAGAGCGTGTCCTTCACTTGTCTCCACCTCCCTGGAGAGCGTGTCCTTCACTTGTCTCCACCTCCTCCCTGGAGAGCGTGTCCTTCACTTGTCTCCACCTCCTCCCCGGAGAGCGTGTCCTTCACTTGTCTCCACCTCCTCCCCGGAGAGCGTGTCCTTCACTTGTCTCCACCTCCTCCCCGGAGAGCGTGTCCTTCACTTGTCTCCACCTCCTCCCTGGAGAGCGTGTCCTTCACTTGTCTCCACCTCCTCCCTGGAGAGCGTGTCCTTCACTTGTCTCCACCTCCTCCCTGGAGAGCGTGTCCTTCACTTGTCTCCACCTCCTCCCTGGTGAGCGTGTCCTTCACTTGTCTCCACCTCCTCCCTGGTGAGCGTGTCCTTCACTTGTCTCCACCTCCTCGCTGGAGAGCGTGTCCTTCACTTGTCTCCACCTCCTCGCTGGAGAGCGTGTCCTTCACTTGTCTCCACCTCCTCCCTGGAGAGCGTGTCCTTCACTTGTCTCCACCTCCCTGGAGAGCGTGTCCTTCACTTGTCTCCTCCTCCCTGGAGAGCGTGTCCTTCACTTGTCTCCACCTCCTCAGGCCTTCACTTGTCTCCACCTCCTCCCTGGAGAGCGTGTCCTTCACTTGTCTCCACCTCCTCCCTGGAGAGCGTGTCCTTCACTTGTCTCCACCTCCTCCCTGGAGAGCGTGTCCTTCACTTGTCTCCACCTCCTCCCTGGAGAGCGTGTCCTTCACTTGTCTCCACCTCCTCCCTGGAGAGCGTGTCCTTCACTTGTCTCCACCTCCTCCCTGGAGAGCGTGTCCTTCACTTGTCTCTCCACCTCCTCCCTGGAGAGCGTGTCCTTCACTTGTCTCTCCACCTCCTCCCTGGAGAGCATGTCCTTCACTTGTCTCTCCACCTCCTCCCTGGAGAGCATGTCCTTCACTTGTCTCTCCACCTCCTCCCTGGAGAGCGTGTCCTTCACTTGTCTCTCCACCTCCTCCCTGGAGAGCGTGTCCTTCACTTGTCTCCACCTCCTCCCTGGAGAGCGTGTCCTTCACTTGTCTCCACCTCCTCCCTGGAGAGCGTGTCCTTCACTTGTCTCCACCTCCTCCCTGGAGAGCGTGTCCTTCACTTGTCTCCACCTCCTCCCTGGAGAGCGTGTCCTTCACTTGTCTCCACCTCCTCCCTGGAGAGCGTGTCCTTCACTTGTCTCCACCTCCTCCCTGGAGAGCGTGTCCTTCACTTGTCTCCACCTCAGCCTTTTTATGTTGCTAGCGCGTTTTTCTTTCCTCAAAATGTACCAAACTCCTGATTTGGCCACTCCTAATGTTGCTGCTATTTCTCTGATGGAGTTGTTTCATTTTTGAAACGATACAATGGCCTGAGTTGGCCACTCCTAATGTTGCTGCTATCTCTCTGGTGGATTTGTTTTATTTTTGAAGCCTTAGAATGGGCCTGTCTCGCTTGCATGGACAGCAACGGATTCCAAATGCAAATACCACACTTAGAATCAACTTCAGACCTTTCACCTGCGTAATTGATGAAGAAATAAGGAAGGAGTAGCCCACACCTGGCAATGAAACTGCTTTTTTGATTTAATTGTCCAAATACTTTTGTTCCCTTGAAAAAGAAGGGGGGGGGGGTGTGGCTATTTTTTAGAGATGAAATTCCTAAACCCTTTCCCCGATTTGGATGTACATACCCTCACATTAAATTTAGGAGTGTGAACTTTCAGTTCATATCCATTATATAGCTTGAGCTTGACTACGTTTTGGTGAATACCGGGAAAAAAAAAATTGTGCCGTTGTTCAAATATATATGGACCCAACTGTATATATATATATTTTTTTTTATTGTCCATTATTTCTGTACTGACTGTGTTCTCTGTCCTCTCCAGGGTGTCCACATTGTAAGAGCTCCGTCCCCGACTTCACATCCGCAGCTGAAGAGTTCAAAGATGACCGCAAGGTGGGTAGAGATTACACCAGAGGCGGGGTCATGATATCACAGCTCGGGCCAGCCAATCATTTGTTTCCTTTCATTCTCCCCCTAGTGGCTCTCTGTATGTCAGTCAAACAGTTTGCATCCTTGCTGATAGACTGCAGAGATGACAGGATAAGACGTTATTGTTTCAAAGGAAAGCGATCCCTGTGCTGAGTTCCCGGGTCTGTACACCCGCTGTGCCCATTATGAGAGGTTCCCACCATCCCTGTGCTGAGTTCTCGAGTCTGTACACCCGCTGTGCCCATTATGAGGGGTTCCCACCATGCCTGTGCTGAGTTCCTGGGTCTGTACACCCGCTGTGCCCATTATGAGGGGTTCCCACCATCCCTGTGCTGAGTTCCCGGGTCTGTACACCCGCTGTGCCCCATTATGAGGGGTTCCCACCATCCCTGTGCTGAGCTCCCGGGTCTGTACACCCGCTGTGCCCCATTATGAGGGGTTCCCACCATCCCTGTGCTGAGTTCCCGGGTCTGTACACCCGCTGTGCCCATTATGAGGGGTTCCCACCATCCCTGTGCTGAGTTCCCGGGTCTGTACACCCGCTGTGCCCATTATGAGGGGTTCTCACCATCCCTGTGCTGAGTTCCCGGGTCTGTACACCCGCTGTGCCCATTATGAGGGGTTCTCACCATCCCTGTGCTGAGTTCCCGGGTCTGTACACCCGCTGTGCCCATTATGAGGGGTTCCCACCATCCCTGTGCTGAGTTCCCGGGTCTGTACACCCGCTGTGCCCATTATGAGGGGTTCCCACCATCCCTGTGCTGAGTTCCCGGGTCTGTACACCCGCTGTGCCCATTATGAGGGGTTCTCACCATCCCTGTGCTGAGTTTTCGGGTCTGTACACCCGCTGTGCCCATTATGAGGGGTTCTCACCATCCCTGTGCTGAGTTCCCGGGTCTGTACACCCGCTGTGCCCATTATGAGGGGTTCCCACCATCCCTGTGCTGAGTTCCCGGGTCTGTACACCCGCTGTGCCCATTATGAGGGGTTCCCACCATCCCTGTGCTGAGTTCCCGGGTCTGTACCCCCCGCTGTGCCCATTATGAGGGGTTCCCACCATCCCTGTGCTGAGTTCCCGGGTCTGTACACCCGCTGTGCCCATTATGAGAGGTTCCCACCATCCCTGTGCTGAGTTCCCGGGTCTGTACACCCGCTGTGCCCATTATGAGGGGTTCCCACCATCCCTGCGCTGAGTTCCCGGGTCTGTACACCCGCTGTGCCCCATTATGAGGGGTTCCCACCATCCCTGTGCTGAGTTCCTGGGTCTGTACACCCGCTGTGCCCCATTATGAGGGGTTCCCACCATCCCTGCGCTGAGTTCCCGGGTCTGTACACCCGCTGTGCCCCATTATGAGGGGTTCCCACCATCCCTGTGCTGAGTGAAGAAGACTTCACTTGCAACTAAAAATCTCTTTCGGGTGGACTGACCCTTTAACAGAACTGATTTTTGCACACAGACTCCTCCCCCTCTTGATTTCGGCGCTGAAAGAAGTGAATAGAATAATTCACAAACACGCCTTTTCCATCCGGAAAATCATTTGTTTGTTCTGTAATCTGGGAGTTGAAATCCTTCTGTTCACGGAATTAATTTCAGACGGTAAATAGCATTTGCGTCTGAATTATCAGCGACTTAATTAGATTACAGAGAGTGATCCTCTTACTGCCGCCATTAATTGTCTTCCTTCCTCTTGTGTTTTCAATTTAGCGGTTATCAGTTTGAAGAGTCGCTCTTCTCTCTCTCTCTCTCTCTCTCTCTGTGTCGCGTTCTCAGATTGTAATTTAAAAAAGATTTAGTGCGGCGGAGGAATTCTTTATGAGCTCAGAGGACTGACACGTCAGAGGGTTATCATTGGCTTACATTCGACCTGTAAAGTAAAAATGTAGCAAAGTTTAACTTGCGAAACTAAAACGGTGACTGTCTTGTGTCACCCCCCAGAGCCCCCTGAGCATCTTGTGTCACCCCCCAGAGCCCCCTGAGCATCTTGTGTCACCCCCCAGAGCCCCCTGAGCATCTTGTGTCACCCCCCAGAGCATCTTGTGTCACCCCCCCAGAGCCTCCTGAGCATCTTGTGTCACCCCCCCCCCCCCAGAGCCCCCTGAGCATCTTGTGTCACCCCCCCAGAGCCCCCTGAGCATCTTGTGTCACCCCCCCCCCCCCAGAGCCCCCTGAGCATCTCGTGTCACCCCCCCAGAGCCCCCTGAGCATCTTGTGTCACCCCCCCAGAGCCCCCTGAGCATCTTGTGTCACCCCCCCAGAGCCTCCTGAGCATCTTGTGTCACCCCCCAGAGCATCTTGTGTCACCCCCCCAGAGCCTCCTGAGCATCTTGTGTCACCCCCCCCCAGAGCCCCCTGAGCATCTTGTGTCACCCCCCCAGAGCCCCCTGAGCATCTTGTGTCACCCCCCCCCCCAGAGCCCCCTGAGCATCTTGTGTCACCCCCCAGAGCCCCCTGAGCATCTTGTGTCACCCCCCCAGAGCCCCCTGAGCATCTTGTGTCACCCCCCCAGAGCCCCCTGAGCATCTTGTGTCACCCCCCCAGAGCCTCCTGAGCATCTTGTGTCACCCCCCAGAGCCCCCTGAGCATCTTGTGTCATCCCCCCAGAGCATCTTGTGTCACCCCCCCCCCCCCAGAGCCTGCTGAGCATCTTGTGTCACCCCCCCCCCCCCAGAGCCCCCTGAGCATCTTGTCACCCCCCCCCCCCCCAGAGCCCCCTGAGCATCTTGTGTCACCCCCCCCCCCCAGAGCCCCCTGAGCATCTTGTGTCACCCCCCCCCCCGAGCCCCCTGAGCATCTTGTCTCACCCCCTAGAGCATCTTGTGTCACCCCCCCAGACCCTCCTGAGCATCTTGTGTCACCCCCCCCCCCCAGAGCCCCCTGAGCATCTTGTGTCACCCCCCCAGAGCCCCCTGAGCATCTTGTGTCACCCCCCCCCCCCAGAGCCCCCTGAGCATCTCGTGTCACCCCCCAGAGCCCCCTGAGCATCTCGTGTCACCCCCCCAGAGCCCCCTGAGCATCTTGTGTCACCCCCCCAGAGCCTCCTGAGCATCTTGTGTCACCCCCCAGAGCCCCCTGAGCATCTTGTGTCATCCCCCCAGAGCATCTTGTGTCACCCCCCCCCCAGAGCCTGCTGAGCATCTTGTGTCACCCCCCCCCCCCCCCAGAGCCCCCTGAGCATCTTGTGTCCCCCCCCCCCCCCAGAGCCCCCTGAGCATCTTGTGTCCCCCCCCCCCCCCCCAGAGCCCCCTGAGCATCTTATGTCACCCCCTCCCCCCCCCCAGAGCCCCCTGAGCATCTTGTGTCACCCCCCCCCCCCCAGCCCCCTGAGCATCTTGTGTCACCCCCCCTGAGCATCTTGTGTCACCCCATGACCCCAGTTTCTCCACAACACCCTGAGCATCCTGTGTCACCCCTTGACCCCATTTTTTGGGTTATTTTTTGCGACAAAATTTGTGATATTTGGTGACTTTGTATGTTTTATTTAAAATGTTGTATTTGTTGGATCTTTGCAAGCCAGTGGCAGGAATAGCAGAAAGGGGCGGAGCTCACTGATCAGAGTGCATTAGAGGGATTGGCAGAGAGGAATGGGGACACCAGGCGGAGGCCAATGGAGGGATTGGTAGAGAAGGGGTAGAGTTCACTGAGCGGAGGCCAGTGGAGGGATTGGCAGAGAAGGGGTAGAGTTCACTGAGCGGAGGGCAGTGGAGGGATTGGCAGAGAGAGGTGGAGGGCACTGAATGGAGGCCAGTGGAGGGATTGCCAGAGAGGGGTGGAGAGCACTGAATGTAGACCAGTAGAGTGATTGGCAAAAAGAGGGATGGAGGCCAGTGCAGTGATAGGCAGAGAGGGGTGGAGGGCACCGAATGGAGGCCAGTGGCGGGATTGGCAGAGAGGGACAGAGGTCAGTAGAGAAATTGGCAGAGAGGAATGGAGGACACTGAATGAAGGCCAATAGAAGAATTTGTAGAGAGGGGTAGAGGTCACTGATCAGATTGCAGTAGAGGGATTGGCAGAGAGGGCGGGGGACACTGAGCAGAGGCCAATGGAGGGGATTGGTAAAGGGTAGAGTTCACTGAGCGGAGAGCGGTAGAGTGATTGGCAGAGAGGGGAATAAACTGAATGGAGGCCAGTGGATGGATTGTTAGAGATGGGTGGAGGACATTGAGCAGCGGAATTGGCAGAAACGGGCAGAGGGGGTGGGAGGACACCAAACAGAGATCAGTGGAGGAATTGGCAGAGAGGGGTGGAGGACACTGAGCAGAAGCCAATGGAGGGGGATTGGCAGAGAGGGGTGGAGGGCACTGAATGAAGGCCAGTGGAGGTATGGGCAGAGAGGGACAGAGGGCAGGAGAGAGATTGGCAGAGAGAGGTGGAGGGCAGTAGAGGGATGGGCAGAGGGGGGGTGGAGGACATTGAGCAGTAGAAACGGGCAGAGGGTAGTAGAGGAATTTGCAGAGGGGGTGGGAGGACACCAAACAGAGGTCAATGGAGGAATTGGCAGAGAGGGGGGTGGAGGGCACTAAATGAAGGCCAGTGGAGGTATGGGCAGAGAGGGACAGAGGGCAGGAGAGAGATTGGCAGAGAGAGGTGGAGGGCAGTAGAGGGATGGGCAGAGAGGGTTGGAGGACATTGAGCAGCGGCAGTCGTGATGAACTGGAGGGAGGAGTCTGTGTAAAGGTTGGCCAATGATGAGGCAGTTGCAAAAGTTGGCAGAGCGAGTAAATTAGAAACTTTGTGGTGTTTGTTAAGAACGGGCAACCACCCGAAGGATGTGACCATCGACCACCCAAAGTTTAATTTGCCTCCCCCAATCATTGGACTTCTATAGCCCAGAAATCCCACATGACACCGCGAATGAGAGGTTTCCAATCCCGCGCCAATTTTTATTCTCTACAATATTGAATTCGATTTTATCCTTTGTTTACATTTTAATCATCACCTGACGTAGCGCTTCCATCATCGCGGTCACGTGACCTCCACCTTGAGTCTTGATACCTTCTTGTGTTACAGATTGCCTACGGCGCGGTGGACTGTACCAAAGAGAAGAACCAGGAGCTGTGTAAGCAGGAGGGAGTGGAGGGCTTCCCCACCTTCAACTACTACAACTACGGCAAATTCAGCGAGAAATACAACGGAGAGCGTGCGGTGAGTGCGCCCGACAACTCTCTGCCCCGAGCCGCCTTTATAGTCGTTTTCTTGCCTTATGTTTGTTTGGGGGTAAATCTGGGGCTTGACCCCTTCTTCACGCCGACAATACGCAGATATGCCGCCTCACTGGATTGGATTTTTTTTTTCCTGTGGGGCCGCATATCTGCATACCTGTCTCAGCGGGAGCCCCGGGTCCGCTACTAATAATTTTTTGGTGGAACGCTGCTTTTAAGTACCCTCCCAGCAGCCAGCATCAGATCCTTCTGGGAGACACCTGGTGGTGGACACTGGAACTGCAACGTTTCCTCTCTGGGAGTCACAGTGCCACCAGCTGGTGAAACAGGTCCTGGCGACCACTTCGCATATTGCCGTATTTATCGGGGTATAACGCGCGCCGGCGTATAATGCGCACCCCAAGCTTAGAAAGGTAAAAAAGGAAAAAATAGAAAACTTAAATTTTTGCCCTGCGTCCATCGGCGGCCTTGTCCGGCATCTGTCTGCGGCTTCCTTGCGCGGGGTCCGTCCAGCCTTGTGGGTGTCCGTCTGCGGCTTCCTTGCGCGGGGTCTGTCTGCGCCTTTGGAGGTGTCCGTCTGCGGCTTCCTTGCGCGGGGTCTGTCTGCGCGTTTGGAGGTGTCCGTCTGCGGCCTCCATCCAGGTGTCCATCTCCGTCCAGCGTGTTCGTTTTTGGATTTGGCGCGAGCCGAGAGGAGCTGGATTTCCTGTGTGTTCGGCTCCTCTCGCGTGGCTGCGGGCGAAGCCGAGCGTGGACGAGCCTAGCCCGAGTGCGCAGTACGCTCAGCTCTAGGAGAGACAGCGGGAATCGGCGTATATCCCGCACCCATGATTTTCCCCTGATTTGAAGGGGGAAAAAAGTGTGCGGTATACGCCGATAAATACGGTATTTTATATATATATACTGGGATTCTGTACTTGCCAAATATCCTGCAGAAATCTCCCTCCACTGAGTCTGACTGCAGCCATTTTAACTGTGGGCAGCTACCATAATGTTGTTTTTTTTTACATTCCTTGTAATGGGAATAAAAGTGACCTAATTAAAAAAAAAAAACACTTTTTAAAATCAATAACATCAAGTAAAATAAATGAGGAAAAAAAAAAGTGCCCCATCCCGACGAGCTCGCACGCGAAAGCATACGTGAGCAGCGCCCGTATATGAAAACGGTGTTCAAACCACACGTGAGGTATCGCCGCGATCGTTAGAGCAATAATTCTAGCCCTAAACCTCTTCTGTAACTCAAAACATGCAACCTGTAGATTTTTTTTTTTTTAAACGTCGCCTATGGAGATTTTTAAAGGGTAAAATTTTGACGCCATTCCACGAGCTGGCGCAATTTTGAAGCGTGACATGTTGGGTATCAGTTTACTCGGCGTAACTATCTTTCACAATATAACAAAAAATTGGGTTAACTCATTTTTTTTTTTAAAAAAAGTGCATTTTTTTTTTCATTTAAAAAGTGCGCTTGTAAGACCGCTGCGCTAATACGGTGTGACATAAAGTATTGCAATGACCGCCATTTTATTCTCTAGGGTGTTAGAAGAAAATTATAATGTTTGGGGGTTCTAATTAATTTTCTAGCAAAAACTTGTAAACACTGAGTCTGAAAAACAGGTCCTTAAAGTGGTTAAGTACCCTCCCAGCAGCCAGCATCAGGCACTGGTTGGAGACCCCTGCTGGTGGACACTGGAACTACAACTTTTCTCTCTGGGAACCCCAGTGCCACCAACAGGTGAACCAGGTCCGGACAGCTACTTTGTGGTATTGGCCAGTAACGACTGCACAGGGTCTTAAAATGGGGGGGGGGGGACTCAAACTGGCGGCCCCCCTGCTGTTGCGGAACTACAAGTCCCATATGCTCTGCCTAAGGGAGTGATGCTTGCAATGCCTCCTGGGACTTGTAGTCCAACTTCTGACCAAAGGTTGAGACCCCTGGTCTAAAAAAAAGTATCTTGATGAGGGGGAGAGAGTTCCAGGGAAATGGCATTAATTTGCCCATACACACTGGTGGGTGTGGCACTGAAAATCTCAGATATTGTAGCTGCATGACATCTGTATTTGTATTTTTTTGGCTTGTGTACCCCTTTAACATGTCCCCCCCCCCCCCTCTGTTTTGTGCGTTCTCAGGAATCCGGCTTTGTCGGCTTCATGCGATCTCTGCGTGAGAAGGATCACGGCAAGCTGGGCAAGAAGAAGGAAGAGCTTTAATGGTGGAGCCGGCGGCGTGTGCGCTACAGAAACATTGCCCCAAATCCAGGACCAAGGACCCCCCCCCATCCCCCAACAGATCTATGGCGGGGCACTACAGACTACCCCCAACTTTCCTGCCCCCCCCCGCCGTAAACTTTCAGCGCTCCAAGACTCTCAGCGGGCCCAATCCATGCACCGTATATCCATTGTATCGCTCCCCCATTACGGGGGCGGTCCTGTCCATGTAGTAGGGCAGGGGTGGCCCCCCCGTGGGTCCCGAATGGGGGGGTCTCGCTGAGGCTTCCATTCACAGATGCAAGTTTGATTATTTGAAGGAGATAGAAACCACTTTTTTTTTGTTTGTTTTGTATTTTTTCCTTTTTATATTTAATCGTTTATTTGTATGCAGTTCATCGTACGCAGTTACTGAATTCACGGGACAAAGTCACGGGACGACGATCGGCTCACCAGGAAGCCGGCACTTTTTTTTCCTGGTGAAATGCGTCGAGTAGAAGAACGGGACGAGAGGGCGGGTGTATTTAAAGGGATAGTTCACCTTTTACAGAAAAAAAGGCAAAGGATGAACGAACACCCCTCCCCCTCCACCCACCCTGTCTTTTTCTTGTGCGCGATGAAGGGCCGCCATCGGCCCCCGCTCCGGCTTCTGAGGTTCACAGGCTGCTCTTGCGGTGAAGTCGTTCATCACCAGCGCCGGAGGCTTCTTGTCCGTTTTTAAGGTTCTGCTTTGTCCTATAGAGATTAGCGGGTCGGGATACTGTGGTTTGATTTGTGTTTTTATTTTTTTTGCCAAAAAAAGATTTTTGCTACAAAAAAACAAACCGTAACGTGCAACCCGTTTTTGTCCTCGTAGCCGCCATTTTGGATCCAATCCATAAAATAAAAAAAATGGTTGCCTGCAGTATGTATTTTAAAGAGGACCTGTCACAAACCTTCACTCTCGTCTCAGGCCCCCCCCCCCCCCCTCCCAGGGGACGGGGCGCGGAGTCCAGCATAGTAGCCATGTTTGTATCAAAGTTTGTAGCCTGAGAATCAGAGACCCTTTATGGCCGCTTCTGCTGTACAGTGGAACCTCGGATTGCGAGTAACGCGGTTTAACGAGTGTTTCGCAATACGAGCGCTGTTTGTTTTTTTTGGGGGGGGGGGGGGGGGATTCGAACTCGGCGTTGTCTCGCAAAACCAGCACGATTCAGGCCAAAGCGGTGTGTGCAGTACCGCATTTTGGCCTGAGGTGGGGGGGGGCGCCATTCAGAAAGATTTAGAGATACTACGGCTGTTTCCAAGGCTCTGCGTCGCCTCCCCCACCCCCCTCTGGCCGTATGCCGTATTGCATACCATTGAAGTCAATGCGGAACTAATTATTTTCGTTTCCATTGACTTCAATGGGGAAACTCGCTTTGATATGCGAGTGCTTTGGATTACGAGCATTCTCCTGGAACGTATTATGCTCGAAATCAGAGTTGTGTTTTTTTTTTTTTTTTTTTTTTTTTAGGAACCTGTTTAACCGCTTAAGGACCGCCCAACGCCGATATACATCGGCAGGATGGCACGGCTGTGCACAATCACGTACCTGTACGTGATTGTTAAATGCCCAGCCATGGTTCGCAGGCGCGTGCCCGCGACCCGGTCCGAAGCTCTGCGGCCGTGGGAACCCGTGGACCTGATTGCCGCTGAAGTCCTGCGATTTTTTTTCCCCCGGAGCTGAAGAACGGGGAGAGCTGAGTGTAAACACAACTTCCCCGTTCTTCACTGTGGCGCCGTCATCGATCGTGTGTTCCCTAATATAGAGAAACACAATCAATGACGTCACACCTACAGCCACACCCCCCTACAGTTAGAAACACAGATGAGGTCACACTTAACCCCTACAGCGCCCCCTTGTGGTTAACTCCCAAACTGCAATTGTCATTTCCACTGTAATTAGTGCATTTTTATAGCACTTTTTGCTGTGAAAATGACAATGGTCCCAAAAATGTGTAAACATTTTCCGATGTGTCCGCCATAATGTCGCGGTCACGAAAAAAACGCTGATCGCCACCATTAGTAGTAAAAAAATAAAAATATATTAATAAAAATGCAATAAAACTATCTCCTATTTTGTAAACGCTATAAATTTTGCGCAAACCAATCGATAAACGCTTATTGCGATATTTTTTTACCAAAAATATGTAGAAGAATACGTATCGGCCTAAACTGATGAAAAAATTTTTTTTTTAATATATATTTTTGGGGGATATTTATTGTAGCAAAGAGTAAAAAATATTGCATTTTTTTTCTTCAAAACTGTCGCTCTATTTTTGTTTATAGCGCAAAAACTAAAAACCGCAGAGGTGATCAAATACCACCAAAAGAAATCTCTATTTGTGGGGAAAAAAGGACGCCAATTTTGTTTGGGAGCCACGTTGCGTAATTGTCAGTTAAAGCGACGCAGTGCCGAATCGCAAAATCTGGCCGGGTCCTTTTAGCTGCCTAAAGGTCCGGGTCTTAAGTGGTTAAAGGTGGATGTCCAATAGTGGAGATCTGTTAAGTTGTCCTCCCATTGGAAGATTTCTTCGCTACTCCCGTTTTCGGTGACGACACAACTTTTTGTGAATTTTTCCCATCATTTCTACTCCCGGTGATCAAGAGAAATAGGGCGAACCTCACCAGAGGGGGGGGGGGGGAGAGACAACCGGAATCAAAAAATTTAGGAAAGTATATTGCAGCAGCGGCCGCTCTATAGGGGGCCACGGGGGGCGCTGCCCCCCCCCTAAGCTCCACGCATGAATTTCTATGAGGGTCTTTTTTTCTTAAGCACAGAAGAGCCTGAGACTCTAATTGGTAGCGAGCGTGCACACGTGCCCCCAGAGAGTGGGGGGAGGAGCCAGGATCGCCGACATGAGGAGGAGGATCCGGGCTGCTCTGTGCAAAAGCATTACACAGAGCAGGTAAGTATAAGGCTGCTTTCACATTGCAACGTCGAGCCGCGGTGACGGTATAGCCGCGCTATTTGTAGAGCGGCTATACCATCGTGTTTACCGTGATATTCGGGCGCTAGCGGTGAGGTTTTAACCCCCGCTAGCGGCCAAAAAAGGGTTAATACCCCCCGCGTTGCGGGCAGTATTACCACGCTTTCCCATTGATTTCAATGGGAAGGCGCGGTATAGGAGCGGTGAACACATCGCTCCTATACCGCGGTAAAGATGCGGCTAGCAGGACTTTTGGAGCGCTCCTGCTAGCGCACCGCTTCAATGTGAAAGCCTTCGGGCTTTCACATTGAACACTACAGTGCATGATTTTTCATGCAGTATAGCAGCGCTATTTTTAGCGCTGTACCGCATGAAAAACGCCCCAATGTGAAAGGGGCCTAACATGTTTGTTATTTTTAAAAATAAAAAAAACTGAGGCTTTAGAATTTTATGTTGAGATTGATCTCTTCCATTGGGGGGGGGGCATAAGCTTGGGGGGAGGGGCATAAGCTTCGGGGGAGGGGGCATAAGGTTACAGAAACCTGTCTTAAAAAATAAATAAATAAAAAGGCCGCCCAAATCTGGAGAGGGGGGGGGGGGTTCCCTATTGATCAGCATATTCCCTATCGATCAGCATATTGATCCCCATTGATCTGTGTATGGGGCGTGTGCGCTGACATGGCAATTCCTTTGCGTTTTTATACTGTGAGCAGATCCAAGGGTTACACATTTTCTTTGAATTTTCTGAAATGTTCTTTTGCATGGAAGATAATTGCTGTTGTTTGCTGGAGCCTAGAACCCGCCTGTATGCGGAGATTCCTATATAAAGAGGACGGGTCTGGGAGCTGGGCCAGCATCGCTTCACTCAGGGACTCTACACACACACACACACACACACACACGCTTCATTTCTGGTGAATTATTCCAATGCAGCGATTTGTATTATCTTGATGGTTTACGCCGTTTTCGGAGAACGTCTGGACTGTACCCCGGCGGGTGAACAAGCCAAAAATGTAATCTTTTCTCTTTTTGTTTTCTCTAAGCCAATCACTGGGGAGCGGTGGGGGGAGGGGAGGGGGGGGCTTTCATTTAGCTGCAAGTCACAATGTCGCGCTGAACGCAGTCCGGAGGGGAGATAGTCCGTATTTTTGATATGCAGAGTATAAAAGTAAAGAATGGGATTTTGTTTACATTGTTTCGCCTGTAAGAATCGTGTGACATTGTTTCTCATTTCCCCGAAAAAATTCTTTGTTTCTTTTCTTTCTGTTTGTTTTTTGCCATTTCAGGTTTCAGGTGTTTGATTGAGTTTTTGTTCTAAAAAAATTGTTATTCCATTTTGTGATTTATGTCATCTCAGAATAAAAACTATTTTACAGATAACAATGCCAGAGGCTGTGTGTGTGATGGAATGTCAAATATTGGGGGAGCCAAGTAATTGGACACTGGGGTGATTGAACACTTGGGGGGGGGGGGGGGGGATATCGGGGTGATTGGACACTGGGGTGATTGAACACTGGGGGGGGGGGGGTATCGGCGTGGTTGGACACTGGAGGTGAGCCGGGTGATTTCTAAATTTGGGGTTCCTGGAGGGATCCAGGTGCTTATACATTAGAGGGGTTCCAGGGATTGGTCACTAAGGGGATACGGGTGATTGGACACTGGGGGGAGGGGGGATCCGGCTGATTGGACACTGGGGTGAACCGGGTGATGTTTTACACTCTGGGTTCTGGATGGCTGGACACTGAGTTGAACCAGGTGATTGGACACTGGGGATATCTTGGTGGTTGGACACTGGGTGGGTATCGGGGTGGTTGGACACTGGGGGTGATCCGGGTGGTTGGACACTGGGGTGATCCGGGTGGTTGGACACTGGTGAGATCCAGGTGGTTGGACACTGGTGAGATCCAGGTGGTTGGACATGGGGGTGAGATCCGGGTGGTTGGACATGGGGGGGGGGTGAACTGGGTGGTGTTTTACACTCTGGGTTTTGGATGGTTGGACACTGAGGGGATCCGGGTGGTTGGACCCTGGGGAGATCCGGGTGGTTGGACCCTGGGGAGATCCGGGTGGTTGGACCCTGGGGAGATCCGGGTGGTTGGACCCTGGGGAGATCCGGGTGGTTGGACCCTGGGGAGATCCGGGTGGTTGGACCCTGGGGAGATCTGGGTGGTTGGACCCTGGGGAGATCCGGGTGGTTGGACCCTGGGGAGATCCGGGTGGTTGGACATGGGGGGGGTGAACTGGGTGGTGTTTTACACTCTGGGTTTTGGATGGTTGAACACTGAGGGGATCCAGGTGGTTGGACACTGGGGTGATCCGGGGGGTTGGACACTGGGGTGATCCGGGGGGTTGGACACTGGGGTGATCCGGGGGGTTGGACACTGGGGTGATCCGGGTGGTTGGACACTGGAGTGTTCCGGGAGGTTGGACACGGGTGTTCCGGGTGGTTGGACACTGGGGGGGATCCGGGTGGTTGGACCCTGGGGTGTTCCGGGTGGTTGGACCCTGGGGTGTTCCGGGTGGTTGGACCCTGGGGTGTTTCGGGTGGTTGGACACTGGGGGGGATCCGGGTGGTTGGACCCTGGGGTGTTCCGGGTGGTTGGACCCTGGGGTGTTCCGGGTGGTTGGACACTGGGGGGGGATCTGGGTGGTTGGAAACTGAGTTCCAGGGATTGTTCACTGAGGGGATCCAGATGCTTGTAAACTTAGGGTTCAAGGGACTGGACACTGGGGAGGATCCAGGTGGTTGGACCCTGGGAAGATCTGGGTGGTTGGACCCTGGAGTGATCCGGGTGGTTGGACACTGGGGAGATCCGGGTGGTTGGACCCTGGGGAGATCCGGGGGGTTGGACCCTGGGGAGATCCGGGTGGTTGGACACTGGGGTGTTCCGGGTGGTTGGACACTGGGGAGGATCCAGGTGGTTGGACACTGGGGTGATCCGGGAGGTTGGACACTGGAGTGTTCCGGGTGGTTGGACACTGGGGTGTTCCGGGGGGTTGGACACTGGGGAGGATCCAGGTGGTTGGACACTGGGGTGATCCGGGAGGTTGGACACTGGAGTGTTCCGGGTGGTTGGACCCTGGGGTGTTCCGGGGGGTTGGACACTGGGGTGTTCCGGGTGGTTGGACACTGGGGAGGATCCAGGTGGTTGGACACTGGGGTGATCCGGGAGGTTGGACACTGGAGTGTTCCGGGTGGTTGGACACTGGGGTGATCCGGGTGGTTGGACACTGGGGGGGATCCGGGTGATTGGACACTGGGGGGGATCCGGGTGATTGGACACTGGGGGGGATCCAGGTGATTGGACACTGGGGGGGATCCAGGTGATTGGACACTGGGGGGGATCCAGGTGATTGGACACTGGGGGGGATCCAGGTGATTGGGAGTGTAGAAATGTGAGGTGCTGAGTGTGACCTGAGTGGCAGGGTTGGGGGGCTGCTGACAGCCAGCTGGCGCCCCCCCCCAGAGGCACTCCTTTTGGCTTTTACAGGGAAACTTCAGTCCCACCAGACGTCCTTGTTGTTTTTCCAGGAGTCTGTCCCCGGCCCGGCGGGCATTTTGCTGTGCGGACGGCCAAGTTGCATTATTTTTATCTTCAGAAGGGGGCGAAGTTATGCATGCCTGATCGATCTCGAAGAGCGATACATGGCGCCTCCCCTCGGTGGCACAACCCTAAGAATGGGCCCTATTACCATGGATACCACTGCCAAGGGACACACGGGGGGGGGGGAGGGGAGACTCAGGAGAAGGTCATTTCTTCGCAAATACAGGAAGAAATTGTTCTCTGATTCTGGGAGGATGTGCGGATCGATCATCAGGTTTATTCTGTATTCCAACATTATGGGATGATGATTGAGTCATTGGGGGAGGGGCTCTGTGCATTACTTACACCTCCTGACCCCTGCACTGTGTTCCGCACTCCTGACCACTGCACTGCTTACTTTGTTACCCCTGCGCGTCGCACGGTCCTGACCCCCCCCCCAATGCTTGGGGCATGGTGCGCTCCTGACCCTCCGCACTCTGTGTGCGTTGGTAAGCTTCTGCCCCCCCCACGCTCTGTGCACTACACGCTCCTGACCCCCCCCCCCCCCCCCCCCCCCCCCACGCTCTGTGCGCTACAAGCTCCTGACCCCCCCCCTCCCGCTCTGTGCGCTACTCGCTCCTGACCCCTGTGCTGTGTTATGCACTCCTGACGCCTGTGCACTACACACCCTTGGCCACCTGCGCTCGGTGCATGGCACGCTCCTGACCCTCCGCACTGTGTGTGTTTGTAAGCTCCTGACCTCCCACCCCCACGCTCTGTGCGCTACACGCTCCTGACCCCTGCTCTCTCCTGACCCCCCCACGCTCTGTGCGCTACACGCTCCTGACCACCCACGTGCTTTGCGTTGCACACTCCTGACCCCTGTGCTGTGTTATGCACTCCTGACCCTTGCGCACTACACACCCTTGGCCACCTGCGCTCGGTGTGTGGCATGCCCCTGACCCCCACCCCACAGGCTTGGTGCGTTACAAGCGCCTTACCCCCGCGCTTTGTGTGTTTCATGTTTCAACCCCCCGCTCTCAGCGTTGCACGCTTCTGATCCCTGCGCTGTGTTATGCACTCTTGACCCTTGCGTGCTACACGCTCCTGACCCCCCCCCCCCGTGCATTGCACACTCCTGACCCCGCGCTGTTATGTACCCCTGACCCCCCCCGGGCTCTGTACGTTGCACGCTCCTGACCCCCTGTGCGGCGCTCTGCACGCTCCTGACCCCCTGTGCGGCGCTCTGCACGCTCCTGACCCCCTGTGCGGCGCTCTGCACGCTCCTGACCCCCTGTGCGGCGCTCTGCACGCTCCTGACCCCCTGTGCGGCGCTCTGCACGCTCCAGGCCCATAGCAGCTAATCAGCTTCTATCCTTTAATTCACCCACACAGCTTAGGAAATGTCACAGCTGATTGGCTGCACTGCAGTGTAGATATAGGTGGTTTCCCCCTCCCCCTCCCCTATTCTAGGAACCTTCTAGAGCCCACCAGAGTCTTCCATTATCCCCGCGTTCCAGCCACAGCCGCCATCTTTGTACTCCTTTTACAGCTGTGGAGGAGTGGGCGGAGTCGCACGCGGACACATCTGCACACAGAGCGGCTTCAGCGAGGTGGAGTGGGCGGGGTCCAGGCCGGTCAGGTGAGCGGTGATTGGTCACGTGACCCGAGTCCCAGAGCAGCGCACCGCCCGGATGCTGCGGTTTCCATGGTGACGGAGGTCTCCGCTCCCGGCATGCAGCGCGGCGGAACGGGACACGTCACGGATCGGGCCGCGGCCTGGAGAACCGGAGCCGGTGCGGAGCGGAGAGGGGTGTGTATACCGGGGAGAGGGGGGAGGTCTCCTCCTTCTATTCTTATCACAGCTCCCGCCATCTGTGTACAGGCCTCCCCTCCCCCCTCATTATTATTAATATTATCATGACATCTGTCTTCCCCCCATCATCATCACTATGGGGGGGGGGCACTGCAGGCAGAGTTCAGGACCCAGTCAGGCCAGTATATGGGGGAGGGGAGGCATATGGCGCTCTTTCCTTCCTCTCCGGCGCCGGGCGCGTCACACAATGCGGAGAAACGCGTCAGTTCTGTGGTATGAAGATTCTGTGCGCCAAATTATCTTCTCCCTGCGTCAGGTTATGTCAAAACTGCGCGACCTTTCCTAAAAATGTCCCAAAATAACGTCACGTGCGCCAATCTTCTAATCTAATCTCGCGCTGCCCGTCTAAGGCTCCATGGAGGGGGGGGAGGGGGCATTCAAACCAGGAGGTTGGGACGCAGTTTTACCGATCACCTAAATGCTAACTTACCGCCTTTTATGGCTCTGCACGTGTCGCAGCAAAACAGAAACATGGTGTCGCTTTCAAAGGGCGTTTCCACCGCCGAACGCAGCCAATGCAGTTCTCTGGGGGGTCGTTCCGCAACCGTGTACAGTGCACAGGATTGGGGCCCCCGGTGGTGCGACAATTATGGGGTTAGATCAGGCAGTGAGGAGTTCCCGTAAGGCATGGATCACCTTTCAGAGGACACAGGTCAAAGGAGCCCTAATGCATGTGCGGCAGCAGGGAGGGTGGACCAAGATGGCGGCACAGGACACAGGTGAACGAGCGCTAATGCATGTGCGGCAGCAGGGAGGGTGGACCAAGATGGCGGCACAGGACACAGGTGAACGAGCGCTAATGCATGTGCGGCAGCAGGGAGGGTGGACCAAGATGGCGGCACAGAACACAGGTGAACGAGCGCTAATGCCTGTGCAGCAGCAGAGAGGGTGGACCAAGATGGTGGCACAGGACACAGGTCGAAGGAGCCCTTATGCATGTGCGGCAGCAGAGAGGGTGGACCAAGATGGTGGCACAGGACACAGGTCGAAGGAGCCCTTATGCATGTGCGGCAGCAGGGAGGGTGGACAAAGATGGTGGCATGAGACCCAGTGAATGAACCCTAATGCATGTTCAGCAGCAGGGAGGGTGGACCAAGATGGTGGCACGAGACACAGGTGAACGAGCGCTAATGCATGTGCAGCAGGGAGGGTGGACCAAGATGGCGGCACAGGACACAGGTTAATGTGCCCTAATGCATGTGTGGCAGCAGGGAGGGCGGACCAAGATGGCGGCACGGGACACAGGTTAATGAGCCCTAATGCATGTGTGGCAGTAGGGAACACTGAATCTATGAGTAGGGATGAGCTCAGTCCTGTTCCTAGTCCACACCCACCTGAGCCATCCCACCAGGAAGTTGTCACCTGTACTGAGCCAATCATAAGGAGTTGTGAGGAGGAGCGACAGTCCCTGACACACAGGTGAACGAGACCTAATGCATGTGCAGCAGCAGGGAGGGTGGACCAAGATGGCGGCACAGGTCAAAGGAGTCCTAATGCATGTGCGGCACAGGTCAAAGGAGTCCTAATGCATGTGCAGCAGCAGGGAGGGTGGACCAAGATGGCGGCACAGGTCAAAGGAGTCCTAATGCATGTGCGGCACAGGTCAAAGGAGTCCTAATGCATGTGCAGCAGCAGGGAGGGTGGACCAAGATGGCGGCACAGGTCAAAGGAGTCCTAATGCATGTGCAGCAGCATGGAGGGTGGACCAAGATGACGGCATGGTACACAGGTGAACGAGCCCTAATGCATGTGCGGCAGCAGGGTGGAGGGTGGACCAAGATGGCGGCACAGGTCAAAGGAGCCCTAATGCATTTGCGGCAGCAGGGAGGGTGGACCAAGATGACGGCATGGTACACAGGTGAACGAGCCCTAATGCATGTGCGGCAGCAGGGAGGGTGGACCAAGATGGTGGCACAGGACACAGGTGAACGAGCCCTAATGCATGTGCGACAGCAGGGTGGGGGGGGGGGGTGGACCAAGATGGCGGCACAGGTCAAAGGAGCCCTAATGCATGTGCAGCAGCAGGAAGGGTGGACCAAGATGGCGGCATGGGACACAGGTCAAAGGAGCCCTAACGGCACTCTCTCCTTTAACTGACGTGTGCCATTTGGGCGATCATGTGACCGGACTAGAGCACCTCCCACCAGGAATTGGTCACCCGTACTGCGCCAATTATAAGCGACCAAGGCTTTCCCGCCCCAAAGCCACACATATACAAGGAGACGTGTACATTTAGCTCCGGGGTGGAAAATATTGCGGCTGATTATGATTGGCCCAGTTCTTCTTGGTGGGATCACTCAGGTGGGTGTGGACTAGGATCCAAACTCTCGGATCCAGTGGTTTCCTGCAGCAATCCGCTGTTCAGGTTGACAGCCTGAATCCTGTGCCGCCATTGTGGTCCACCTCAGCTAGCTGCCTCTTCTGGGGTCAGAGTAGCCCAGCCCTCAATGACGCATCTTGCCCCGCCCCTCAGCCATTTTGTGATTGGTTCCCGCAGTCAGCTAGTAGTAAAGTAGCGCTGCCTACTACAAAGATTTCCAACTTCAAGAGGGATCTCACAGATCATGTTATATACAGGGTTACATTGGACCCAGCGAGAACAATGTAACAATATCCAATTCTGGAATTCTTTAAAATTCATCTTTTCCTCAAACTGTAAACATTTAGCAGCAGGGGGGAGGGGTCTAGAAATGATAGATTATCAGGATCCTGGTGTTCATCTATAAGACCCTTCAGTCTCTCCAGCTGTCGTGGTTGAAGGTGGACTTCTGCCCCGGCCAGAATTATAGGTTTTCCTCTAGGCTTGTGTTTGGCTTTGTCCATTTCCCCCTCAACCCTGACAATTCGACATTACTGCCAATAAAAGGATTCCATAACACGCACCACCACCATGATTCACAGTAAGGATGGTGGTGTTCACACACTGACGAGCTGTGTTGGCTTTCTGCCGCACAGCATCTCCTGCTAAAGTTCCGTTTTGGTCTCGGACTGGCAGATTCTTTTTTCTGAGTCTTCCAGAACCTTCACAGGGGATTTGGTATTCATTTCTCAGCCCAGCTTTGTGTCTCTGTGGTATAGATGTCCCAACTCATCTACAGTATATACATTCTTCCAGCTATTGGCCTCTTAGGTGCTCTGTGACTACATGGTCACCACCAGCTTTTCTCCAGGTAAAGTTTTGATGGTGTTCTCCAGGTTGACTTCTGGTGGGTGGTTTTCTCCAGGTAGAGTCTTGTTAGGTGGTCTCCAGGTAGAAATGTGGTGGGTGGTGTTCTCCGGGTAGAGATGTGGTGGGTGGTGTTTTTCAGGTAGAAACGTGGGGGTGGTTTTCTCCAGGTAGAGATGTGGTGGGTGTCGTTCTCCAGATAGAGATGTGGTGGGTGTCGTTCTCCAGATAGAGATGTGGTGGGTGTCGTTCTCCATATTGAGATGTGGTGGGTGTCGTTCTCCAGATAGAGATGTGGTGGGTGGTGTTCTTTAGGTGGAGATGTGGTGGGTGGTGTTCTCCAGGTAGAGATGTGGTGGGTGGCGTTCTCCAGGTAGAGATGTGGTGGGTGGCGTTCTCCAGGTAGAGATGTGGTGGGTGGCGTTCTCCAGGTAGAGATGTGGTGGGTGGCGTTTTCCAGATAGAGATATGGTGGGTGGTGTTTTCCAGATAGAAATATGGTGGGTGGTGTTCTCCAGGTAGAGATGCGGTGAGTGGTGTTCTCCAGGTAGAGATGTGGTGGGTGGCGTTCTCCAGGTAGAGATGTGGTGGGTGGCGTTCTCCAGGTAGAGATGTTGTGGGCGGTGTTCTCCAGGTGGAGTTGTGGTGGGTGTTTTTTTTTTTTTCAGGTAGAGATGTGGCGTTCTCCAGGTGGAGTTGTGGTGGGTGGTGTTCTCCAGGTAGAGATGTGGTGGGTGGTGTTCTCCAGGTAGAGATGTGGTGGGTGGTGTTCTCCAGGTAGAGTTGTGGTGGGTGGTGATCTCAAGGTGGAGTTGTGGTGGTTAGTGGTCTTCAGGTGGAGTTGTGTTCCCCAGGTAGAAATGTGGTGGGTGGTGTTATTCAGGTAGAGATGTGGTGGGTGGAGTTCACCGGGTAGATATGTGATTATTGGCTTTCTCCAGGTAGAGATGTGGTTGGTGCTGTTTTCCAGGTACAGATGTGGTGATCTTCAGGTAGAGTTGTCCCAGGTAGAAATGTGGTGGGTGGTGTTCTCCAGGTAGACATGTGGTGGGTGGTGTTCTCCAGGTAGACATGTGGTGGGTGGTGTTCTCCAGGTAGACATGTGGTGGGTGGTGTTCTCCAGGTAGACATGTGGTGGGTGGTGATCTCCGGGTAGAGATGTGGTGGGTGGCGTTCTCCAGGTAGAGATTTGGTGGGTGGTGTTCTCCAGGTAGAGATGTGGTGGGTGGCGTTCTCCAGGTAGAGATTTGATGGGTGGTGTTCTCCAGGTAGACATGTGGTGGGTGGTGTTCTCCAGGTAGACATGTGGTGGGTGGTGATCTCCGGGTAGAGATGTGGTGGGTGGTGTTCTCCAGGTAGAGATGTGGTGGGTGGTGTTCTCCAGGTAGACATGTGGTGGGTGGTGATCTCTGGGTAGAGATGTGGTGGGTGGTGTTCTCCAGGTAGAGATGTGGTGGGTGGCGTTCTCCAGGTAGAGATTTGGTGGGTGGTGTTCTCCGGGTAGAGATGTGGTGGGTGGTGTTCTCCAGGTAGAGATGTGGTAGGTGGTGTTCTCCAGGTAGAGATGTGGTGGGTGGTGTTCTCCAGGTAGAGATGTGGTGGGTGGTGTTCTCCAGGTAGAGATGTGGTGGGTGGTGTTCTCCAGGTAGAGATGTGGTGGGTGGTGTTCTCCAGGTAGAGATGTGGTGGGTGGTGTTCTCCAGGTAGAGATGTGGTGGGTGGTGATCTCCAGGTAGAGTCGTGGTGGGTGGTGATCTCAAGGTGGAGTTGTGGTGGTTAGTGGTCTTCAGGTGAAGTTGTGTTCCCCAAGTAGAAATGTGGTGGGTGGTGTTATTCAGGTAGAGATGTGGTGGGTGGAGTTCACCGGGTAGATATGTGGTTATTGGCTTTCTCCAGGTAGAGATGTGGTGGGTGGTGATCTTCAGGTAGAGCTTTGCGCCCGGTGTTTCCCAGTTCATTTCCAGCCTTGCTCCCAGTGTATCCCAGGTCAGTTCCTGCTTTGCTCCCGGTGTGTTCCAGCCTTGCTCCCGGTGTGTCCCAGCTCAGTTCCAGCCTTGCTCCCAGTGTGTCCCAGTCCATTTCCAGCCTTGCTCCCAGTATGTCCCAGTCCATTTCCAGCCTTGCTCCCAGTATGTCCCAGTCCATTTCCAGCCTTGCTCCCAGTGTGTCCCAGCTCAGTTCCGGCTTTGCTCCCAGTGTGTCCCAGCTCAGTTCCAGCCTTGCTCCCAGTGTGTCCCAGCTCAGTTTCGTCTTTGCTCCCAGTGTGTCCCAGTCCATTTCCAGCCTTGCTCCAAGTGTGTCCCAGCTCAGTTCCGTCTTTGCTCCCAGTGTGTCCCAGTCCATTTCCAGCCTTGCTCCCAGTATGTCCCAGTCCATTTCCAGCCTTGCTCCCAGTGTGTCCCAGTCCATTTCCAGCCTTGCTCCCAGTGTGTCCCAGCTCAGTTTCGTCTTTGCTCCCAGTGTGTCCCAGCTCAGTTTCGTCTTTGCTCCCAGTCCATTTCCATTTCCAAGCCATGACTAAGCGCTGAATTGCAGCGTGAAACGCGTCGGCCATTTCTGTACCTGTTGTTTGCGGTGTCTGCATGTGCATTTGAAAATAAAAAGACCAACTTTATTTTAAGTTATCTTGGAGTGCGGCTATCCAGAGTTTTTTTCGTTCATGTGCCATTTCCAGCCTTGCTCCCAGTGTGTCCCAGCTCAGTTTCGTCTTTGCTCCCAGTCCATTTCCAGCCTTGCTCCCAGTGTGTCCCAGCTCAGTTTCGTCTTTGCTCCCAGTGTGTCCCAGTCCATTTCCAGCCTTGCTCCCAGTGTGTCCCAGCTCACTTCCGGCTTTGCTCCCAGTGTGTCCCAGCTCAGTTTCGTCTTTGCTCCCAGTCAATTTCCAGCCTTGCTCCCAGTGGGTCTAAACAAGCATCCAGCCAATTCCTCCTTTCCACTTTGTGGCTTTGGCCACCACCACAAGTTGCTCTCCTAGGTTTTGGTAATCCTCTCCGCCTCGGGTGGGATTGGATTCTTGAGCGGTGCCGGTGTGTATAGTTTGAGTGAGTTGGAAAGTTCCGGAAAGCGCTCCTTTGGAGAGATTGCAGCTCGGCAGAACGTTTCTTTGTTTACTTGTGCGTTCTTCTCACCTTTTGCCTCCCCCCTTCAGGCGATCTCTGAACATCTGCCGGCGGCTTGTCCTGTCAATCACCCTCGCCCGGCAGCCGCCTCCCCCGCACCTCTCGGATGTCGTCATTTATTCTATGTTGGATTTCAGCAAACCTGTGTTAGTTTTTCCTCAGTTTCAGCAGTTCATTAAATTGTGTTATATTGAGCCGTTTGAGTTATTAATGTGCTTGTTAATGGAAGCGACGACAGGCCGGTGGTATATTTTATCCAGATAAAATCTCAGAGTTTATATCCTCAGCCAACACCACGGAGTGTAAAAGAACCATTTATTCCGAGACGTATTTCATTTTTATTGTGCAATAATAACCCAGCTGAGATCCCTCCTGACATATAGAGAGGATCTGTAAGTGGGCCGTAAGCCGGGCGTAGATTTTTACTAGTCCTTTTCGGATAGGTGTTTTGATCAGGATATTTGATTTATGAAGGGGGACCATTTGGTTTATGGGCTTTGAAACTGTCCGTAACCACCGGGACTTCAAGTGTTTACAGCCCGTGGTTGCAGCTGTGATGGAAGCTATCGGCTGTTCAGTGAAAGTGATTTGGGCGGCTCTACAGCTCTTACAATACTGACCACTGCCCTCAGCGGTTCCCGGGCCCTCCAGTTCCTCCAGGGAGCCCAGGGCTATAGAAAACTGGCCACACGGCATCTCCTGGTAAAGTTCAGTTTTGGTCTCATCAGACTGGCAGATTTTTTCCTATATGTCTTCTCCATGTCTCCGTTGAGCCTTCCCGATCTTCCACAGGGGTTTTAGTATGCATTTCTCAGCCCAGCTTTGTGAAGTCTCCGGGGTATAGTTGTCTCACCTCCTCTATATACCTTCTTCCAGATATTGACATCTTAGGTGCTTCTGTGACCACATGATCACCACCTGGTGTTCTCCAGGTAGAGTGGTGGTGGGTGATGCTCTCCAGGTAGAGCTTTGGTGGGTGATGCTCTCTAGGTAGATTTGTGGTGTTCTCCAGGTAGAGCTTTGGTGGGTGGCATTCCCCAGGTAGAGCTTTGGTGGGTTGTGTTATCCTAGTACAGCGTTGGTGGGTGGTGTTCTCCAGGTAGAGCTTTGGTGGGTGGCGTTCTCCAGGTAGAGATGTGGTGGGTGGTGATCTCCAGGTAGAGATGTGGTGGGTGGTGCTCTCCAGGTAGATATGAGGTGGGTGGTGATCTCCAGGTAGAGATGTGGTGGGTGGTGGTCTCCAGGTAGAGCTTTGGTGGGTGGAGTTCTCCAGGTAGATATGAGGTGGGTGGTGATCTCCAGGTAGAGATGTGGTGGGTGGTGTTCTCCAGGTAGAGTCGTAGTGGGTGGTGATCTCCAGGTAGAGATGTGGTGGGTGGTGTTCTCCAGGTAGAGTGGTGGTGGGTGGTGTTCTCCGGGTTGAGCTTTGGTTGGTGATGCTCTCTAGGTAGAGTTTTGGTGTTCTCCAGGTAGAGCTTTGGTGGGTGGCGTTCTCCAGGTAGAGATGTGGTGGGTGGTGATCTCCAGGTAGAGATGTGGTGGGTGGTGATCTCCAGGTAGAGATGTGGTGGGTGGTGATCTCCAGGTAGAGATGTGGTGGGTGGTGCTCTCCAGGTAGAGCTTTGGTGGGTGGTGTTCTCCAGGTAGAGCTTTGGTGGGTGGCGTTCTCCAGGTAGAGATGTGGTGGGTGGTGATCTCCAGGTAGAGATGTGGTGGGTGGTGCTCTCCAGGTAGATATGAGGTGGGTGGTGATCTCCAGGTAGAGATGTGGTGGGTGGTGGTCTCCAGGTAGAGCTTTGGTGGGTGGAGTTCTCCAGGTAGATATGAGGTGGGTGGTGATCTCCAGGTAGAGATGTGGTGGGTGGTGTTCTCCAGGTAGAGTCGTAGTGGGTGGTGATCTCCAGGTAGAGATGTGGTGGGTGGTGTTCTCCAGGTAGAGTGGTGGTGGGTGGTGTTCTCCGGGTTGAGCTTTGGTTGGTGATGCTCTCTAGGTAGAGTTTTGGTGTTCTCCAGGTAGAGCTTTGGTGGGTGGCGTTCTCCAGGTAGAGATGTGGTGGGTGGTGATCTCCAGGTAGAGATGTGGTGGGTGGTGATCTCCAGGTAGAGATGTGGTGGGTGGTGATCTCCAGGTAGAGATGTGGTGGGTGGTGCTCTCCAGGTAGAGCTTTGGTGGGTGGTGTTCTCCAGGTAGAGCTTTGGTGGGTGGCGTTCTCCAGGTAGAGCTTTGGTGGGTGGTGTTCTCCAGGTAGAGTCGTGGTGGGTGGTGTTCTCCAGGTAGAGTCGTGGTGGGTGGTGATCTCCAGGTAGAGTCGTGGTGGGTGGCGTTCTCCAGGTAGATTCGTGGTGGTTGTGTTCTCCAGGTAGATTCGTGGTGGTTGTGTTCTCCAGGTAGAGTCGTGGTGGGTGGTGTTCTCCAGGTAGAGTTGTGGTGGGTGGTGATCTCCAGGTAGAGTTGTGGTGGGTGGTGATCTCCAGGTAGAGTCGTGGTGGGTGGTGTTCTCCAGGTAGAGTCGTGGTGGGTGGTGTTCTCCAGGTAGAGTCGTGGTGGGTGGTGTTCTCCAGGTAGAGTCGTGGTTGGGTGGTGTTCTCCAGGTAGAGTTGTGGTGGGTGGTGTTCTCCAGGTAGAGATGTGGTGGGTGGTGCTCTTCAGGTAGAGATGTGGTGGGTGGTGTTCTCCAGGTAGAGTCGTGGTGGGTGGTGTTCTCCAGGTAGAGTCGTGGTGGGTGGTGTTCTCCAGGTAGAGTCGTGGTGGGTGGTGTTCTCCAGGTAGAGTCGTGGTGGGTGGTGTTCTCCAGGTAGAGTCGTGGTGGGTGGTGTTCTCCAGGTAGAGTCGTGGTGGGTGGTGTTCTCCAGGTAGATTCGTGGTGGGTGGTGTTCTCCAGGTAGAGTCGTGGTGGGTGGTGTTCTCCAGGTAGAGATGTGGTGGGTGGTGTTCTCCAGGTAGAGATGTGGTGGGTGGTGTTCTCCAGGTAGAGATGTGGTGGGTGGTGATCTCCAGGTAGAGTCGTGGTGGGTGGTGTTCTCCAGGTAGAGTCGTGGTGGGTGGTGTTCTCCAGCTAGAGTCAGAGGTTGCTCACCATGAAGGAGAACACTGTGCCATGCTCTGCCCGATCTCCCACAGTCCTTCAGTGCATGATAAATAGATGACAAGCCTTACCGAGAGTAGAGGGGATGGAGAACCTTATTCTAGCACAATGCTCATTCTAGGGACTCTCACAGCCAGATGCCCCCCTTTCATCCCTCATATTTTTTCTTACCCTTTAAAGCAGAACTAAAAGCAAAAATACCTTCCAACAATCCAGCGACCCTCGCTGGCACTGGCATCTTCTTCTGCCAGTCTTCAGCTGTCTTGATTGCACCATCCTTCACCAGCCGATCACCCAGGTTGGAAGCATGGACTATGGTAGAGAGGTTTTCTGATCTTCTGGATAGATAAAGCCAGAAGGTGACGAGGAGCATCCTCCATGTTTTGGGTGGGCTGACCCCTTTTTCTTCAGAATTGGTTTGATCCAGCGATTTCCCGTGCAATATTTTATTGATGGTTCTCCTTGTCTTGTGCTTTTTGCAGCCTCCAGAGTGAACGTTGCCGGAAATGTCTGTCATTCTGTTCGCCTCGGTGGTCCGCTCCAGAGATGGGCTCCCGCTGTCGGCCTCCACAGACCACGAACAAAACATGTCCGTCCAGGAGACAAAGAAGTACCTGAAGGTGGTCTCTAGAAAGCTGGAGCAACTCCCGGACCGGTGCACCATGAGAAGGGGGCCGCACACCATAAAGTGAGTCAATTCATAAGGGTTCTGTGTGCCGGGGGGGAGGGGGGTCTCTTCTCAATTGTTTTGCTCTGAGGTCTTTTCTTCATTGTTCTGCTTGGGGGGGGGGGGGGGGTTGTATTTGTGGATCAGGGTCTCTTCTCCGTTGCTCTGTTTTGGGGTTGTATGTGTGGTTGGGGTCTTTGTCTTCATGTTCTGCTTAAGGGGGGGGTATTTGTTGATCAGGGTCTCTTTTCTATTGTTCTGCCTGGGGTGTTTTATGTGTTGATCAGGGTCTCTTCGTCTCTTCTTCATGTATTCTGATTGGAGGGTGTATTTGTGGATCGGGCTCTCCTCTCTTTTGTATTTCTGAGATGTTGTATGTATGGATTGGCGTCTCTTTTCCATTGTTTTGCTCTGAGGTTGTATATACAGATTGGGGTCTCTTTTCCATTGTTCTTCTCAGGGTTTGAACAGACTTGTGGAACAGGGTCTCTTCTCCATTGTTCTGCTTGGGGGGGGGGGGGGGTGCATTTGTGAATTGGGGTCTCTTCTCCATTGCTTGGTTTTGGGGGATGAATGTGCAGATCAGAGGTCTCTTCTCGACCCACACATCACAACCCATGAACAGAGCAATGGGGAAGAGACCTTGATCCACACATTACCCCCCCCAGCACAGCAATGGAGAAGAGACCTCAATCCACACATTCATCCCCTGGGAAGAACAATGGAGACCCCAATCCACACATATACCCCCCCCCCAAGCAGAGTAATGGAGTAGAGACCCTGATCCACACATTCATCCCCTGAGAAGAACAATGGAGAAGAGACCCCCAAATCCACCAATACACCCCCACCAAGCAGAACAATGGAGAGGAGGCCTTGATCCACACATGGAACCCATGAGCAGAGCAATGCAGGTCTCTTCTCCATTTTTCTACTTGGGTTTGTATGTGTGCTGCATTAGGGTCTCTTCTTCATTCCTCTGTTTTGGGGTTTTATGCATAAATCGGGGACTCCTCTCCATTACTTTGCTTGGGTTTTGTAGACATGTGGCTGTAGGGTGGGGAATTATTGGCCGGGTGCAGTCACATTGTTTTGTTGTGGTACCTCGGGCAGGTTTGGACTAGGATCCGATCACTCCTGAGCTCATCCCTAGTACAGTACAAGGTCTCCTCTCCATTGTTCTCCTCGGGGGTCCCCTCTCCATTGTTCTCCTCGGGGGTCCCCTCTCCATTGTTCTCCTCGGGGGTCCCCTCTCCCTTGTTCTGCTCGGGGGTCCCCTCTCCCTTGTTCTGCTCGGGGGTCTCCTCTCCCTTGTTCTGCTCGGGGGTCTCCTCACCATTGTTCTGCTCGGGGGGTCTCCTCTCCCTTGTTCTGCTCGGGGGTCTCCTCTCCCTTGTTCTGCTCGGGGGTCTCCTCTCCCTTGTTCTGCTCGGGGGTCCCCTCTCCCTTGTTCTGCTCGGGGGTCTCCTCTCCATTGCTCTGTTCAGTTTCCAGGCGGGAAGAGAAGTACATCAGAAATATTATTGATCTCCTTGGTGGATCAGTCTGACAGAGATGGAGGTGGGGGAGTCGCATCGCCTAATTAGCCCCCCCCCCCCCTCCTCTGGGAGGCTTCTTCTGTTTTTCAAAATAAAATAGTTGATTTTAGGCGATGGTAAATGTACGTATCGCGCCGCGCTGTCATTACATGTGAAAGTCGTCTATTACAAATAAAATATTACCCAAGTCAAGCGCAAACAATAACAGCGCCAATAAATCACAACAACAGAAGTATTACAGAACGCAAATGATAAATTGTAACACAAGCCGAATAAATGATACATGGGCCCAGATTCACGTAGAGCGGCGCATCTTTGTGGCAGCGTAGCGCATCTCATATTCGCTACGCCGACGTAACTCTGAGAGGCAAGAGCAGTATTCACAAAGCACTCGCTCCCTACGTTGCGCCAGCGTAACGTAAATTGGCCGGCGTAAGCTCGCCTAATTCAAAGTAGGAAGGAAGTGGGCATGATCCATTTAAATGAAGCGTGACCCCATGCAAATGATGTGCCGAAAGAACGGCGAATGCGCGCGCATGCTCAGAATCACGTCGCATATACACCCTAAGATACGACGGCTCAATGCCTACGACGTGAACGTAACCTACGCCCAGCCCCATTCACATACTACTACGTAAACAACGTAAAATCCGACGGCTGTTTCGACGTCCATACCTTTGCATGGGTTGCGCCTCCCTATAGGTGTTTTAACTTTACGCCGGACGTACGCCTTACGTAAACAGCGTAAACTCATGCGACGGGCGCAAGTACGTTCGTGAATCGGTGTATCTCGGTCATTTGCATATTCGACGCGTAAATCAATGGAAGCGCCCCTTGCGACCAGCGTAAATATGCGCCCAAGATACGACGGCGTAGGAGACTTACGTCGGTCGGATGAAGCCAGATTTCAGGCGTATCTTGCATTAAGACTCGCATAGATACGACGGCGCATCTTTACACTTACGCGGCGTATCTACACATACGTTGGCGTAAGTGTTACCTGAATCTGGCCCATTGTGTCCTCCGCTCCTTCTGAACCAATATCCAATCTCGGTACAGGTGATCCCACAACCAGCGCTGCACCACACCGACCCACCAGAAGAAGACCACCGTGTAAGATTTAGGCCACATTGAGATGCAGTTCACACCGATACAGCGTGGGATTCGTATTGATTCCATACTGGCGTGGGATTCGTACTGATACGGAGACCATCACCGCATCACAATCCATTCATGTGAACCACCGCAGATGGCAATGTTAGGTTACCGACACCCCAAAAACAGAACAGGCTGGCTGCTCCGATGACACTGTATGCCAGTGCAGCCAGCCTGTTCTGTTTTTGGGGTGCCGGTAACCTAACATTGCCATCTGCGGCGGTTCACATGAATGGATTGTGATGCGGTGATGGTTTCGAGGGCGCAGGCCGGCGTAGGTGGAAGTGGGCGTGACCCATGCAAATGAGGCGTGACCCCATGCAAATGATGGGCCGAGCACCAGACAGATACGTATCGCGAACTGCGCCGTGACGTGGACGCATCCCCCCTGCTCACAACCACGTCGGAACAACTGCCTAAACTACGCCGGATCACTGTGTACGCCGTAAACGTAACCTACGCCCAGCCAGACACACGTCCAACATAAAATACGCTGGCTTGTGTTCCCTGGCGCAGACCTTTGCATGTCTGTTGCCGGGTTACACCTCCATAATGGGGAATAACTTCACGCCGGACGTACAACTTACGCACATCTCGCGTAGCCTGCGTCGGGTGCACGCAGGTTAGTGAATTGCCGTATTTCCCTCATTTGCATGTTTGAATGGCTAATCAATGGGAGCGGCACCATGCTCCCAGCCTAAATGTGCGCCCACCCTACGCCGGCGTAAGCAAGATACGTAGCCTGTTTTTATGCGCATCTTGGTTTGTGGGTCTGGCGCACAGATACGACGGCGCACATTTACACTTACGTCGGCGTAACTTGTTATACATCGGTGTAAGTGCTTTGTGAATCTGGGCCTTTGTATCATTTATTCGGTTTATGTTACAATTTATCATATGGGTTCTGTATTACTTTTGTTGGTGTGATTTATTGGCGCTGTTATTGTTTGCGGTTGACTTGGGTAATATTTTATTTGTAATAGACGACTTTCACATTTAATGACAGCGCGGCACTCTACATACATTTACGATCGCCTAAAATCAATTATTTTATTTTGAAAAACAGAAAAAGCCTCGCGTGGGGGGGCAGTTCCCCCACCTCCATCTCTGTCAGACTGTTTCTGATCACCGGCCCCACCAGTCTGTGTCAGCATAGTGACCGTGTACTGCTCCAGCGACTGTCATTTTTTTTTTTTTTTTTTGCCTACAGTACCGAGAATCATGCAGCCTTTGTTTACAAGTGTGATTGGTGGCCAATCACAGTGATCACGTGGTACAGAGCCAACTTTATTGGTTCTGTACCCTAATCTAAGATCCACTATGTTTTCATATGCCTTCCCGCCTTCAGGAAGCAGCCGCCCAGCTGTTTTAGTGCAGCGGCCAGGCAGCAGGTAGATAAAGCCCAAACACCCCAGCCTGTGCTGCTGTGGAGTGATGAACAGGCCTGCATTAATATGCATCATTTATATAGGATTTCTAACGTACCACAATGGAGCAATAACTGTCTCTGTACTGGTGTGGAGGTGACCATGGACACCATTTGTTAAATGTTAATGATCACTGTTGGAAACCCAGCAAATGTGATTGGTTGCAGGGATCACATGGTACAGGACCAACTTCATTGATCTGTGATCTATGTCATGTCTGAAGAACACAGTTATTACAGTGCGTGCCACTGCACTCCCTAGAGGGAGGACTCGAGCGCGGAGAGCAGAAGTGACACTGGGAATGGCGTGGCTGGTGATCAGAGACACTGGCTGGCTGCACTGGCATACAGTGTCATCGGAGCAGCTAGCCAGTGTTCCTGATCACTAGCCCAACCAGTCTCAGTGTCAGCATAGTGACAGTGTACTGCTCCAGTGACTGTGATTACATTTTTTTTTTTTTACATTTATTGAATGTTTTCGATCATTGTTGGAAACCCAGCAAATGTGATTGGTTGCAGGGATCACTTGGTACAGGGCCAACTTCATTGATCTGTGATCTGCCGTGTCTGAAGAACACAGTGATTACAGTGCATGCCACTGCGCTCCCTAGAGGGAGCACTCGAGCGCGGAGAGCAGGAGGATGTTTTAATGTGTCCTCACGCCCTCACAGAGCAGGCACCCAGCTGTTTTAATGCCGTGGCCAGGCAGCGGGTAGTTAAAGCCCAAGCACCCTTACCTGTGCTGCTGAGGTGTGAGGAACACGCCTGGATTGACACGCATCATTGGAATAGGATTCCTAATGCACCACAATGGAGCAGAAACTGACACAGCACTGGTGTGGAGGTGACCACGGACACTGTGACTGGCTGGTCTGGTGACACTGGGAATGATGTGGAAGTGACCATGGACACTGGCTGGTCTGGTGACACTGGGAATGATGTGGAAGTGACCATGGACACTGGCTGGTCTGGTGACACTGGGAATGATGTGGAAGTGACCATGGACACTGGCTGGTCTGGTGACACTGGGACTGGTGTGAAGGTGACCACGGACACTGTTACTGGCTGTTCAGGTGGCACTGGGACTGGTGTGGAGGTGACCTGTCTGGTGACACTGGGACTGGTGTGGAGGTGACCTGGCTGGTCTGTTGACACTGGGACTGGTGAGGAGGTGACCATGGACACTATGACTGACTGGTCTGGTGACACTGGGACTGTTGTGGAGGTGACCACGGCCACTGTGACTGGCTAGTCTGGTGAAACTGGGACTAGTGTGGAGGTGACACTGGGTTGTTTCACGTCGGAAAAACGCACAGTGTCATGTGGAGTCCCCCAAGGATCCCCCCCTGTCACCGGTGCTTTTCAACATCTATCTTCGCCCTCTCTTTGATATTATCAGTAGCCAAGAACTACTCTATCACTCTTATGCAGACGATACGCAACTGTATTTTCGCATCGGCAACAAAAAGGACCATCATCTCAGTTTAGAGAAATGTCTCTCTTCAATAGAAAACTGGATGACAAAGAGTTATCTTAAACTCAACAGTTCAAAAACAGAACTTCTTATGTTTCACGCCAGCCGAAAGAGTCAACTGGCAACTACCTGGACACCGCCGCCCATTCTGGGCCAAATCATCACCCCTAGCTCCAAAGTCAAAAGTCTCGGGGTCATCTTCGACACCTTCATGACAATGGACGCACAAATAGGGTCAGTAGTCAGCGGAGCGCACCATTTGTTGCGCATACTACGCAGACTTATTCCATTTATCCCCAAAGAAGACGTAGCAGTCGTGGTGGGAACAATTGTGAACTCCAGACTGGACTATGCAAATGCCCTTTACCTCGGGCTCCCCAAGTACCAAATCTCTCGTCTGCAAGTCGTTCAGAATACGGCCGCCAGACTGGTGACTGGGAAAAAAACATGGGAATCAATCTCACCTTCACTGAGATCCCTTCACTGGTTGCCAGTAAAAGACAGAATTGCATTTAAAGCACTCTGCCTGACACATAAGTGCATCCATGGGAAGGCTCCGCAATATCTTTGCGACAAGATAGAACCTCACAATTCGAATCGCGTTCTGCGATCCACCGACCAAAATCTGGTCAGGGTACCAAAAACCAAATACAAGTCCAAAGGAGAAAGAAGGTTTGCTTTTCAGGGTCCGAGACTATGGAACGCTTTACCAACCAGCGTTCGGTTGGAGGAAAACCACCTGACTTTCAGAAGACGGATCAAAACTCTGCTCTTTTGAGGTCATGAGTCACAAACAACTAGCGCCCAGAAGCGATTCAGTTCGCATGTGCCGCGCTTTATAAGTTTTTCATTCATTCATTCATTCATCTCTGTAAGACGCCATAAATGTGCGGCTTCCAGGGGTCACCTCCTTCCTCTACAACGGTATGGGTCCCTGTGTGTTAGGGACCCATTCAGTATGTTGTACCAACGCATGGAACGCCCGTTGTCGCAGCGCACTGGTGTGAATGGGCTCTTCATGTTCTCTACTATTTCTCTGTTTTACTATATGACAATCATTGTGTGCCTCCCATGAACCTTGTGTTGGTATGGGGGCCAAAGTTCATCGATCGGACGCAGAGAAAGTTCATCGATCGGACGCAGAGAAAGTTCATCGATCGGACGCAGAGAAAGTTCATCGATCGGACGCAGAGAAAGTTCATCGATCGGACGCAGAGAAAGTTCATCGATCGGACGCAGAGAAAGTTCATCGATCGGACGCAGAGAAAGTTCATCGATCGGACGCAGAGAAAGTTCATCGATCGGACGCAGAGAAAGTTCATCGATCGGACGCAGAGAAAGTTCATCGATCGGACGCAGAGAAAGTTCATCGATCGGACGCAGAGAAAGTTCATCGATCGGACGCAGAGAAAGTTCATCGATCGGACGCAGAGAAAGTTCATCGATCGGACGCAGAGAAAGTTCATCGATCGGACGCAGAGAATGCTATGAAATATAATTATCCAGCATTACCGCTCCTCTGAGGTCACTATGGAGAGACCAGCTGGAGACTTCAATCCGCAGACGGTTATTACGGGGCGAACGTTTGTCACCGTGTCACATTAGAAGATCGCGTCCTTCTGATTGACTCCCCCGGTACACCGCGCTCCGCGGAGATAATCGCTCTCTGGATCCTGGTTGGCCTGAGTTTGTATTTTTGGAGGAAAAGCTTTTTTTATTATTATTGATCTCATAAGAAGAAGGAGGATTGTTGATTGTAAATAATTGGATTAGTTTCCATCCCTTTAATTGGATATTTCTCCATTATGAACAATTGCCGAGTTCTGTCTCCATTTAATGATCGCAGTGGAAATGAAATAAAATTCGGCTTAATTAAAAATAAAGAAAATGTTGAAGTTTTCCGATCGCTCATCGCTGAGTGGCGTCATTTCTGTCCTTTGTCGGGTACAAGGACATCGCAATCCGGTCTGCGCTGAGCTCTGCTGCGGCACGCGATCTATCGGGGTATTAAAGTGGGGGGGGGGGGTCAGGAGACCAAAATTAAGGCGGGGGGGGGGGTCCGGAGACCTCTGGTGCAACTCAAACCTCTGATTAAAGTGATACTAAAAACACACACCCCTTCAATACCGGGGGTCAATTTTACCCCATTCCTGCCCAGGCCAATTTTAAGCTTTCAGCGCTTTCACACTTTGAATGACAATGGCGCCGTCATGCAACACTGAACACATATGGATTTTTATTATTTTTTTCACACAAATAGAACTTTCTTTTGGTGGTATTCAACACCGGGGGGGTTTATTTTTTGCTCAACAAGCCTAAAAAGAACAAGACGTTTGAAAAATAAAACAAAATCCTAGTTTGTTATAAAATTTTGGAAACGGGTAATATTTCTCTTTGGTCCGCGGACGGACACAGCCTCCTTATACTCTTGACTGTAGGGTTATGTTTCGTCTATTAGGAGAGGACTAGGCAGACATGTTAATGGTTAAAACATGTAGTCCCAGATCCACAAAGAAGTTACGTCGGCGTATCTATTGATACGCCGCGTCACTTCTAGGATGCGCCGGCGTATCTTTGTTTTGTATCCACAAAACAAGATACGCCTGAATGTGAGCTAGATCCGACTGACGTACGTCTTAGTACGCCGTCGGATCTTCGGTGCATATTTACGCTGGCCGCTAGGTGGCGCTTCCGGTGATTTCCGCGTAGAGTATGCAAATTAGCTAGATACGCCGATTCTCAGAACGTACATCCGCCCAGCACATTTTTTTACGTCGTTTACGTAAGACTTTTTTTCAGCGTAACGTTACCCCTGCCTCATGAGGCGTACGCAATGTTAAGTATGGACGTCGGGACAGCGTCGAATTTTCCGTTGTTTGCGTAAAACGTTCGCGAATAGGGCTTTGCGTCGTTCACGTCGTCTAGGCATTGAGCGGGCGTAATTTAATTAGAAAATTCGACGTGATGCTGAGCATGCGCGCGCATGCGCCGTTCGAAAAAAGCGTAATTTACGTCGGGTCATGCTTAGTTTACATAAAACACGCCCCCCTGTTCCTCATTTGATTTAGGCGCGCTTACGCCGGCACATTTACGCTACGCCGCCGTAACTTTAGACGCAAGTGTTTTGTGAAAACAGCACTTGCCTCTCTAAGTTGCGGCGACGTAGCGCAACTACAATATGCTACGCCCGCTTAGAATTACGCCGATCTACGTGGATCTGGCCCGTAAACTTTAGCAAAGCTGAAACAGCCCCGCCCAGGGGGCGGTCCCTCTGGCCATAACCCCTCACACTACCTTTTTTTCTGCCTAGTAAAGGAGAAGGACCTGGCTCCCCTTGGTCATGAGGAACTTTTTGAATTTTTAAAGATTTCAGTTTATTTTATTTTTTTTGATCCTGAGATCTTCTATCAACTGCCGGCTTGGTGACACAGGCTGGATAATATAGATCCTTGTAGTCCGGCCAGCCTTAGCTACGCGCTGGGTCGGCCATTGCTCCAGAGGTGGGCTTTTTGCTCCAGGGCTCACATATGACCAGGCTGCTAGCTGTCTGTGTCACAGTGGGCCGTGGCCGACAGCTACTCCGTACTGCTCAGAAGTGGGTCTGTCAGGAACACACCAGCAGTCCTCGCAGGGACGGGTAAGTTCTTTTCCTCCTGTCTTGGCAGGATGGAACAGCTGGGCTTTCCTAGGGGGGGGTCGATTAGGGGGTCTCGTGTCCTCCCCCCTTTCCTCGCCTCTCGTCCCGTCCCTTCCCTCTTCTGTGACTGGCCTGGGATGTACCTGAGGGGTTGTTTTTCCTATCCTGGCTGGGGGCTGCGGGGTGTTCAGGGCCTGCTCTCTGTGTGGGTGGTCTGCCAAGGGGGGCCCTCAGCTCGGGGGCAGCTATTTTTTTCCGGCCTTCTCGTCCACCTCAGTGTCCTCTGCGCTGTTTTTTCTTTAAAACTGCGCCATTTTCTTGTGGCTATTGAATTGCGGCTGGCGGCCATTTTGTTGTAGCCGCACTGTGACGCAGGCAGTTACAGCGAGCGGCCATTTTCTAGAAGCTTGCGCTCTTTTTCCTGAGGCGGAGATCTTTCTGTGGTTTTCTACAGGTTTTGGCCTCTAGTGCTGGGGGGGACGGACTTTCTGAACGGCGCAAACAGCGCAGTTTTACCTCAGAGAGACTCAGACACACAAAGTGTAAAGGAGAGCGGACCGCAGCGCTGTGCAGTTTTTCTTGTCAGGGTGGTGAGTCCCCTGGGATACCCCTTTTGGTCAGTACAGCAAGGAGGGTGGGTCATCTTTCTTTTTTTGTGCACTTGTACCTTGACATTAGTCCCTGAGGGCTGTCAGGTGAGCGCGTCAGCATGGCGTCAGAAGCTGGCCGGATTAGATGGAATAATAAACTCTCCTCTCTAGACGTCATACGATCGTACCGCCGCACACACAGATGCTGAGCGAAGCATTTTTTGTGCTTTACAGTGAAATGGAAGCTCATGTTGGAAGTTGCGATCGATACATTGTACAATATTAATGCACATCCTATAGAGATGACCTCTCTGCATTCCTTAAAGGGGAACTCCACCTCATAGGGAGGATCAGTCCAGACCGTCACAAGGGTGTGATTACTACATACGCCGATTCACGAACGTACGTGCGCCCGTCGCAGTAAAGATACGCCGTTTCCGTAAGAGTTACACCGCGTAAAGATAAAGCTGCCCCCTAGGTGGCCTAGTCAATGTTAAGTATGGCCGTCGTTTCCGCGGCGAAATTTAAAATTTTTACGTCGTTTGCGTAAGTCGTCCGTGAATGGGGCTGGACGTCATTTACATTCACGCCAAAACCAATACGTCGTTGCGGCGTACTTTGGAGCAATGCACACTGGGATATGTACACGGACGGCGCATGCGCCGTTCGTAATTAAAGCGTCAATCCCGTCGGGTCACGAGTAATTTACATTAAACACGCCCCCCCCATCCTCATTTGAATTAGGCGCGCATACGCCGGCCCCATTTACGCTACGCCGCCGTAACTTAGGAGGCAAGTGCTTTGTGAATACTGGCCTTGCCTCGCTTACGGCGACGTAGCGTAAATAGGATACGTTACGCCGCCGGAAAGATGCGCCTGGCTACCTGAATCCAGCTAAGAATGTTTATATCAGTGGGGAGCCAACCGGCGTTTTAAACTGACGTATATTTACGTGGATTTGCCTGTCCGCGGCATTCTGCCGACGTAAATATACAGGAGCCGGTCCTTAAGTGGTTAAAGTAGTGGAGTGCTGAACAGCAAACAATGGCCTGGTCATGAAGGGGGGGGGTAAAACCTTCCGGGGGGGGGGTGAAGTGGGTTAAACACGTGCCTACCACGCCATTTATAAAGGTAAGTCTTGTAGGGGGCGGCGGCCTCGGGATTCAGATTCTCTGTCTTGTCTGTTTGCAGCTTCATCACCTCTTTGGGGGTGAGTTACATGACGCTTTGCTCCGACGCCTACCCCGGAGTCCTCGCCTTCTGCTTCCTGGACGAGCTGCAGAAAGAATTCATCACAACCTACGAGATGATTCACATCAACAGCGCCATCCGCCCCTACTCCTTCATCGAGTTTGGTGAGTTCCCTCCTCCTCCTCCTCATAGTACAGACACAGCGCCATCCGCCCCTACTCCTTCATCGAGTTTGGTGAGTTCCCTCCTCCTCCTCATAGTACAGACACAGCGCCATCCGCCCCTACTCCTTCATCGAGTTTGGTGAGTTCTCTCCTCCTCCTCCTCCTCATAGTACAGACACAGCGCCATCCGCCCCTACTCCTTCATCGAGTTTGGTGAGTTCCCTCCTCCTCCTCTTCCTCATAGTACAGACACAGCGCCATCCGCCCCTACTCCTTCATCGAGTTTGGTGAGTTTCCTCCTCCTCCTCATAGTACAGACACAGCGCCATCCGCCCCTACTCCTTCATCGAGTTTGGTGAGTTCCCTCCTCCTCCTCCTCATAGTACAGACACAGCGCCATCTGCCCCTACTCCTTCATCGAGTTTGGTGAGTTCCCTCCTCCTCCTCCTCCTCATAGTACAGACACAGCGCCATCCGCCCCTACTCCTTCATCGAGTTTGGTGAGTTCTCTCCTCCTCCTCCTCCTCCTCATAGTACAGACACAGCGCCATCCGCCCCTACTCCTTCATCGAGTTTGGTGAGTTCCCTCCTCCTCCTCCTCATAGTACAGACACAGCGCCATCCGCCCCTACTCCTTCATCGAGTTTGGTGAGTTCCCTCCTCCTCCTCCTCATAGTACAGACACAGCGCCATCCGCCCCTACTCCTTCATCGAGTTTGGTGAGTTCCCTCCTCCTCCTCATAGTACAGACACAGCGCCATCCGCCCCTACTCCTTCATCGAGTTTGGTGAGTTCCCTCCTCCTCCTCCTCATAGTACAGACACAGCGCCATCCGCCCCTACTCCTTCATCGAGTTTGGTGAGTTCCCTCCTCCTCCTCATAGTACAGACACAGCGCCATCCGCCCCTACTCCTTCATCGAGTTTGGTGAGTTCCCTCCTCCTCTTCATAGTACAGACACAGCGCCATCCGCCCCTACTCCTTCATCGAGTTTGGTGAGTTCCCTCCTCCTCCTCCTCCTCATAGTACAGACACAGCGCCATCCGCCCCTACTCCTTCATCGAGTTTGGTGAGTTCCCTCCTCCTCCTCATAGTACAGACACAGCGCCATCCGCCCCTACTCCTTCATCGAGTTTGGTGAGTTCCCTCCTCCTCCTCCTCATAGTACAGACACAGCGCCATCCGCCCCTACTCCTTCATCGAGTTTGGTGAGTTCCCTCCTCCTCATAGTACAGACACAGCGCCATCCGCCCCTACTCCTTCATCGAGTTTGGTGAGTTCCCTCCTCCTCCTCATAGTACAGACACAGCGCCATCCGCCCCTACTCCTTCATCGAATTCGGTGAGTTCCCTCCTCCTCCTCCTCATAGTACAGACACAGCGCCATCCGCCCCTACTCCTTCATCGAGTTTGGTGAGTTCCCTCCTCCTCCTCATAGTACAGACACAGCGCCATCCGCCCCTACTCCTTCATCGAGTTTGGTGAGTTCCCTCCTCCTCCTCCTCATAGTACAGACACAGCGCCATCCGCCCCTACTCCATCGAGTTTGGTGAGTTCCCTCCTCCTCATAGTACAGACACAGCGCCATCCGCCCCTACTCCTTCATCGAGTTTGGTGAGTTCCCTCCTCCTCCTCATAGTACAGACACAGCGCCATCCGCCCCTACTCCTTCATCGAGTTTGGTGAGTTCCCTCCTCCTCCTCCTCCTCATAGTACAGACACAGCGCCATCCGCCCCTACTCCTTCATCGAGTTTGGTGAGTTCCCTCCTCCTCCTCCTCATAGTACAGACACAGCGCCATCCGCCCCTACTCCTTCATCGAGTTTGGTGAGTTCCCTCCTCCTCCTCCTCCTCATAGTACAAACACAGCGCCATCCGCCCCTACTCCTTCATCGAGTTTGGTGAGTTCCCTCCTCCTCCTCCCCATAGTACAGACACAGCGCCATCCGCCCCTACTCCTTCATCGAATTCGGTGAGTTCTCTCCTCCTCCTCCTCCTCATAGTACAGACACAGCGCCATCCGCCCCTACTCCTTCATCGAATTCGGTGAGTTCCCTCCTCCTCCTCATAGTACAGACACAGCGCCATCCGCCCCTACTCCTTCATCGAATTCGGTGAGTTCCCTCCTCCTCCTCATAGTACAGACACAGCGCCATCCGCCCCTACTCCTTCATCGAATTCGGTGAGTTCCCTCCTCCTCCTCCTCCTCATAGTACAGACACAGCGCCATCCGCCCCTACTCCTTCATCAAATTCGGTGAGTTCCCTCCTCCTCCTCCTACAGACACAGCGCCATCCGCCCCTACTCCTTCATCGAGTTTGGTGAGTTCCCTCCTCATAGTACAGACACAGCGCCATCCGCCCCTACTCCTTCATCGAGTTTGGTGAGTTCCCTCCTCCTCCTCATAGTACAGACACAGCGCCATCCGCCCCTACTCCTTCATCGAATTCGGTGAGTTCTCTCCTCCTCCTCATAGTACAGACACAGCGCCATCCGCCCCTACTCCTTCATCGAATTCGGTGAGTTCTCTCCTCCGCTTCCTCTTCATAGTACAGACACACCAACTACTGGGGGGGGGGATGGGTTCTGATCAGTCACTGGCAGCCTGAAGATTTCTCACTGATCTTTTATCTATTTATCATTTCCTGACAACTAAAAGAAAAATGGTGACAGGGGAGGGACCTCCAACTGATTGACAGCCTTAGCCCCTTCCCTCCTCCCCCCCCCTGTTCTATTCCCCCCCCCTTCCTTTCCCTCCCCTCCCCCCTCTTCCCTTCTCTTTTCTTCCCTTCTCTTTTCTTCCCTTCCCTTCCTTTCCCTCCCTTTCTCTTCCCTCCCCTTCCTGTCTCTTCCCTTCCATCCCTTTCTCTTCCCCTCCCTTTCCCTTCCCTCCCTTTCTCTTGCCCTCCCTTTCCCTCCCCTTCCCATCTCTCCCCCTCCCTCCCCATCTCTCCCCCTCCCTCCCTTTCCCTCCCCTCCCTTTCTCTTCCCCTCCCTTTCCCTTCTTTTCCTTTCCCTCCCCTCCCTTTCTCTTCCCTCCCCAATGCTCACCTTCCCTTCTCTTCCCTTTCCTCCCTTTCCCTTCCCTCCATTTCTCTTCCCCTCCCTTTCCCTTCCCTTTCTTTCCCTCCCCTTCCCATCTCTCCCCCACCCGTCTTCCCTTCCCTTCTCTTCCCTTCTCTTTTGGTTTATTGAATAAATGTAAAAAAGGTAAATAGAGGCACACAAAGCATGTGTGGTGCACCTCGTCCTTCTGCCACACTGGTCAGGAGTTCGGGAGATTGAGAGATACAGAGTAACATTGTTTATAAACATCGTTCAGACAGGAGATAGAGAGATACAAAGTGACATTGTCTCCGGTCTGATCAATGTTTATAAACAATGTTACTTTGTATCTCTCATTTTCCCGTTTGACCAATGTTTATAAACTGCGTTACTTTGTTTATAAACATTGTTCAGACCAGAGATAGAGAAATACATAGTAGCATTGTTTTTCAAATATTAATCAAGCGGGAGATGGAGAGATACAAAGTAACATTGTTTATAAACATTGATCAGACAGGATCTCTCTATGTCCTGTCTGATCAATGTTTATAAACAATGTTACTTTGTATCTCTTGATCTACTGTCTGAACAATGTTTATTAAAAAAATGTTACTTTGTATCTCCAGAGGGAGGAAATAAATCCTAATGACCCTTTGCTTGTTGTGCCCTTCCTAAGTGACACTTGTAGGATTAGTGCGTGGCTCTGCGCTCCCTGTCTTGGATTGGTGGTGCGTGGCTCAACGCTCCCCGTCTTGGATTGGTGGTGTGCGGCTCTGCGCTCCCTGTCTTGGATTGGTGGTTCTTGGCTCGGCGCTCCCCGTCTTGGATTGGTGGTGCGTGGCTCGGCACTCCTCGTCTTGGATTGGTGGTTCTTGGCTCGGCGCTCCCCGTCTTGGATTGGTGGTTCTTGGCTCGGCACTCCCCGTCTTGGATTGGTGGTGCGTGGCTCGGCGCTCCCCGTCTTGGATTTGTGGTGCGTGGCTTGGTGTTCCCCGTCTTGGATTGGTGGTTCTTGGCTCGGCACTCCCCGTCTTGGATTGGTGGTTCTTGGCTCGGCGCTCCCCGTCTTGGATTGGTGGTGCGTGGCTCGGCACTCCTCGTCTTGGATTGGTGGTGCGTGGCTCAGCGCTCCCCGTCTTGGATTGGTGGTTCTTGGCTCGGCGCTCCCCGTCTTGGATTGGTGGTGCGTGGCTCGGCGCTCCCCGTCTTGGATTGGTGGTGCGTGGCTCGGCGCTCCCGGTCTTGGATTGGTGGTGCGTGGCTCGGCGCTCCCCGTCTTGGATTGGTGGTGCGTGGCTCGGCGCCCCCCGTCTTGGATTGGTGGTGCGTGGCTCGGCGCTCCCGGTCTTGGATTGGTGGTGCGTGGCTCGGCGCTCCCCGTCTTGGATTGGTGGTGCGTGGCTCGGCGCTCCCCGTCTTGGATTGGTGGTGCGTGGCTCGGCGCTCCCCGTCTTGGATTGGTGGTGCGTGGCTCGGCGCTCCCCGTCTTGGATTGGTGGTGCGTGGCTCGGCGCTCCCCGTCTTTGATTGGTGGTGCGTGGCTCGGCGCTCCCCGTCTTGGATTGGTGGTGCGTGGCTCGGCGCTCCCTGTCTTGGATTGGTGGTGCGTGGCTCGGCGCTCCCTGTCTTGGATTGGTGGTGCGTGGCTCGGCGCTCCCCGTCTTGGATTGGTGGTGCATGGCTCGGCGCTCCCCGTCTTGGATTGGTGGGGCGTGGCTCGGCGCTCCCCGTCTTGGATTGGTGGTGCGCGGCTCGGCGCTCCCGGTCTTGGATTGGTGGTGTGCGGCTCGGCGCTCCCCGTCTTGGATCGGTGGTGCGTGGCTCGGCGCTCCCGGTCTTGGATCGGTGGTGCGTGGCTCGGCGCCCCCTGTCTTGGATTGGTGGTGCGTGGCTCGGCGCTCCCCGTCTTGGATTGGTGGTGCGTGGCTCGGCGCTCCCCGTCTTCGGTACTCGGCGTCCCGGACGCGCCTTTGTGCCCAGACACAGCCGGCTCTCTATTCTTAGAGCTCTATTTAGTGACATTTTGCTGCTCAGATGAAATGTTTGTGGCGTGATTTAGCGGGCGGGCGCTGACACCTCATAAAACGGATGACTCTTCCCCGATGGAGCGCCGGCGGCCTTTTTATTGGTAACAAACTGCGAAGTGAGTCCAATAAATAGCGAGCCGGGTAACAAGCGGCTGCAAATTATAGAGGCGGCTGGCTGATAAGTAAGGCGTTTAGAAGAAGGTAAATTACTTTGTGCTGCAGGAAGATGACCGGGTGATAAACAGCGCGCCCATCGGAACGCCGCCGACAGGGCGCAGCGCGGATAATATAAGACGCGCACAGCCGGAAAAAGGTGGGCGTAATTTAATGAAAGAGGACATTTCCTAATGCGTTTCATCTCCTTCGACAGATAATTTCATACAGAAGACGAAGCAGCGATTCAATAACCCGCGCTCGCTCTCCACCAAGATGAATCTCGCCGACATGCAGACGGAGATCCGCCTGCGCCCACCCTACCAGGTATCACCGCAGGAGCTGGACATGGAGAATGGCGTCCGCCATCGGAAAGATCTGGAATATAAAGGAATGGGTAAGGACGTCCACTCACTGGTAACGCCCCATATCGGGGGATGAGGTGTTCATAGGGGCCCGGGGCCCTCCAGCCATACACAGTCCTCGTTCAGATGGGTGTACTACAGCGAACTTCCATGAGAGGGCAGTGTTTGCCCCCCCCCCCCCCCCAGGGGCATTTACAGGTGTTCCAGGCATCCCCATGCAGGCAGTCCTATTCATGTCAATTGGAACGCAGTGACTACACAGAAAAATTTGGTGGGTGCGGGGCCCCGAACGCACATTGGGGTAGATTCATAGAGCAATTGCGCCTGTGTAACCATAGTTACGCAGCGCAATTGCTTACTTGCCCCGGCGTATCGAATGCTCCTGATTCAGGAACCTCGTTACGCCGACTGCAGCCTAAGCTATGACTAGCATAAGGCTCCTTATGCCCGCATATCTTAGGCTGCATTCTTACGCAGGCCGCTAGGTGGCGTTCCTGTAGTGGTCAGCGTATAGTATGCAAATTGCATACTTACGCTGATTCGCAACACTACGCGAGCCCTGCGTACGCAGTTTACGTCATTTGCGTACGTCGGTTTTAGCGTAAGGCTGCCCCTGCTGCGTATACCCGTCGTTCCCGCGCCGCGAAATTTGAAATTTACGTCGTTTGCGTAAGTGAATCGTGAATGGCGCTGGACGCCATTCACGTTCACTTTGAAGCAAATGACGTCCTTGCGACGTCATTTACCGCAATGCACGTCGGGAAAGTTTCCTGACGGAGCATGCGCACTACGCTCAGCGCGGGAACGCGAGTAATTTAAATGATCCACGCCCCCTACGGGTATTACGCCGGGTATTTTGCCGGAGTGCCCACGCAATTTACTGAGCTACTGCTCCGTGAATCAAGGGTAGCGCAGATAATTTGCAGGGGCGCAGGGCAAAAACGGTGCCCTGCGCCTCCGTAAAAACTGCGCAAATCTACCTGAATCTACCCCATTGTCTGCATTCAGGGCCCTGCACCCGCACTTGCATGGATGTCAGATATGGAGCACCAGCTGCGTCCCAACTGAAATGAACGGAACTGCCTGTATTGGGGATGCAGGGGTACACCTGTGCAAGCATAGCCCTCTCACTTTAGTACACTGCATATAGATTCAAAAGACAGGGGGCGCCACCATCTAAGTGTAGACTTTATTACCAGCACATGTAGAAATTAAACATGCACTCACATATTAAAATAGATAAAAGGAATCTCTGGTAGTTTTGTGGGCATCTGCAGAGTGCACCAGGGAAGCGGACAGGTATTGCAGAGTTCGCCAGGGAAGAGGCCAGATATTGCAGAGCAGCGGCTGTAGAACCTTTGCAGAGTTCGCTAGGGAACCTGTAAGGTAATGCAGAGCAGCGCATGGAAGTGGCTGTGGAACCTATGCAGAGCTTGCCAGGGAAGTGGCCAGGTATTGCAGAGCAGCACGTGGAAGCGGCTGTGGAACCTATGCAGAGTTTGCAAGGGAAGCGGCCAGGTATTGCAGATCAGCGGCTGTAGAACCTATGCAGAGTTTGCCAGGGAACCTGTAAGGTATTGCAGAGCAGCACATGGAAGCGGCTGTGGAACCTGTGCAGAGTTTGCTAGGGAAGCGGCCAGGTCAGGGGCGTAACTAGAAATCACAGGGCCCCATAGCAAAATGTTGTATGGGGCCCCCCCCCCCCCCCCCCGGATTTACTTCCTTTGCCGCCCCAAGGCCGGGTCCTTCAATGACGCCCCCCCCCCCCCCCCACCCAAAAAAAACGAAAAGTCCCCCAACCCTGAAAGCGCACGGAAAAATCATACGGGTGGACCTACATATAAAATGGATAAGGATTGAGGGGTGAGCTGTGTATGGGGGAATTTAGGGGTGATCTGTGTACGGTGTGCAGGATTTAGGGGTGATCTGTGCACATGCAAGTACCCTCCTTCCCAAGTACAGAGCTCTCCTCTGCCCAGATTAGTTTGGAGCCCACCCTCCATCAATACACATTCCTCAGGCATCAACCCCCCTTCTTCCCCCTTTCAGTAGTGAGCATTCCGGTCACCCAACTAACATCAGAGATGGGCTGCAGAAGAGAAGCTGTAACTCACTGCATGTCCATGGGGCATAGGGTGACCATGTGTCGGATTGCCCGGGACAGTCCCGCATTTTGCAGGTCTGTCCCGGGCACCTTCTTTCCAGGACAATACAGTGTCCCGCAATGAAACTGACACAGCCGTCCTTCGGGCCAATCTGATGACCCCAAAAAAAGCCGCCACATCACCGCTTTACTCACTGACGGTACTTGCCCTGGCCGGGGATGCCTGGAGGAGCACAGTCCCCGCCCCCTTCTTGTGATTGGAGAAATCATAAATCCCGCCTGATTTTTGGGAGGGGGGTGTCCCTGAATGGTAGTTTGGAAATGTGGTCACCCTAGTGGAGCAGCTCCTGCCTGTGTACACCCCCCACCCCTCCCCTCTCTGCTTTCACATAGAGATAGATAGACACTGTGTTTTGTAGAGCAGAGAGGGTTCTAAACGGCTGTCGGGAGGAGAGCGCTGTCACTTGTAAATACAGCAGCGCTTCTGTATTGACAAGCGACAGTAGAGAGGATTTTTTCACCCCTGTGTTGCCGCAGCGCCCAGGGCTGCTGTTAGAAATCACGGGGCCCCGTACAGCCTACCTGACAGGGCCCCCCTAAAAAAATATCAAAACAAATATTTTTGCTAACAATACACCACAAAAATCATTTTTAACATACACAAGCACAAAAAAAACGTATAAACTTACAGGGGAACTGGGCTAAATATACAACAGGAAAGACAATTCCCCTCTTCCTTCCCCATCAGAGTTTCTGTCTCTCTTCTGGTGCTTTGCAGGGGTTAAAGAAGGATCCCGAGGTGGGGCATCTTACTACTGCTGCTTGTGCGGGTGGGATGTGTACTGCGCCAATCACATGGGATGAATAGGAGAAGAGGGTCAGCAGGGATTGGCGCAGTACACAGTACACATCTCACCCACACAAGCAGCAGTAGTAAGATGCTCCACCTCGGGGTTCTTCCTTAAGCCCTAAAAAAAAAATGGGGTGGGAATGAGAACCATGGGGTAGGGGAGAAAAAGGGGGGGGTAAAAGTGGGGGTGGGTATGAGATGGGGCAGATAGATCGCTGTCAAGGAGACTGGAGAGGGATAATCAGAGATGGGCATGGGGCATACTCTCAGCTGGTAATAAATAGCCATAGTATAAAAAGTAAATCGGCTGTCTGGCAGGAAGGGGAGATGGAGTGATCTCCATTGCCTAGTAAAGAAACAGTGTTGGGGGTGTGCAAGGTGGGGGGGGGGGGGTTCCAGACATTTGTAATGTTTGTAGATCCTGGGGGACACACACACACACCTGTGAAGGTAAAGTGTCTGCAGGGAAAAGTCAGGGAGGGGAGGGGGAGAGATAACAAGCATCGGAGAGGAGCAGTGTGACAGGCAAAGATGAATGGATCTGTGTGAGGACGACAGGGAGCAGGACGGCCAGATAGTGTCTGAGGAGGGGAGGAAGATGCCAGGGAGAGAGAGCATTGCAGACACAGCCAGATAACAGAACTGACCTGTACACTGTAGCAGAAGAGAGCCAACGTGAGGAGACCGCTTACCACTGCTGCCCGAACCTGCTGGGAGGAAACTTCAAAGGCCCCCCATGCACCTAGGACCCCTGGGCAGTTCACAGAGGTGCCTGTGCATTAAGGCAGGCAAGCCCTCCCCCGCTCTCACAGTGTCCTGACGAATCCCCCAGCTTTCAGGGAGAGGAAAGCAGGCAGCGCTGGGGGGAGACCAGGCACCTATAGGACATAGAGGATCACATGTGGCTAGAACAGGGAGGCAGATCAGTGCGCTGTGACAGAAATATTGCCGACAGGAGGGAGAGAAACACAGCATCGGTTCTGTAACTGTCACAGCGCACCGATCTGCCTCCCCATCGGCGGGCCCCACTCGGCTGCGGGCCCCATAGCGCCTGCGTGGGTCGCTATGGCGGTAGTTCCGCCACTGGGCCAGGTATTGCAGAGCAGCACGTGGAAGCGGCTGTGGAACCTATGCAGAGTTTGCTAGGGAAGCGGCCAGGTATTGCAGAGCAGCGGCTGTAGAACCTTTGCAGAGTTTGCCAGGGAAGCGGTAAGGTATTGCAGAGCAGCACATGGAAGCGGCTGTGGAACCTACGCAGAGTTCGCCAGGGAAGCGATGTCCCCCCCCCCCCCCCTAAGGATCTGACGTCATTCAGCTCCCGTGCTCTGCAGGGATCCCTTTCTTCTTTGTTCCTCATTGCTTGTTACAAAACTGTTTTCCCCGAGTAATGTCCTTATTATAAACATCGTCCTTATTATAAACATTGTCCTCTAGCTGTTGAAGTGAGCAGTGGTTGGCGTGACGCGGGGGCCCGTCTCGTGTTGTTGCTCCTGGCTGCGCAGGCCCCCCCCCCCCCCCCGGCCTGTATCTACACCTCATTACCTCCATTGTTCCAATCTTTCCACCCCAGTGATTTAGACAAAGAGTTTTCTTCCGCTTGGCTTCCTCGCCCTCACGGAGGCGACGGTGACAACATGCGCTGTCTGCCATTCTTTTCCTTTCTCTTCATTATCATTGATTTCCACGCCTGTGACTCCAACGGATCTGTGTCACCCGACAACCAATCGCCTCCGAGAATAACCTCAGCGAGGGCGCCACACCAGAAATAAAAACAAACAAGGAGCCGGCGTGTCAAGTGTAGTGAAGAGAGTAAAAGGCAAACGAATAGCAACTCACTGTGGAGTAACCATAAGATCACTCGAATGTAGGATAATCCGCCTTGGGATCCCACCCTGGCCAGGTCAGAGATCTTGTAGCCCAGTAGATCCCTGGCAGCTGGCCAACCTTGTAGTCCCACAGGTCCCTGGCAGCATGAATCTCACGTTCCTCCCCATCCGATCACTGCTTGAGAAAGGAGCGTGATGCTCTGAAACGCGTAGGCACGCCTCCTGGAGACTGAAACAGGAAGTGCTGGCAAACGCCCTGGCCAGCGGAAACCTTGTAGCCCAATAGATCCCTGGCAGCTACCCAGCCAGACCATGTAGTCTGACAGGTCCCTGGTAGCATGAATCTCATGTCCCTCCCCATCCGATCACTGCTTGAGAAAGGAGCGTGATGCTCTGAAACGCGTAGGCACGCCTCCTGCAGACTGGAACAGGAAGCTCTCGAAAACACGCTGGCCGGTGGAGATCTTGTAGCCCAATAGATCCCTGGCAGATCATTTAGTCCCACGGGTCCCTGGCTGCATGAATCTCACGTTCCTCTCCATCCGATCACTGCTTGAGAAAGGAGCGTGTTGCTCTGAAATGCGTAGGCATGCCTCCTGGCGGCTGGAACAGGAAGTACTGGCAACCACCCTGGCTGGTGGAGATCTTGTAGTCCCATCAATCCATGGCAGCTGCCCAGCCAGATCTTGTAGTCCCATGGGTCCCTGGCAGCATGAATCTCGCATTCCTCCCCATCCAATCACTGCTTGAGAAAGGAGCGCAATGCTCCGAAACGCGTAGGCACGCCTCCTGGATACTGTAACAGGAAGCGCTGGCAACCACCCTGGCCAGCGGAGATCTTGTAGCCCAATAGATCCCTGGCAGCACGAATCTCATGTTCCCCCCTATCCGATCACTGCTTGAGAAAGGAGCATGATGCTCTGAAACGCGTAGGCACGCCTCCTGGTGACTGGAACAGGAAGTGCTGGCAACCACCCTGGAGGTGGAGATCTTGTAGCCCAATAGATCACTGGCAGCTGCCCAGCCAGACCTTGTAGTCCCACGGGTCCCTGGCAGCATGACTCTCACATTCCTCCCCAGCCAATCACTGCTTGAGAAAGGAGCGTGATGCTCTGAAACATGTAGCCACGCCCCTTGTGCATTCCAGGGTGATTTCCAGCGCTTCCTGTTCCCGTCTCCAGCGCCTCTCTATGACTTGGCCGCTATAGTAGTGGCCCTGAGCCCAGGAGTGCTTCCCCCCCCCCTATCTGCAGTGGAATCTTCCATTCGAGTGATCTCCATTGAGTTGCTATTTGTTTTGTTTTTTCTTTCATTTTTGCTACAATTAGCTGGCGCCCCCTCCTTGTTTGTTTTGATTACTACAAATGTGATTAATTTATAATAAAAAGGACTCTTTCTTTCTTTTTGTCATACACGTCACCTGACTTGTCTCTGTTCCCCCCCCCCCCCCCCCAGTTCCTCACCAACGCCTGGAGCCGGTCACAATGACGGGGATCATCTCCTGCCTGCTCAGCCTGCTGTGCGCCGGTCTCAATCTCATCCGTGGCTTCCATGCACTGGAGAGCCTGCTGCAGGTACAGTACATGTCCCTCGTGTGTCCTGTGTTGTGGGATTCGAATCATTCTGGAGCAAAGGCAACCACGGGCAGATGTGTGCTGTACCATCTCCCACCCAAAAAAAAAAATACTTTTATAAGTGTCCGTTGCATTAAACCAGGGGTGTCCAAACTTTTTTCAAAGAGGGCCAGATTTGATGAAGTGAACATGGCGAGGGCCGACCATTTTGGAATGGCGCCAAACTTCAGTACTTAAAAATCTCCATAGGCGTCGCTTAATTTTTTATTACAGGTTACCAGTTTAGAGTTACAGAGGAGGTCTAGTGCGAGAATTGGCAGTCTAACGCACACGGCGATACCTCACATGTGTGGTTTGAACGCCGTTTACATATGTGGGCGGGACTTAAGTGTGTGTTCGCTTCTGGGCGCGAGCTACTGGGGATAGGGGCGTTTATTTTACTTAATTTATTTTATTTTTTCACTATTTTTTTTTTTTGATCACTTTTATTCCTATTACAAGGAATGTAAACATCCCTTGTAATAGGAATGGTTTGTGACAGGTACTCTTTATGGAGAGAGGCGGGGTCAATAAGACCTCCCCCTCCCCCCCCCACATCTCTCCTCCAGGCTGGAAAGCTTGAGATCGTGGAAAAAAAATCACGGATCTCATGCTTTCTGCCGCGATTGCGGCTTTGTTTACATTCCGGTACCCAGGCGTGACGTCATAACATCGCGCCCGGGCCGCCGACGATCATAGAGATGACTGGTGACCCCCAGCGCTGCCTCGGTGGGAACAGGGATGGGGCGGGACGAGTGCCGTCAGATTACATACAGGAGAATCTCCTGTTTACTCGGCGGCCTCTTTAAAAGGAAGTCCCTTCTTTGGGGCTGCCATTGGAGGACTGTTCTGTCTATCATAGGAGGCGGGACTTTGTATTAAAGAGGCCGCCGAGTAAACAGGAGATTCTCCTGTATGTAATCTGTTGGCGTTCGTCCCCTCCGAGGCTGCAGATGGGCATCGATCAGGCTGTACTGATGGCAATGGTGAGGCTGAATTCATGGCAATGGTGAGGCTGCATTCATGGCAATGGTGAGGCTGAATTCATGGCAATGGAGAGGCTGAATTCATGGCAATGGAGAGGCTGAATTCATGGCAATGGTGAGGCTGCTTTCATGGCAATGGTGAGGCTGCAGATGGGCATCGATCAGGCTGTACTGATGGCAATGGAGAGGCTGAATTCATGGCAATGGTGAGGCCGCTTTCATGGCAATGGTGAGGCTGCAGATGGGCACTGATTAGGCTGCATTCATGGTTGTTGATAAATTTGATATATAAATAACATGCCCAAGCTCATCCTCAGTCCTGACCGGGGCTCAGGGATTCGTTGGGGCCACAAAAGATATATATCCAAATAACACGCCCAAGCTCATCGTCACCACACACAGCCACAAAGGCGGGAGAATTCTTGTTGGGCCGTGTATTAGTTGCTCAGACGAACACAGACAGAATTTTAATGGTTTAAAGAATGTCAGGCAAAATGGTCGGCCCTCATGCATGTTCACTTCATCAAATCTGGCCCTCTTTGAAAAAAGTTTGGACGCCCCTGATATAAGGGATCGATAGACACTATGAAGGGTATAAAGGAGCTACAGACACTATGGAGGGTATAAGGGAGTGACAGACACTATGAAGGGTGTAAGGGAGCTACAGACACTATGAAGGGCATAAGGGAGCTACAGACACTATGAAGGGCATAAGGGAGCTACAGACACTATGAAGGGCATAAGGGAGCTACAGACACTATGAAGGGTATAAGGGAGCTACAGACACTATGAAGGGTATAAGGGAGCTACAGACACTATGAAGGGTGTAAGGGAGCTACAGACACTATGAAGGGTATAAGGGAGCTACAGACCCTATGAAGGGTATAAGGGAGCTACAGACACTATGAAGGGTGTAAGGGAGCTACAGACCCTATGAAGGGTATAAGGGAGCTACAGACACTATGAAGGGTGTAAGGGAGGGATAGACACTATGAAGGGTGTAAGGGAGCTACAGACCCTATGAAGGGTGTAAGGGAGCTACAGACCCTATGAAGGGTGTAAGGGAGCTACAGACCCTATGAAGGGTGTAAGGGAGCTACAGACACTATGAAGGGTGTAAGGGAGCTACAGACCCTATGAAGGGTGTAAGGGAGGGACAGACCCTATGAAGGGTGTAAGGGAGGGACAGACCCTATGAATGGTATAAGGGAGGGACAGACACTATGAAGGGTATAAGGGAGGGACAGACCCTATGAAGGGTATAAGGGAGGGACAGATCTGACCATTACACCTGGCACTATATGGCCAAAGGTTCATGAACCTCCAATGACTTCAGATGTCTCCAGTGAAGGGTCCCGGTGATCCTCCATCATACAAAGACATTGTAGACAATTGTGCTCTTCCAACCTGGTGGTAACAGTTTGGTGAAGACCTTTCTCTGTTCCACCATGACTGTCCCTCCTGTGTACAAAGCCAGCTCCATAGAGACAGGGATGAAAAGTTTGGTGTGGAGGGACTCGAGTGTCCCGTACAAAGCCCGGATCACATCCCTACTGAACACCTCTGGGGTGAATTGGAACGCTGATGGTGAGCCTGGTCTTTTTTTGTTGGTGCCCAACGTGAGGCCCAACACGTGAGCCAGGTCTTCTCATCCAACATCAGTACCTGACCTCACAAATGGGCGCAAATTCCCACAGACACCCTCCAAAATCGAATGGAAAGCCTCAGAAGAGTGGAGGGTGTTCCCGCCACAAAGGAGGGTAAATCTGTATTGATTACCATTGGGGGAAACTCCATTGGGGGCCGAGGCTCTAGAAACGCCAAGCTCGCTATTCTGGGAATTTAATGAAAGGGGTCGCTCACTTGAAGCATGATTAGTACACCCAGGGCCGCCATCAGGGGGGTACAGGCAGTTACACCTGTAAGGGGCCCGGATGGCAACCTCCTTTAAAAAATATATATATATATATTTTTTTAGGGTTCCGGAGGCCCACAGGGCCCCAGATGGCAACCCCCCCCCCCCTTTTTTTTATTTATTTTTTATAAAAAAAATATATTTTTTTAAATATATTTTTATTAAAGGGCCAATTTTTATTTTATTTTTTTAGAGGTCTGGAGGTCCCCAGGTTCCCTGTTGACAACCCCCCCCCCTTTTTTTTTTATAAATGTTTATTTTTTTATTTTTGATTATATATTTTTTTATATAAATGTTTTTTTTTTTTTTTTTTTTTTTTTATATATATTTTTTTTATTAAAGGGCCCAGAGGTTTCTTTTTTTAATTTTTATTAAAGGGGCCAGAGGTCCCGGATGGCAACCCCCCTTTTTTTGTAATTTCTTTTCATAAAAAAAAAAAATATATATTAAAGGGCCCAGAGGTCCCCAGGGCCCCAGATGGCAACCCCCCTTTTAAAAAAAAAAAATTATATATTTTTTATTTATTTTTATTAAAGGGCCCAGAGGTCCCCAGGGCCCCGGATGGCTACCCCCCTTTTTTAGATTTTTCTTTATTTCTTCTTTTTTTATTGTTAAGGCCCCCCCCGCTTCTCAGTTCAGGATTTCAGGCGGCACCCCCCCCCCCCCCCCCGGTTCTCTGCTCCAGGGGGCCCATGCCTGAAGCTGTGTAAGGGGCCCCATTATTCCTGAGTCCTGAGTACACCTGTCAGGTATAGACTGAGGAGCTGCAGGTTCCAGCGGGGCCACATGTGGCTCCTTTACAGTGAATTTGCAGCCTACAGCCAATGAAATGTGTCCTTGTGTAATCCCGCAGGATCTGTCTTCATACATTGGCTCCCGTGTCCTTCCATGATACAGATTATACATCCTGGCTGAGCAGAGGTTAACGTTACGCCAAGGTTTTCTGGAAATCAGCGCACGCGGTTCTCACACTGAGCGCTGCGCACACCTGCCAGTTCATTGTGCCTCTAATGAACCAATTAAATATGGTGACAAGCGCAGGCAGTTGCGTGCGGTAATGAGCGGCGCTACACGGTCATTAGCCAGCAGGACACGCTCAGTCCCACGCTGATGTATGTGTGATTATACACCGGAGCGCACGCCGCCTCACCCTCTTTATATGGAAGTCTGAAGAAGACAGATTATCTTGCGACGGTGCCAGAGCTCCCCCTCCTGGACAAACGCTGACACTGTCATCTATCCCATTCCATTTCCTATATTTGTTGTTTCGTGCGCCGCAAAATTGAAAAGTAAGAAAACGCGTAAGTTGGGGATTGAGGTCAGACAGGTGGTGTTAGGGCCGAGATAAAGAAATGATGCGCTAAAAAGAAACATGTTTAAAATGTGAACAGGACAGCCAACCCCTGGTCGCTAATGTGACGGGCGACCCCGGTTGGTAGCGTGACGGGCGACCCCTGGTCGGCAATGTGACCCCCGATTGGTAGCATGACGGGTGACCCCTGGTTGGTAATGTGACCCCTGATCGGTAGCATGGCGGGCGACCCCTGGTCAGTGACATGACAGGCGAGCCCTGGTCAGTGACGTGACGGGCAAGCCCTGGTCGATGATGGGCGACCCCTGGTCGGTAACGTAATGGGCGACCCCTGGTCGGTAACGTAATGGGCGACCCCTGGTCGGTAACGTGACGGGCGACCCCGGTCGGTAGCGTGACAGGCGACTCCTGGTCAGTAATGTGACCCCTGATCGGTAGCGTGACGGGTGACCCCAGGTCGGTAATGTTACCTCTGATTGGTAGCGTGATGGGAAACTCCTGGTCATTAATGTGACCCCTGATTGGTAGCACGACGGGCGACCCCCAGGTTGGTAATGTGACGGGCGACCCCCAGGTTGGTAATGTGACGGGCGACCCCTGGTCAGTGACGTGACAGGCGAGCCCAGGTCGACAAAGGCGACCCCTGGTCGGTGACGGGCGACCAATGATCAATAACCGTTTTACAGACCGCTGTCAATAACATTGATTTTATGTATTCCAGAGCGATGATGATGTCAGTTGTATTATCGCCTTCTTCCTGGGAACTGTCGCCTGCCTCTACCAGGTAAGTGATTGCCGCCTCCACCTCAGTCCAACAATGAGGTGTATTTATGAAGATGGACTCTTTTACTTCTTAAAGCGGTTGTTTAACATCCCCCCCCCAAAAATTTTTTTTTTATACACCTTTAAGGCAAAAGGCATAATGAGCTAGTATGCATGCTCATTATGAAATACTTGCCTTAGAACGAGGCGTCGGTATCTCACCTGGCCCACGCCGAGGGAGCTGACATGTTGCCAATGGTGTCAATGGGTGGAGTAGTGCCCCATAATTGGTGTCAGTGGGAGGAATAGTGCCCCATAATTGGTGTCAGTGGTTGGAATAGTGTCCCATCATTGGTATCAGTGGGAGAAGTAGTGCCCCATCTTTGGTGTCAATGGGTGGAGTAGTGCCCCATAATTGGTGTCAGTGGGAGAAGTAGTGCCCCATCTCTCGTGTCAATGGGAGGAATAGTGCCCCATCTCTGGTGTCAATGGGTGGAGTAGTGCCCCATAATTGGTGTCAGTGGGAGAATCAGTTCCCTATCTCTGGGGTCAGTGGGAGGAATAGTACCTTATTGTTGGTGTCAGTGGAAGGAATAGAGCCCCAAGGGCCAGATAAAGGCAAGCAAAGGGCCACATTCGGCCCACAGGCTGCAGTTTGGAGTCCCCTGTTCTACAGTATTGCTGCCCCAGGAACACGGTCAGCGCCTTGCTTATAGGGCTCTTGTATTTGGACACACAAACCCCCCCATCCATTCTGAACTCTCTTCCCTGAGTACCCCACTGGGGACCCCCTCACTTGGCGGATCACGTGCCTGGGAGATAATGCGCAGATAGCATGCGTTCTACAGGCGGCCTCCTGGTGACTCAGAACTCCGCTCGGGGGGATTGCTCTTCCCGTGTGTCCTGTCCTGACACTGCACCCTCTCATCTCACTCCGGGCCCCTCTCAGGAATGCACCACACAGCCTTGGCCCCTGTGTCTGAATTCTTCCAGAAATTCTGCACTTCTAGAACCTTCGGCTTCCAGAGGCCAGAAACTCTACACATTGTCTCTCCCCCCTGATCCCGTCCAGGGCTCAGAGGCGGAGCCTCCGTTACCGGAGGATATTATGGAGGAAAAGAATGAAGGACATTGATTTTGTAGTGAAGAGAGGAGAGGATTTTTCTTCTCCTGCATCTTAGGAACCTGAAGGTTTGGCTTCCTGCCAATCGCTCTCTACTGTGGAAACGCTGATTGATGGAGAGAGAACTAGTCCTTGCCGAGCTGCACCTGACTCTCCACAGTCTGAACAAGCCCCCCGTGGGCATGAAGAGGCTTTTCACACACACACTGATCGATTGTGCACTTAACCACTTGAGGACCGCCACACGCAGATATACGTCTGCAGAATGGTACGGCTGAGCACAAGGGCGTGCAGGTACTGTAATAGACTCAATTCCAGGATACATGTTCTATTCTGCCGCTGAGCCGAATTCATGATGCTTCTGCTTGCATGTTCACATCATCATGAATTTGGCTCAGCGGCAGAATAGAACATGTCTCCTGGAATTGAGTCTATTACAGTACCTGTACGTTCTTGTGCCCAGCCGTGCTATTCTGCAGACGTATATCTGTGTGCGGCGGTCCTCAAGTGGTTAAGTGCACAATCGACGCTGCAGTCTCCAACAGAAAAAGGAAGGAACTTTATTCAAATCACACGTCCCCTTTAAGAGCCCAGCCGTGGGTCACGCAGCGCGGCGCGCTCTCGACCCGGTCCTCTTCTCAGTGACCGTCCCCGAGGGAGCAGCGCACCCGATCGCCACCGGTGTCCCGCGATCGGGTCACAGAGCTGAAGAACAGGGAGAGGCAAGTGAAAACAAACCTCTCCCTGTGCTTCCTAGTGTGGCTGTCACTGATCGTCTGTTCCCTGTGTTACTGACGACGATCAGTGATGTCACACGTCCAGCCACGCCCCCCCCCCCCCCCCACAGTCAGAACACTACCTTAGGGCACACTTAACCCTTACAGCGCCCCCTCCTGGTTAGCCCCTTTACTGCCAGTGTAATGTTTACAGTAATCAGTGCATTTTTATAGCACTGATCGCTGTAAAAATGACAACGGTCCCAAAATAGCGTCAAAGGTGTCCGATGTGTCCTCCGTAATGTCGCAGTCACGATAAAAATCACAGATCACCTCCATTACTAGAAAAACAAAAAATATTAATAAAAATGCAATAAAACTATCCCCTATTTGGTAGACGCTAGAAATTTGGCGCAAAACCAATCAGTAAACGCTTATTGCGATTTATTTTTATTTACTTTTTTACGTAAAATATGTAGAATACGTATCGGACTAAACTGAGGAAAAAAAAAAAATTTTATATCTTTTTTTAGGGGATATTTATTATAGCAAAAAGTAAAAAATATTAAATTTTTTTCAAAATTTTCGCTGTATTTTTGTTGATACGGACCCCCCTCACCCCTCCCTCTCTGTATTCTGTCTTCCAGTGTTACCTCTTTGTATACGGCACAAGTTGGCGCAACATGAAATCTTTTTTGGCGTTTGGACTGATCTGTCTGTGTAATTTGTATCTGCATGAACTGCGCAATGTGTGGCAGCTTTTCTTCCACGTGACGGTCGGGGCCGTCACCACCCTCCAGATCCGACTGAGGCAGCCGCAGAGCAAGTCCCCCGACTACAACGTCTGATTCTTCCAACAACGCCCATTCCTGGATTTGGTTCCGTTTTGCCTGTTTTTATGTTTTTTTTTTTTCCTCCTTGGCCTCTCCCGGTGACAGCCGAGTCCTGGACACAGCAGAGAGGGGATACAGTCCTGGACACAGCAGAGAGGGGATACAGTCCTGGACACAGCAGAGAGGGGATACAGTCCTGGACACAGCAGAGAGGGGATACAGTCCTGGACACAGCAGAGAGGGGATACAGTCCTGGACACAGCAGAGAGGGGATACAGTCCTGGACACAGCAGAGAGGGGATACAGTCCTGGACACAGCAGAGAGGGGATACAGTCCTGGACACAGCAGAGAGGGGATACAGTCCTGGACACAGCAGAGAGGGGATACAGTCCTGGACACAGCAGAGAGGGGATACAGTCCTGGACACAGCAGAGAGGGGATACAGTCCTGGACACAGCAGAGAGGGGATACAGTCCTGGACACAGCAGAGAGGGGATATATTGGGAGCAGGGATGGTGTATATTATATTCTGTTGGCACCCTGATTTTATTGCCTTTGTAAGGCAGTTTTATTGCATTTCTAACTAATAAAAGCCATTCTGTACAGATCTTGTTTTCTTGTGGAATTCTTGAGGGAAATGATAAATGTATTTACATTGGAACCTCGGATTACGAGGATAATCCGTTCCAGGAGAACGCTCGTAATCCAAAGTATTCGCATATCAATGCGAGTTTCCCCATAGAAGTCAATGGAAACGAAAATAAATCAATGGCATGCAATACTGCATGTGGCCAGAGGTGGGGGGGGGGGCGACAGAGAGCCTCGTAAACAGCCAAAAAGGCCTGAGGACAGCTCAGCTGACCTCGGGGACAGTGTATTTCCGTGTCTTTCCAAGCATTTCCGGCTCTGGCGCCCCCCCTCACCTCAGGCCAAACGCGGTACTGCACGCCGCTTTGGCCTGAATCCTGCTCGTTTTGCGAGACAACACTCACAAACCGAATTAGGATTTTAAAAAATACAGCGCTCCTTAATCCTCCGCAATCCGAGGTTCTACTGTATATGGCACCAACATATTCTGCAGCGGGTTTAGAGGAACATGTAAAGTAGAACTGATGGCAAAACTTTTGTGTTTCTATTTTGGATAGATTATAGGAGGGGTATAGCTTCTGTGGGGGTTTTTTCCCCCTTCTGTGTCAAATTGGGGAGATTTCCCTTCACTTCCTGTCCAGGAGGTGAGATGAAATAACTCCAAAGCAAGGAACATCCTTGGTAGTCACCAGAACTAATGTCCCCCATTGGGTGGACTCTCATTTTGGGATTTTCCCCTATATAGATCTTTATATCACTAGAGGGGTCACCAGAAGGAGGTCCTGATCCCTCTATATAGATCCTTATATCACTAGAGGGATCACCAGGGGGAGGAAGGAGGTCCTGATTCCTCTATATAGATCTTTATATCACTAGAGGGATCACCAGCAGGAGGAAGGAGGTCCTGATTCCTCTATATAGATCTTTATATCACTAGAGGGGTCACCAGAAGGAGGTCCTGATCCCTCTATATAGATCCTTATATCACTAGAGGGATCACCAGGGGGAGGAAGGAGGTCCTGATTCCTCTATATAGATCTTTATATCACTAGAGGGATCACCAGCAGGAGGAAGGAGGTCCTGATTCCTCTATATAGATCTTTATATCACTAGAGGGATCACCAGCAGGAGGAAGGAGGTCCTGATTCCTCTATATAGATCTTTATAGAACTAGAGGGGTCTTCATCAGGAGGAAGGAGGTCCTGATTCCTCTATATAGATCTTTATATCACTAGAGGGGTCACCAGCAGGAGGAAGGAGGTCCTGATCCCTCTATATAGATCTTTATATCACTAGAGGGGTCTTCATCAGGAGGAAGGAGGTCCTGATTCCTCTATATAGATCTTTATATCACTAGAGGGGTCTTCATCAGGAGGATGGAGGTCCTGATTTCTCTATATAGATCTTTATTTTACTAGAGGGGTCTTCATCAGGAGGAAGGAGGTCCTGATTTCTCTATATAGATCTTTATATCACTAGAGGGGTCTTCATCAGGAGGAAGGAGGTCCTGATTTCTCTATATAGATCTTTATATCACTAGAGGGGTCTTCATCAGGAGGAAGGAGGTCCTGATTCTTCTATATAGATCTTTATATCACTAGAGGGGTCTTCATCAGGGGGAAGGAGGTCCTGATTCCTCTATATAGATCTTTATAACATAACTTAAATCTGCTACAAAGTAAATAAATAAATACAGATGAAGTCCTAACAGAAAGTCATAGAGTTCATAGAAATCCAGTGTCAGAGAAATCTTGCTGTGTGATAATGATTGCTCCACCAAACAATTTGAGGAACGACACCCAAAGTGCTGAGGATTTATCTCGCTTTGGCAGGATAATGCCTATGGATATGACAGGAGTATTATGGTAAACCTTTTCCTCGTAGTTAAAGGTAGGATCTATAAAAGGAATGGAAGACATCCATAGCGTAATTTTGATTTAATTGTATAAAATTGTATAATAATTGTATAATTGTATAAAAAGCATATAAAACAATTACACTGGGGCGGCTGGATGGCGTGCGTTCCACTGGCCGTAGACAGCAACCAGAGAGACCGGAAGTGGCGTTGGAATAGCGCGACCAGGTACCGCTGGCAGGGCCACCATCAGGAATTATGAGGCCCCTTACACCGCTTCAGGCATGGGCCCCCTGGAGCAGAGAACCAGGGGGGGGGGGTGCCACCTGAAATTGAGAAGCGGGGGGGCTGCCGCGAATTGAGAAGCGGGGGGGCCCTTTACAGGAAAGAGAAGAAATAAAGAAAAAATATATATATCTGGGCAGGCATAACCCACACCCTGCTCTAGGAGCCTCAGTCTTTTTCTGCCTAACGACAGGAGAGGAGTCAAGCGCTTCTGGAGTCCTGTACTCTGGAGTTTTTTTACTCAGCCGACTGGGTGACAGGCTGGGTCTTGACTCTTGTAGTCCCCCCATGTTCGGCCACCTCTTCCATGAGGTGACAGACACAGCACAGCCAGCACATCAGAGCACGCCTCAGGTTTTTCAGCTCTCTCTGCAGCTGGGTGGGGTGGTGAATACCAGGGGCCCCCATGCTCTGCAATAGCAGCAAGGAGGTGACAAGTGGGGTTTTTTTTTTGTCCTGCCTTGCAGGGTGGGTGACTCAGCGCTGACACTATGGAACCTGAGCCAGGTCTCCCTCTCAAGCTATGCCTGAGTTAACCCTTAACGCCCCTTCCCCTGCCACATTTGTTATGTTGGCTGTCCTGGGTTTCTTGCCAGGTTTGAAGTAGCTAGTGCCCGGATGGGGGGTAAAAAAGCGCCCCCTCCCTGAGCCTGCTTCTGGGGATGTCTCTGACACAGAATCGCTGTTTTTTTCTGGTTCTGTTATGTCAGAGGCTGCGGGTTTAACCCTTATGGATAGTGAGGATGACTCTGCTGCAGTCAGTTGCTGGCAAGAATTTGTTGGAGCTCTTGTTTCTGCGGTGCGTGATTGAGGATGTGGCGGAGACACCTCCGTGTCAGTACCAGCAGACTACCACGCACCGCTGAAGTGTTTCCTTGTGTTCCTTATTTGGTCAATATGTTATACAAGGAATGGGATGCACCGCATAAAGTTTGTCAAAAAACTTTGCAACCCGTTACCCCCTTTTAAAAGTAGGGCTCTCCTCCGCCAGTGGACCCCCCTGTGTCCAGACTGCGCAAGGCCACCACGTTGCCTGTGGAAGTGGCTCCTGCATTTCAGGATCCCGCTGATAGGAGAGTGGAGCAAAGCTCCTGCTGCAGGAGCTGGAAGAAGGGGCTTCCGAATCCTCTAGGGACCTGGCTGAACAATTGGTTTAGAGTAGGGTTGTCCAGATACCGATACCAGTATCGGTATCGGGACCGATACCGAGTATTTGCGGGAGTACTCGTACTCGCGCAAATACCCCCGATACCTAAATAGAATACTTTCCCCCCCCTTTCCCCCCCCCCCCGCCGCTGCCGCCGCATCGCGCCGCCGCATCGAGGGACATGGCTAGAGGGACATTGCTGCATATGTGAGGGACATGGCTAGAGGGACATTGCTGCATATGTGAGGGACATGGCTGCATATGTGAGGGACATGGCTAGAGGGACATGGCTGCATATGTGAGGGACATGGCTAGAGGGACATTGCTGCATATGTGAGGGACATGGCTAGAGGGACATTGCTGCATATGTGAGGGACATGGCTAGAGGGACATTGCTGCATATGTGAGGGACATGGCTGCATATGTGAGGGACATGGCTAGAGGGACATGGCTGCATATGTGAGGGACATGGCTAGAGGGACATTGCTGCATATGTGAGGGACATGGCTAGAGGGACATTGCTGCATATGTGAGGGACATGGCTAGAGGGACATTGCTGCATATGTGAGGGACATGGCTGCATATGTGAGGGACATGGCTAGAGGGACATGGCTGCATATGTGAGGGACATGGCTGCATATGTGAGGGACATGGCTGCATATGTGAGGGACATGGCTAGAGGGACATGGCTGCATATGTGAGGGACATGGCTGCATATGTGGGGGACATGGCTGCATTTGGGGACACATTTAAAAAAAGTATCGGTATTCGGTATCGGCGACTACTTGAAAAAAAGTATCGGTACTTGTACTCGGTCCTAAAAAAGTGGTATCGGGACAACCCTAGTTTAGAGTCAGAATTTTCTCTGCGAGGCGGCCATGGATACGATCCGGGGCTTCCGTCTATGCAGTGGTTCTGCGCCGCCTTGTGTGGCTGAAGAGCTGGTCTGCGGACTAGTCCTCTAAGGTGGCCTTGGTGATGGCCGTTAAGGGTGAACGGTCCTTTTTGGACTTCCCTGAATGGCATCTTTGAGGATGCCACGGGTGGTAAGCGCATGCTGTTCCCCCAGTCTGGGAAGGGCTGGGACCTCACCCTGTGCAAGGACCCTCCTTGCCTACCTCCGAGCGTTTTTTCGCTCGCCCTGTGCGGTGGGGGTAGGTCTACATGGTGCTTGAATCCCCGCTGCGGGGTAGCAGTGCACCTGATACCGCATGCCTAATAAGTCTGCGGACATACCTGCTTCCGCCTGAAGGTCTGCTCCCGTCCGTGTCTCGGGTGGGAGACTGGCTTCGCATTGCGAAGTGTTTTCCTTGGGGTACAAGATTGAGTTTCTCTCTTGTCTGCCAAACAGGTTTTTTCCCTCCGGCTTCTGGCTTCCTCCGGTTCGCCGGTTGGCTCTGTCAGGGGCTGTCCAGGATCTTCTGGTCAGGGGAGTGATTGTGTCAGTTCCCTCGTTGGAACGGTCTCGGGGTTTTTACTCCATTCTGTTTGTGTCCCCACGGAGGATGGGGCCCGGTCAATCCTGGGCCTCAAGTCCCTCGTTTGTTTTGTCATGGTGCAAACTTTTAGGTGGTGTCGATTCGCTTGGTAATAGCGGCACTCCATCAGGGGGATTTTCTGGCATCCTTGGATGTCATGAACGTGTACCTGCATATCCTCAAATCACCGGAGATTCTGTGCTTTGCAGTCGGGGGGGACCATTTTCAATAGTGTCCTTCCCATTCGGCGGGTTTTCGCCAAGGTGCTCGTCCCGATACTGGCCTGGCTGTGACAGCGGGGGTTTGCTATCATGGGATGTCTGGACGACATTCTCCTACGAGCTTCTTCGAGCTCTGCATTGGTGGAGCCGTGTCTATCACGTGTCAGGCTCTCCGAGTGTTCGGCTGGTTTCTGGATTGTCCTGAAATCAGGGTTGATTCCGTCTCAGGGACTGGAATACCTGGGACTGGTCCTGGATTCCTCCGGGGCGGGAGTGTTTTTCTCCTAGCGGAAAAACTTCAGACTCTGATATTTGCTGTGCAGTAGTTGCAGACCTAGAAGCGGTCATCCCTGCGATTCTGCAGGAAGGTTCTGGGTCAGTTGGTAGCCTCTTTCGAGGCGGTTCCGTATGCCCAATTCCACGCCAGGGTACTACGGAGGGAACTGCTGTCATGATGGGACTAGCTTCCGTCATCTCTGGATTACCAGATTCAGTTTAGTCATCTGATCATGTCTCCCCTGGTGTGGTGGCTGGCGTTTCCGGTGCTTCGGGCCGGAAAGTCATTTTTCTGCAGGCCACTGGACAGTGGTCACGACGGATGCCAGCCTCTCCGGTTGGGGAGGGGCGCTTGGGGCACCCAGTCAGCCCAGGGGCACTGGACTCAGGAGTCCTGCCTACTGATCAACGTTCTGGAGCTCCGAGCAATCAAGCTTTGCCTTGCCAGGTGGTCCCTGGATCTACAGGGCCGACCGGTCAGGATCCTGTCCGATAACACCACGTCCGTGGCGTAGGTTGATCATCAGGGAGGCACACGGAGTTCTGTTGCAGCGACGGGGGTCACGCACATCCTTTCGGTGGGCCGAAGGGTCCGTTCCGGCTCTATCGGCCGGGTACATTCCGGGAATACGGAATTGGCTAGCCGACTACCTAAGTCGCACTGCACTGGGCCAAGGAGAGTGGTCTCTCCACCCGCGGGTGTTTTGGGGTCTGTGCCGAAAGTGGGGCACTCCGGACAGGGACCTTCTAGCGTCCTGTCTCTATCGGTAGGTGCCACGGTTCGTGGCCAGGTTTAAGGACCCGTGGGCGGACGCATCAGGCGCGTTGGTGGCTCCTTGGGGTCGCTGTCGCCTACTTTACACCTTCCCTCCTCGGAAGCTTCTTCCTCGCCTGCTGCGCAGAGTGGAAGCTGTAGGGATTCTATCGGTCCTGATTGCCCCAGATTGGACGCGTCGCTTCTGGTACGCGGACCTGATGCGTCTGGTGGCAGACGCCCCCTAGCGTCTTCCCCTGGGAATTGATTTTCTGTTACAGGGTCCAATCTTCCACCCTGTTTCACAGCCACCGGCCTTAGCGGCGTGGCTGTTGAGAGCCAGGGGCTTAAGGACCGAGGCCTATTGGACTTGGTGGTCTCTACCGTGCTGCCTGCACGGAGGTCTACCTCACGTAGGTTTTTTCCTCATACATGGAAGGCCTACTTCTCTGTGTGTGGGGAGATGAACTGGCACTCTCGTACATACGTGGTGTACAGGATTCTGCTGTCTTTGCAGCAGGGAGTGGTTCAGGCTCTCGCCTTACGTACGGTTAGGAGCCAGATTTCTGCTCTGGCTGTTTTTACTTGCAGCGACCCTTGGCATCGCACTCCTGGGTGCGTACGTTGGGGGGTCTGGCAGGTGGCCCCTCCGGTGCGCCCTCCATTACCCCCATGGGACTTGAATTTAGTCCTTTCAGTGCTTCGGGATGCTCCCTTTGAGGACATTCGGGAGGTTTTTTGTTTATTGTCACAAAAGGTGATTTTATTTCTGGTAGCAATTACCTCGATCAGACGGGTGTCTGTCTGTTCTGGCGGCCTTGTCTTGCAAGGCTCCCTGCTTGGTCATCCGTAAGGATGAGGTGGTGCTGCGGCTGCAGCCGTTTTTTCTCCCCAAGGTGGTTTCGGCTTTTCACTTGGATGTGGACATTGTTCTTCCATCCTTATGTCCTCGGCCGAAATGCCAAGAGGAGGCCACTTTGCATCCTCTGGATGTGGTTCGGGCCCTACGAGTGTACTACTATGTTACGGTTGCGTTCCGGAAGTCGGGCTCACTGTTCGTGTCGGTGGCTGGCCCTACAAGAGGGCCTGGCAGTCTCGTCGGCCACCGTTCCTAGGTGGTTCCGACGGATTGTGCTTCAGGCCTATGCCCTGAAGGGGCGGGCGCCTCCCTTTCGGGTTAATGGCGCATTTGACCAGGACGATCGGGGCCTCTTGGGCTTTCCGGCATCATGCCTCTGTGTTACAGCGGTGTTAGGATGCATCCTGGTCGTCAATCCACGCTGTTTCAAAGTTTTACGAGGTGGATGTGAGTGCATCTTCTGATGCCTCCTTCGGCCGCAGGGTGTTACAGGCGGCAGTTTAAGGTTGGAGTTCCTCCTTTGAGTAACTCCGGTTTTTGTTTGGGGTGTAACCTGTTTTTGCTGTGTTATTTTCCCACCCCTCTAATTTTTTGACACTGCTCGGGGACGTCCCTAAGGTCAATGAAGGCTGTGTCCGTCTATGAACGAAAGAGAAAAAAGGATTTTTGTACTCACCGTAAAATCCATTTCTCTGAGTTCATAGACGGACACAGCACCCACCCCTCCTTTGTTTGTACTGCTTGTTACGAACTGAGGCTGCTAAAGCAGGGTGTGGGTTATGCCTGGGGGAGCCACGCCCCCTGGGAGGAGCGGCATGAAGGAAAGGTTTTAACACTTTAAGTGCTGTTAAATTCTGCCTAAACTCTCCTGGTAGGAAGAAGCATAACCCTAAGGTCAATGAAGGCTGTGTCCGTCTATGAACTCAGAGAAATGGATTTTACGGTACAAAAATCCTATTTTAAAAAAAATATATAAATAAAACAAACAGTTATAAAAAAAAGGGGGGGGGGGTTGCCATCCAGGGCCCTGGGGACCTCTGGGCCCTTTAATAAAAAAAATATATAAACAAAAATAAACATTTAAAAAAAAAGGGGGTTTGCCACATGCCACAACAAAAAAAAAACAACATAAATAAAAAGATTTTTTTTTTATAAAAAAAAGGGGGGTTGTCATCCATGGCCCTGGGGATCTCTGGGCCCCTGGGGACCTCCAGATCTCTTAAAAAATAATAATTGGCCCTTTAATAAAAAATAAAATAAAAATATATTATTTTTTTTTATAAAAAAATAAATAAAAAAAGGGGGGTTGCCATCTCGGGCCCTGGGGACCTCCGGTCCAGGCCCCTTACTGGTGTACTGCCTGTACCCCCCTGATGGCGGCCCTGACCGATGGCGACGTATGTTTGGTGGATTACATCTTCAGGGGGCGCCAGCGGCGGTACCTGGTTGCGCCATTCCAACGCCACTTCCGGTCTCTGGTTGCTGTTTGGTGGAGCAAATCATTATCACACGGCTGTAAACATATAAAATACACTATAAATACATTCTGAGCTCTGATTGGCTATGAAGATTTCCTTTATAAAGCCCAATAGGCTCTTCTGCACCAGTATTTGGGTAATTTGTGGTTCACCTCCTGGTTTTGCTACAAGTATCTAAGTCAGGGGGTGTCGATCTCTATTTCATCAGCATTATGATTGCCCTCAAAAGAACTGGTTGTACCTGTAATGCCGCGTACACGCGACCGGTTTTTCCGTCGCAATAAACTCCGATGGGTTATTTCCTGGCGGAATTCCGCTCAGGCTGTCTTGCATACACACCAAATTCCGACCATCAAAAAACGCGGTGACGTCCAACACTACGATGGGCCTAGAAAAATGAAGTTCAATGCTTCCAAGGATGCGTCGAATTGTTTCCGAGCATGCACGTTTTTTTTTTCTCCGTCGGAATTCTATACAGGCGAACGGAAGTTCCGATTGAAGTTTTACATGTTCTCTTTCTAAGTCCGTCGGAAATAGTCAGATGGGGCACACACACAAATTCTGTCTGACTTTTTTCATCTGAAATTCTGACCGTGTGTACGCGGCATTAGATTAGATGTCCAGCGCATTCCCCTCCCCCATATATTAGGGGCCGGATTCAGAAAAGAGATACGCTGGCGTATCTCCTGATACGCCGTCGTTTCTCTGAGTTCCGGCCGTCGTATCTATGCGCCTGATTCACAGAACCAGGTTACGCATAGATATGCCTAAGATCCAACAGGTGTAAGTGTCTTACGCCGTCGGATCTTAGGCTGCAATCTCCCGCTGGCCGCTAGGTGGCGCTTCCGTTTGTTTACGGGAGGAATATGCAAATGAGGATTTACGCCGATTCAGAAACGAACGACCGCTCGGCGCTTTTTTTTTACGTCGATTGCGTTCGGCTTTTTCCGGCGTATAGTTACCCCTGCTGTATGAGGGGTATGTGCGGCGTATCCTATGTTAAGTATGGACGTTGTTCACGCGCCGAGTTTTGAAATTTTTACGTTGTTTGCGTAAGTCGTTTGCGAATACGGCTGGACGTAATTTACGTTCACGACGAAAGCATGACAAGTTTCCGACGTCATTTGGAGCATGTGCACTGGGATTCAGTTGATGATACACGCCTCCTACCCGCCAAATTTGAATTCCGCCGGGTGGATTTACGCTGCTGCAACTTTACAGGCAAGTGCTTTGTGAATACAGCACTTGCCTGAAAAACTTGCGGCGGCGTAACGTAAATGAGTTACGTTACGCCAGCAGAAAGATCCGCTGATCTTTCTGAATCTGGCCCCTTATGTCAAGAGTCCCCCCCCACCATCAGAAGTTGAGACCCCCACTCTCCCTTTACATTAGTGCACCCCCCTTTTCTTATGCTGCTGCTGGGAAGAAGCTGGATGCGTTGCTTGAAAGCAGAAAGTAAGGGTCTGGAGGAGGACCAGAGGAGGGCTGGAGCTCTCTGGAGGTGCGAGGGCCACATAAAATGGCCTGGAGGGCCGGATTCGACCCGCGGGCCTTGTGTTCGACACCTGGGATCTAAATGAAGGAATTTAGGAGCAAACCGAATTGCAGTGAGAAGCCGGAGCAAGAGAACCTGCCATTCCAACTCATCATCACCTCTTTTACATCTTCATACTATTATTATTTTTCCCACCTTGTTGAAATATTAGTACGAGGTTTCTATGGACATCACTTCGCAAAAATAAAAAAATGAAATGCAGATCTTCATTCCAGGCTTCTGTTGGGTTGGTTGCCGGACTCACTGAATAGAATGTAGTGTAAGTTAGTAATGATGGAGCGTTCTGCAAGGTGAACACCAGAGGGAGCCAAAGGATCACTTATTGGAGTTTGAGGCGCCTTATGAGGAGATGGATCAGAATCAATCGTCTGATGTCATTATTTGCAGATATTTACACAGAACAAATATTACATATTTCAATCTCTCTAGCAGTTACTAGATGGCACAATGTGCTCTGGGGTGCTCTAGGAGTCAGATACTGAGGGTTGTACAGCTAAGGAGCAGGGCCGGCGCTACCACTAGGCGAGTTAGGCAACCGCCTAGGGCGCGTCTGGCCGCTGATTAGGCTACTCCTGAGCAGGGCCGGATTTTCTCTCCCTGCCACCCCAAGGCCAGGTTCCACAATGCACCCCCTCCCCGCCAATCGAACCCCCCCCCCCAAATCAACGGAGAATGTGCTTCACGGTTAGATCAAATATGTTTTGTTTGTTTTTTTACTTTTTTATCACTTTTTTTCTTTTTATTTATTTGTAGCTTGTCACTTACTTTCTTACATTTTTGTATAATTTTCTTATTATTTTTCTTATTCTTTACTTTTTTATTTTATTAATTTAATTTCTTATTATTTATTTCTTTTTTATCAATTTTTTGTTCACTTTAACTGTGTGATAGCAATTGGAGGTGACAGGTTCTCTTTATTGACCATGTCACCTCCAAAACAGGAGTCCTAGCGCTGTGCTAGAACTCCTGTCACAGCTGAGATGGGAAGAGCACAGCTCTCCCCTCTCACTGTGTACATCGGCAGCAGGAACAGGAGACAGACTCGGTGGCCGGGGGGGGGGAACGGAGTACCGAAGACAGAGCCAGCAGAGAGAGGTATGTGGGGGGGGACGGGAGCACATATTTTACAAGTAATTTCGGCGACATCGCCGCAATCACTTGTTAACGAGCGAGTGGATTCCCCCATAACTTATCGCCCTTAACTGTATCTTCCGGGCGTCGGGGGAATCCATGCCACTGGCCTCAGTGGCATTGTGGGAAATCCGGGCCTGCTCCTGAGTCCCGCACATATGTCAAGCAGCGCCGCCGCCCCCCCATGCCCAACCCCCCCCCCCCCCCCCGTGCGGCTCTCTACTCTGGCATACTGTGTCCGCTCTCCGCTCTGGTGTATGTCCAGAAATCCCTTCTCTAAATCATGATGTCACATCAGCTACACACTTCTCCCGAGTCCCGTCCCTCCTGTGCGCTCCATCTGTGAAGAGGGAAGATTAAAAACTAGAAGCCACACCGAAAAACTGCTGCATGAACCAGTGAGCCCATGGGGAGTGGGGACCATTCCAAGTGAGTCACTGCTCCCTTCTCTCTCTCTCCCTGACCCCCCCTCTCTCTTCCAAAACCCTCCCTCTCTCTCTGCCTGACCCCCCCTCTCTCTCCCTGACCAGCCCTCTGTCTCTCTGACCCCCTCTTTCACTGGCCCCCCTCTCTCTCCCTGATCCCCCTCTCTCTACCTGACCCCCCCTCTCTCTTCCAAAACCCTCCCTCTCTCTCTGCCTGACCCCCCCTCTCTCTCCCTGACCAGCCCTCTGTCTCTCTGACCCCCTCTTTCACTGGCCCCCCTCTCTCTCCATGACCCCCCTCTCTCCCTGATACCCCCTCTCTCTCTCCCCGATCCCCCTCTCTCTCTCTCCCTGATCCCCCTCTCTCTCCCTGACCCCCCCTCTCTCTCCCTGACCCCCCCTCTTTCTCCCTAACCCCCTCTCTCTCCCTGATCCCCTCTCTCTCTCCCTGATCCCCTCTCTCTCTCCCTGATCCCCCCTCTCTCCCTGATCCCCTCTCTCTCTCCCTGATCCCCCCTCTCTCCCTGATCCCCTCTCTCTCTCCCTGATCCCCCCTCTCTCCCTGATCCCCTCTCTCTCTGCCTGACCCCCCTTCTCTCTCCCTGATCCCCCTCTGTCTCTCTGACCCCCCCTCTTTCACTGGCTCCCCTCTCTCTCCATGACCCCCCTCTCTCCCTGATACCCCCCTCTCTCTCTCCCTGACCCCCCCTCTCTCTCCCTGATCCCCCCTCTCTCCCTGATCCCCTCTCTCTCTGCCTGACCCCCCTTCTCTCTCCCTGATCCCCCTCTGTCTCTCTGACCCCCCTCTTTCACTGGCTCCCCTCTCTCTCCATGACCCCCCTCTCTCCCTGATACCCCCCTCTCTCTCTCCCTGACCCCCCTCTCTCTCCCTGACCCCCCCTCTCTCTCCCTGACCCCCCTCTCACTCCCTGACCCCCCTCTCTCTCCCTGATCCCCCTATCTCTCTCCCTGACCCCCCCTCTCTCTCCCTGATCCCCCTATCTCTCTCCCTGACCCCCCTCTCTCTCCCTGATCCCCCTATCTCTCTCCCTGACCCCCCCTCTCTCTCCCTGATCCCCCTATCTCTCTCCCTGATCCCCCCTCTCTCACCCTGACCCCCCTCTCTCTCCCTGACCCCCCTCTCTCTCCCTGATCCCCCTCTCTCTCCCTGATCCCCCCTCTCTCTCCCTGACCCCCCCTCTCTCACCCTGACCCCCTCTCTCACCCTGACCCCCCCTCTCTCTCCCTGATCCCCCCTCTCTCTCCCTGACCCCCTCTCTCTCCCTGACCCCCCCTCTCTCACCCTGACCCCCTCTCTCACCCTGACCCCCTCTCTCTCCCTGACCCCCCCTCTCTCACCCTGACCCCCTCTCTCACCCTGACCCCCTCTCTCTCCCTGATCCCCCCTCTCTCACCCTGACCCCCTCTCTCTCCCTGACCCCCCCTCTCTCTCCCTGATCCCCCCTCTCTCTCCCTGACCCCCCCTCTCTCACCCTGACCCCCCCTCTCTCACCCTGACCCCCCTCTCTCTCCCTGATCCCCCTATCTCTCTCCCTGACCCCCCCTCTCTCTCCCTGATCCCCCCTCTCTCTCCCTGACCCCCCCTCTCTCTCCCTGGCCCTCCCTCTCTCTCCCTGCCCCCCCTCTCTCCCTGATCCCCCCTCTCTCTCCCTGATCCCCCTCTGTCTCTCTGACCCCCCTCTTTCACTGCCCCCCCTCTCTCCCTGATCCCCCCTCTCTCTCCATGACCCCCCTCTCTCCCTGATACCCTTGTCTCTCTCTTTCTTAGCAAGCACTGGAAGTAGCTTTACTCCAGTCTGTTTATCTCCTGTTTCAACTCCTTCCTTACCATCATCTGCCTATACATTGATGTATAACAGAATTACTTGATTAACGTAATCCTCTTAAAGTGGTATTAAAGCAAAATATTTACTATACTGCAGCTTATCCATTCTTAGATGGGTGGCTGCATTCGTTTTTTTTTTGCTTTTAGGTTTTCTCTTTTATATTCACCTGGTGATCCTGCTAGTAAGTATGTTGTTTTTCAAAAGAACGTGCTGTCTTGCAGATGTAGCAGTTAGAGGGTTGAATCAAACCGTTTAACACTGGCAAAGGGTGGTGGAGTTTGGGGCGGACCCAGAGGGGGCGGCAAAATTAGGTTTTGCCTAGGGTGTCAAAAACCCTTGCACCGGCACTGCTAAGGAGACACACTGAGGGCTGTACATCTAAGGAGGGACACTGAGGGCTGTACAGCTAAGGAGGCACACTGAGGGCTGTACATCTAAGGAGGCACACTGAGGGCTGTACATCTAAGGAGGCACACTGAGGGCTGTACATCTAAGGAGGCACACTGAGGGCTGTACATCTAAGGAGGGACACTGAGGGCTGTACATCTAAGGAGGCACACTGAGGGCTGTACAGCTAAGGAGGCACACTGAGGGCTGTACATCTAAGGAGGGACACTGAGGGCTGTACAGCTAAGGAGGAACACTGAGGGCTGTACATCTAAGGAGGAACACTGAGGGCTGTACATCTAAGGAGGCACACTGAGGGCTGTACATCTAAGGAGGCACACTGAGGGCTGTACATCTAAGGAGGCACACTGAGGGCTGTACATCTAAGGAGGCACACTGAGGGCTGTACATCTAAGGAGGGACACTGAGGGCTGTACATCTAAGGAGGCACACTGAGGGCTGTACAGCTAAGGAGGCACACTGAGGGCTGTACATCTAAGGAGGAACACTGAGGGCTGTACATCTATGGAGGAACACTGAGGGCTGTACATCTAAGGAGGCACACTGAGGGCTGTACATCTAAGGAGGCACACTGAGGGCTGTAGAGATAAGGAGGCACACTGAGGGCTGTAGAGATAAGGAGGCACACTGAGGGTTGTACAGCTAAGGAGGCACATTGAGGGCTGTACAGTTAAGGAGGCACACTGAGGGCTGTACAGCTAAGGAGGCACACTGAGGGCTGTAGGGATGAGGAGGCACACTGAGGGCTGTAGAGCTAACGAGGCACACTGAGGGCTGTACAGCTCAGGAGGCACACTGAGGGCTGTACAGCTATGGAGGCACACTGAGGGCTGTAGAGATAAGGAGACACACTGAGGGTTGTAGAGGTATGGAAGCACACTGAGGGTTGTAGAGATGAGGAGGCACACTGTGGGCTGTAAAGATAAGGAGGCACACTGTGGGCTGTAAAGATGAGGAGGCACACTGAGGGCTGTAGAGATGAGGAGGCACACTGAGGGCTGTACAGCTATGGAGGCACACTGAGGGCTGTACAGCTAAGGAGGCACACTGAGGGCTGTACAGCTAAGGAGGCACACTGAGGGCTGTACATCTAATGAGGCACACTGAGGGCTGTACAGCTATGGAGGCACACTGAGGGCTGAGATGAGGAGGCACACTGAGGGCTGTACAGCTAAGGAGGCACACTGAGGGCTGTACAGCTATGGAGGCATACTGAGGGCTGTACAGCTAAGGAGGCACACTGAGGGCTGTACAGCTATGGAGGCACACTGAGGGCTGTACAGCTAAGGAGGCACACTGAGGGCTGTAGAGACAAACATTAGGAAACGCTCGGTGGACGTCTCTCCCTTCCGTAGATCAAGTGAAGGGAAACACGACTTGGTATCTGAATAATGAGAAACATGGCAGCCGTACTATGACATCACAGTGCAGGTTTCCGGGGACAACCCTCCAGATCCCGCAGGGTTTTGATTGGCCCTTTGTTGACTATTTCACACCCTCCAGTTGAATTGATCCTCGGATGTTCCAAAGATTCGGGATTCTCTTTCAGTCCAAAGTCCCTCCCCTCCCCCCACATATCCCTTTTCTTTGCCTCCTCTCTACGTTTCGTCCTTTTCTTTGCCTCCTCTCTACGTTTCGTCCTTTTCTTTGCCTCCTCTCTACGTTTCATCCTTTTCTTTGCCTCCTCTCTACGTTTCGTCCTTTTCTTTGCCTCCTCTCTACGTTTCCTCCTCTCTACGTTTCGTCCTTTTCTTTGCCTCCTCTCTACGTTTTGTCCTTTTCTTTGCCTCCTCTTTATGTTTCGTCCTTTTCTTTGCCTCCTCTCTACGTTTCGTCCTTTTCTTTGCCTCCTCTCTACGTTTCGTCCTTTTCTTTGCCTCCTCTCTATGTTTCCTCCTCTCTACGTTTCGTCCTTTTCTTTGCCTCCTCTCTACGTTTCGTCCTTTTCTTTGCCTCCTCTCTATGTTTCGTCCTTTTCTTTGCCTCCTCTCTACGCTTCGTCCTTTTCTTTGCCTCCTCTCTACGTTTCGTCCTTTTCTTTGCCTCCTCTCTACGTTTCGTCCTTTTCTTCGCCTCCTCTCTACGTTTCGTCCTTTTCTTTGCCTCCTCTCTACGTTTCGTCCTTTTCTTTGCCTCCTCTCTACGTTTCTTCCTTTTCTTTGCCTCCTCTCTATGTTTCGTCCTTTTCTTTGCCTCCTCTCTATGTTTCGTCCTTTTCTTTGCCTCCTCTCTATGTTTCGTTCTTTTCTTTGCCTCCTCTCTACGTTTCGTCCTTTTCTTTGCCTCCTCTCTACGTTTCGTCCTTTTCTTTGCCTCCTCTCTACGTTTCGTCCTTTTCTTTGCCTCCTCTCTAAGTTTCGTCCTTTTCTTTGCCTCCTCTCTAAGTTTCATCCTTTTCTTTGCCTCCTCTCTACGTTTCGTCCTTTTCTTTGCCCCCTCTCTATGTTTCGTCCTTTTCTTTGCCTCCTCTCTACGTTTCGTCCTTTTCTTTACCTCCTCTCTACGTTTCGTCCTCTTCTTTGCCTCCTCTCTACGTTTTGTCCTTTTCTTGTTGCCACGTCTCTATTCATTGGTTCTTTCAGGTTCTTACCACAATGACAATGACCCGGCGGTTCGGTTTATTGACCCCCAATAATTGATGGACCACCTATATATATATATATATTGATGATCGGACTGATGGGGCCACATCATGAAGTTCCTGGGCTGTGAGGAGCACATTCGTGGTGAACGTGAAGTTTTGAAGGGATGAGGGCGCCACACCATCTTCTAAAAGATTTGTATTCTGTATAACAGCCGACACGTTTCGGGGGCTCAGCCCTTCATCAGGCCTGAAATCCAGATGATGGCGGCACTTGGATCGGAAAGGCCGATGCTTGATTAAGGGTGTGACTCGGGTCCAGGGGGGGCAAAAGCCCTCCAAATTTTCACTCGTCTGGTCGCATTTGGCGAGTGGAAATGATCTGAGGGTGGAGAAGGGGTGGGCATCGAAGGAGGGGTGGGCGCCGCTGGCAGGTGGGGTTGAACGGGAGCCGAGTCTCCTCCCAGCCACCGGGAAAGGAGAAGAGAGCCGGCCGGATCACAGAGAGGGGAACGCCTATCATAGAAGGCGGTTCAGAGGCGGGACTTTGTTCAGCAGAGGCCGGCGCTTCAGATCCAAGCTGTGTCACAGCAGGAGATCCCTTCACTGTGCTTACCTCCCGATTCCTCCCTGTGGCCGCATTGATGGGCACTGATGAGGCTGCATTGATGGGCACTGATGAGATACACTGATAGGCTGTATTGATGGGCACTTGAGGCTGCACTAACAGGCACTGATGAGGCTGCACTGATGAGGTACACTGATAGGCTTTACTGATGGGCACTTATGAGGCTGTACTAACAGGCACTGATGAGGCTGCACTGATAGGCACTGAGTGGCTGCACTGAGTGGGGCACTAATGAGGCTGCATTGATGGGCACTGATAGGCTGCATTAATGGGCACTGATTGACTGCATTGATGAGCACTAATGAGGCTGTACCGATGGGCACTGATAGGCTGCATTGCTGGGGATTGATGAGGCTGTGCTGATGGGCACTGATAGGCCGTATTGATGGGCACTGATGAGGCTGTGCTGATGGGTACTGAAAGGCTGCATTTATGGACACTGATGAGGCTGCACTGATGGGCACTAAATGGCTACATTGACAGGCACTGATGAGGCTGCACTGAATGGCTGCAGTGATGGGCACTGATGAGGCTGCATTAATGGGCATTGATGAGGTACACTGATTGGCACTAATAGGATGTATTGATGGGCACTTAGGCTGCACTCATGGGCACTGAATGGCTGGATTGATGAGCACCAGGGCTGTCTTAATGAGAGGGCATAGCCCAGGGGCCCCAGCTGCATTGGGGGGCCCCTGCACTTTCCCCAAAGCAGCTGGTCCTTGGACCCACGCTGCCCCGAAATTAGGGGCCCCATGATGAGTGATAGATACACAGGGGGGGCAGTCTGCCTCCTACCTACTTTATGTCCGTTTACTTGCACTGTCATCATTGTAGGGGCCCCAGAGCATTACTTTGCCTAGGGACCCATGATGCTATTAAGACGGCCCTGATGAGCACTGGTGAGGCTGTACCGATGAGCTCTGATAGGCTGCATTGATAGGTACTGGTGAGGCTGCACTGATGGGCACTGATCGGGCTGCATTGATGGGCACTGATGAGGCTGCATTAATTGGCACCGATAGGCTGCATTGATGGGCTGCATTGATGAGCACTAATGAGGCTGTACCAATAGACACTGATACAATGCATTGATGGGGAGGTTGCACTGATGAGGCTACACTGATGGGCACTGATGAGGCTGCACTGATGGTCACTGATGAGGCTGCGCTGATGGGCACTGAATGGCTGGATTGATGGGTATTGATGAGGCTGCATTGATGGGCACTGATAGGCTGCACTGATGGGCACTGATGAGGCTGCATTGATGGGCACTGATAGGATGCATTGATGAGCACTAATGAGGCGGCACTGATAGGCTACGCTGATGGGCACTGATGAGGCTGCACCAATGAGCACTGATGAGGCTGCATTGATGGGCACTGATAGGCTGCATTGATGGGCACTGATAGGCTGCATTGATGAGCACTAATGAGGCTGCACTGATGGGCACTGATGAGGCTGCATTGATGGGCACTGATAGGATGCATTGATGGGCACTAATGAGGCTGCACTGATAGGCACTGATAGGCTACGTTGATGGGCACTGATGAGGCTGCACCGATGAGCACTGATAGGCTGCATTGATGAGCACTAATGAGGCTGCTCTGATGGGCACTAATGAGGCTATACCGATGGGCACTGATAGGCTGCATTGATGGGGACTGATGAGGCTGCACTGATGGGCACTGATAAAGTTGTTTATAATATTTATTTTTGTACCTTCATTTTGCATAAAACATTTAACAATGTAATTTCATGAGATCATTTACGGGGGCGTGTTTAGGGGCGGGGCAGGAGAGGGGGTTTCGGTGGGGCAACTTGTGGCAAGTAACTCTTAAGGCCCGGCTATTGGCTCAGCCCCGGGAGGAGGGGCAATATTTCCAATATGAAGCTGTGATCAGGAACACGAGGAGGACCTCTGACCAGCAGGAGGAAAGTTCGGAACTGAAATCTCAGAGGGAATCATTACACCGAAAGAGTAGTGGATGCTTGGAACAGACTCCCAGCAGAGGCAGTGAGACGCTCAGCACTACCTTCCTCCATGTTATACATCAGAAGCGGACTGTGACCTCTCTGTAGAGTCTCTGTTGTGTTCTTTGAGGATGAAGCAGTCCACAGCGTCTGCTGCTACAGAGGTCAGTGATGATTTCGGGCCACAATGACTCGGATAAAGCTCATGTCTTCATTCACAGGAGCCGAATACCGGAGCCGCCGGGCCCTAAGTGGGGGGAATGTGTTCCATTACCGGGGGGGGGGGGGGGGGGAAGCGTGATCCTGCTTGGATGGGGGAAATCTCCCCATTGTGGGAGGAGCAGAGACACAAACTACTGCAGGAAACCTCCCCATTGTGGGAGGGGCAGAGACACAAACTACTGCAGGAAATCTCCCCATTGTGGGAGGGGCAGAGACACATACTACTGCAGGAAATCTCCTCATTGTGGGAGGGGCAGAGACACAAACTACTGCAGGAAATCTCCCCATTGTGGGAGGGGCAGAGACACAAACTACTGCAGGAAACCTCCCCATTGTGGGAGGGGCAGAGACACAAACTACTGCAGGAAATCTCCTCATTGTGGGAGGGGCAGAGACACAAACTACTGCAGGAAATCTCTCCATTGTGGGAGGGGCAGAGACACAAACTACTGCAGGAAATCTCCCCATTGTGGGAGGGGCAGAGACACAAACTACTGAAGGAAATCTCCCCATTGTGGGAGGGGCAGAGACACAAACTACTGACGGGAAATCTCACCTTTGTGGGAGGGGCAGAGACACAAACTACTGCAGGGAAATATCACCATTGTGGGAGGGGCAGAGACACAAACTACTGCAGGGAAGTCTCCCCATTGTGGGAGGGGCAGAGACACAAACTACGGCAGGAAATCTCATTGCGGGAGGGGCAGAGACACAAACTACTGCAGGAAATCTCGCCATTGTGGGAGGGGCAGAGACACAAACTACTGCAGGAAATCTCACCATTGTGGGAGGGGCAGAGACACAAACTACTGCGGGAAATCTCGCCATTGTGGGAGGGGCAGAGACACAAACTACTGCAGGAAATCTCCCCATTGTGGGAGGGGCAGAGACACAAACTACTGCAGGGAATCTCACCATTGTGGGAGGGGCAGAGACACAAACTACTGCAGGAAATCTCACCATTGTGGGAGGGGCAGAGACACAAACTACTGGAGAAAATGTCACCATTGTGGGAGGAGCAGAGACACAAACTACTGCAGGAAATCTCTCCATTGTGGGAGGGGCAGAGACACAAACTACTGCAGGGAAATCTCCCCATTGTGGGAGGGGTAGAGACACAAACTACTGCAGGAAATCTCTCCATTGTGGGAGGGGCAGAGACACAAACTACTGCAGGGAATCCCACCATTGTGGGAGGGGCAGAGACACAAACTACTGCAGGAAATCTCATCATTGTGGGAGGGGCAGAGACACAAACTACTGCAGGAAATCTCATCATTGTGGGAGGGGCAGAGACACAAACTACTGCAGGAAATCTCATCATTGTGGGAGGGGCAGAGACACAAACTACTGCAGGAAATCTCACCATTGTGGGAGGGGCAGAGACACAAACTACTGCAGGAAATCTCCCCATTGTGGGAGGGGCCGAGACACAAACTACTGCAGGAAATCTCCCCATTGTGGGAGGGGCAGAGACACAAACTACTGCAGGAAATCTCCCCATTGTGGGAGGGGCAGAGACACAAACTACTGCAGGAAATCTCCCCATTGTGGGAGGGGCCGAGACACAAACTACTGCAGGAAATCTCCCCATTGTGGGAGGGGCAGAGACACAAACTACTGCAGGAAATCTCCCCATTGTGGGAGGGGCAGAGACACAAACTACTGCAGGGAAATCTCACCATTGTGGGAGGGGCATAGACACAAACTACTGCAGGGGAATCTCACCATTGTGGGAGGGGCAGAGACACAAACTACTGCAGGAAATCTCCCCATTGTGGGAGGGGCCGAGACACAAACTACTGCAGGAAATCTCCCCATTGTGGGAGGGGCCGAGACACAAACTACTGCAGGGGAATCTCACCATTGTGGGAGGGGCAGAGACACAAACTACTGCGGGAAAATCTCATCATTGTGGGAGGGGCAGAGACACAAACTACTGGGGGAAATCTCTCCATTGTGGGAGGGGCAGAGACACATACTACTCTGGGATATCCTCACTGGTGAGTGTATTAGAGAAGATTATACTTCTAGAGCCAGTGCATCAGACAAAATGACATCACAAAATGAAACACACAGCCACACCAGTGAAATAGAATTTAATGTTCAAACGATGCAAAGATAGTTTCCATGGGAAATCCTTGTTGCAGCAACTGACCAACCCAAAAAAAAAAAAAAAAAGAAGAAGAAAGCCGCAGCCGATGTCGCTGTGGGCGCAGCTCGTGAGCGCGCAGATGGGGAGGCGGGCGGACAGCTTGTGGCGCGTGGCGCAGCTTTACCATAGACGGCCCACAGCGGAGAGGTGCAGATGGAGTCGTGTCATTAAATCGTGGATTATAAATAATACGATAAAAAGAAACTAGGAGTATATCTTTTCTATGTGTATATATTACATGGAAAGACGTGGCAGTTTTAATAGGAAGACAATATACATCCTCATCGGCGGCGGGAAAAAGCGTACCTTAAAAAAAAAAAAAAAAAAACGCGTCCTCAGCCGCCACTCCTTCCACAGACGGATACAAAAATCGATTATATCGGATGGTTAAGAAAACGTCCGCATAAAAATAAATAAGCTTTGCGTGATTTTTCCGTGGAAGAAATCGCGATTTTTTTTTTTAGTGACGATAGAAAAATCGGGGAATTTTCACGTAAAAAGCCCCCCCCCCCCCACCAAAAAAAAAAGTCCACCTTTTAGAACGACATAATACTCTAAATGGGACGCACTCTTTTGCGCTGTATATTGTGATGCCGAAAAAACTGCCATGTCCGATACGGGATGATACGCGGGAAGATGGCGGCGGCCAGACCGGCGTCTAACAATACAGAATGACCTCGTTATAACACTCGGTGTCTTTGTATAGAATTTACAAAATATAGAATCTGTTTTTTTTTTTTGTTGTTTTTTTTTCATTTAGATCTCCACACTAAAATATTACAAAATAAACTTACAAAAAAAGGACGTACGTCAGATCGTTCGGCGAGCGAAGGTTCCCGGGGGTCACTGCGACGGGGGGCAGAAAGGGCGCATATCAAGTCTCTGAGGGCAGGAAGGGGGTTGGGAATCGATATTTGCCCCTATGTGAAAATGTTACCAAGTCTCCGGGGCAGCTGAGGGTGCCACTGAAGCGTGGCGCTCTCTCGGAGGGTGGGGATCTATATCCGCTCCTATGTGTTACCCAGATGACAGGGCGGAGAGGGCGCCCAAGGAGTCTCCGGGGCAGCTGAGGGTGCCACTGAAGCTTGGCGCTCTTTCAGAGGGTGGGTGGGGATCTATATCCGTTCCTATGTGTTACCCAGGTGACAGGGCGGAGAGGGCGCCCAAGGAGTCTCCGGGGCAGCTGAGGGTGCCACTGAAGCTTGGCGCTCTTTCAGAGGGTGGGTGGGGATCTATATCCGTTCCTATGTGTTACCCAGGTGACAGGGCGGAGAGGGCGCCCAAGGAGTCTCGGGGGCAGCTGAGGGTGCCACTGAAGCTTGGCGCTCTTTCAGAGGGTGGGTGGGGATCTATATCCGTTCCTATGTGTTACCCAGGTGACAGGGCGGAGAGGGCGCCCAAGGAGTCTCCGGGGGCAGCTGAGGGTGCCACTGAAGCGTGGCGCTCTCTCGGAGGGTGGGTGGGGATTTATATCCGCTCCTATGTGTTACCCAGATGACAGGGGGGAGAGGTTGCCCAAGGAGTCTCCGGGGCAGCTGAGGGTGCCACTGAAGCGTGGCGCTCTCTCGGAGGGTGGGTGGGGATCTATATCCGCTCCTATATGTTACCCAGATGACAGGGCGAAGAGGGCGCCCAAGGAGTCTCCGGGGCAGCTGAGGGTGCCACTGAAGCGTGGCACTCTCTCGGAGGGTGGGTGGGGATCTATATCCGCTCCTATGTGTTACCCAGATGACAGGGCTGAGAGGACGGCCAAGGAGTCTCCGGGGAAGCTGAGGGTGCCACCGAAGCGTGGCGCTCTCTCGGAGGGTGGGTGGGTGGAGGGATCGATATCCGCTCCTATGTATTACCCAGACGACAGGGCGGAGATGGGGCGCCCATCAATACTCCAGGGCAGCTGAGGGGGCAGAGAGGGGGTTGGGAATCGATATTCGCCCCTAAGTGAAAACGTTACCCAGAAAAACGGTACAAATTGTAAGGTTGTCTTTTTTTTAACCAAAAGTCTTTACAAATCTCTTACACTGGAAGATTAAAAATTCCCCCCGATGGAGGGACGGCTTTGCGGTAAAGTCTTGGCGCGGTTCTGAACGCGGAGACCCGCGGGCGGCGATCTGGTACCGTAATACATTCCTTCATTCCTTCATAGAGGAAATCATTGAGTCGGGTCAATAAATAACATTTATTCTCTGGTCCTCCCAAAGTGGCGCCGCCGCTCCGTAGCCAGGCGTTCACTTTCTGGGAATCTTTGGTCAGTCGCCCCTTTTTTAGGGTGAGGACCCTCCCCCTGTCAAGTCAATGGGGGTTGTTTTTTTCAGTGCTTGCGGTAAAAAGCGTCTCTCTCGGGGGAGGGGGTTTCGCTAACTCGGTCTAGAGGGGCCGTGATTTAGGAAGTACGTGGTCATCTCTCCTTTTCCTTTCACCTTCACCACCCCTCGGCATTCCAGCGAGTAATTGTTGGCCGCCAGGACCTGCTGGAGGTCCGCCGTCACCTGAAACCAAACAAAAGAAACTTTATTGTCAAAGAACTCTTTATTTCAATAAAGTTTTCAAGATATTTACATACAGAAGGGGCAAATAATTGGGATGTTTTTAATTTTAAACGACACATTGTACAGGATATCTATGAACTGAGTATCGCCTAGGATAACCCTATAGCAAGCGAAATGTCTGGGTACATCTATAAAGGCAAATAAGAAGAAAAATATATATCTAAAAAGGAAAAAACATAGAGATGGTAAAGTTAAAGAAGGAGAGGGATGGAGAATAAGAAGGAGAGGGGTGGAGGACAGTGCCGGGACAAGAGCCCAGGGCAAAGATGCCAAACTGCTCCCCCCCTTTCCCTTAGGGTTAGGGTGCCCCCCTCATCCCTGCAATAAACCATTGCGCCAGGGGCAGCAGTCCACCCCTTGTCTCGGCCCTGATGGAGGATAAGAAGGAGAGGGATGGAGGACAAGAAGGAGTGGGATGGAGGAAAATAAGGAGAGGGGTGGAGGACAAGAAGGAGAAGAATGGAGGATAACAAGGAGAGGGGTGGAGGACATGAAGGAGAGGGGTGAAGGACAAGAAGGAGTGGGATGGAGGATAAGAAGGAGAGGGATGGAGGATAAGAAGGAGAGGGATGGAGGACAAGAAGAAGAAGAATGGAGGATAACAAGGAGAGGGGTGGAGGACAAGAAGGAGAGGGGTGGAGGACAAGAAGAAGAGGGATGGAGGACAAGAAAGGGACTGATGGAGGATAAGAAGGAGAGGGGTGGAGGACAAGAAGGAGAGGGTGGAGGACAAGAAGGAGAGGGGTGGAGGACAAGAAGGAGAGGGATGGAGGACAAGAAGGCGAGGGGTAGAGGATAAGTTCGAAGACCACTGCTGTAAATCATAGCTCTTATAGCAATAAATTCCGAAGGGTGACGTGCCTCACATGGGGCACCAAGTCTGTAGAGCTCCAGGAACCTCCTGCTTTTGCACAGAGTTTGTCACCTACTGGCTGCAGATGGTATATATGTAATATTTTATTTGCCGTTGTTGAATACCATAAGAGATGCCATAACCGTCTCACCTGGATCCTCTCCGGCACCCCGGTGCTGTCCATGCGACTCGCCACATTCACTGTGTTCCCCCAAATATCGTACTGCGGCTTCCTGGCCCCGATCACCCCGGCGACCACGGGTCCAATGTTCAGCCCTGTCACACACGAGAGAATAAAATGTAATCCTATAAATACAGATTGTACGGATCGTGTGCAGAACTACAACCCCCAGCATGCTCTGTCAGTCCTCCCCCCCCCAGGACCAGGACTGAGGTCATTATAAATCATTCGTTTAGAAGAACCTACAGTAGGTCAAAGGTCAGAGTGCGGAAATCCCCCCTCCCCCAACCCCCCAGCAACCAGAACTCATTTTCCATCGGTCTGACTTCAGCTCGCTCACATCTGATTGGTTCCTGGGGCTCGCATCGGATAATCATGAAAGTTTTGCGATGGGGGGGAGGGGCACTTACCGATCTTCATCTGGAAGTTGTTGAACGAATGTTCGTTGATGTATTTCATCTGATCCATCAGCCTCATTGCGAAATCGGCGAGCGCCTTGATGTGCGACTTCCCCACCTTGTCGTAAGTCGTGTCGTTGAGTCCCGAAGCCGCCATGTAGGTGCTGCCGATCGTCTTGATCTTCTCCAGCTGCCGGAACTCGTCCTCGCTGATGATCTGTCAATGTGGGGGGGTCATCGGAAGATTTGGGGTTATCTGTATGATCGGATTTCACGTATCCCCCCCAATCCCTTCATTCTGTCCCTATAAGACTGGCGGTGAGCGTTGTCAGTATCTCCTAATCCATCCATCTAAGGGGGATGGGGGGCACTGATGTAAGGGGGGACTCTGATTTAAGGGGGCAATATGATGGATACCCAGATGTAACGGGGGACTCTGATTGGGACCCAGATGTAAGTGGGGGTTCTGGTGGGGTGCCTGATGTAATGGGGGACTTTGATGAGGAACCTGATGTAGGGGAGGACTCTGATTGGGACCCAGATGTAAGTGGGGGTTCTGGTGGGGTCCCTGATGTAATGGGGGACTCTGATAGGGAACTTGATGTAAGGCAGAATCTGATAAGGAACCTGAGGTAGGGAGGACTCTGATGGATAGCCAGATGTAAGTGGGGGTTCTGGTGGGGTCCCTGATGTAATGGGTGACTTTGATGAGGAACCTGATGTAAGGGAGGACTTTGATTTAAGGGGGCAATATAATGGGGACCCTGATGTCAAAGGGAACTCTGATTGGGATCTTCGACATAAGGAGGACTTTGATGGGGAATCTGATGTAAGGAGGACTCTGATAAAGACTCTGACGTAAGGGGGGATTCTGGTGGGGACCCTGATGTAAAGGGAGACTCTGATGGGGAACTTGATGGAAGGAGAGGCTCTGATGAGGAACCTGATGTACCGGATTCTGGTCGGGACCCTGATGTAACGGGGAACCTCATGTAAGGGGGGAATCTGATAAGGAACCTGAGGTAGGGAGGACTCTGATGGATACCCAGAAATAACAGGGGACTCCGATTGGGACCCTGATGTAAGTGGGGGTTCTGGTGGGGTCCCTGATGTAATGGGGGACTTTGATGGGGAACCTGATGGAAGGGGGGCTCTGATGAGGAACCTGATGTAAGGGGGGGACTCGGATTTAAGGGGAGACTTTAATGGGGACCCTGATGTAAGGAGGACTGTGATGGAGAATCTGATGTAAGGGGGGAATCTGATAAAGAATCTGATGGGGAACCTGAGGTAAGGAGGACTCTGATAAAGACCCTGACGTATGGCAGGATTCTGGTGGGGACCCTGATGGAAAGGGGGACTCTGATGGAGAACTTGATGGAAGGGGGATTTTGGTCCGGACCCTAATGTTATAGGGGACTTTGATGGGGAACCTGATGGAAGGGGGGCTCTGATGAGGAAACTGATGGAGGGGGGGGGGGCTCTGATGGGGAACCTGATGTAAGGGGGGGACTCTGATGGGAAACCTGATGTAAGGGGGGATTCTAATGGGAAACCTGATGTAAGGGGGGGACTCTGATGGGAAACCTGATTTAAGGGGGGACTCTGATGGAAAACCTAATGTAAGGGGGGACTCTGATGGGGAACTTGATGTAAGGGAGGGCTCTAATTAGGACCCTGATGTAAGAAGGGGCTGTAATTTAAGGTTGCACTTTGATGGGGACCCTGATGTAAGGTGGACTCTGATGGGAACCTGGTGTAAGGGGGGGGCTCTGATGGGGAACCCGAGGTAAGGAGGACTCTGATGGAGACCCTGACATAAGGGGTACACTGTGACCCTCATACAGAAATGTTTGGTGACCCCCGAGCTAGAGAGAACCCACGTTGGGGGTCTCCAATGTTGTGATGTTCCGCAGCCCAGACAGAAGGCAGGGCAGTGACACCGTCTGCAGAACTACGGAGCCCCAACGCGTGTCGTCACGCTATGATGTCCGCCATATTGTATCGGGGTCGTTGGGGGATCCCATTGATTTTAACTACATAAAAAACTGGAAATGTGTTTTATGGATCGTCCCACCACCCAACTGACCCGGGAATAATCTCCGCCCACTTGGAAGAACTCCTCCCACCATCATTCACATGGTCGATAATCCCAACCCTTCATTGGCGGAGAGAAGAGCGCCGCTCCCCGGTCTCACCTCGTCGAAGTCGGCGATGATCTCGTTGAGGAGCCGCAGACACTCCACCCCCTCGTTGTTGGCTTCCAGTTCCACGTAGAACTCGGAGAAGTTGCTGATGGAGGCGAACATGACGGCGACGCACTCACACGACTGGTAATAGAGCTCATCGTTGCGCCTCTCCCGCGCCAGGAAGTGGGCGGCCACGTCCTTGGGAAGAATATTGTGGAGGAGGCGCCGGTTGTAGGCCTGGAGCTCCTCCATCTCCTCCTTCTCCTCCGTGGCCTACAAGAAGAAGGTGGACACCGCCGTGGTGAGAGGAGAAGAACATGAAGACATCAGATACATTCTATGGAGTACAGCCGACCCGGAGGAGGTCTTTACCGAACTCAACGCCAGACGGCGGCACAAGCAGATAAATATTAGCCCCCGATCTGTCCATGTAGGAGCGCAGAGGGCCCCCCTCTCCTAAGGGGTCCGATTTTCCCTTTCTATAAGACTTACAGCTACAAATTATCTCAGCATCGCCACCTGCTGGTGAAATAAGTTATTGTGTGACCTGAAAACACAATCATTCCCTACAGGAACAATTGTGTCTTTATAGTTGGTCTAAATCAGGGGGTCTCAAACTGGCGGCCCTCCAGCTGTTGCGAAACTACAAGTCCCATCATGCTTCTGCCTGAGGGAGTCATGCTTGCAAACTGTCAGCTTTGCAATGCCTCATGGGACTTGTAGTTTCGCAACAGCTAGGTTGAGACCCCTGCTCTAGATCCTTCAATGTCCTTAATGGCGGATGGAATGGGGCTTCATTATTCCATTAAATAGACTTTCCATTTTCATCACACTGGTTGCTAGAGGTTACTGCACATTATTACTGCTCATTGATTGGTTGCTAGAGGTTACTGCACATTATTACTGCTCACTGATTGGTTGCTAGAGGTTACTGGACATCCTTACCACTCACTAATTGGTTGCTTGAGGTTCCTACACATTATTACTGCTCACTGATTGATTGCTAGAGGTTACTGGACATCCTTACCACTCACCAATTGGTTGCTAGAGGTTGCTACACATTATTACTGCTCATTGATTGGTTGCTAGAGGTTACTGGACATCCTTACCACTCACCAATTGGTTGCTAGAGGTTGCTACACATTAATACTGCTCATTGATTGGTTGCTAGAGGTTACTGCAAATTATTACTGCTTATTGATTGGTTGCTAGAGGTTACTGCACATTATCACTGCTCACTGATTGGTTGCTAGAGGTTACTGGACATCCTTACCACTCACTAATTGGTTGCTTGAGGTTCCTACACATTATTACTGCTCACTGATTGATTGCTAGAGGTTACTGGACATCCTTACCACTCACCAATTGGTTGCTAGAGGTTGCTACACATTATTACTGCTCATTGATTGGTTGCTAGAGGTTACTGGACATCCTTACCACTCATTGATTGGTTGCTACACATTTTACTGCTCATTGATTGGTTGCTAGAAGGTTTTGGACATCCTTACCACTCACTGATTGGTTGATAGAGAATACTGCACATTATTACTGCTCATTGATTGGTTGCCTGAGGTTATTCAACATCCTTACCACTCACTAGTTGGTTGCTAGAGGTTACTGCATATCCTTACTGCTCAATGATTGGTTGCAAGAGGCTAGTGCACATCATCACTGCTCACTGATTGGTTGCTAAAGGTTACACCACATTATCTCCTCACTGACTGCACACCATGGACTTGGGAGGCGAGAGGATCCATCAATAGACAGAAAACTCCTAGGGATCCTAGGACTCCTTGGAACAGTGGAAATGCTGGGAGAGGGGGAGGGGGGGGGGGGGTTGATGGGATCAGTGGCAGTGGTGGGGGGTGGGATTAGTTAGGAGGCAGTAAAATGTGGCAAATTCTGAATCATGTGTAGAGCACACCTGGAAATATTTGGCAAATATATAGTGGTGGATTCTACACTGACCACCAATGTAATGGGGATTTACACTGACCACCAATGTAATGGAGAATTTACATTGATGACCACCAATGTAATGGGCTTTTCACTGGCCACCAATGTAAGAGGCAATTTGCATGCTTTTGCAGGACAAGCTGATACATCAGGCATAATGACCACAGTTATAGGCTGGACTTTCAAGCATGTCCCTTTACCTGCCCAGTGAGCAGCATTCAGCAGAGGTAGATATGGCCTCAGGGGGGCATGATATACATATGAATGCCACCCCTATTTACATATCAATGCCGCTGGTCCGTGGCTATTTACATTATAATGCTGCCACTATTTACATGTCAATGCAGTAAGCACAGGGTCTGCAGGTGAGTCACCTGTACACAGCAATAGGACAGAGCTGGGCAGCATTAGTAACAGAACTTCACACTGAGCTATCGGGACACAGCACAGGACTAAAGAGGCAGCTGCTTTGGGCCCCATGACAATGATGGGGCCCACGGCAGCTGCCCCTTTTGCCCTGCCTTAAATACTGCCCTGCAGAGCTGCACGATTCTGGTCAAAATGAGAATCGCGATTCTTTTGCTTAGACTAAAGATCACGATTCTCTCACGATTCTCAAAAATTGATTGCCAGAACCCCCCCACCCCAAATAAATAAACCTGTGATTTATTTAAAAATACGAATATATAAAAAACAGACCAGTGATATGTCTATATTGTTAAAGACCATATAACTCCTTTGAAAAAAGCAGAATCAAACTTTGATTTTGCTTTTTTCATAGGTGTTATATGGTCTTTAACAATATAGACATATCACTGGTCTGTTTTTTATAGATCAGAAGCAGTACCGCCAGCAACCATTGGGTGGCGCATGGATACACACTACAGTTGTACAGAACTGTGAGAGAAGTCCAGGCTGCTCACGTCTGTCCCGATGTCGACGGCATTTGCGTTCCACGCTGGTTACGTGGAATGGCGGTGACATATAAGAATCGCGGGTCATCCCGCGGGGAGATCGCAGGCGGGGAGAATCGAGATTGCGATTCTCTCTGCGATTAATCGTGCAGCTCTACTGCCCTGTATATAAGATAAGATTTCCAACGTGTGTCCCTTAGAATAGAAACATTTTGTTTCCCAGTTTTATAATCAGAGACACGTGTCCCCCCCGTCCACGGCTCCTGCAGAAAGTTTATCTAAAATTCAGTTTTTACGAATAGATCATTTATTGATACAAAATCTATTTTTTTATATAAACCAGCGTGCCAACGCCATCTGGTGGCAATTCAGTCCTAATCACTCCCCCTCCCCCCGACTTTGTACAGAATCCTCTGGAACAATTTGGCGGAGTCTCACAGTGCGGAACAATTTGGGGGGAGTCTCACAGTGAAGTACCTGAAGCTTCCACAGGAAGTCCAGCCGGGCCGTAGACTCCACCTGCTGAGCGTGCAGATACAGCGCCAGAACGAACACTGTGATTATAATCGGCGTGGCGATCTTCAGCGCGACTCTGTCGATGGTGCTGCGAAGACATAAAGGGAGTCTTCAATAATAATTAATTTATTTATTTTTCTGTATATATATATATATATATATATAAAAAAAATACTTTAAGGGCAACAAAGATTGTCTCCATATACCAATAAAAAAATTGTATATTTATTTATTACAGGAACAGATATATATACACACACACACACACACACACACACACACTATATTACCAAAAGTATTGGGACGCCGGCCTTTACACGCACATGAACTTTAATTGCATCCCAGTCTTAGTCTCGGAGGGTTCAATATTGAGTTGGCCCCGCCCTTTGCAGCTATAACACCTTCAACTCTTCTGGGAAGGCCGTCCACAAGGTTTAGGAGGGTGTCTATGGGAATGTTTGATCGTTCTTCCAGAAGAGCATTTGTGAGGTCAGGCGCTGATGTTGCCCCACCAGTGCACAAAGCAAGGTCCATAAAGACGTTTATGAGCGAGTTTGGGGGTGGAGGAACTTGACTGACCTGCACAGAGTCCTGACCTCAACCCAATAGAACACCCTTGGGTTAAATTAGAGTGGAGACGCTCGCAGGGGGGGGGAGGGTCCTGTCGGGGGGGGTTGCTGCCGCCTGAAATTGAGAAGCGGGGGGGGGGCCTTTACAAAAAAAATAAGAAATAAAGAAAAATATATATAAAAAAAGAAGGGGGGTAGCCATCCGGGCCCTGGGGACCTCTGGGCCCTTTAATATTAATAATAATTATATATATAAAAAAAGAAAAGAAAAAGGGGGATTGCCCTTGCCATTGCCCCTGGGGACCTCCGGACCTTTAAAAAAAAAAAAATTTGGCCCTTTAATAAAAAATAAAATAAAAAAATATTAAAAAAAATATATATATTTTTATAAAAAATAAATAAAAAAAAGGGGGGTTTGCCATCTAGGGCCCCGGGGGGCCTCCGGGCCCCTTACAGGTGTACTGCCTGTACCCCCCCTGATGGCGGCCCTGCTGATGAGTAACATCTGCACCCTACATCAGATTTCTTTGTAAATCACAAAAAAAATTAAAACAAAAATTCAGATTTTCTTACCAGGGTTCCGTTGAGTTGCTGCTGGACTCACTAAAAAAAAAAAAAAAAAAAAAAAAAAGAAGAAAATAGGAGTTATTAGTAACCACAGATCATTCTGAAATCTGGACACTAGAGGGTGCTATAGGATCAGTTTTTTGGAATTTTTGGCACCTTTTTTTCGTTTGGCCTAGAAATTATTATTATTATACAGGATTTATAGAGTGCCAACAGTTTACACTGCGATTTACAATGTAGAGGGGGGAGGGGGGGGAGGACAGCACAATCACAGTACCGTTCAGAATTTAAAATGTGTCAGATTTCATTTACCAGAATCAATTCTCTCAATATATCAAATGTTATCATTAGATTGATTAAAGCTTCTAAATACTTCTTTTTTTTAACCGCTTAAGGACCGCCTCCTGCACATTTACGTGGGCAGAATGGCACGGCTGGGCACAAGCACGTACCTTAGGTCCGTAAGGAGAGGGGGTGCTGGCGGAGAGCCCGTAGAGGAGAAGGAATAAGAGGAGGTGGTCCGGGTGAAGAACCCCCCCCCGCGCCGCTCTGTCAGAGATCTTCTGCCTTCCTGGGACACAGCTACCCCTCCTGGCACCAGATACTCTACACTGACACCATCTGGAGGAGCCGCTGCAGGGGGGGGGGGGACTGGTGCTTCCCAAGGTGTGTGTGAGTAACACTGCCCCCCTCCTGTAACCCTGCCATGCTCCTGAGATACTGCTCCCCTCCTGTCCTGCTGCCCCCTTCCTGTCACACTGCCCCCTCCTTTCCGACTGACCCCCAACTTGTCCCACTGCCCCCTACTATCCCACTTCCCCCCACACTACCCCCCTCCTGTCCCACTGCCCCTTACGTGTCCCACTGTCCCCCCTCTTGCCCTACTGTCCCCCCCTATTGTTTCACTGCCTCTCTCCTGTCCCACTTTCCCCCACACCACCCCCCTCTTGTCAGCCCCATACACAACAAACTGGGATGCTCTGTGTACAGTATTCTGACAACTTTTCTATCAGAACCAGCATTCACTTTTTCAACATTTGAGCTCCAGTAGCGCTTCTATTGGATTGGACTACAAGAGCCAGACTTCCCTCCCACCTCCATCAATAAGCCTTCCCTCCCACCTCCATCATTGATCCTTCCCTCCCCACCTCCATCAATGAGTCTCCCCTCCCCACCTCCATCAATAAGCCTTCCCTCCCCACCTCAACCAATGAGCCTTCCCTCCCCACCTCCATCAATGAGCCTTCCCTCCCCACCTCCATAAATGAGCCTTCCCTCCCCACCTCCATCAATGAGTCTTCCCTCCCCCACCTCCATCAATGAGCCTTCCCTCCCCACCTCCATCAATGAGTCTTCCCTCCCCACCTCCATCAATGATCCTTCCCTCCCCACCTCCATCAATGAGTCTTCCCTCCCCACCTCCATCAATAAGCCTTCCCTTCCCACCTCAACCAATGAGCCTTCCCTACCCACCTCAACCAATGAGCCTTCCCTCCCCACCTTAACCAATGAGCCTTCCCTCCCCACCTCCATCAATGAGCCTTCCCTCCCCACCTCCATCAATGAGCCTTCCCTCCCCACCTCCATCAACGAGCCTTCCCTCCCCACCTCCATCAATGAGCCTTCCCTCCCCACCTCCATCAACGAGCCTTCCCTCCCCACCTCCATCAATGAGCCTTCCCTCCCCCCTCCATCAATGAGCCTTCCCTCCCCACCTCTATCAATGAGCCTTCCCTCCGCACCTCAACCAATGAGCCTTCCCTCCCCACCTCCATCAATGAGCCTTCCCTTCCCACCTCAACCAATGAGCCTTCCCTACCCACCTCAACCAATGAGCCTTCCCTACCCACCTTAACCAATGAGCCTTCCCTCCCCACCTCCATCAATGAGCCTTCCCTCCGCACCTCCATCAATGAGCCTTCCCTCCCCACCTCCATCAATGAGCCTTCCCTCCCCATCTCCACCAATGAGCCTTACCTCCCCACCTCCATCAACGAGCCTTCCCTCTCCACCTCCATCAATGAGCCTTCCCTCAACCACCTCCATCAATGAGCCTTCCCTCTCCACCTCCATCAATGAGCCTTCCCTCCCCACCTCCATCAATGAGTCTTCCCTCCCCACCTCCATCAATGATCCTTCCCTCCCCACATCCATCAATGAGTCTTCCCTCCCCACCTCCATCAATAAGCCTTCCCTCCCCACCTCAACCAATGAGCCTTCCCTACCCACCTCAACCAATGAGCCTTCCCTCCCCACCTTAACCAATGAGCCTTCCCTCCCCACCTCCATCAATGAGCCTTCCCTCCCCACCTCCATCAATGAGCCTTCCCTCCCCACTTCCATCAATGAGCCTTCCCTCCCCACCTCAATCAACGAGCCTTCCCTCTCCACCTCCATCAATGAGCCTTTCCTCCCCACCTCCATCAATGAGCCTTCCCTCCCCACCTCTATCAATGAGCCTTCCCTCCCCACCTCCATCAATGAGCCTTCCCTCCCCACCTCCATCAATGAGCCTTCCCTCCCCACCTCCACCAATGAGCCTTCCCTCCCCACCTCCACCAATGAGCCTTACCTCCCCACCTCCATCAACGAGCCTTCCCTCTCCACCTCCATCAATGAGCCTTCCCTCAACCACCTCCGGCTAATTAGGTCTACCGGTAGTTATATTTTATTGGTAAAAAGAAATGAAAGATGTAAAGAAACTCAGCAAGCAATAGCTATGGGGAGAAGGGGAAGGAGGCGTTAATTAGGGCTAATTAGGTTTAGTTATACTTTATTGGTAAAAAAAAAAAAAAAAAATGAAAGACATGAAGACATCAGCATGCAATATCTATGGGGAGAAGGGGAAGAAGGAGTTAATAAGGGCTAATTAATTTTAGATATACTTTATTGGTAAAAACAAAAGACGTGAAAGACATAAAGAAAAATCAGCAAGCAATTGCTATGGGAAGAAGGGGAAGAAGGAGTTTATTGCGGCTAATTAGGTCTAGTTATATTTTATTGGTAAAAAGAAACTAAAGACATAAAGAAAATCAGCATGCAATAGCTATGGGGAGAAGGGGAGGAAGGAGTTAATAAGGGCTAATTAATTTTAGATATACTTTATTGGTAAAAAGAAATCAATCTAAAGCTATTTATTTTTTTGTTCTGAAGAGTTTGTGGAATCATTGAACCCTCAGTCAGTTTTTTTTCCGGCAATAAAATCCTGACAGAGGATCCAACCCTTCCTCGCTCTCTATTTATCGGACGCACTTTATTATTTCCACAGTAAAGCCATTGTATCACTAATGCAAAGAGCGGGGAAAATCGCATCACATCCAAATTCCTACTTTTTTTTTTTTTTTTTACTTACATCTGATTGGCTGCCACCAGCAGGTCTGCGTTGTCAAACAGCGCCACCTGGGGGACCTCCACAATAATCACATAGAGAAAGTCGATGAGGAGCATGAGGATGAGTTTCCCGATGCTGCTGATGTGAAGAAAGACGGAGCAGGCGAGGAGGCTGAGCAGGATGCAAGAGGTGAAATACTGCAAAGAAACGACAACAACAATCCATCAATGGTCAGATCTCACGATCACTACAATCCAAAATATAGACACATAAAAAAGGGGGGGGGAGGGGGACATGGGTCCAAATATATTATTAGAATTATATTATCTCTTGGTTGCACCCCCTACCCACCTCTGAGCACCATCCCTTGGTTCCACCCCTACCCACCTCTGAGCACCATCTTTTGGTTCCACCCCCTATCCACCTCTGAGCACCCTCCCTTGGTTCCGCCCCCCCACCCACCTCTGAGCAGCATCCCTTGGTTCCACCCTCCCACCCACCTCTGAGCACCATCCCTTGGTTCCTACCCACCTCTGAGCACCATCTCTTGGTTCCCCTGCCCTACCCACCTCTGAGCACTATCTCTTGGTTCCTCCCCCACCCACCTCTAAGGACCATCTCTTGGTTCCACCCCCTACCCACCTCTGAGCACCAACTCTTGGTTCCACCCCCCTACCCACCTCTGAGCACCATCTCTTGGTTCCACCTCCTATCCACCTCTGAGCACCAACTCTTGGTTTCACCCCCTACCCACCTCTGAGCACCATCTCTTGGTTCCACCTCCTATCCAGCTCTGAGCACCAACTCTTGGTTTCACCCCTACCCACCTCTGATCACCATCTCTTAGTTCCTTCCCCTACCCACCTCAGAGCACCGTCTCTTGGTTCCTTCCCCTACCCACCTCAGAGCACCATCTCTTGGTTCCTTCCCCTACCCACCTCAGAGCACCATCTCTTGGTTCCGCCCCCTACTCTCCTCTGAGCACCATCTCTTGGTTCCTTCCCCTACCCACCTCTGAGCACCATCTCTTGGTTCCACCCTCTACACACCCCTGAGCACCATCTCTTGGTTCCACCCTCTACCCTCCTCTGAGCACCATCTATTGGTTCCACCCCGTACCCACCTCTGAGCACCATCTCTTGGTTCCACCCCCTACCCACCTCTGAGCACCATCTCTTGGTTCCACCCCCCTACCCAACTCAGAGCACCATCTCTTGGTTCCACCCCCCTACCCACCTCTGAGCACCATCTCTTGGTTCCACCCCCCTACCCACCTCCCAGTACCGCCCCTTTTTAGGGAATACAGAACCCAAGTATCATTTTATGGTGCTAAGTAATTTGTATGGAATTTGGTCATGATAAAAAAAAAGGAAAATAGATCCTCTGCAGCCAGTAACAATAGATCCCCTTAACAATGGACCATATAAAAGACACAATTTTGTTGCGCTGGGATCATATAAAATTAAATAAAAAAAGAAAACATAAATAAATAGAAAAGCAGCTAACACAATATGCAAGGAAAGCACAATAGAAAATGTAAAACATGGTGTAGCACTTAATAGAAAACGGTCTCAAAGTCCCTCATAAACTTTCAGGCCCGGATTCACAGAGCACTTACGCCGACGTATCTCGAGATACGCCGCGTAAGTGTAAATATGCGCCGTCGTATCTATGCGCCGGACTCTGAAACCAAGATAGGCCTGAAAATAGGCTTCATCCGACCGACGTAACTTTCCTATGCCGGCGTATCGTGGGCGCATATTTACGCTGGCTGCAAGTGGCGCTCCCATTGATTTCCTATTCACATATGCAAATGAGGGAGATACGTCGATTCACGAACGTACTTGCGCCCGGCGCATAATATACGCGGTTTACGTAAGTCATACGTCCGGCGTAAAGTTATTTCCCATATATGAGGCGCAACTCATGCAAAGGTATGGACCAGGGAACACAGCCGTAGAATTTTACCTTGTTTACGTAGTACGTGAATAGGGCTGGGCGTAGGTTACGTTCACGTCGTAGGCAGTGATTCGACGTATCTTAGGGAGTAGTTCCGACGTGATTCTGAGCATGCGCACTGGGTTGCGTCCACGTCCCGGCGCATGTGCCGTTCGTTTTAAGTACTTCTATGACGCTTGACCCATCATTTGCATGGGGTCACGCCTCATTAGCATGGCTCACGCCCACTTCCACCTACGCCGGCTTGCGCCGAAGAAAACCAGCGTAGATTTAAGAGCGAGTGGGAGCGAGTGCTTTGTGAATACTGCCTCGCTGCGCTGCGTCGGCGTAGTATATATTAGATACGCTACGCCGGCATAAATATGCGCCGATGTATGTGAATCCGGGCCAATGTGTATAAAATGAGTTATACAACAATACTTAAAAAATTATTAACAATGGACCACCCACAACAAACCCCCCCCCCCCCCAGCAACAACAGATCTCCTCACAGCCAGTGTCAATAGACCCCTCCTTCAACAGCAGCAACTGTCCGCCCTGCAATATAAGACCCACTCCCAGCAACAGTAGGTCCCCCACCAGCAACAATAGACCCCTCCCTTAACAGAAGATCTCTCCCAGCAACAATAGACCCCCCCTGCAAAAATAGAGCTAGACTAGATCCCCCAGCAGCCAGCATCAATAGAAAAACTTTTTTATTATTATTATTAATAATTTGTTTCATTTACTAACAGACAAATTTGAAAGGAAATTCCAATACCCATAATTTATTAGTTAGTTATTCTTTTGAATAACAATAATTATAATAAAAACATTTTATGATTATTATTATTTAGTATTATTATTAATTTGTTCAATTCCATTTATTTTAGATGCGGCATTAGTTATTTCGGATAATTCGTAATATTTGGATAAATTCTTATTCGTTACTTTCACTAACAGCCAAATTTGAAAGAAAATTCAGATTTTAGAATTTATCAATTTTCGAATTTACAAATTTGAAGGAAATTCAGATTTTTTGAATTTATTAATTTTTGAATTTACAAATTTAAAAAGGAAATTCCAATACCTATTAATTTATTAGTTAGTTATTATTGGTTTGTTATTCTTTCGAATAACAATAATTATAATAAAAACATTTTAATTATTATTATTATTATTATTAATTTGTTCCGTTCCATTTGTTAAGATACAGCATTAGTTATTTCGGATGATTCCTAACTTCGGTTAAATTTGTATTCCTTACGTTCACTAACAGCCAAATTTGAAAGGAAATTCAGATTTTAGAATTTATTAATTTTAGAATTTATAAATTTGGAAGGAAATTCTGATTTTTTTAATTTTAGGATTTATTAATTTTAGAATTTACAAACTTGAAAGGAAATTCAAATACCTATTAATTTATTAGATATTAGTTATTATTAGTCAGTTATTCTTTCGGATAACAATAATTATAATTAAAACTTTTTTTATTATTATTATTATTATTATTATTATTATTATTATTAATTTGTTCTGTTCCGTTTGTTTAGATACAGCATAAGTTATTTTGGATAATTCGTAACTTTGGATAAATTCTTATTCGTTACATTCACTAACAGACAAATTTGAAAGGAAATTCTGATTTTCTGATTTATTCATTTTCGAATTTACAAATTTGAAAGGAAATTCTGATTTTTGAATTTTCTAATTTATTAATTTTCGAATTTACAAATTTGAAAGGAAATTCCAATACCTATAATTTATTAGTTAGTTATTCTTTCGAATAATTCAAAAACGTTTTATTATTAATTTGTTCTATTTCATTTGTTTAGATAGGGCATTAGTTATTTTGGATAATTCGTAACTTGGGATAAATTCATATTCGTTACGTTAACTAACAGCCAAATTTGAAAGGAAATTACGATTTTTTAATTTAATTAATTTTCGAATTTACAAATTTGAAGGAAATTCCAATACCTATTAATTTATTAGTTAGTTATTATTGGTTTGTTATTTTTTCGAATAACAATAATTATAATAAAAATATTTTAATTATTATTATTATTATTATTAATTTGTTCCGTTCCATTTGTTAAGATACAGCATTAGTTATTTCGGATGATTCATAACTTCGGATAAATTTGTATTCCTTACGTTCACTAACAGCCAAATTTGAAAGGAAATTCAGATTTTAGAATATATTACATTTTATAATTTACAAATTTGAAAGGAAATTCAGATTTTTTGAATTTTAGAATATATTAATTTTCGAATTTACAAACTTGAAAGGAAATTCAAATACCTATTAATTTATTAGATAGTTATTATTAGTCAGTTATTCTTTTGGATAACAATAATTATGATAAAAATGTTTTTATTATTATTATTAATTTGTTCTGTTCCGTTTGTTTAGATACAGCATAAGTTATTTTGGATAATTCGTAACTTCGGATAAATTCTTTTTCGTTACTTTCACTAGCAGCCAAATTTGAAAGGAAATTCAGATTTTTTGAATTTTAGAATATATTAATTTTCGAATTTACAAACTTGAAAGGAAATTCAAATACCTATTAATTTATTAGATAGTTATTATTAGTCAGTTATTCTTTTGGATAACAATAATTATGATAAAAATGTTTTTATTATTATTATTAATTTGTTCTGTTCCGTTTGTTTAGATACAGCATAAGTTATTTTGGATAATTCGTAACTTCGGATAAATTCTTTTTCGTTACTTTCACTAGCAGCCAAATTTGAAAGGAAATTCAGATTTTTTGAATTTTAGAATTTATTAATTTTCAAATTTACAAACTTGAAAGGAAATTCAGATTTTAGAATTTATTAATTTTCGAATTTACAAATTTGAAAGGAAATTAAGATTTTAGAATTTATTAATTTTCGAATTTACAAATTTAAAGGAAATTCAGATTTTTAACATTTATACATTTTTGAATTTACAAATTTGAAACAAAATTCAAATACCTATTAATTTATTAGTTAGTTATTATTAGTCAGTAATTCTTTCGAATAACAATAATTATAATAAAAACATTTTAATTATTATTATTATTAATTTGTTCCGTTCCATTTGTTAAGATACAGCATTAGTTATTTCGGATGATTCGTAACTTCGGATAAATTCGTATTCCTTACATTCACTAACAGCCAAATTTGAAAGGAAATTCAGATTATCTAATTTATTAAATTTCGAATTTAGGAACTTGAAAGGAATTCAGATTTTTGAATTTTCAAAGTTAATTAATTTTCGAGTTTACAAGCTTGAAAAGAAATTCAAATGCCTATTAATTTATTAGATAGTTATTATTAGTCAGTTATTCTTTCGGATAACAATAATTATAATAAAAAACTTTTTTTTATTATTATTATTATTATTATTATTATTATTAATTTGTTCTGTTCCATTTGTTTAGGTACAGCATAAGTTATTTTGGATAATTCGTAACTTCGGATAAATTTGTATTCGAACTTACAAATTTTAAAAGGGAAATTCCAATACCTATTAATTTATTAGTTAGTTATTCTTTTTATTTTTCAAATTTTCGTATTTACAGATTGCGATCATAACGATCAGTTGTTTGCGCCATTCCTCTACCAAAGAAATGAAGAGGGGCGGAGTCAGAACAGGAAGACCTACCTCTGGGAAGTTGCAGTTTGGGGCGGAGTCTCCGCACCATCCGTTCTCAGTGGCCAGGCTGTAATTCTGGGCGGAGTTCCTGACCCAGCAGGCGGTGACGTTCGCCGGGGTGACGTTGTACTCGGCAGCCAGGCAGCTCCTCAGGTTCTTCTTGCTGCACATGAACTGGAAGATAATATTACACCTTTTATAGTCGGACCGCCCCCTTTTGACATATTAAATAGAACAGGAGTGAATTTAAAAAGGGGAGGGGCCGATTATAAACCATTTTGGAGGAGCTTATGGCTTTAAGAGTGCAGGAGGGCGGGCTTAGAAGAGGATATGGGAGGGGTTTACATTTTGATAACACAAATTCTTCAGTCACGGGGAAAAAAAGTGTCATTACCATGTTAACGAAAGAGGAGAGGAAGACGAGGACGATGATGAGCACGCCCACTGCGCTGCTGTTTATCTTGGACTGGACGATCTTCTTAGATAAAGTCTGAAGAGGAGCCGGAAAGAGCTGCGAAAAAAAAGAGATTTATGTTTATTAAATATAATTCAGCCAGAGAAGTCCGGACGCTCGGCCAAGGAGCTGACAATCTAAACAGACTTAAAATTACACATGTGCACTGCTGAAAACAGAATTAGTTGATTTCCGTTTCATTCGTTTTTCAGCTTTTTTCGGAAATTTGGAAAATTAAAAAATTCGGAATTCAGAATTCTGAAATTCAAAGATTCGGAAATTAGAAAAATTGTAATTCGGAAATTCTGGAGTTTGGAAATTCCAAAGATTTGGAAATTCGGAAATGAAAAATCTCAAGATTTTCCGAAATTTGAATTTTCGAATTTCCGATTTTTGAATTCAGAAGTTTCGAATCTCCGATTTTCGAATTTCCAAATGTCGAATTCTGAACTCTCAAATTTCAGATTTTCGAATTTTCGAACTTCCGAATTTTCGAACTTCCGAATTTTCGAACTTCAGAATTTTCGAACTTCCGAATTTTCGAACTTCCGAATTTTCGAACTTCCGAATTTTCGAACTTCAGAATTTTCGAACTTCAGAATTTTCGAACTTCAGAATTTTCGAACTTCAGAATTTTCGAACTTCAGAATTTTCGAACTTCAGAATTTTCGAACTTCAGAATTTTCGAACTTCAGAATTTTCGAACTTCAGAATTTTCGAACTTCAGAATTTTCGAACTTCAGAATTTTCGAACTTCAGAATTTTCGAACTTCAGAATTTTCGAACTTCAGAATTTTGGAAATTTTCCAATTTTCGAAATCTAGAATTTTCACATTTCCCAATTTTGAAATTTTAGGAAATTCGTAATTTTGGAAATTCTATAATTCGGAAATTACTTGTATAGGGACTATACTTTACTTATATTGGGACTATGTCTACGGGGACTATATTATACTTGTATAGGGACTATACTGTACTATTCAGGGACCAGTATAGTAACAATAATCCTCATTATAAGAAGTCGTCTTCTTTGTAAACATCTCATCACATCTGTGACCATCGGGGGGGGGGGATTTGTACCCCGGGGCGGGGGACAGGGACGGCGGCTCATTGTGTCCCCTCACATTACTCGTCACGCAGCGATCCCCCGCAGTCGTCCTCCGACTGACCGTCTGCAGAGGAACAAATCATTATTATTTATCGGCGTCTCGCTCTGCGCTGCCTTCTGATTGGGTGATAGATCTCAGTAATTGTCGCTCTTTCTCAGACAGATGGGCGGCGCCTCCAACAAAACCGACATCCATCGACCCCGAGAGATAAACAGGAAATCTCTTCATAGAAAATCCTCTGAAGACCGCCGAGCCGCAGCAGCCAGAAAACGTACAGAAGGGCAGCGGACAAAAAGTGTCAGAAGATTTCTCTGAGAATCAGAACTTTTCTCACACAAACATTTTTTTTTTCTGCCCTCCCAATTAAATTTTACTCCTTATCATAAAATCCAACGCGTTTTGAGGGTTTAGGGGCTTCATCAGGGCTGAAGTGTGTACAGAACTGATAACACTGGAGGAATTCTATGGGGTTAGACTCTCACCGCTCCATCCAGACACAGGATCTAACCCCTCACCTCTCTATCCAGACAGAGGATCTAACCCCCTCACCACTCCACCCAGACAGAGGATCTAACCCCTCACCTCTCCACCCAGACAGAGGATCTAACCCCCTCACCACTCTATCCAGACAGAGAATCTAACCCCTCACCACTCCACCCAGACAGAGGATCTAACCCCTCACCTCTCTATCCAGACAGAGGATCTAACCCCTCACCTCTCCACCCAGACAGAGGATCTAACCCCCTCACCACTCCATCCAGACAGAGGATCTAACCCCTCACCACTCCATCCAGACAAAGGATCTAACCCCTCACCACTCCATCCAAAGTATCTAACCCCTCACCACCCCATCCAGAGGATCTAACCCCCTCACCACTCCTTTCAGACAGAGGATCTAACCCCTCACCTCTCCACCCAGACAGAGGATCTAACCCCCTCACCACTCCATCTAGACAGAGGATATAATCCCTCACCTCTCCACCCAGACAGAGGATCTATCCCCTCACCACTCCACCCAGAGGATCTAACCCCTCACCTCTCAATACAGACAGAGGATCTAACCCGCCTCACCACTCCATCCAGACAAAGGATCTAACCCCTCACCACTCCATCCAGACAGAGGGTCTAACCCCTCACCACTCCATCCAGACAGAGGGTCTAACCCCTCACCACTTTACCCAAGCAGAGGATCTAACCCCTCACCACCCCTCCATGATTGGAGGATATACAGATCACGTTACAGGTCTATAGCTGAGGGGTGGCCATTGTGTCCCCCAAGACTCACCTTTATACAGGAATAGATGAGGGATACACAGAGCACCATGAAGAGGACGAGGAAACATGCCAAATAAAAGCCCAACATGAAGGTGGAGCTGCAGAGATACAAAATATCAATAGAAAAGTTTCTACATTTTATCTTTTATTTCTTGTATGTTTGTGTCTTCATTTAGAGTGTAAGCTCCTCTGTACAGAGACTGATGTGACTGTGGGGGGGGAGGGGACATTAGAGTGTAAGCTCCTCTGTACAGAGACTGATGTGACTGTGGGGGGGGGACATTAGAGTGTAAGCTCCTCTGTACAGAGACTGATGTGACTGTGGGGGGGAGGGGACATTAGAGTGTAAGCTCCTCTGTACAGAGACTGATGTGACTGTGGGGGGGGGGACATTAGAGTGTAAGCTCCTCTGTACAGAGACTGATGTGACTGTGGGGGAGGGGACATTAGAGTGTAAGCTCCTCTGTACAGAGACTGATGTGACTGTGGGGGGGAGGGGACATTAGAGTGTAAGCTCCTCTGTACAGAGACTGATGTGACTGTGGGGGGGAAGGGACATTAGAGTGTAAGCTCCTCTGTACAGAGACTGATGTGATGTGTGGGGGGAGGGGACATTAGAGTGTAAGCTCCTCTGTACAGAGACTGATGTGACTGTGGGGGGAGGGGACATTAGAGTGTAAGCTCCTCTGTACAGAGACTGATGTGACTGTGGGGGGGAGGGGACATTAGAGTGTAAGCTCCTCTGTACATAGACTGATGTGACTGTGGGGGGGAGGGGACATTAGAGTGTAAGCTCCTCTGTACGGAGGCTGATGTGACTGTGGGGGGGAGGGGACATTAGAGTGTAAGCTCCTCTGTACAGAGACTGATGTGATGTGGGGGGGAGGGGACATTAGAGTGTAAGCTCCTCTGTACAGAGACTGATGTGACTGTGGGGGGGAGGGGACATTAGAGTGTAAGCTCCTCTGTACATAGACTGATGTGACTGTGGGGGGAGGGGACATTAGAGTGTAAGCTCCTCTGTACAGAGACTGTTCTGTGTACAGCACTGCGGTATATGTCGGAGCTATATAATAATAATATGAAGTGACACTCACTGCGGGATGATGGTGATCTGTACGAAGCAGATGAAGAGGAAGACGATGAAGGCGCAGGCCACGTAGGCCCCGAATCGATCATCCACTTGCTTGGAGTACTGCCAATAAACACACAGAAATAGATTGTAAGCTGCGCGGTTCCCTCCCCTTTATTGCGGACACAAGGAGCCCATTGGATGATCTCATTATACACAATGCAAGTCCTATCTGTAGGTTCGCTGCACAGAGAACATTAAAAACAAAGGCGTGTCTGCGGAACGCAATGATCCACTGCGACCGTTCCACCGCTGGTGCCGCCCCCTACAGTTTATGGTTTACCGGCATTATGGCTGAAGCATCTTTTTACTCGGCGTAAAAAATCATCTTTCATATTTTACAAAAAAAACTTGTAAGGGTCCCGAGGCCCCCCCCCCCCCCCGAGATTACACTGGCCCGGATTCAGGTAGAATTGCGCTATTTTTACGGAGGCGCAGGGCAACGTTATTGCCCTGCGCCCCTGCAATTTTTTTGCGCTGCACTCGATTCACGGAGCTGAAGCTCCGTAAATTGCGCGGGCGAGCTGGCAAAATGCCCGGCGCAAGCGCGCGCAATTTAAATGATCCCGTAGGGGGCGGGAATCATTTAAATTAGGCGCTTTCCTGCGCCGATCGTAGAGCGCATGCTCCGTCGGGAAACTTTCCCGACGTGCATTGCGGCAAATGACGTCGCAAGGACGCCATTTGCTTCAAAGTGAACGTGAATGGCGTCCAGCGCCATTCACGATTCACTTACGCAAACTACGTAAAATTAAAATTTCGCGACGTGGGAACGACGGGTATACGTAACATGGGCTGCCCCTGCTAACAGCAGGGGCAGCCTTGCGCGAAAACCGCCGTACGTAAACGACGTAAATTGCGTACGCAGGGCTCGCGCAACGTTGTGAATCGGCGTTAGTATGCAATTTGCATACTATACGTTGAGCACAACGGGAACGCCCCCTAGCGGTCATCGCAAGAATGCAGCCTAAGATATGCGGGCATAAGAGCCTTATGCCGCGCATATCTTAGGCTGCAGTCGGCGTAACGAGGTTCCTGAATCAGGAGCATTCGTTACGCCGGGGCAAGTAAGCAATTGCGCTGTGTAACCTATGGTTACACAGACGCAATTGCTTCTTGAATCCAGGCCACTGTGTTTGGGGGCCCTGCCTAAAGTCGATCGCGAATAGGGATTTGCGTAGAATGACGTCACCGTCGGAAGCATTGGCTTGTTGCGGGTTAATTTCGAGCATGCGCACTGGGATACCCCCACGGACGGCGCATGCGCAGTTAAAAAAAACACGCCCCCATTACATCCAAAGATAACTAACGGCGCAAATTCTTTGTGGATTCAAAAAAATAAAAGTAATTTACGGCGGCGTAGTGTATCTTAGATACGCTACACCCGGCGCATAAATGCGCCGTTGTACGAGGAGCTGCCCCTATATATATATATTTTTAGAAGAGACCCTAGAGAATAAAATGGCGGTTGTTGCAATATTTTATGTAACACAGTATTTGCGCAGCGGTCTTTCAAATGCAATTTTTTGGGGGTAAAAATGACTTTAATGGAAAATAATTATAATAATAATAATAAAAAAACAACTAACCAGTAAAGTTAGCCCAAATTTTTTTGTATAATGTGAAAGATTTTACGCCGCGAGAATCGCGATGTGAAAAAAAAAACGTGATTCTCATTTTGTCCGCAATCGCGCGACTCTAATACAAAGTAATTCCTACTTCATATTATGTTACCAAATTACATTCACAAAACAAAGTCAACATTACCAAGCGGCTCTTTTCTATTGGTCGGTGAGCGCGTGCCAAGATCCAGAGTTCCCCTTTATTTTACCCCCCCCTCCCCCGAGCATTCATTACCTTCTTCTCCAGGTCGGGTTCGCGAAAGGTCAGCAGAATTTTGCGCACGTGTTCTGAACGCAGACGGTCGATACTTCGCGCGTCTATCGCCCGGCCCAGAAACTCGTCTACCTCGTCCTCGGGGTTCATGTTCTCCTGAATGTTCCTGCTGATTGGATGAAGAAGGAGAGAGTCATGGTAAGGACGGATTATATCGTCTCTGCACATTCAGATCCGCGTTTCCGCGTCACACTACTGCGTCACACTACTGCGTCACACTACTGCCTCACACTACTGCGTCACACTACTGCCTCACACTACTGCGTCACACTACTGCTTCACACTACTGCGTCACACTACTGCTTCACACTACTGCGTCACACTACTGCTTCACACTACTGCGTCACACTACTGCTTCACACTACTACGTCACACTACTACGTCACACTACTGCGTCACACTACTGCCTCACACTACTGCTTCACACTACTGCGTCACACTACTGCTTCACACTACTGCGTCACACTACTGCTTCACACTACTACGTCACACTACTACGTCACACTACTGCGTCACACTACTGCCTCACACTACTGCGTCACACTACTGCGTCACACTACTGCGTCACACTACTGAGTCACACTACTGAGTCACACTACTGCGTCACACTACTGCGTCACACAACCGCGTCACACTACTGCGTCACACTACTGCGTCACACTACTGCCTCACACTACTGCTTCACACTACTGCGTCACACTACTGCGTCACACTACTGCCTCACACTACTGCTTCACACTACTGCGTCACACTACTGCCTCACACTACTGCGTCACACTACTGCTTCACACTACTGCTTCACACTACTGCTTCACACTACTGCTTCACACTACTGCGTCACACTACTGCGTAACACTACTGCGTCACACTACTACGTCACACTACTGCTTAACACTACTGCTTCACACTACTGCGTCCCACTACTGCGTCCCACTACTGCTTCACACTACTGCGTCACACTACTGCGTCACACTACTGCTTCACACTACTGCTCCACACTACTGCGTCACACTACTGCTTCACACTACTGCTCCACACTACTGCGTCACACTACTGCTTCACACTACTGCGTCACACTACTGCGTCACACTACTGCTTCACACTACTGCGTCACACTACTGCGTCACACTACTGCTTCACGCTACTGCTTCACGCTACTGCGTCACACTACTGCGTCACACTACTGCGTCACGCTACTGCATCACACTACTGCATCACACTACTGCTTCACACTACTGCGTCACACTACTGCGTAACACTACTGCGTCACACTACTGCGTAACACTACTGCTTAACACTACTGCTTCACACTACTGCATCACACTACTGCGTCCCACTACTGCGTCACACTACTGCTTCACACTACTGCGTCACACTACTGCGTCACACTACTGCTCCACACTACTGCATCACACTACTGCGTCACACTACTGCGTCACACTACTGCGTCACACTACTGCGTCACACTACTGCTTCACGCTACTGCGTCACACTACTGCGTCACACTACTGCGTCACACTACTGCGTCACACTACTGCTCCACACTACTGCATCACACTACTGCGTCCCACTACTGCGTCACACTACTGCTTCACACTACTGCGTCACACTACTGCGTAACACTACTGCTCCACACTACTGCATCACACTACTGCGTCACACTACTGCGTCACACTACTGCTTCACACTACTGCTTCACACTACTGCTTCACACTACTGCGTCACACTACTGCTTCATGCTACTGCGTCACACTACTGCGTCCCACTACTGCGTCACACTACTGCTTCACACTACTGCGTCACACTACTGCGTAACACTACTGCTCCACACTACTGCGTCACACTACTGCTCCACACTACTGCGTCACACTACTGCGTAACACTACTGCTTAACACTACTGCTTCACACTACTGCGTCACACTACTGCGTCACACTACTGCGTCACACTACTGCTTAACACTACTGCGTCCCACTACTGCATCACACTACTGCGTCCCACTACTGCGTCCCACTACTGCGTCACACTACTGCGTCCCACTACTGCGTCACACTACTGCTTAACACTACTGCTCCACACTACTGCATCACACTACTGCGTCCCACTACTGCGTCACACTACTGCTTCACACTACTGCTTCACACTACTGCGTCACACTACTGCGTAACACTACTGCTCCACACTACTGCATCACACTACTGCGTCACACTACTGCGTCACACTACTGCTTCACACTACTGCTTCACACTACTGCGTCACACTACTGCGTCACACTACTGCTTCACGCTACTGCGTCACACTACTGCGTCACACTACTGCATCACACTACTGCGTCACACTACTGCATCACACTACTGCGTCCCACTACTGCTTCACACTACTGCGTAACACTACTGCGTAACACTACTGCTTAACACTACTGCGTCACACTACTGCGTCACACTACTGCTTAACACTACTGCGTCCCACTACTGCATCACACTACTGCGTCACACTACTGCATCACACTACTGCATCACACTACTGCGTCCCACTACTGCTTCACACTACTGCGTCACACTACTGCGTCACACTACTGCTTCACACTACTGCTTCACACTACTGCTTCACACTACTGCGTCACGCTACTGCGTCACACTACTGCTTCACACTACTGCGTCACGCTACTGCGTCACACTACTGCTTCACACTACTGCTTCACACTACTGCTACTGCGTCACACGACTGTGTCACACTACTGCCTCACACTACTGCGTCACACAACTGCGTCACACTACTGCGTCACACTACTGCCTCACACTACTGCGTCACACAACTGCGTCACACTACTGCGGCACACTACTGCGGTTCTATCCAGAGATTTATCAGAAGTGATTTAATAAAACAATAAATTAGTTTTTCATCTCACTTCCCCCATAAAGCCCCCGACTTTCCTTACATGGAATAATACTCAACGAGATTATCTGGAAGTGGAAATCCTTATTGATAGATGGAGGTGGGGGGGGGGGGGGGGGGGGGAGGAAAGTTTCTATCGAATTCTCATGTTCATCAAAGTGGGAAAAAATACAAACATCTGAAGCCAATTTATTGTCCCCAGAGGAATAGCGGTCGTCTCCCACGAGATCTCATTTGTTTTATGAAAGATGAAGTTTAATCTTTTTCTATTATGCCTTCCCTGGTTCCAGTACAACTGTGCCAGACTCAATATATTATTATAAACGTTATTATCATTATTATTGATATCATTATCCTTATAAAGATTACAAATTTCATATAACATGATTACTTTAGTAACATATTTTAAACATTATTATTATTTTTATGGTTTATTTATTTTTTCTTTTTAATATATATATATTAAAAATAATAAAAAAAACGTATATTATATAATATTATTATTATTATTATCATCATATATGTGTATATATATATGTTTATTAAAATAATAAAATACATATATTATAATAATACAAAAATAATAATATTACATATAATAATAATAATAATAATAATAATAATAATAATAATAATAATAATAATAATAATATAAAAATAATATTATGTTTATATATTTTTTATGTTTATATATTATTCATTATTATTTTTATACATTTTATATTAATAATACATATATTATAATAATAATAATATAAAAATAATAATACTACATATATAATAATAGTAATAATAATAATAATAATAATAATAATAATAATAATAATAATAATAATAATAGAAAAATAATATTATTTTTATATATTTTTTATGTTTATATATTTATATTTTTTATTATTTTTATATTTATAAATAAATATTTATAAATACATAAAATATATTTATAAATATATATATGTGTGTGTATATATATATATATATATATATATATATGTAATATTATTTTTATATTATCATTATCATTAATATTATTATTATTAGATAGATAGATAGATAGATAGATAGATAGATAGATAGATAGATAGATAGATAGATAGATAGATAGATAGATAGAAAAATAGAAAAAATAATAGATGATAATATCAATAATAATGATAATAATTTTTATATTAATAATAGTTTTGTATAAAATCATATTTTATAATCAGAAGAATAACTTTTAAAATAATAACAGTAATAATAATATTATATTGAGTCCGGCACAGTAAAAAAAAAAAAAATTGTATATTTTTTTATTATTATTATTATTATTATTATTATTATTTTGGAACATAAAGTAGACCTGTCAGCAACTTTATAAGTCTGCCAGAATAAATCAGAATAAATCCCGGACACAATATACAGGAACAGGAACAGGATTCAGGAAAGATCCGGCTTGTATCATATAAAACTGTCCCTGAGCTCCAGTTCTGTAACTTTGCCTAGGCTCAGATGATGTCATCAGTCTGCTGCAGGCAGGAGAAAGCATTTTCTCAGTCCCCCCTCCCCCAGTGATCTCCCCCCTCCCCCAGTGATCAGACTGTACATTGTAACTTTGTAGAAGGAGGAGGAAGCATTTCCTCATTCTCCCCTCCCCCAGTGATCAGGCTGTACATTGTAACTGTGTAGTAGTAGTATATTTCAATACAAGTGTGCTATTCCTGCCTACACGCTTGTCTTTACAATGTAAAATGTCGGGAATCTTCATCTCGGACTTCAGATATTTCCCTGCAGGAAATGTTCCTCTTCATGTTGGAGAGATGAGTGGGAATTCTGCGCGGAGCGCTCCGGGACAGGAAAGGGTTAAGCCGCGCTTGTTGGAGAAGTCGCAGATTTCCCGGGTCCCGGCGGAGAGCCGGCGTTTGTCCCAATATGGGCTCAGAGGGAGACGGAGAATTTCTTTACCCGTGAGAAAATCTGAGGGGGGCATTTCCAGCATCCAAAACATCCCGTAACCTCCCTGTGCGCTGAACCGGCGGAGTCCTGGGGGAGAGCGCGGTGCCAGCCCCATCTGGGGGGGTCCAAGGGTCACCGGCGCTGACAAGGTTAATGCGACAGGAAATTAAACTTTCCTCCAAAAGTTTAAAGCTCAACTCAAGACTTTCTTTTTTAATAAATAGTGAGAAAGAGTTCCGGGGCCGATTATTGCGTCCAGTTGCATTGATGCATACAAATTACCGCGCGTTATGAAACGCGTCGCATCAAATCCGTCAAATCATTGTGAATGGGCGGCCAACGCACCCCACTGAATGCAAAAAGATGCATGTAAACAACCAGTGGGCGCCGCCCCCTAATCTATGCGTCCGGCCCCTCTAATCTACATGCAGGGCCAGGGGCGCCGCCCCCCTAATCTATGCGTCCGGGCCCCTAATCTACATGCAGGGTGCAGGGGCGCCGCCCCCTAATCTTTGCGTCCGGCCCCCTAATCTACATGCAGGGCCAAGTGCGCCACCCCCCTAATCTATGCATCCGGCCCCCTAATCTACATGCAGGGCCAGGGGCGCCGCCCCCCTTATCTATGCGTCCGGGCCCCTAATCTACATGCAGGGCCAGGGGCGCCGCCCCCCTAATCTATGCGTCCGGGCCCCTAATCTACATGCAGGGTGCAGGGGCGCCGCCCCCCTAATCTATGCGTCCGGCCCCTAATCTACATGCAGGGCCAGGTGCGCCACCCCCCTAATCTACTACAGGTGCATATATATATATATATTTTATATTTCTTTATTCATAAATATGTTTTATTATTTTCATATCATATTATTATAATATATGTAATATTGTTTATATATATGTGCATATATATATATATATATATATATATATATATATATATATATATATATATATATATTTATAATTATTATTATTATTAATAAATATAAACATATATATATTTTATGTATTTATAAATTTTTATTTATAAATATATAAATATAAAAATAATAAATAATATAAATATAAAAATTAATAATTATATATATTAATAAAATAAAAATAAAAAAACTATAAAACAACTATAAAAAAAATATATATGTATATATATATATATATATATATATATATATATATATATATATATATATATATATATATATATATATATATATATATATATATATATATATATATATATATATAATTTTATATATATATATATATTTTTTGATAGTTGTTTTATTTTATTAATATGTGTCGAAAAACAGGACTAATCTGAATTGTGTGTCAATTAGTTTTTTTTTTATTAAATTCTAATATGTTCTGTTTTATCTTATCTTATGTTTATTTTGCTTTATTTATTCATGTTCATTTGTGTTTATTTTTTGTTTTATCTTATGTTTATTTTATTTTTTTTATTTATTTTGTGTTTTATGATTCATAAATATATAACAGAGAACAGAACTAATCTGATGGATGGATCTGATTTTTTTTTATATATATACTATACCCAATTATAATAATGTTCTGTTTTTTGTTTTTTTATGTGATCGTAGTTTGGATTTATATTTCCTCTATCTCATATTTAATCACCGCTCCGTTTCTCCATCCCAAAAATAAACATAAAAATCGGGTGGCCACTGGGCAGATTGTGCGCGGAAAGCGGTTTAAAAATCGCTCGTTAATTGGGAAAAAATCCCCCTAATAGGACAGGAGGCGTCGGGAGCCGCGGCTGCCAACAGATTTTCAGATTACCCCGAAAAAGGGCAGCAGAGCTGTTGATACGCCGGCAGCTGGCACCGATCGCCCTGGCTGCCCTCCCGATCCCGCTGAGACAAGAACCAGCTGCGAGGGCGGGGGAGGTCACGGCGCAGGACGATTATTATTCACCTGGGGCAATGCCAGATCTGGGTACTTACTTGTCCTTCGGGTCTTCAAAACCCTGTAAGGAAAAAAGAAGAAGAAGAAGAAGAAGTGCGTCAGTAAGAATCGAACGATGAGCAACCAATCAGCGGAGCGTCTGTCTGCGTCTCGTGTGAAATCTTTGGTTCTATATTGGGATCGCAGCTCTGTGATTGGAGGCTGCAGATCAATATTAAATACTGCGACACCCAGGGGGCCTTTAATAGATGGCCCCTCCCTCATGCACCTGTAATAGATGGCCCCTCCCTCACACACCTGTAATAGATGGCCCCTCCCTCACGCACCTGTAATAGATGGCCCTTCCCTCACACACCTGTAATAGATGGCCCCTCCCTCACGCACCTGTAATAGATGGCCCCTCCCTCACACACCTGTAATAGATGGCCCCTCCCTCATGCACCTGTAATAGATGGCCCTTCCCTCACACACCTGTAATAGATGGCCCCTCCCTCACGCACCTGTAATAGATGGCCCCTCCCTCACACACCTGTAATAGATGGCCCCTCCCTCATGCACCTGTAATAGATGGCCCTTCCCTCACACACCTGTAATAGATGGCCCCTCCCTCACGCACCTGTAATAGATGGCCCCTCCCTCACACACCTGTAATAGATGGCCCCTCCCTCATGCACCTGTAATAGATGACCCTTCCCTCACACACCTGTAATAGATGAAAAACAAAAAGAGAATGCAGCGCTAATGAGTGACAAATCAACACTATAAGTGAATAATTGGTGATATTAACAAAAAAGAACCAATGATTGAAACGATCATTCCAAGAAACAAACAATTAAAAAAATTAAGAAGAGAAAACCACCAGGCTACAAATAGTCCAGAGATTAGTGAATGATCGCACTTAATTTTCTCTTAATTGTCCCACAAGTGAAAAATGTGAAGAAACTAAAAAAGGAAGGATTACACAGAAAATCCATATAAAAAAAGATCCATAAAAGCTTCCAAGATGGTGAAGATAGGGTGATGAGAGATGAAATTCCACACTGCACCCGTGCTTGTAAAAATGCCTGCTTACCGCAATTAAAGACTGTATCTCACCAGTCTCATAAAGCCTATGGGAATTGAGGTATCCCACAACCCATCCACCTGGATGATCAGAGGGCTCAGCATAGGATCCGAACACTTTTGTTGATCGTAAGCTACAGAGATACAGTCTTTAATTGCGGTAAGCAGGCATTTTTACAAGCACGGGTGCAGTGTGGAATTTCATCTCTCATCACCTAATCCTTCCTTTTTTAGTTTCTTCACATTTTTCGCTTGTGGGACAATTAAGAGAAAATTAAGTGCGATCATTCACTAATCTCTGGACTATTTGTAGCCTGGTGGTTTTCTCTTCTTAATTTTTTAAATTGTTTGTTTCTTGGAATGATCGTTTCAATCATTGGTTCTTTTTTGTTAATATCACCAATTATTCACTTATAGTGTTGATTTGTCACTCATTAGCGCTGCATTCTCTTTTTGTTTTTTATGTTTGTAAGATTGTTGTACACAATTTAATGCTAGCAGCTCACTATTATCATAATTATTAATTTTTAATTTTACATTTTTTTAATCACTCAATTTATTCAGCGCAGCGCCAACCTTAGGGTTTTTTGTTTCGTTTTACCTGTAATAGATGGCCCCTCCCTCACGCACCTGTAATAGATGGCCCCTCCCTCACACACCTGTAATAGATGGCCCCTCCCTCACACACCTGTAATAGATGGCCCCTCCCTCACACACCTGTAATAGATGGCCCCTCCCTCACACACCTGTAATAGATGGCCCCTCCCTCACACACCTGTAATAGATGGCCCCTCCCTCATGCACCTGTAATAGATGGCCCCTCCCTCACACACCTGTAATAGATGGCCCCTTCCTCACACACCTGTAATAGATGGCCCCTCCCTCACACACCTGTAATAGATGGCCCCTCCCTCACGCAGGTGTAATAGATGGCCCCTCCCTCATGCACCTGTAATAGATGGCCCCTCCCTCACACACCTGTAATAGATGGCCCCTCCCTCACACACCTGTAATAGATGGCCCCTCCCTCACACACCTGTAATAGATAGCCCCTCCCTTACGCACCTGTAATAGATGGCCCCTCCCTCACGCACCTGTAATAGATGGCCCCTCCCTCACGCACCCTTAATAGATAGCCCCTCCCTTACACACCTGTAATAGATGGCCCCTTCCTCACACACCTGTAATAGATGGCACCTCCCTCACACACCTGTATTAGATGGCTCCTCCCTCACACACCTGTAATATATGGCCCATCCCATATGCACCTGTAATGGTGCTTTCACATGCAGCTGTAATAGACGTCCCTTCCCTGACACGAAAGTAATGATCGGCTCCTCCCCATATGCACCTGTAATAAATGACCCCTGTTACATGTTCATCTATTAAAGCACCAAATTAGGGTGGTCCCTCCCACACTCGTCTGTAACAAATGCCCATCCCACAGTTACCTGTAACAAACAGGTCCTGATACATGTACCTGTGATAAGTGCAGCAGTAATTGATGGCCCCTCCCACATACACCTGTAACTAATGGATGGTCTGATCACACACACACATGGAATAGATGACTCCTCCCTCACACACCTGTAATAGATGACTCCTCCCTCACACACCTGTAGTGAATGACCCCTTCCATGTGCACCTCTAATTAATTATGCCTCCCATATGCACCTGTAATAGATGGCCCCTCCCTCACACACCTGTAATAAATGGTGCCTCCCACACACACCTGTAATAGATATCTCCTCCCCAAAACTCCTGTAATGAATGACCCCTCCCATATGCACCTGAAATAGACATCCCCTCCTCCAAACATCAGTAAAGAATGGCTCCTCCCATATGCACTTTTAACCAATGTCTCCCTTCAGGCACCTGTAATAGGTGTCCCCCTCCCCACATATCTGGAATGAATGGTCCCACATATATGCACCTATAATACTACCTGTAATGAATGGCCCCTCCCACATGTACCTGCAATAAAAGTACCAGTGATGGATGGCCCCTCCCACATGTACCTGCAATAAGTGCAAGTGTAATTGATTGCCCCTCCCACATACACCTGTAACTAATGAATGGTCCTCCCCACACACCTGTAATTGGTAGTCTATTCCACATGTACCTGCAATGGATGGTCCCTCCCACATACACCTGTAATTAATGGCTCCTCCCATGTTCACCTGCATTGTATGACTCCTCCCAAATGAGCCTGTATTTAATCATTCCTTCCAATCACACCTAAGAGGAATAGCCCCTCCCTTGTGCACCTGTAATAAGTGGCCCCTCCCACATACGCCCCCTGGCTAATCATAAGCGGATTGTGTTTTCTGCTTTTTGCTGTGATTGCCTTAGTCTGGTGAACTTGGGGGGTCCCACCCTGTGACACCTACTACTCAATGACACCCCATGACACCTACTACCCAATGACACCCCATGACACCTACTACCCAATGACACCCCATGACACCTACTACCCAATGACACCCCATGACACCTACTACCCAATGACACCCCATGACACCTACTACCCAATGACACCCCATGACACCTACTACCCAATGACACCCCATGACACCTACTACCCAATGACACCCCATGACACCTACTACCCAATGACACCTACTACCCAATGACACCCCATGACACCTACTACCCAATGACACCCCATGACACCTACTACCCAATGACTACCCAATGACTACCCAATGACACCCCATGACACCTACTACCCAATGACACCCAATGACACCTACTACCCAATGACACCCCATGACACCTACTACCCAATGACACCCTATGACACTTACTACCCAATGACACCTACTACCCAATGACACCCCATGACACATACTACCCAATGACACCCCATGACACCTACTACCCAATGACACCCCATGACACCTACTACCCAATGACACCCCATGACACCTTCTACCCAATGACACCCAATGACACCTACTACCCAATGACACCCCATGACACCTATTACCCAATGACACCCTGTGACACCTACTACCCAATGACACCCCATGACACCTACTACCCAATGACACCCCATGACACCTACTACCCAATGACACCCCATGACACCTACTACCCAATGACACCCCATGACACCTACTACCCAATGACACCCCATGACACATACTACCCAATGACACCCCATGACACCTACTACCCAATGACACCCCATGACACCTACTACCCAATGACACCCCATGACACCTACTACCCAATGAGCAACGGACGTTCCCTCCACCTACCATCCTCTTCATTTCCTTGGAGACGGTCAGGTTGTTGTAGAAGTTCCTCTCCATCCCCCAATGTCCCGGGTTGTGCCCGATGGAGTTGGCCCGCTGCCGGTTCATCTTGGCGATCATGGCCTTCTCGTCTTTCTACAGAAGGAGAATGGAAAGAGACTGAGAACAGAGCCCGCGGGAGAATCACTGCCAGCCCCCGCAGCACTGATTTACTGATACTCAGCCTTAAATAGGACAGAGAGCAGCAAGATCACCCATCCCCCCCTCCTCCTTGGAAAATAATAAAACCTTAAAGTGTCACCCTACAGCTGCTGAGGAACTACAGATCCCAGCATGACCTGCCAGTCAGCGGAAGGTACGGCAGGTAGGTTGCGGTGTTCCCAAAATAAAAAAATGTCACTAATGTTTTTGTGTCAATTTAGGCACTGTTGTAATTTTTAAATATAATAATAAATACATAAATATTTTTTATAACATTATTATTTTATAAAAACGAATATTAATAATATTATTATAAAAAACATTAATAGCATTATTATTATTATCATTATTATCTTTATTAATCTTTATCTTTATTAATAAAATTACTATTTGTAATAAAATATTTGAAAAGTTATTATTAAAATTATTATTACTATTATTAAAAAAAATATATATCATTTTATATACAATTATTATTATTATTATAAATAATAATCTAAAAATTTGTATTGATATAAAAATAATCATTATTATTAAAAGAGAGAATTTTTATTCAAAATGATCACTTTAATAACATTATTTTAAAAGTTATTATTATAAAAGTTATTATAAAATATTTTTTAATGACATTATTATTTTATAAAAACTAATATTATTAATATGATTATAAAATCTATTAATATTATTATTCTTATTATTAAAATTACTATTTGTATAAAACTATTTTAAAAATTATTATAAACTTTTATAAGAAATACAATTTTTTTTACAACATTATTACTTTTATAACATATTCTAAAAGGTATTATTATTATTATTATTATTATTATTATTATTATTATTATTATAAACGTTTTGATTATTATAAAACAAAATAAAATATAAAAACTATTTATTATTATTATTATTATTATTATACTTATTATTAAAATTACTATTTGTATGAAACTATTTTAAAAATTATTATAAACTTTTTTAAGAAATATAAAAGTAATAAGGTTGTAAAAAAATTGTATTTCTTAAAAAAGTTTATAATAATTTTTAAAATAGTTTCATACAAATAGTAATTTTAATAATAAGTATAATAATAATAATAATAAAAATAGTTTTTATATTTTATTTTATAATAATCAAAACGTTTATAATAATAATAATAATAATAATAATAATAATAATACCTTTTAGAATATGTTATAAAAGTAATAATGTTGTAAAAAAATTGTAACATATTCTAAAAGGTATTATTATTATTATTATTATTATTATTATTATAATAATAAACGTTTTGATTATTATAAAACAAAATAAAATATAAAAACTATTTTTATTATTATTATTATTATTATTATTATTATTATACTTATTATTAAAATTACTATTTGTATAAAAAATTATTATTTTAATAAAATATGTGAAAAGTTATTATTATTATTATTATTATTATTATTATTATTAGAACTAATAATACAAATAATAAATATAAAAATTATTATATTAATATTATTATAAAAATATCATTATAAAAATTATGATTATTATTACTTTCAACGTGTTTTGTATTTGATTTTTTTTGTAGAACCTGTGTGCTCCTGTGATAATAATGCAGTTTAATCCCCCCCCCCCCCCATGTTCTATTATCATCTACAATTTTAGTTGTTTTTTTTTTTTTTTGCTCGGTGAGAATGTTTTGTGAGCGGACTAATAATTCCTCTTAGACATTTGGATATGAATATTTTTAGATATGAATATTTTTAGATATGAATATTTGGAGATATGAATATTTGGAGATATGAATATTTTTAGATATGAATATTTGGAGATATGAATATTTGGAGATATTAATATTTGGAGATAATATTTGGAGATATGAATATTTGGAGATATTAATATTTGGAGATAATATTTGGAGATATGAATATTTGGAGATATTAATATTTGGAGATAATATTTGGAGATATGAATATTTTTAGATATGAATATTTGGAGATATGAATATTTTTAGATATGAATATTTGGAGATATTAATATTTGGAGATATTAGCACTCAACATTAATACAAATCTCTGTGAATTGAGAGATATTCTCGTCCATCTGAGGAAATAACGGTTCCCAGAGTTTTCATTCTATAGGGCCCCGGGGGGCCCCCGGTACTCCCAGCCTCTGTGTCTGCTGGCCAATCTGATGAGCGCGTCGCGGCGGCTCTCCTCCGGGAAGTCGGTTGTTTTGGATGGCTCGGCCGCTTGTTTGGAAAACAAACGTTTTGGCTTCCACTTATTACGTTACATTGTATATTTGTTCTCCATTACAATCATTGGAGGAGTCGCCATAATCCGGGGATTTGGGGGCCGTGTTTGGATTGGAGAGGAGAGAGGCGGATTATCCGCAGGACACAGGGGGCCCCTGACTGGGAATGTTTTGTATCCCAGAGAAGGGCCCCAGGTGGAGGGGTTGGATAAACAAATGTCATACACAGGTCAGCCTCTTCCCAATGTAGGGATTAGTGGGGGGGGGGGAGGGGGGTCCCGTCCTATATTCCAGAACAGAGGCGCCGCAACTCTTTTATCTAATAAGAAAACCAATCCAAAGAGAGAAAATCTGCCCCCCCCCCCCACGCCGGTTTATACAAGGACAGTAATAGACCCGATTTACTAAAAGGACAAGCGGGGGAGGGGATCACTATAAAGATCATCATATGCATGTACGGCGCACCCAACAAAACGCAATCCCTTAGGCTGCATTCAAAAAAATTATCTGTTTCGCCATTTATTGCTTTATTTTTCAGCATTTTCATCTGCTTTTTTAAAATATATTATTAATTATTATTTTATTACTTTTTTTTAAGTGGCTATTATGTATTAAAAAATGTATTATTATTATTTATTTACTGTTTTTTTTTTTTTAGGTTAGGAGTCAATATTAGGGGTTGGGATTAGATTTTGGGGGTCAATATTAGGGTTAGGGTTTAATATTAGGAATAGGGGTAAATATTAGGCATAGCGGTTGGGGGTTAAGGGTTGTGTACAGCGTTTTTATTATCCAATAGAGCAAAAAAATAATCTGTTTCACCATTTATTGTTTTATTTTTCAGCATTTTCTTTTGCTTTTTTAAAATAATTTATTTATTATTATTTAAATTTATTACATTTTTTCTTACTTTTTTTTAAGTGCCTAAAAATTAGGGGTTTAAGGTTATGGTTAGGGGTTAATTTATTTTATTTATTATTTAATTTATTTCATTTTATGCATTTATTTTGTTAGGTTAGGACTCAATATTAGGGGTTGGGATTAGGCTTTGGGGGGTCAATATTAGGGTTAGGGTTTAATATTAGGAATAGGGGTACATTTTAGGAATATCGGTTAGGGTTAAGGGTTGTGTACAGCGTTTTTAAAATGTTTTTTTTTATTTTTTATTAGCCAATAGAGCAAAAAATAATCAGTTTCACCATTTATTGCTTTATTTTTCAGCATTTTCATCTGCTTTTTTTAAAATAATTAATTTTTATTATTTATTTTAGTTTAGTTTTTCTTCCTTTTTTTTTAAGTGGATATCAATTAGGGAATTAAAGGTTAAGGTTAGGGGTTATTTTTTTTAAAATTATTTTATGATTTATTTACTTAATTTTATGTATTTAATTTGTTAGGTTAGGAGGAGTCAATATTAGGGGTTGGGATTAGGCTTTGGGGTCAATGGGCCAGATTCACAAAAGGGATACAACGGCGTTTCTCTGTTTCTATCTATGCGGCTGGTTCATAGAATCAGTTACGCATAGATATCCATAAGATCCGACAGGTGTAATAGTTTTACACCGTCGGATCTTAGGATGCAGTACCGCGGCCGCCGCTGGGGGGAGTTCGCGTCGTAAACCAGCGTCGGGTATGCAAATTAGGAGTTACGGCGATCCACGACGGATTTTCGCATTCGATACGTCGCCGCTAGTCTAGTTTCCCGTCGCAAAGTTAGTCATTATTTGACCTGCCCTAACTTTACACAGCAATCGTATTGCTGTATAAAGTATGGCCGTCGTTCCCGCGTCGAAATTTAAAATTTAACGTCGTTTGCGTAACACGTCCGGGAATACGCGCGTCGCCGTTCGAAAAAATTACGTCACGGTGCGCAAAGCACGACGGGAATTTGCAAAACTGAGCATGCGTAGTAGGTCCGGCGCGGGAGCGCGCCTAATTTAAATGGCACACGCCCATTTGAATTGGCCCGCCTTGCGCCGGAGGCCGCCGGCGTAGTTTTCATCGCAAGTGCTCTGTGAATCAGGCACTTGCGATGAAAACTTGCGGCGGTGTAATATATCTACGATACGTTACGCCGCCGCTCACCTACGTGAATCTGGCCCAATATAAGGGTTTAACATTAGGATTAGGGGTAAATAATAGGAATAGCGGTTAGGGTTAATATTACGATCAGGGGAAAATATTAGGGTTAGGGGTTAATATTAGAAATAGGGGCTTTGATTAGGGCTAAGGGTCAATATTAGGGTTAGGGGTCAACATTTACGATTAGGACTAGGGGTTAATGTTATGAGTCAATATTATTAAGGTTAGGGTTAAGGGTCAATATTAGGATTAGGGAAAGATATTAGCCTTTGGGGTTAGGATTAGGGGTCATTATTAGGATTAGGGATAGGGGTTAACCTTATGGGTCAATATTTTTAGGGTTAGGATTAGGGGTTGATATTAGAGTTGAGGGTAAATATTAGGGCGTGGGGTTAATATTGGGATTAGAGGTTAATATTATGGGTTGGGGTAAATATTAGGGTTTGGGGTTAGGATTAGGGATAGGGGTTAATGATAGGGGGGTCAATATTATTAAGGTTGGGATTAGGGGTTGATATTATGGTTTTAGGGTTAATATTAGGGTTTTGAGGTCAATATTAGGGTTAGGGGTCAATATTAGGATGTGGGGTTTTTGATGGGATTAAAGGTTAATATTAGGGTTTGGGGTTAATAGGGTTTGGGGAAAAAATTAGGGGTTGGGGTTATTAGGGTTAGGGGGTTATTAGAATTAGGGGTCAATATTAGGATGTGGGGTTATTATTGGCATTAGAGGTTAATATTAGGGTGTGGGGGTTATTATTAGAATTAGGGAACAATATTAGGGTGTGGGGTTTATATTGAGATTAGAAGTTAATTATCAGGGTGTGGGGTTAATATTAGAGTAGGGGTACATTTTGGGGTGTGGGGTTAATATTGGGATTAGAGGTCAATTTTGGGGTTAGGGGTCAATATTAGGGCATGGAGTTATTATTGGGATTATAGGTTAATATTAGGGTGTGGGGTACACTTTAGGGTGTAGGGTTCAATTTTAGGGTGTGGGGTTAATATTAGTGTTAGGGGTAAATTTTAGGGTCAGGGGTCAATATTAGGGTGTGGAATTATTATTGGGATTAGAGGTTAATATTAGGGTTTGGGGTAAATTTTAGGGTGTAAGGTTACATTTTAGGGTGTGGGGTTAAAATGAGTGTTAGTGGTAAATTTTAGGGGGTGGGGTTAATATTAGGGTTGGGGTAAATTTTAGGGGGTGGGGTTAATATTAGGGTTGGGGTCAATTTTAGGGTGTGGGGTAATATTAGTGTTAGCGGTAAATTTTAGGGGGTGGGGTTAATATTAGGGTGTGGGGTTATTGATGGGATTAAAGGTTAATATTAGGGTGTGGGGTTAATATTAGGGTTAGGGGTAAATATTAGGGGTTGGGGTTGTTAGGGTGTTATTATTAGAATTAGGGGTCAATATTAGGGTATGGGGTTAATATTGGGATTCAAAGTTAATTATCAGGGTGTGGGGTTAATATTAGAGTAGGGGTACATTTTGGGGTGTGGGGTTAATATTGGGATTAGAGGTCAATTTTAGGGTTAGGGGGTCAATATTAGGGCATGGTATTATTATTGGGATTATAGGTTAATATTAGGGTTAGGGGTACATTTTAGGGGGTGGGGTTAATATTAGGGTGTGGGGTAAATTTTAGGGTGTGGGGGTTAAAGGTTAGGGATCAATATTAGGGCTTTGAGTCTTTGAATTTAATTATTACTTTTTTAATTTAATTTATTATTTGTGTATTTTATTTATGTTTAATTTTTTTTTTGATTTCGTAGAAAGTAGAAAAACAGTCAACAACGCCCCAAATCGTTTCCATTTACTTCTATGGAACAAATCTCTCTATCTCCATCTGATCAATGTTTATCAACAATGTTAGATTGTATCTCTCTATCTCCAGTTACTTTGCATCTCTCCAACTCTCGTCTGAGCAATGTTTATAAACAATGTTACTTTCTGGGAGAGGAGAGAGGAGAATTCATAGATCGGGACACCGGCCTCCACCCTACACTGGGATATCGGCGTCCACCCTACACTGGGATATCGGCCTCCACCCTACACTGGGATATCGGCCTCCACCCTACACTGGGATATCGGCCTCCACCCTACACTGGCATATCGGCCTCCACCCTACACTGAGATATCAGCCTCCACCCTACACTGAGATCTTGGGCACCACCCTACACGGCCTTCACCCTACACTGATATATTGGCCTCCATCCTACACTGAGACACCAGCCTCCACACTACAATGGGATATCAGCCTCCACCCAACACTGGGATATCAGCCTCCACCGGGCCGATCTCCAGTCCCTGCTATGAAATGTTTTTTTTATATGGAAGGATGATTTGGGAGGCTGTTTATTTACTCGCAGGGTTCAGGCCGGACTCGTTAAGGACTTGGCAACCTGCTGGGAAAGCTCTGCATTCAGAGGCCAGAATACCTCCTTTCCTCCGCAGCCGTGCATTAGTGCAGAATGCGGATAGGACATGGAGTCTGCTTATTGTTATCTGAGAGAGGTGATCCGAGGACGGGCCGGAGGAGAGGAGAGGACAGGCGGAGGAGAGGAGAGTACAGGCGGAGGAGAGGAGAGGACGGGCGGAGGAGGGGAGAGGACGGGCGGAGGAGAGGAGAGGACGGGCGGAGGAGAGGAGAGATGAGGACGGGTGGAGGAGAGGAGAGGACAGGGCCGGAGGAGAAGAGAGGACAGGCGGAGGAGAGGACGGGCGGAGGAGAGGAGAGGACAGGCGGAGGAGAGGAGAGGACGGGCGGAGGAGAGGACGGGCCGGAGGAGAAGAGAGGACAGGCGGAGGAGAGGAGAGGACGGGCGGAGGAGAGGAGAGGACGGGCGGAGGAGAGGACGGGCGGAGGAGAGAAGAGGACAGAGGAGAGGAGAGGACGGGCGGAGGAGAGGAGAGGACGGGTGGAGGAGAGGAGAGGACGGGCCGGAGGAGAAGAGAGGACAGGCGGAGGAGAGGAGAGGACGGGCGGAGGAGAGGACAGGCGTGGGAGAGGAGAGGACGGGCGGAGGAGAGGACGGGCCGGAGGAGAAGAGAGGACAGGCGGAGGAGAGGAAGGGCGGAGGAGAGGAGAGGAAGGGCGGAGGAGAGGAGAGGACAGGCGGAGGAGAAGAGAGAACGGGTGGAGGAGAGGACGGGCGGAGGAGAGGAGAGGACGGGCGGAGGAGAGGAGGGGACGGGCGGAGGAGAGGAGAGGACGGGCGGAGGAGAGGACGGGCGGAGGAGAGGAGAGGACAGGCGGAGGAGAGGAAAGGAGAGGATGGGCGGAGGAGAGGAGAGGACGGGCGGAGGAGAGGAGAGGAGAGGATGGGCGGAGGAGAGGAGAGGACGGGGCGGAGGAGAGGAGAGGACGGGGCGGAGGAGAGGAGAGGACGGGCGGAGGAGAGGAGAGGACGGGCGGAGGAGAGGAGAGACGAGGAAGGGCGGAGGAGAGGAGAGGACAGGCGGAGGAGAGGAGAGGTGGAGGAGAGGAGAGGACAGGCTGAGGAGAGGACAGGCGGAGGAGAGTCGAGGACGGGCGGAGGAGAGGACGGGCGGAGGAGAGGACGGGCGGAGGAGAGGAGAGGATGGATGGAGGAGAGCAGAGGAGAGGAGAGAATGGGCGGAGGAGAGGAGAGGATGGGGCGGAGGAGAGGAGAGGAGAGGACGGGCGGAGGAGAGGAGAGACGAGGAAGGGCGGAGGAGAGGAGAGGACAGGCGGAGGAGAGGAGAGGTGGAGGAGAGGAGAGGACGGGTGGAGGAGAGGAGAGGACGGGCTGAGGAGAGGACAGGCGGAGGAGAGGAGAGGATGGGCGGAGAGGACGGGCGCAGGAGAGGAGAGGACGGGCGGAGGAGAGGAGAGGACGGGCGGAGGAGAGGAGAGAACGGGCGGAGAAGAGGACGGGCGGAGGAGAGGAGAGGATGGGCGGAGGAGAGGAAAGGAGAGGATGGGCTGAGGAGAGGAGAGGACGGGTGGAGGAGAGGAGAGATGAGGAAGGGCGGAGGAGAGGAGAGGACAGGCGGAGGAGAGGAGAGGATGGGCGGAGGAGAGGAGAGATGAGGAAGGGCGGAGGAGAGGAGAGGACAGGCGGAGGAGAGGAGAGGACGGGCGGAGGAGAGGAGAGACAAGGACGGGCGGAGGAGAGGACGGGCGGAGGAGAGGAGAGACAAGGACGGGCAGAGGAGAGGACGGGGAGAGGAGAGGCGGAGGAGAGGAGAGGACGGGCAGAGGAGAGGAGAGGACGGGCGGAGGAGAGGAGAGACAAGGACGGGCAGAGGAGAGGACGGGCAGAGGAGAGGAGAGGCGGAGGAGAGGAGAGACAAGGACGGGCAGAGGAGAGGACGGGCAGAGGAGAGGAGAGGCGGAGGAGAGGAGAGACAAGGACGGGCGGAGGAGAGGACGGGCGGATTAGAGGACGGGTGGAGGAGAGGACGGGCGGAGGAGAGGAGGGGCAGAGGAGAGGACGGGCAGAGGAGAGGACGGGCAGAGGAGAGGAGAGGACGGGCAGAGGAGAGGAGAGGACGGGCAGAGGAGAGGAGAGGCGGAGGAGAGGAGAGACAAGGACGGGCGGAGGAGAGGACGGGCGGATTAGAGGACGGGTGGAGGAGAGGACGGGCGGAGGAGAGGAGAGGACGGGCAGAGGAGAGGAGAGGACGGGCAGAGGAGAGGAGAGGACGGGCAGAGGAGAGGACGGGCGGAGGAGAGGAGAGGATGGGTGGGGGGGACGGGAGGACAATTACAGAACGATGTCTGTGTCTCTCCCTTCAGCAGCTGAAAGACAGTTTCTCCCCTTCTCCCTACAGCTGGCTTTTAGCTGCTGGAGGGAGAGACACAGACATCGTTCTGTAATTGTCCTCCCGTCCTGCCGCACCGATCCTCCTCCGTGTGCTGACCTAATCTGATTCTCTGTGTCAAAGTTGAGATGTCAGCAGGGCAACCATTGGTAATCACAGGGCCCCATACAGCCGACCTGACAGAATCCCCCCCCCCCAAATTACAACAATTTTAATTTAAAAAAAAATAAAGTACATTTTATTATTATACATTTTATTTTTTTAAATAATTTTTATAATTTTTTTCCTATTTTATTTTTTACAATTTTTTAATTACTTTTTATTTATTTATTTTTACAATGCTGTTGGGGGGGGGGGGGGGGGCTCAACAGCATTGAACAAAAAAAAGAAAGGTAAAAACTAATTAAATTGTAAAAAAAAAAAAAAAAATGCAAATAATTAAATATAAAAAATAATTTTTATTTTTAAATTAATATAATGTACTTTAATTTAAATAAAACATTTTTTTTTTAAATTGTAATTTTTGTCAGGTAGGCTGTAGCAGCCCTGCTGCTTGAACCAGCGGCCGACGGTGTTGCGCATTTCGAATTTTCAGGTTTTTCGGATTTTCGAATTTACTAATTTTCGAACATTCGAATTTTACGGAAATTCGTTAAACGAGTCTTCACTGATTCGGATATTTCTGAATTTGTCAAAATTCGTTAAAAAATGTATTTGGAATGAAACGAATTGCGCGTGTCTAGTACAGAGGCTTCCTGTTCATTCACAAGCTGAAGCATAGCATACAGTTTACTATACCTCAGGTATGAATGGACAGAGTCAGTGATCAGTACGGATCACTGACTCCATTCAGAAAAAGATGGGGCCCGGAGGTCAAAATAGGTGGTAAATATCGGGTTCATAGCAGACAGACCCTATCCAAGGAATTTCTTACCCGCTTCTGGGTGCATTGCACAATGAGGAACGTTTCAATGTTGTGCTTCTTCAGATACGCGTTTCGCTCCCCTCCGGTACCAGGCTCCACCTCGTAGTCTCCGTTCAGGTAGTTCAGAGTCGCCTTCGTGATGTGGATCCGCCTGAGGGGATGAAATCCAACATGTCACCTTATTCTGGAGAACAAAGTCCATTCTGCTGAAAACTCTAACAGAGTGGAGAATCTCTATTCACTTCGCCGGTGACAGGTCCTCTTTATGTACTGAGTACAGTTCATAACTGTTAGTTTACATCATGTGATATACATGGTGTGCCACCCGCCTGGGGGAGGGGAGACTGAGGAAATGACTCCTCCTCCTTCTACAAAGTTACAGGGCCAGATTCACATAGAATTACGCCGGCGTATCAGCAGATACGCCGACGTAACTCCGAATCTAAGCCCGTCGTATGTTTGAGTGTTTGCTCAAACTGAGATACACCCTTTAAATGCCTAAGATACGACGGCCTGCGCCGTCGTAGCTTAGGGTGCAATATTTACGCTGGCCGCTAGGTGGCGCTTCCACTGCGGTCGGCATAGAATATGCAAATGACTCGTTACGCCGATTCACGAACGTACCTAGTAAATTTACGTAGTTTCCGTAAGAGATACGCGGCGTAAAGATAAACATGCCCCCTAGGTGGCGTATCCAATGTTAAGTATGGCCGTCGTTCCCGCGTCGCAATTTAAAAAATTTAACGTCGTTTGCGTAAGTCATCCGTGAATGGCGATGGACGCCATTTACGTTAACGTCGAAACCAATGACGTCCTTGCGACGTCATTTACCGCAATGCACGTTGGGAAATTTTAGGGACGGCGCATGCGCAGTACGATCGGCGCGGGAACGCGCCTAATTTAAATGATCCACGCCCCCTACCCGGATCATTTGAATTAGGCGGGCTTGCGCCGGGGGGATTTACGCTACGCCGCCGCAACTTTTACAGGCAAGTGCTTTGTGAATCAAGCACTTGCCCGTAAAACTTGCGGCGGTGTAACGTAAATGAGATGCGTTACGCCGCCGGAGATCTACGTGAATCTGGCCCACAATGTACAGTCTGATCACTGGGGGGGGGGGGAGACTTGGGAAATGCCTCCTCCTGCCTGCAGCAGACTGATGACATCCTCTCAGCCTAGGCATAGTCACTGACTGGAGCTCAAGGACGGCTTTTCACTGATAAAAGGGGCGGAGCTCTTGTGAACAATGATCCCGTTCTGTATATTGGGACATCTCCGGGATTTATAATGACAGGTCCTCTTTAATAATTCTCCCATCATTTCCACGCAATGAAAGATTTCGGGTCATTCAAATCAAATGAAAAATATTTTATTCCCGGGCAATCAAAATGCAAATGGAAGAATTCTCTGCGCTAAAATATTCTCGGCAATTATTCCTCGCATTTGACCCCGGCGACCCCGAGTGACATCACAGCGCAGAGAGGTGGAGATCGCCCCCACCCCAGGGAATCATTTATAGGAAACTCTTCATACATTTCTATATTAGAGGATTATATTCCTCCTCAGGGACTACTCTCCCCATCAGATCTATACCTATCATATCCCCTCCCCCCCTCTAGTTAGAGTGTAAGCTCCATGGGCCGGGACTATCCTTTATAATGTGAAAACTGATATAATAATAATAATAATAATAAACTTACCCCGCCTTGCCTCCAGCCTCCATGTGATTGGCCAGCGTCACGTCATTGGACCAGACATCGAACTGCCACTTGCGCAGCCCCAGGACGCCGCAGTGAACGCGGCCGCTGTGAATCCCCACGCGCATATTGACATTCACCCCGGTCACTTCCCTCACCAGCCTGCAGGGGGAGACACAGTGACACACACAGATGGATACAAAGTATAAAAAGTGTCTCTCAAGAAACGGGAAAAGCCTAAAGATTCTGTGATTGGCCAATCAGATGAGAACAGAATTACATTTTTCTCATTGTTAAACTTTTTTTTCATTTTTTTTTCTATCGAGTTTTAGAGGGATTAGAACACGGGAGTTTCGCCCTCTCTGTTTGTCCCAGAGACAGAACCTTCAGGGCCCCCGGTGCAAGAAACCATAAGGGGCCCCCCTGACCCCTGGCTGGGGCCCTTCCCTTTCGAGCCCAGTGGCAGAACCCCAAGGCCCAGTCACCAGCAAGGCCGTCATCAGGGGGGTACAAACATTACACCTGTAAGGGGCCCAATCCCCAAGGGCCTGGCTGGCCCCCTCCCGTTTTTTTGTTTTTTTTTGCATTACACCTGTAAGGGGCCCGGTGGTCCCCGGGGCCCCTTACAGGCCCAGCTGGCCCCCCAGTTACCGTTTTTTAAAAAACATTTTTATTTATTTATTTTTTGCATTACTCCAGTAAGGGGCCCGATGTTCCCCAAGGGCCTGGCTGGCCCCCCTCTCGTTTTTTTTTTTTGCATTACACCTGTAAGGGGCCCAATGGTCCCCAGGGCACCTTACAGGCCCAGCTGGCCCCCCTACCGTTTTTTTTAAAACATTTTTATTTATTTATTTTTTGCATTACACCTGTTAGGCCCCATACTCACGAGCAAACATGTCTGCTGAAACTGGTCCGCAGGCCAGTTTCAGCAGACATGTTTGGTCGTGTGTGGGCGCGAGCGGGCCGAATTCCAGCAAACATTTGCCCGCCGGGCCTTTTCCCAGCAGACAAATATTCCTGGACTTGTTTTAAAACAGCCCGCTGGAATTCTGCCCGCTCGGACATGTACGGTCGTCAGTACAGACCTACCGTACATGTCCAGGCGCCCGCCGTCCCTCGCATGCGTCGAATGACTTCGACGCATGCGTGGAAGCATTTTAAAGGCGGGCCGCCCACGTCGCCGCGTCATTGTCGCGGCGACACCGCGTCATCGACGCGGCGACACCGCGGACACGCCCCGCGTATTGTTTACGCGCGGACTTCTGTACGATGGTGTGTACAACCATCGTACAGAAGCCCTCTGGCAGACATGTATGGTGAAAACGGTCCGACGGACCGCTTTCACCATACATGTTTGGTCGTGAGTACCCGGCCTTAGGGGCCCAGTGGTCCCCAGGGCCCCCCCTTACAGGCCCGGCTGGCCCCCCTACTGTTTTTTTTTTTTTTTATATTTATTTATTTATTTTTTGCATTACACCTGCAAGGGGCCCGATGGTCCCCAGGGGCCTGGCTGGCCCCCCTCCCGCTTATTATCTCGCATCAGGAGAAAAGAGATTACAATTGTTTTTTTTTTTTCGTCAGCACCCCGCCCCGGTCCTCTGCTCCAGGGGGGCCCTGCCTAAAGCAGCTGTGTAAGGGGCCTTCAAAATTTGTGATGGCTGCCCTGGTCACCGGTACGACCTTTGTGACCCTGGCAGTTCCTCCACTGATGTCTGTACCCGTTCCTCCTCATGTTGTGTACCGGCCAATCACTGAGCCCCCCCGGTAACTTACGATATCGCCTCGATCATGTCCATCCCCATCTCTACGCAGCAGTGGGCGTGGTCAGCGCGGGCCTCCGGGAGACCGGACACGCAGTAGTAACAGTCCCCCAAGATCTTTATCCGCAGACAGTGGTTCTCCTACAAGAAAAAAAGCTTAAAGGTAACTTTATTGTCTCAGCACAGATGAGGACACTACAGACATCACCTCCCTCCCTGACGCGTTTCGTCCCTGTGGCTTACTCAGAGCAACTATCACATCTAAAAATTGGTAAGCTGCAATATAATAAAATGTTTGATTTTGGGGTATATGTGTGTGTGTGTATATATATATACTTACAGCCGCCAGCTTGTCAAACCGGGCAAACAGCTCATTGAGGGTCATCACCAGTTCCTGGGCCGTGCACTGCGACGCCAAACTCGTAAATCCTTCGATGTCCGCAAAGAGGATACTGCAACATAAGAAGAGGAACGCAAAGGAGGGTTATACGGGATGAATATTCCCGGGCCCCCCAAATACCAAACACACAGGGTACGGGGGGGGGTCACGCTTGTTGGGTTATGCCGGTCGGTATTCAGGGGACCGCGGCGCACACCAGCATGGCCCCGCAGGCTGACCATAGGGGCCACTTCACGGCCCTTCATATGTGAGATCTCCCACAGGCAAACATTGCCGAAAAAAATCTGTGTATCCATCTAGACTTTCTTTATTCCAACTAACGTGTTATATCTGTGCCACAAATACAGAAAATACATGTTGATCCTGCCAGAAATCATGACAGCTGCTCTTTGACTGCCCTACGTTATGGAGGGATGGAAGGAGGAGCTCTGCCGAGTGCTCTGCCAGAAGTGACCGTTGTCCTCTTACCCGATAGCCCCCTGTACCCTGTCCTGCTGACCCCTATCCACTGCCCTACTGACCCCTGGCTTCTGCCCCGATAAACCTACTGATCCCTGCCTTCTTCCCTGATAAACCCCTGTTCTCCACTCTGCTGATCCATGTCTTTTGCCCTGCTGACCCCTATCCTCTGCCCTGCTGATCCCCTGCACACTGCCCTACCGACTCCTATACACTGCCCTACCGACTTACTGACTCCTATACACTGCCCTACCGACTTACTGACTCCTATACACTGCCCTACTGACTCCTATACACTGCCCTAAGACTTACTGACTCCTATACACTGCCCTAAGACTTACTGACTCCTATACACTGCCCTTTTGCTGCCCAATGACCCGGGCCACTTTTTGCGATTCAGCGCTGCGTCGCTTTAACTGACAATTTGGCAAGTGCAACGTGGCTCCCAAACAAAATTGATGTAATTTTTTTCCCCACAAATAGAGCTTTCTTTTGGTGGTATTTGATCACCTCTGCGGTTTTTATTAAATTTTTTGCGCTATAAACAAAAAAAGAGCGACAATTAAAAAAAAAATATATATATATATATATATATTTATTTTTTTTGCTAAAATAAATATCCCCCAAAAATCTATATATATATAAAAAAAAATGTTTTCCTCAGTTTAGGCCGATACGTATTCTTCTACATATTTTTTGTAAAAAAAATCGCAATAAGCGTTTATCGATTGGTATGCACAAAAGTTATAGGCCCGGATTCACAAAGAAATTACGCCGGCGTATCTATTGATACGCCGCATAAATTCCATCGATGCGCCGTCGTATCTTTGTTTTGTATCCACAAAACAAGATACGACTGAAGGTGAGCTCGATCTGACTGGCGTACGTCTTAGTACGCCGTCGGATCTTAGGTGCATATTTCCGCTGGCCGCTAGGTGGCGCTTCCGTTGATTTCCGCATAGAGTATGCAAATGAGCTAGATACGGTGATTCACAAACGTACATCCGGCTGGCGCATTTTTTTACGTAGTTTCCGTAAGGCTTTTTTCGGCGTAACGTTACCTCTGGGTCTATGAGGTGTACGCAATGTTAAGTATGGACGTCGGGCCAGCGTATAATTTTCCGTTGTGTACGTCGTTTGCATAAAACGTTCGCAAATAGGGCTTTGCGTAGAATTACGTTCACGTCGAAAGCATTGGCTTGTTGCGGGCTAATTTCGAGCATGCGCACTGGGATACCCTCACAGACGGCGCATGCGCCATTAAAAAAAAACGTCATTTACGTGGGGTCAATAGGAATTACCATACAACACGCCCCCATCTCATCCATTTGAATTGCGCGCCCTTACGCCGACACAGTTACACTACGCCGCCGTAACTTACGGCGCAAAATCTTTGTGGATACGGAAAATACGCTGTAAGTTACGGCGGCGTAGTGTATCTGAGCTACGCTACGCCGGACTTAAAGATGCGCCGAGGTACTTGGATCTGGGCCATAGCGTTTACAAAATAGGGGGCAGTTCTGTGGAATTTTTATTTATATATTTTTTTTACTAGTAACGACGGCGATCTGCGATTTTTATCGTGACTGCGACATTATGGCGACACATCGGACACTTTTAACGCTATTTTGGGACCATTCACATTTATACAGCGATCAGTGCTATAAAAATGCACTGATTACTGTGTAAATTACACTGGCAGTGAAGGAGTTAACCACTAGGGGGCGGGGAAGGGGTTAAGTGTGTCCTTGGGGGGAGTGATTCTAACTGTGGGGGGGGGGAGCTACCAGTGACACGTCACTATTCACTTTTCCCGAAGACAGGGAACATTCAATCAGTGACGTGTCACTAGGAAGAACGGAGAGATGTTGGGCCAGATCCACGAAGCAGTCACGCTGGCGTATCTATTGATACGCAGCGTAACTTCTAGTTTGCTCTGGCGTATCTTTGTTTTGTATCCACAAAACAAGATACGCCTGAAGCTGGGCTAGATCCGACTGATGTACGTCTTAGTACGCCGTCGGATCTAAGGTGCATATTTACGCTGGCCGCTAGGTGGCGTTTTCGCCGATTTCCGCGTCGAGTATGCAAATTAGCTAGATACGCCAATCCACAAACGTACGTCAGTCCATTTTTTTTACATTGTTTCTGGAAGGCTTTTTTCGGCGTAACATTACCCCTGCTATATGAGGCGTACTCAATGTTAAGTATGGACGTTGGGCCAGCGTCGAAATATACTTTTTTTTACGTAGTTTGCGTAAAACGTTCGCGAACAGGGCTTTGCGTAGAATTACATTCATGTCGAAAGCATTGGCTTGTTGCGGGTTAATTTGGAGCATGCGCACTGGTATACCCCCACGGACGGCGCATGCGCCATTTAAAAAAAAACGTAATTTATGTCGGGTCAAGGCGTATTAACATAGAAAACGCCCACAACTTAGTGATTTGAATTGCGACCCTTACACCGACACATTTACACTACGCCGCCGTAACTTACGGCGCAAATTCTTTGTGGATACTGGAAATACGCTGTAAGTTACGGCGGCGTAGTGTATCTGAGATACGCTACGCCGGACGTAAACATGCGCCGTGCTACGTGGATCTGGCCCGTTGTGTTTTCACCGACATCTCCCCGTTCTTCAGCACCGTGACCCTATTGCGGGACACCGGCGGACATGGAGTCTGCAGGTCCCGCGGGCACGGTCACGTAGAGCTCGCGGCAGGGTGGCGCGCGACCACACGGTGGCAAATTTAAAGGGACGTACCTGTACGCCCATTTGCCTGTCCGTGCCGTTCTGACGACGTATATGTGTGTGCGCTGGTCCTTAAGTGGTTAAGGGAAGCAAACATGTGCCTGAGGAGGCAACCTTCAGGAGCCAGTACGGGTCAGAGGTCACACCGGTGGAGCCATTGGGGGAGGGGGATGGGGGTGGAAAATAAATGCAGCCATACAATGAAGGTGAAGTGCATGGAGCATTTCCATAGACGTGCAGATTGATTATCGCAGAACAAACAGCGTGCGTCCGGCGCACTCCGTATAGAGGGGCCCCCGGGCGACGCCTCTCATAGAAACGTTACAGAGAAACCTGGAATGTCCCAGAAGATAAGAAGAGAATTGTCACTAATGGCCGCCATCGTTATGTGACATTTCATGGAAACCCGGAGCCGGCGCAATAACGCCGTAACGTCTCTCCCTTCTGGAAATTCCCCGAATTGTACGAGTTCTCCGAAGAAATTACAAGAACCGAGCAACCAATGAGATGATATCTGTGTGATAAATGAGATACAGGAAAACCTTGGTTTGAGAGCGCTTTGCAAGACAAGCAAAATGTTTTAATAAATTTTGCCTTGATATACAAGCGATGTCTTGATATAAGAGCAGCGTCATGTCACAGCTGAGTATAAAAGAGAAGAGAGGCTCCTCCTCTAAGTGTAGCAATATGGTTACATGTAATGAAGGTTTAGCAACTTATTACTACACTTCCTCTCTTCTCTTTTATGCCCTGTAAAAAAAAAATGCTTTGATATACAAGTGCTTTGGATTACAAGCATGTTTCTGGAGCAAATTATCCTCGCAAACCAAGGTTTTACTGTCTATACAGTATCTCACAAAAGTAAGTACACCCCTCCCATTGGTGTAAATCTTTTCTTGTATCTTTTCGTGTGACAACACTGAAGAAATGACACTTTGTATCTACAATGTTGTGTAGTGAGTGTACAGCTTGTATCACAGTGTAAATTTAATAATAATAATAATTTTGTTATAATATCATTATTTATTAATATTATATTTAATATATTGTTATCATAATTAATATTATATTACTATTTTTATTTATATTACATTTATTATGATGGGGCACTATTCCTTCCACTGACACCAATGATGGGACACTATTCCTCCCACTGACACCAATGAGGGGACACTATTCCTCCCACTGATACCAATGATGGGACACTATTCCTCCCACTGACACCAATGATGGGACACTATTCCCCCCACTGACACCAATGATGGGGCACTATTCCTCCCACTGACACCAATGATGGGACACTATTCCTCCCACTGACACCAATGATGAGACACTATTCCTCCCACTGACACCAATGATGGGACGCTATTCCTCCCACTGACACCAATGATGGGACACTATTCCCCCCACTGATACCAATGATGGGCCACTATTCCTCCCACTGATACCAATGATGGGACACTATTCCTCCCACTGATACCAATGATGGGACACTATTCCTCCCACTGACACCAATGATGGGACACTATTCCTCCCACTGACACCAATGAGGGGACACTATTCCCCCCACTGATACCAATGATGGGACACTATTCCTCCCACTGACACCAATGATGGGACACTATTCCTTCCACTGACACCAATGATGGGACACTATTCCTCCCACTGACACCAATGATGGGACACTATTCCTCCCACTGACTCCAATGATGGGTCACTATTCCTCCCACTGACACCAATGATGGGACACTATTCCTCCCACTGACACCAATGATGGGACACTATTCCTCCCACTGACACCAATGATGGGACACTATTCCTCCCACTGACACCAATGATGGGACACTATTCCTCCCACTGACACCAATGATGTGACACTATTCCTCCCACTGACACCAATGATGGGACACTATTCCTCCCACTGACACCAATGATGGGACACTATTCCTCCCACTGATACCAATGATGGGACACTATTCCTCCCACTGACACCAATGATGGGACACTATTCCTCCCACTGACACCAATGATGGGACACTATTCCTCCCACTCACACCAATGATGGGACACTATTTTTTTCCCACTGATGTTGGGACCTTTTCTACTTCCAATGTCCACAATCTGGCCCTCCTAAAGTCTGAAGGACAGTAACGTGGCCCTTTGTTTAGAAAGTTTGGAGACCCCCCTGCTCTATGTCATTGAGAAGTGGTCTCCGGGGTGACAACACTTTATAGATACAGTACGGTGAGTGAGCGTTGTCACCTTAGGACAGGAAGAATGAAAACTAACGCAGCCATCACATCTAAGGAAGGTAATCTGCATTATATGACATTTCTATTCTTGGGTTCCGATGCGCTTTAAGTTTTGCGTTTTTTCGGAAGTCCCGCGGTCGGGAAGATGCGGTCAATGAGCGACAATATCAGCGGCACGCGGAGCCGGGACAGAACTGGGGCGATGAGGATAACAAGCCGCCGCCGGAGGGGGGAGGGGGAGGGGGGGCTCTATTTTCCGCTTAGGTAAGCACAAGTCCCGCACACAGGAGCGAGGACAATGCTGATCTCACATTGTTACGGTCGGCGCCCGCACAGCGACTCATCGGAGCTGACACTTCCGCGCTCGCAGCGCCCTCTCATGCGAAGCCGTTTTGCACATTCAGGATTTCGCCCCACAAGTGGCTGTCGCTGTGAATATCCATCGCAGAGCCGGTGGAGACGCTCCAATCTGGGGAATCGCTGGAAATTCTGCGCCCAACCGCGATGTACGCCGACGTGCCGGGCAAACCGGAGAGTCACCGTCAATCCCGGCACAAGAATCCCTTCCAGGCTGAGCCGAGGACTCTGAACTCCATTGCTGGGAGAACCGTTGTCCTTATGTCCTGCGTGGGACAGGAAGTGAGCAAAATCTCCCCAATGGGGTCACAGACAAAATCTCCCCCCAATGGGGTCACAGACAAAATCTCCCCAATGGGGTCACAGATTAAATCTCCCCAATGGGGTCACAGACAAAATCTCTCCAATGGGGTCGCAAACAAAATCTCCCCAATGGGGATCACAGACAAAATCTCCCCCCAATGGGGTCACAGACAAAATCTCCCCAATGGGGTCACAGACAAAATCTCCCCCCAATGGGGTCACAGGCAAAATCTCCCCAATGGGGTCACAGATTAAATCTCCCCCAATGGGGTCACAGACAAAATCTCCCCCCAATGGGGTCACAGACAATATCTCCCCAATGGGGTCACAGATTAAATCTCCCCCCAATGGGGTCACAGACAATATCTCCCCAATGGGGTCACAGACAATATCTCCCCAATGGGGTCACAGATTAAATCCCCCCAATGGGGTCACTAACAATATCTCCACCAATGGGGTCACAGATTAAATCTCCCCAATGGGGTCACAAACAATATCTCCCCAATGGGGTCACAGATTAAATCTCCCCCAATGGGGTCACAGACAAAATCTCCCCCCAATGGGGTCACAGACAAAATCTCCCCCCAATGGGGTCACAGACAAAATCTCCCCCCAATGGGGTCACAGACAAAATCTCTCCAATGGGGTCACAGATTAAATCTCCCCCCAATGGGGTCACAGACAAAATCTCCCCAATGGGGTCACAGACAAAATCTCCCCAATGGGGTCACAGACAGAATCTCCCCCCAATGGGGTCACAGATTAAATCTCCCCAATGGGGTCACAAAACAAATCTCTGGGGAGATTGTAACCAACGCCCTCCTGGGGGCATACCGCCATTTTTTCTGGACTTCACTCCGCCCTCCTATGTTTTTAGCTACAATACATTGAAAAGCGCGACATCAATTCTACATATAACACAAAATCTTCTTGCTTAATCATACCCCTGAAGAAGGAAACACACATGCACTCGAAACGCGTCGGGTGCAAGAATCAAAGTATTTAACCACTTCAAAACCAGGCACTTATACACCTTCCTGCCCAGGCCAATTTTCAGCGCTGTTGCAATTTGAATGACAATTGTGCGGTCATTTTACGCGGTACCCAAACACATTTTTTATAATTTTGTTTCCACAAATAGAAGTTTCTCTTGGTGGTATTTGATCAGCTCTGCGGTTTTTATTTTTTTGCGACTTAAAAAAAAAAAAAGACCGAAAATTTTGAAAAAAAAAATGTTACAGGCGGGCCCCCCTCCCGTTTTTTTTTTTGCATTACACCATAAGGAGCCCGATGGTCCCCAGGCCCCTCCCACCGCTTATTATCTTGCATCAGGAGAGAAGAGGTTACACTTTTTTTTTTTCATCAGCACCCCCCCCCCCGGTTCTCTGCACCAGGGGGGCCCTGCCTAAAGCTGTGTAAGGGGCCCCAGAATTTGTGATGGCTGCCCTGGGTACACCTGTGTGAGCCTGAAGGGGAGGAGCCGGTACACCTGTGTGAGACTGAAGGGGAGGAGCCGGTACACCTGTGTGAGACTGAAGGGGAGGAGCCGGTACACCTGTGTGAGACTGAAGGGGAGGAGCCGGTACACCTGTGTGAACCTGAAGGGGAGGAGCCGGTACAACTGTGTGAGCCTGAAGGGGAGGAGCCGGTACACCTGTGTGAGACTGAAGGGGAGGAGCCGGTACACCTGTGTGAGACTGAAGGGGAGGAGCCGGTACACCTGTGTGAGACTGAAGGGGAGGAGCCGGTACACCTGTGTGTGTGAGACTGAAGGGGAGGAGCCGGTACACCTGTGTGAGACTGAAGGGGAGGAGCCGGTACACCTGTGTGAGACTGAAGGGGAGGAGACAGTACAACTGTGTGAGCCTGAAGGGGAGGAGCCGGTACACCTGTGTGAGACTGAAGGGGAGGAGCCGGTACACCTGTGTGAGACTGAAGGGGAGGAGCCGGTACACCTGTGTGAGCCTGAAGAGGCGGAGTTACAGGTAAATCCTCATTAATAAATGATGAGAAGTGAAGGCGACGGGCAGAAAAGGGGAATTTTCCGGTCCGGTAGACAAGCGCTGAATCAGATCTCAGGACAGAACCTGGAAGGCAGAGGCATTTCTCCGGGGGGGATTGGGGGGGCAGAGGCATTTCTCCGGGGGGGATTGGGGGGGCAGAGGCATTTCTCCGGGGGGGATGGGGGGGGCAATCATCCTCTCACAGCTAATTAATGGTGCACTGGGATCCATCGGCTGAGCAGCAGGCGGCTCCCCGCGGGGCGCTCCTCTCTGCTGCGGAAATTAGCGGAGCGCTGACACTGCGGATATGACAGCGGGGGGGCGAGGGGGGGGGCAAATAGACAATTAACAAGAAAACTGCTGGCTTGTCCCTCCAGAGACCCTCATCACCCCCATGGGGGGTAAACACGCCGCTCCTCATCACTTCTATTATGTGCTCTTCTGTGGTGATAGAGAGACTACAAGAGTACGATGTGCCGGACTCACTAGAGGGGAAAAAGTATGTGACCCCCCCTCCCAGTCCTCCCAGTATGGAGTTCAGGGGTCCCCAGTGCTGGTCCCGGTAATCCTCCATCTCCAGCCTTGGGGTAACAGTTGAAGACTGTTGAAGACCCTTTTCTGTCCTCCTGTGTACCCCGTTACCAATTCACAGGGGCAGGATACTCTCCCCATGTTGAGGGCATGTGGCCTGGTACGGTTTGGGGGGGCTCTCTCGTCATATGTGATCATTCCATATACAATGTATCAGTGCCCCCCCCCATATATGATCATTCCATATACAATGTATCAGTGCCCCCCCCCCATATGTGATCATTCCATATACAATGTATCATTGCCCCCCCCCATATATTATCATTCCATATACAATGTATCAGTGCCCCCCCCATATGTGATCATTCCATATACAATGTATCAGTGCCCCCCCCCATATGTGATCATTCCATATACAATGTATCAGTGCCCCTCCATATGTGATCATTCCATATACAATGTATCAGTGCCCCCCCCCATATGTGATCATTCCATATACAATGTATCAGTGCCCCCCCCATATATGATCATTCCATATACAATGTATCAGTGCCCCCCCCATATGTGATCATTCCATATACAATGTATCAGTGCCCCCCCCCATATGTGATCATTCCATATACAATGTATCAGTGCCCCCCCCCATATGTGATCATTCCATATACAATGTATCAGTGCCCCCCCCCATATGTGATCATTCCATATACAATGTATCAGTGCCCCCCCTCATATGTGATCATTCCATATACAATGTATCAGTGCCCCCCCCCATATGTGATCATTCCATATACAATGTATCAGTGCCCCCCCCATATACAATGTATCAGTGCCCCCCCCCCATATACAATACTTATAAATTGTAGAATATAAATAGGAGACCCCGGGGGAGGGGGGGGTCACATGTAAAAATGAAGCAGTTGCGTCTCCATGGAAACTAAGAGCCACAAAGCGTCTTCTTCATATATCTTTATTACACGAGCGCCGGCGTCCGCAGGAGACAAACGCGCCGCCATCTCCGCTCTCATCTCTATGGAAGGCGGTTCCGGGGGGGGGGGCAATGGGGGACGCAATTTCCAATCTGAATTGCGACTTCTTTGTGTTCTCTGACAATGAGGAGAACGTCACGCCGCCATCTTATACCGCGTCACATGATTGGCGCAGATCGTTCATCATGTGAGGATGAGTGATGTCCTATGGACCATCATACACATACAGCCCCATTGGGGGGGGGGGGTCCTCAGGGGCCCCGGGCCCCCGGGAAACCTTCCCACTGAATTCATATAGGTCAAAGGTTACAATATCAGCGATCTCCCGTGACAACCACATTCCCGACAAAGAGCGTCTCGCGGGACAAAGTCATGTGACCCCCCACAATCTCACCATTGTGGGAGGGGCAGAGACACAAACTACTGCGGGAAATCTCACCATTGTGGGAGGGGCAGAGACACAAACTACTGCAGGAAACCTCCCCATTGTGGGAGGGGCAGAGACACAAACTACTGAGGGAAACCTCCCCATTGTGGGAGGGGCAGAGACACAAACTACTGCAGGGAAATCTCCCCATTGTGGGAGGGGCAGAGACACAAACTACTGCAGGAAATCTCCCCATTGTGGGAGGAGGGGCAGAGACACAAACTACTGCAGGAAATCTCCCCATTGTGGGAGGGGCAGAGACACAAACTGCTGCAGGAAATCTCCCCATTGTGGGAGGGGCAGAGACACAAACTACTGCAGGAAATCTCCCCATTGTGGGAGGGGCAGAGACACAAACTACTGCAGGAAATCTCCCCATTGTGGGAGGGGCAGAGACACAAACTACTGAGGGAAACCTCCCCATTGTGGGAGGGGCAGAGACACAAACTACTGCAGGAAATCTCCTCATTGTGGGAGGGGCAGAGACACAAACTACTGCAGGAAGTCTCACCATTGTGGGATGGGCAGAGACACAAACTACTGCAGGAAATCTCCCCATTGTGGGAGGGGCAGAGACACAAACTACTGCGGGGAATCTCACCATTGTGGGAGGGGCAGAGACACAGACTACTGCAGGGAAATCCCCCATTGTGGGAGGGGCAGAGACACAAACTACTGCAGGGAAATCCCCCCATTGTGGGAGGGGCAGAGACACAAACTACTGCAGGAAATCTCCCCATTGTGGGAGGGGCAGAGACACAAACTACTGCAGGAAATCTCCCCATTGTGGGAGGGGCAGAGACACAAACTACTGCGGGAAATCTCTCCATTGTGGGAGGGGCAGAGACACAAACTACTGCAGGAAATCTCCCCATTGTGGGAGGGGCAGAGACACAAACTACTGCGGGGAATCTCACCATTGTGGGAGGGGCAGAGACACAGACTACTGCAGGGAAATCCCCCATTGTGGGAGGGGCAGAGACACAAACTACTGCAGGGAAATCCCCCCATTGTGGGAGGGGCAGAGACACAAACTACTGCGGGAAATCTCTCCATTGTGGGAGGGGCAGAGACACAAACTACTGCAGGGAAATCTCCCCATTGTGGGAGGGGCAGAGACACAAACTACTGCAGGAAATCTCCCCATTGTGGGAGGGGCAGAGACACAAACTACTGCAGGAAATCTCATCATTGTGGGAGGGGCAGAGACACAAACTACTGCAGGGAAATCTCCCCATTGTGGGAGGGGCAGAGACACAAACTACTGCAGGAAATCTCATCATTGTGGGAGGGGCAGAGACACAAACTACTGCAGGAAATCTCCCCATTGTGGGAGGGGCAGAGACACAAACTACTGCAGGGAATGTCACCATTGTGGGAGGGGCAGAGACACAAACTACTGCAGGAAATCTCATCATTGTGGGAGGGGCAGAAAAACAAACTACTGAGGGAAACCTCCCCATTGTGGGAGGGGCAGAGACACAAACTACTGAGGGAAACCTCCCCATTGTGGGAGGGGCAGAGACACAAAATACTGCAGGAAATCTCATTATTGTGGGAGGGGCAGAGACACAAACTACTGCAGGAAACCTCCCCATTGTGGGAGGGGCAGAGACACAAACTACTGCAGGAAACCTCCCCATTGTGGGAGGGGCAGAGACACAAACTACTGCAGGAAATCTCCCCATTGTGGGAGGGGCAGAGACACAAACTACTGCAGGAAATCTCACCATTGTGGGAGGGGCAGAGACACAAACTACTGCAGGAAATCTCCCCATTGTGGGAGGGGCAGAGACACAGACTACTGCAGGGAAATCCCCCCATTGTGGGAGGGGCAGAGACACAGACTACTGCAGGGAAATCTCACCATTGTGGGAGGGGCAGAGACACAAAATACTGCAGGAAATCTCATTATTGTGGGAGGGGCAGAGACACAAACTACTACAGGAAATCTCCCCATTGTGGGAGGGGCAGAGACACAAACTACTGAGGGAAACCTCCCCATTGTGGGAGGGGCAGAGACACAAACTACTGCAGGAAATCTCCCCATTGTGGGAGGGGCAGAGACACAAACTACTGCAGGAAATCTCACCATTGTGGGAGGGGCAGAGACACAAACTACTGCAGGAAATCTCCTCATTGTGGGAGGGGCAGAGACACAAACTACTGCAGGAAACCTCCCCATTGTGGGAGGGGCAGAGACACAAACTACTGCAGGAAACCTCCCCATTGTGGGAGGGGCAGAGACACAAACTACTGCAGGAAATCCCCCCATTGTGGGAGGGGCAGAGACACAAACTACTACAGTGAAATCTCACCATTGTGGGAGGAGCAGAGACACAAACTACTGCAGGAAATCTCCCCATTGTGGGAGGGGCAGAGACACAAACTACTGCAGGAAATCTCCCCATTGTGGGAGGGGCAGAGACACAAACTACTGCAGGGAAATCTTCCCATTGTGGGAGGGGCAGAGACACAAACTACTGCAGGAAATCTCCCCATTGTGGGAGGGGCAGAGACACAAACTACTGCAGGAAACCTCACCATTGTGGGAGGGGCAGAGACACAAACTACTGCAGGAAATCTCACCATTGTGGGAGGGGCCGAGACACAAACTACTGCGGGAAATCTCTCCATTGTGGGAGGGGCAGAGACACAAACTACTGCAGGGATATCCCACCATTGTGGGAGGGGCAGAGACACAAACTACTGCAGGGATATCCCACCATTGTGGGAGGGGCAGAGACACAAACTACTGCAGGAAATCTCACCATTGTGGGAGGAGCAGAGACACAAACTACTGCAGGGAAATCTCACCATTGTGGGAGGGGCAGAGACACAAACTACTGCAGGAAATCTCATTGTGGGAGGGGCAGAGACACAAACTACTGCAGGGAAATCTCACCATTGTGGGAGGAGCAGAGACACAAACTACTGCAGGAAATCTCCTCATTGTGGGAGGGGCAGAGACACAAACTACTGCAGGAAATCTCCCCATTGTGGGACGGGCAGAGACACAAACTACTGCAGGGAATCTCACCATTGTGGGAGGGGCAGAGACACAAACTACTGCAGGAAATCTCCTCATTGTGGGAGGGGCAGAGACACAAACTACTGCAGGAAACCTCCCCATTGTGGGAGGGGCAGAGACACAAACTACTAGCGGGAAATCTCACCATTGTGGGAGGGGCAGAGACACAAACTACTGCAGGAAACCTCACCATTGTGGGAGGGGCAGAGACACAAACTACTGCAGGAAATCTCACCATTGTGGGAGGGGCAGAGACACAAACTACTAGCGGGAAATCTCACCATTGTGGGAGGGGCAGAGACACAAACTACTGCAGGAAACCTCACCATTGTGGGAGGGGCAGAGACACAAACTACTGCAGGAAATCTCACCATTGTGGGAGGGGCCGAGACACAAACTACTGCAGGGAAATCTCCCCATTGTGGGAGGGGCAGAGACACAAACTACTGCAGGGAATCTCACCATTGTGGGAGGGGCAGAGACACAAACTACTGCAGGGAAATCTCCCCATTGTGGGAGGGGCAGAGACACAAACTACTGCAGGAAATCTCCCCATTGTGGGAGGGGCAGAGACACAAACTACTGCGGGAAATCTCCCCATTGTGGGAGGGGCAGAGACACAAACTACTGCAGGGAAATCTCCCCATTGTGGGAGGGGCAGAGACACAAACTACTGCAGGGAATCTCACCATTGTGGGAGGGGCAGAGACACAAACTACTGCAGGAAATCTCCCCATTGTGGGAGGGGCAGAGACACAAACTACTGCAGGAAATCTCACCATTGTGGGAGGGGCAGAGACACAAACTACTGCGGGAAATCTCCCCATTGTGGGAGGGGCAGAGGCACAAACTACTGCAGGAAATCTCCCCATTGTGGGAGGGGCAGAGACACAAACTACTGCAGGGAACCTCCCCATTGTGGGAAGGGGCAGAGACACAAACTACTGCAGGAAATCTCCCCATTGTGGGAGGGGCAGAGACGCAAACTACTGCGGGAAATCCCCCCATTGTGGGAGGGGCCGAGACGCAAACTGCTGCGGGAAATCCCCCCATTGTGGGAGGGGCAGAGACACAAACTACTGCGGGAAATCTCCCCATTGTGGGAGGGGCAGAGACACAAACTACTGCAGGGAAATCTCCCCATTGTGGGAGGGGCAGAGACACAAACTACTGCAGGGAATCTCACCATTGTGGGAGGGGCAGAGACACAAACTACTGCAGGAAATCTCCCCATTGTGGGAGGGGCAGAGACACAAACTACTGCAGGAAATCTCCCCATTGTGGGAGGGGCAGAGACACAAACTACTGCGGGAAATCTCCCCATTGTGGGAGGGGCAGAGGCACAAACTACTGCAGGAAATCTCCCCATTGTGGGAGGGGCAGAGACACAAACTACTGCAGGGAACCTCCCCATTGTGGGAAGGGGCAGAGACACAAACTACTGCAGGAAATCTCCTCATTGTGGGAGGGGCAGAGACGCAAACTACTGCGGGAAATCCCCCCATTGTGGGAGGGGCCGAGACGCAAACTGCTGCGGGAAATCCCCCCATTGTGGGAGGGGCAGAGACACAAACTACTGCAGGAAATCTCCCCATTGTGGGAGGGGCAGAGACACAAACTACTGCAGGAAATCTCACCATTGTGGGAGGGGCAGAGACACAAACTACTGCAGGAAATCTCCATATTGTGGGAGGGGCAGAGACACAACTACTGCAGGAAATCTCACCATTGTGGGAGGGGCCGAGACACAAACTACTGCAGGAAATCTCCTCATTGTGGGAGGGGCAGAGACACAAACTACTGCAGGAAATCTCCCCATTGTGGGAGGGGCAGAGACACAAACTACTGCAGGGAATCTCACCATTGTGGGAGGGGCAGAGACACAAACTACTGCAGGGAAATCTCCCCATTGTGGGAGGGGCAGAGACACAAACTACTGCAGGAAATCTCCTCATTGTGGGAGGGGCAGAGACACAAACTACTGCAGGAAATCTCCCCATTGTGGGAGGGGCAGAGACACAAACTACTGCAGAAAATCTGTGGGAGGGGCAGAGACACAAGCAGGAAATGTCACCATTGTGGGAGGGGCTGAGACACAAATGATCCCATCCCCCTATACATCCAGGGCAGCAGACACATTGGTGTACATTATAGTAAATTCGAGAAATATTTATTTTCTTGTTCCATTTTATCATTTTTCCCCTGAAGGTTGTTATCGCGTCTCTGTAATGTAGGTCGCCGTTATTAATGGGCTTCCTAGCACGCGGGGAGGAGCGGGTGTCACAGAGAAGAATGACCTATGTACTAAAGTCACCGGAGAGAAGAGACGGCGATGTGTTCCTCTGACATGAACACGCTATTCCGGTGACACGGACGACACGCGCGAGGACGGCAGGTCGCCAGATCAAGACGCCGCTACTCGCACATTGCGCTAATTTCATAGTCTTATAAAAAGTCATATAAAACACAATCTTACATGTGAAGATGATATTCAAATACCACAAAACTGCAGGTCAGAGAAAAAAAATATTTTTTTTGAGAAATATTTATTGAATTTTTATATCAAAAATGTATTTCTGTTTAAAAAAAAAATGTGAAGATGATATTCAAATACCAAGAAGATAAAAAAAAAAAAAAAACGTGGATGTTTTTTCCAGAATACTGCAGGTCAGAGAGAAAAAAAAATGTCTCTGAAGATGATATTTAAATACCAAGAATATAAAAAAAACGACGTTGCGGGTGCGGGTCAGAGAATTTTTTTTTTAAAAAAACATTTATCAAATTTTCGTATCAGAAATAAATGTCTGTTTTAAAAAAAATGTGAAGATGATATTCAAATACCAAGAAGATAAAAAAAAAAAAAAAATACGTGGATGTTTTTTCTAGAATACTGCAGGTCAGAGAGAAAAAAAAAAGTCACAGTATTTAAATATCATCTTGAGAGACATTTTTTTTCTCTGGCCTGCAGTATTCTGGAAAAAACATCCACATATTTTTTTTTTTTCTATCTTCTTGGTATTTGAATATCATCTTCAAAGAAGATAAAAAATAAACGACGTTGATTTTTTTCCCACAAAACTGCAGGTCAGAGAATTTTTTTTTCTTTTTGAGAAATATTTATCGAATTTTTGTATCAGAAATAAATTTCAATAAATTAAAAAAAAAAAATGTGAAGATGACATTCAAATTACAAGAGGATAAAAAAAAAAAAAGATCAGAAATAAATGTCTGTTTTAAAAAAAATGTGAAGATGATATTCAAATACCAAGGAGATAGAAAAAAAAATATGTTGATGTTTTTTCCACAAAACTCCAGTTTAAAAAAAAGTATATATTTTTTTCGAGAAATATTTATCGAATTTTTGTATCAGAAATAAATTTCTGTTTAAAAAAAAATGTGAAGATGATATTGAATATCATCTCCACATTTTTTTTAAACAGAAATACCAAGAAGAAAAAAATGTATATTTGTGGATGTTTTTTCCAGAATACTGCAGGTCAGAGAACAAAAACAAATGTCTCTGAAGATGATATTCAAATACCAAGATGATAAAAAAAAAAAAAACAACTTTGATGTTTTTTTTCCACAAAACTGCAGGTCAGAGAATTATTATTTTTTTTTTTTTAGAAATATTTATCGAATTTTCGTAACAGAAATACATTTCTGTTTTAAAAAATAAATGTGAAGATGACATTCAAAATACCAAGAGGATAAAAAAAAAATACGTTGATGTTTTTTTCACAAAACTGCAGGTCAGAGAAAAAAGAAAAAAACATTTTTTTTAGAAATATTTATAAATTTTTCGTATCAGAAATAAATATCTGTTTTAAAAAATATAATATAAAATAAAATATAATAATAAAAAAAATGTGAAGATAATATTCAAATACCAAGAAGATAAAAAGAAAAAAACGATGTTGATGTTTTTTCCACAAAACTCCAGTTAAAACAAAAGTATATATACGGTATATATATATATTTTTTTTTTCGAGAAATATTTATCGAATTTTTGTATCAGAAATAAATCTCTGTTTTAAAAAAAATGCTTAAAAGTAAAAAAAATTTTTTTTTTTTACTTATCTTTAAATGCAATGCTGAGGGGTTAGAGGCTTGTCGGGTTTTTATTTCTCTTTGGGCCCCCGTTTGGGAGGTTCATCCTCTATATTTGGTGACCTTTGTCACTGAAACAGAAAGTTATGAGAAATCCCAAATTTTCCGCCGGTCACAGCAGCAAGAATTGGGAGAGAATGTTCCAACGAGGACATCTGTTCCAGTGACAATTAGAGGGCGATCCTCCGCCACCCCACCCCCGCTTTTCTTTTGTGTCTCCGGGGAAAGAAGTTTTTAGCTTTAGATACTATAAATATCACAAACCAAATGGACTGCCATGTAATGTTATTTTATTCATAAAACAGCATGATATTTGTTATTTACAGCATTTCTTATTTTATTTTTTATTCTTTTTACATTATGTGTTTTTGTTTTTTTAAATTATATAATAAGAGCTCATAATACACACCTTACAGTGGAAATCTAAATATATATATATATATATATATACACTGTACTGTGACCTACTGAAGCAGAGCATGATCCCCTCCCTTCAGAGACTGGGCCGCAGGGTAGTATTCCAACATGATAACCACCCCAAACACACCTCCAAGACCACCACTGCCTTGCTAAAGAAGCTGAGGGTAAAGGTGATGGACTGGCCAAGCATGTCTCCAGACCTAAACCCTTATTATCATCTGTGGGGGGAAGGGGGAGGAGCCCAAGATCTCCAACATTCACCAGCTCTGTGATGTCATCATGGGGGAGGGGAAGAGGACTCCAGTGACAACCTGTGAAGCTCTGGTGACCTCCATGCCCAAGAGGGTTAAAAATAATGGAGGCCACACAAAATACTGACACTTTGGGCCCAATTTGGACATTTTCACTTAGGGGTGTACTGACTTTTGTTGCCAGCGGTTTAGACATGAATGGCTGTGTGTTGAGTTATTTGTTACACAAGCTGTACACTCACTACACAACCCCCCCCCCCACTGTACACTCACTACACAACATTGTAGATACAAAGTGTCATCTCTTCAGTGTTGTCACATGAAAAGATACAAGAAAAGATTTACACAGATGTGACTGAGGGGTGTACTTACTTTTGTGAGATATTGCGTATTTGTTTTATACTATAAATTTGAATAATAATAATAAAAAAAGTAGCAAGTGACGAGCCCCTCCCCCCCCCCCTTTGGAATTGGGACCTCGGGGTCCTGGCAGAGAATTCGGTGAACATTCAGGGATCTCCAGCTGTCAGCGGGAAGTAAATCTGAACCGTTGTCTTTCGGAGGAAGTTCTGCTGTTTGTTCAGAACTCACAGGAAGCACATTGAATGGTCCCGGGGACTCCGGCCTGGAGCTGGACCCGGCTCTGATCTAATACAATGACCCCCCCCCCCCTGGAAGGGCCACATTACCCAGAAGGCCGAGCGAGGGAAACCTGCGCTGGTTATTTATAGCTTGTTGGCACCAATAGGAGGACAGGAAGCAAATAAAAGAATCGGCAACACGGAAAATACATTCAAAGTCAAACCGCCGAGTGCAGCTGTCCTTGTGGATGAGGGAGCGCCACAAGCGCCAGTCCCTGCACTGCCAGTCCCTGCACCGTCAGTCCCCGCACCGTCAGTCCCCGCACCTCTATTCCCAGCACCGCCAGTCCCCGAACCTCTATTCCCCCCACCGCCAGTCCCCCCACCGCCAGTCCCCGCACCGTCAGTCCCCGCACCGCCAGTCCTCGCACCGCCAGTCCCCGAACCTCTATTCCCCGCACCGCCAGTCCCCCCACCGCCAGTCCCCGCACCGCCAGTCCCCGCACCGCCAGTCCTCGCACCGCCAGTCCCCGAACCTCTATTCCCCGCACCGCCAGTCCCCCCACCACCAGTCCCCGCACCGCCAGTCCCCCCCACCGCCAGTCTCCCCACCGCCAGTCCCCCCAACCACCAGTCCCGCACCGCCAGTCCCCGAACCTCTATTCCCAGCACCACCAGTCCCCGCACCGCCAGTCCCCGCACCGCCAGTCCCCCCTCCGCCAGTCCCCGCACCGCCAGTCCCCGCACCGCCAGTCCCCCCTCCGCCAGTCCCCGCACCGCCAGTCCCCGCACCGCCAGTCCCCCCACCGCCAGTCCCCGCACCGCCAGTCCCCCCACCGCCAGTCCCCGCACCGCCAGTCCCCCCTCCGCCAGTCCCCGCACCGCCAGTCCCCCCACCGCCAGTCCCCGCAGCGCCAGTCCCCGCAGCGCCAGTCCCCGCACCGACAGTCCCCGCAGCGCCAGTCCCCGCAGCGCCAGTCCCCGCAGCGCCAGTCCCCGCAGCGCCAGTCCCCGCAGCGCCAGTCCCCGCACCGACAGTCCCCGCAGCGCCAGTCCCCGCAGCGCCAGTCCCCGCACCGCCAGTCCCCCCACCGCCAGTCCCCCCACCGCCAGTCCCCGCAGCGCCAGTCCCCGCAGCGCCAGTCCCCCACCGCCAGTCCCTGCACCTCCAGTACGCCCACCGCCAAGAATTTTTTACATACTGTAACCAGAGGAATACAGTGTTACCATAGTAACAATGTACCACAGTGCAGGGGAGTTGATCAGGATTTTTTTTATATACATTCCAGACTTGCTTATAGCAATAAATTTCACTGCGATACCAAATATTTTTCCTGGATGACGGCGTGTAGAGTAGACACTGTTTATTGGTTGTGATTGGCTACGATTGGCCGCATCTAATCATTTAGTACACTGAATAGAGGTTCAGTATAACTAAAGGCAAAACTTTTTTTTTTGTATTTGTTTTTGGAGAGGAGAGGGATTAGAACCCCTGCATTGTTTTTTTTTTTTTTGCTGTCTGTGCACAAAGCAAGGTCCACAAAGATACGGATGAGCGAGTTTGGGGGGGTGGAGGAACTTGACTGGGCTGCACAGAGTCCTGACCTCAACCTGATCGAACACCTTTGGGATGAATTAGGAGCGCAGACTGCAAGCCAGACCTTCTCCTCCAACATCAGTGCCTGATCTCACTAATGCATTACTGGAAGAATGGTGAAACATTCCCATAGACACCCTCCTAAACCTTGTGGACGGCCTTCTTCCCAGAAGAGTTGAAGTTGTTATAGCTGCAAAAGGCGGAGCCAACTCAATATTGAACCCTCCGGACTAAGACTGGGATGCCATTAACGTTCATGTGTGTGTAAAGGCAGGCGTCCCAATACTTTTGGTTATATAGTGTATATCTGTGTATGTACCAAGAGAGAACCACACAGGCAGGAGCTCTCATTGTGAGACCCTTTTGTAACCCTGAAGGCCCTGATCCTCCCCCGGGGGGGCGGAGTCAGGATATTGATGCCCGCCTGCATACCAAAGAAGGCATCTTCGTTCGGATTATAACTCTCATCATCCTCCTACCTGACGTTGTCGTGTTTCTGGATGTAGATCTTGTGGAACATCATATCTTCCTGCTTGGCGTTGATGTCGGCCTTCATCTCCATGGCGACATGGCGGGGAAGTACGGACAGCAGCAGCCGTTCCTGGTGGGTAAAAAAAAAAACCGATTAAAACACCTTTAGAAACATCGCACAGCTGACTTTTTTATCCCGATGAATTGAATTTTACATTCATTCTGTGAGAATTCCCACAAAAATCGAATGTTACTAGACTATTTTCTATCCAGGTCGAATGTTCTTCAATAATGCCAATTGGGACAATACCTCTTTTTGGCCACTGGATGGAGCCCATGTTCATAGTAAATAAAAAAAAATTAAAAAATCCCCCCTATGATCATCAGCTCCATCTAGTGGTATTTTCCACATTCAAACTTCATATGAAAGTAGAACATCCAACCTGGAGAGAAAATAGCCGGGGAACATTCAGTTTTGCCAGAATTTGTAAAGGGGGGACTCTATTGGGGGCACCTCATGTAAAGGGGGACTCTATTGGGGACTCCACCTGGGGAGGGGGGCGCAATTTGCCATCTTAGCCCTGGATGACCTTGTCCCAGCACTACTAGGAGCCTCTTTTGGCCAATCAATGGAAAGGCCAACATTTCCTGAGATGGAGGGAAGTTGGGGCGGCGCACAGCAAGAGTCCTCATGGGAGGGTTCACAGCAAGGGTCCTCATGGGAGGGCTTGGGGAAGGGGGGGGTAGAAAGACTAGTGTCTTGTGATCTACTGAGGGTCCTCATGGGAGAGGTGAGAAGAGTCTATAGTGTCTAGTGATCTTTGTGAGGGTCCTCATGGGAGGGCTTGGGGAAGGGGGAGGTAAGAAGAGACTATAGTGTCTAGTAATCTAGTGAGGGTCCTCATGAGAGGGCTCACAGCGAAGGTCCTCATGGGGCGGCTCACAGCGAAGGTCCTCATGGGGCGGCTCACAGCGAGGGTCCTCATGGGAGGGTTCACAGCGAGGGTCCTCATGGGAGGGTTTGGGGGAAGGGGGGGTTGAGAGACTGCAGTGTCTAGTGATCTAGTGAAGGTCCTTGTGGGAGGGCTTGGGGAAGGGGGAGGTGAGAAGAGACTATAGTGTCTAGTAATCTAGTAAGGGTCCTCATGGGAGGGCTCACAGTGAGGATCCTCATGAGAGGGCTCACAGCAAAGGTCCTCGTGGGGCAGCTCACAGCAAGGGTCCTCATGGGAGGGCATGGGGAGGGGGTGAGAAGAGACTATAGTGTCTAGTGATATAGTGAGGGTCCTCATGGGAGGTCTTGGGGAAGGGGGGTGGAGAGACTGCAGTGTCTAGTGATCTACTAAGGGTCCTCATGGGAGGGTTTACAGCGAGGGTCCTCATGGGAGGGCTTGGGGGGTGGGAAGAGACTATAGTGATCTTTGTGAGGGCCCTCATGGGAGGGCTCACAGTGAGGGTCTTTGTAGGAGGACTTGGGGAAGGGGAGGGGTGAGAAGAGACTATAGTGTCTAGTGATATAGTGAGGGTCCTCATGGGAGGGCTTGGGGAATGGGGGCGGAGAGACTGCAGTGTCTAGTGATCTACTGAGGATCATTAATGGGAGGGCTCACAGTGAGGGTCCTCGTGGGAGGGCTTGGGGAAGGGGAGGGGTGAGAAGAGACTATGGTGTCTAGTCATCTAGTGAGGGTCCTCATGGTGAGGGCTCACAGCGAGGAGGAGGTGTGTCTCTCATACGTTGCGGATCTGTTCAGGTTTCCTACCTGTTGCTGGTTCTCCCTCTGGGAATGGAGTCGCGCCTGGATGCATTCCCGGGTCTCCTGGAAGGCCTGGCGCTGGGACACCTCCGCAGGATAATGGGTGCAAATCCCGACAATATTCGTACACAAGAAGATCAGGACGTTCGCCACCACCTGAAAGAAGAGCAAAGACCATGAGACTCCGCAAGGGGCGGGGACAAGGCTTCAGCCCCTCCTCCAAAAAATGTCAATGAAGCCGATCATCAAAATCTGATGTGATGGAGACAGAAATGGGAGGAGAAGAAGAAAATATCCAATAAGAATGCTTTGAATCCCGGCCAGTCTGCATGGAGTTTGCATGTTTCCCTGTGCTCAGCAGCTCAGATCCCCCTGCTCCCCCCTCTCAGCAGTGATTCAACAGCCCAGACTCCCCCTGCTCCCCCTCTCAGCAGTGACTCAGCATTCAAATGTTAAGAATTATTTGATATAAAAACTTTATACATAACTACAAGTATGGAAATATGGAACAGCAAATGTCTAAATATTCCAGGAATGGCGGAGATCGCGTTCTCGCTGGAAGTGCTCGGCACGCAGTTTGGCTTTCCAGCCGTCAGTCAGAATTAGCGGACGAACGATTGATTGGATTACTCCGTCCTGAATATTGTCGCCGTGCACGGCGCCCGCCGACCGCGCAGCTGATGCTGCTGTTGCTATGGAAACCCCTTTTTTTTCTCTCTCTCTCTCCTTTCTACGATCCGCGGCGATCTGTGAGAGACGAGACGACTTTTACTCTGCAACACGTCACCTCGCCGCGTTCTTCCCCGCCGACATCAAACGTGGAGAGCGATCGACCGACTCCCCGAACAGAAAATAAAACGGCTTAACCGCCCGGCGCCCTTCACCCCCCCGCCGGGTCCGTCTCCTGAAAATACCACGAAAGAAGAAGAGGGATCAGAGCGGGTTTATCGATCGGCGCTCTCTGCGGGAACGCCGCGACATTCTGCGCACAGCGAGCGACTTTGAAGGCTGTAATTATGAAAGAGCGAAACGCGTAAATTCCTGACTTTCTGAGAAGAGAGGGGGGGGGCGTCTCCACAGCGGGAGATCTCAGGACGCGGCTCGTCAGATCTCTGCCGCCGTCACATCTCCGCCGCCGTCACGTCAGATCTCCGCCGCCATTACATCAGATCTCCGCCGCCGTCACATCTCCGCCGCCTTCACGTCACATCTCCGCCGCCTTCACGTCACATCTCCGCCGCCGTCACGTCACATCTCCGCCGCCGTCACGTCAGATCTCCGCCGCCATTACATCAGATCTCCGCCGCCGTCACATCTCCGCCGCCTTCACGTCACATCTCCGCCGCCTTCACGTCACATCTCCGCCGCCGTCACGTCACATCTCCGCCGCCTTCACGTCACATCTCCGCCGCCTTCACGTCACATCTCCGCCGCCTTCACGTCACATCTCCGCCGCCGTCACGTCAGATCTCCGCCACCGTCGCTAACACCTCCTTTCATCTACAGAGCACAGCGGTCACTATATATATATACAGTATCTGACAAAAGTAAGTACACCCCTTACATTTGTGTAAATCTTTTCTTGTATCAACACTTACCCCCCCCCAAAAAAAATGATAGCCCCTCTTCCACACCCAATTACCCCAAATTCTATAGCCCCTCCTCCACACCCAATTACCCCAAATTCTATAGCCCCTCCTCCACACCTAATTACCCCTAAATTCTATAGCCCCTCCTCCACACCTAATTACCCCTAAATTCTATAGCCCCTCCTCCACATCTAAACACCCCAACTTCAATAACCTCTCTCAACACTTACCCCCCCCCCCCAAACCTCTATAGCCCCTCCTCAACACTTAATAACCCCAACCGCTATAGCCCCTTCTCAACACTTACCCCCCCCAAAAAAACTTGTATAGCCCCTCCTCCACATCTAAACACCCCAACCTCTATAGCCCCTCCTCAACACTTACCCCCCCCCACTAACTCTCATAACCCCTCCTCCTCACCTGACCATCCCAACTCCTACAGCCCCTCTTCAATTCTAACCACCCCAATATCTTTAACCCCTCCTCCACACTACATCAGTCCCCCCTCCACACCGCAATACCCTAACTTCTATAACCACTCCTTAAAACTTACCCCCCCAACTTCTATAGCCCCTCCTCCACACCTAATCACCCCAACTTCTATAACCCCTCCTTAAAACTTACCCCCCCAACTTCTATAGCCCCTCCTCCACACCTAATCACCCCAACTTCTATAGCCCCTCCTCCACACCTAATCACCCCAACTTGTTTAGCTCCTCCTCCACACCTAATCACCCCAACTTGTTTAGCTCCTCCTCCACACCTAATCACCCCAACTTCTATAACCCCTCCTCCACACCTAATCACCCCAACTTCTATAGCCCCTCCTCCATACCTAATCACCCCAACTTCTATAGCCCCTCCTCCACACCTAATCACCCCAACTTCTATAGCCCCTCCCCCACACCTAATCACCCCAACTTCTATAACCCCTCCTTAAAGCTTACCCCCCCCCCAACTTCTATAGCCTCCTCAACACCTAATCACCCCAACTTCTACCCCCCCCAACTTCTACAACCCACCCCAACTTCCATAGTCCCTCCTTCACACCTAATCACCCCAACTTCTATAACCCCTCCTTAAAACTTACCCCCCCAACTTATATAGCCCCTCCTCCACACCTAATCACCCCAACTTCTATAACCCCTCCTCCACACATAATCACCCCAACTTCTATAGCCCCTCCTCCACACCTAAACCCCCCAAAAATCTATAGCCCCTCCCTGACACTCACCCCCTCCCCCAACTCTCATAACCCCTCCTCCTCACCTGACCATCCCAACTCCTACAGCCTCTCTTCAATTCTAACCACCCCAATATCTTTAACCCCTCCTCCACACTAAATCACCCCAACTTCTATAATTACTCTCAACACCTAATCACCCCAACTTCTACCCCCCCAACTTCTACAACCCATTCTCAACACTTGCCCCCCCCCCCCCAACTTCCATAGTCCCTCCTTCACACCTAATCACCCCAACTTCTATAGCCCCTCCCCCACACATAATCACCCCAACTTCTATAGCCCCTCCTTCACACCTAATCACCCCAACTTCTATAGCCCCTCCCCCACACATAATCACCCCAACTTCTATAGCCCCTCCTTCACACCTAATCACCCCAACTTCTATAGCCCCTCCCCCACACATAATAACCCCAACTTCTATAGCCCCTCCCCCACACATAATCACCCCAACATCTATAGCCCCTCCCCCACACATAATTACCCCCAACTTCTATAGCCCCTCCTCCACACCAAATAACCCAACTTCTATAGCCCCTCCCCCACACCTAATCACCCCAAATTCTATGGCCCCCTTTTCACACTCAATCACCCCAACGTCTACACAATCTCCCCCATACCTACCACATCTTCCAGCTGCTCTCCTCTCACCCACGGCTCCCCCGAGAGGCCATTGCTGGAATTTTCCTGATATTTATCAGACGCGCCTATCAATCACCCGGGGGCCAGTTTGAGGGGAAGGCAGGAGAGGCAGCTGCCTTGGGCGCATAAGCAAGGGGGAGCCACCTAGGATGCTAAAGAACCTTTTCCCAGCAGTGGGGTGGATTCAGGTAGGGGCGCGCACTACTACGGAGGCGCAGCGTACCGTTTTTACGCTACGCCTCCGTAAATTACCTGCGCTACGCTTCATTCACGAAGCAGTAGCTCCGTAATTTGCGTGTGCGCTCCGGAAAACTGCCTGGCGTAAATGATCCCGTAGGGGGCGTGGATCATTTAAATTAGGCGCGTTCCCGCGCCGAACGTAGTGCGCATGCTCCGTCGGGAAACTTTCCCGACGTGCATTGCAGGTAAATGACGTCGCAAGGACGTCATTTGCTTCAACGTGAACGTAAATGGCGTCCAGCGCCATTCACGATTCACTTGCGCAAACGACGTAATTTTTAAAAATCGCGACGCGGGAACGACGGGTAGACTTAGCATTGGCTGCGCCTGCTAATAGCAGGAGCAGCCTTTACGCAAAAAACGACGAACGCAAACGACGTAAAATGCGTACCCAGGGCGCGCGTACGGTTGTGAATCGGCGTGAGTATGCAATTTGCTTACTCTACGCTGACCACTACGGGAACGCCACCTAGCGGCCATCGCAAGAATGCAGCCTACGATACGACGGCGTAAGAGCCTTATGTCACGCATATCTTAGGCTGCAGTCGGCGTATCGAGCTCTCTGAATACAGAAAAGTCGATACGCCGGCGCTACTTAGCAATTACGCTGCGTAACTATGGATACGCCGGCGTAATTGCTTTCTGTATATTATACATTGAGGGAAATTTACTGAGACGTGGAGCAGTCGGAATCTACAATCTTAGCTGTGCATGGCAACCAATCAGCTTCTAGCTTACATTTTCAAAGCGTAAATGAAAAAAGCTTTAGCTAGAAGCTGATTGGCTGCCATGCAGAGCGGCTCCAGTTTTAGTAAATCTCCCCCCATTGCGCCTTTTCCTTCAGATCAACGTATGAGAGCGGCGGCAGACATTCCAGCAGCTTGGGCAGGGAGGGGCGCCGACTGAGAATCTTATCTCCGGAGCCAAATCTCCGTATGTGGAGCTCCTCCCCCCCCGTCTGTTTATAGAACTTCCAGAACTTTCCATAAAAATATCAACTGTCTGCACAGTGAAAGGCGAAGGATTTATGAGCTGACCGCGCCGGGCGTGACGCCGACACCTGATTTTTCATTGACTTAAATCTACAAACTGATAAAAACGTCTCAATCTGTAAGTTACAAGAATAGCAATTTGTATCAACACGAGATTTTCCACTAAAGAGAACCCGTCACTCCACACTATGGCCCAGATTCTCAAAGGGCTTACGACGGCGCAACGCCACGTGCGCCGTCGTAAGTCCTAATCTGGGCCGTCGTATCTATGCGTCTGATTCTTAGAATCAGTTACGCATAGATATCCATTAGATCCGACCGGCGTAAGGCTCTTACGCTGTCGGATCTCAAATGCAATTTTTTTTTTTCGCCGCTAGGTGTCGCCTCCGTCGTTTTCCCCGTCGGGTATGCAAATTAGCAAAATACGCGAATTCCCGAACGTACGCGCGGTGAAGTTACAACGTTTACGTTAGATTTGCGACGCGTAAAGTTGCCCCTGCTATATGAGGGGCAACCAATGTTAAGTATGGCCTTCGTTCCTGCGTCGAAATTTAAAAATGTACGTCGTTTGCGTAAGTCGTCCGTGAATGGGGCTGGACGCCATTTACGTTCACGTCGAAACCAATGATATCCTTGCGAAGTCATTTAGCGCAATGCACGTCGGGAAATTTTTGGGACGGCGCATGTGCATTAAGTTCGGCGCGGGAACGCGCCTAATTTAAACGCTAAACGCTATACGCCCCCTACCCGCCTAATTTGAGGCTTGCGCCGGGGGATTTACGCTACGCCGCCGCAACTTTACAGGCAAGTGCTTTGTGAATCAAGCACTTGCCCGTAAAACTTGCGGCGGCGTAACGTAAATGAGATACGTTACGCTGCCGCAGAGATGCGGCGATCTACGAGAATCTGCCCCAAAATGTTTAACCCGTAAAGAGGAGGGGGGGGGGGGAGGAGACAACACAAGTCACTGGTATAAGCCTCCTCCTTATGGGAGTGACAGGTACAGTGGGGATCAAAAGTTTGGGCACCCCAGGTAAAAATGTGTATTAATGTGCATAACAAAGCCGAGGAAAGATGGAAAAATCTCCAAAAGGCATCAAATTACAGATTAGACATTCTTATAATATGTCAGAAAAAGTTACATTTTATTTCATCATTTACACTTTCAAAATGACAGAAAACAAAAAAATGGCGTCTGCAAAAGTTTGGGACAATGATGGGACACTATTCCTCCCACTGACACCAATGATGGGACACTATTCCTCCCACTGACACCAATGATGGGACACTATTCCTCCCACTGACACCAATGATGGGACACTATTCCTCCCACTGACACCAATGATGGGACACTATTCCTCCCACTGACACCAATGATGGGACACTATTCCTCCCACTGACACCAATGATGGGACACTATTCCTCCCACTGACACCAATGATGGGACACTATTCCTCCCACTGATACCAATGATGGGACACTATTCCTCCCACTGACACCAATGATGGGACACTATTCCCCCCACTGACACCAATGATGGGACACTATTCCTTCCACTGACACCAATGATGGGACACTATTCCTCCCACTGTCACCAATGATGGGACACTATTCCTCCCACTGACACCAATGATGGGACACTATTCCTCCCACTGACACCAATGAAGGGACACTATTCCTCCCACTGACACCAATGATGGGACACTATTCCTCCCACTGACACCAATGATGGGACACTATTCCTCCCACTGATACCAATGATGGGACACTATTCCTCCCACTGATACCAATGATGGGACACTATTCCACCCACTGACACCAATGATGGGACACTATTCCTCCCACTGACACCAATGATGGGACACTATTCCACCCACTGACACCAATGATGGGACACTATTCCTCCCACTGACACCAATGATGGGACACTATTCCTCTCAAAAAAATGTTGGAGAGAAATGTTAAAATTGACCCCGGGTGGGAATTGGTTAAAGCAGAAATGGTCACAAGAGTTCTTTTTCCCCCCTGGAGTGAGAGAAGATCGGAAGCTCTGATAGGACAATCTGGTATTTATGGAACTTTTCGCGCAGCAGGTAGGACACGCCCACATTCCATCCGGGAAATACAACAGCTGACCCCCGCAGAGCGTTCAGCCAAACACATGATGATGGATCTGGGGGGTCGGGGGGGGGGGGGTGTGAGATTTGATCGTAGAATACATTTGTAACGACTTTATATTGTCTTTTCATCGATATTTCACACAAAATTTTTGCTTTTCTTCAATTGAATCCCATGAAATGTGCGAATCCGGGGGGAAAGTTGTGTGAATATGATCCTAAAGGGTTTTGAGCAGCGGCGGCCCGTCCGTTAGGGTCGCACAGGGGGCCCCCCATCCATGATATCCAGGGGCCACCCCCCCCCCTATTCTACATGCAGGGCGCCAGACACATGGGGCTGGATTCAAGAAGCAATTGCGCCCGTGTAACCATAGGTTACACAGCGCAATTGCTTACTTGCTCCGGCGTTACGAATGCTCCTGATTCAGGAACCTCGTTACGCCGACTGCAGCCTAAGATCTGCGCGGCATAAGGCTCTTATGCCCGCATATCTTAGGCTGCATTCTTGCGATGGCCGCTAGATGGCGTTCCCGTTGTGCTCAGTGTATAGTGTGCAAATTGCATACTAACACCGATTCACAACGTTGCGCAAGCCCTGCGTACGCAATTTACGTTGTTTCCGTACGGCGGTTTTCGCGCAAGGCTGCCCCTGCTATTAGCAGGGGCAGCCCATGTTACGTATACCCGTCGTTCCCGCGTCGCGAAATTTGAATTTTACGTACTTTGCGTAAGTGAATCGTGAATGGCGCTGGACGCCATTCACGTTCACTTTGAAGCAAATGACGTCCTTGCGACGTCATTTGCCGCAATGCACGTCGGGAAAGTTTCCCGACGGAGCATGCGCTCTACGATCGGCGCGGGAACGCGCCTAATTTAAATGATTCCCGACCCCTACGGGATCATTTAAATTGCGTGCTCTTGCGCCGGGCATTTTGCCGGCGCGCCCGCGCAATTTACGGAGCTTCTGCTCCGTGAATCAAGGGCAGCGGAGCAAATTTGCGGGGGCGCAGGGCAAAAACGTTGCCCTGCGCCTCCGTAAATTATGGGCAATTCTACCTGAATCCGGGCCATGGATTCCAATCTGTTTTTTTTTTTTTTTTCAGTTGTGTGACAATAGAGAGTGTGACAATACGCTATTGTCACACCGATTCTCCTCCCGGCCAATCAGGAATCATGGTCTTGTAGTCCATAAGACCTTTCTATATACACCTGCTCGGCTATATCTCCTTATTTATAGCGCAACCCCCATAGCCTAGTAAGTATCAGGAAATTGTCTTGATATATGTACTGATGAATATATTACGGAAATACTCGGCTGATCTCAGAAACCCTCGGAAAGGCTCGGAAACACCCGTGGTTGGAGTATTTTTGGGTGTTTCGGAGTATTTCCCGAGTCGAGTATTTCGAAAAGGCTCCAAATCGTTCCGAGCGTCACCAGCGCCCCCCACGCACCTCTGGCCAAAGGCGGTACTGCACACCGCTTTGGCTTGAATTCTGCTAGTTCCGCAAACCGAGTCAGGATTTAAAAAAAAAAAAAAAATCTCGTAATGCGAAACGCTCGTTAACCGCGTTACTCGCAATCCGAGGTTCCACTGTACTGCGATTCTGTACTTGCCAAATATGCTGCAGAAATCTCCCTCAACTGAGTCTGGCTGCGGCCATTTTAACTGTGGGCAGCTGAAGCTGCTGCCTGTTCACTTCCTGGATTTACACAGAGGCACACCTCCAGCTCTACAGCTCTCATTGGACCTCTTATGACTCACCCCCCTCTCTTCCTGGGAAACTCTTACGAGAGTGAGAGAGAGAGAGCTGTGCAAGATGTCATAAGCCCTAGACTAATGACCAGACAAGAAACAGGAAGTGGGCTGTATAAGGAAACAGGAAGTGGGCTGTATAAGGAAACCGGAAGTGGGCTGAATAAGGAAACAGGAAGTGGGCTGTATAAGTATAAGGAAACAGGAAGCGGGCTGTATAAGGAAACAGGAAGCGGGCTGAATAAGGAAACAGGAAGTGGGCTGTATAAGGAAACAGGAAGGGGGCTGTATAAGGAAACAGGAAGCAGGCTGTATAAGGAAACAGGAAGTGGGCTGTATAAGGAAACAAGAAGCAGGCTGTATAAGGAAACAGGAAGTGGGCTGTATAAGGAAACAGGATGTGGGCTGTATAAGGAAACAGGAAGCGGGCTGTATAAGGAAACAGGAAGTGGGCTGAATAAGGAAACAGGAAGTGGGCTGTATAAGGAAACAGGACATGGGCTGTATAAGGAAACAGGAAGTGGGCTGTATAAGGAAACAGGAAGTGGGCTGTATAAGGAAACAGGAAGCGGGCTGTATAAGGAAACAGGAAGCGGGCTGTATAAGGAAACAGGAAGTGGGCTGAATAAGGAAACAGGAAGTGGGCTGTATAAGGAAACAGGAAGTGGGCTGTATAAGGGATTTACTGGCAGAAAAAAAAATGTTTTACTATTAAAAGTTAAAACAACAACAGGGGCAGAAGATTTAAAAGATGGAAAGAAGACTGAAGGTCCACTTTAATTATAAACATTGATCAGACAGGAGATAGAGAGATACAAAGTAACATTGTTTATAAACATTGATCAAACATTACACCAGAGTTCTCCCTTTACACCAGAGCCACTCCCTTCACACCAGGGACCCACCCCCATTACATCAGAGTCCTCCCTTTACACCAGAGCCACTCCCTTCACACCAGGGGACCCCCCCATTACATCAAAGTCCTCCCTTTACACCAGAGCCACTCCCTTCACACCATGGACCCCCCATCACATCAGAGTCCTCTCTTTACACCAGAGCCACTCCCTTCACACCATGGGCCCCCCATCACATCAGAGTCCTCCCTTTACACCAGAGCCACTCCCTTTACACCAGAGCCACTCCCTTCACACCAGGGGACCCTCCTCCATTACATCAGAGTCCTCTCTTTACACCAGAGCCACTCCCTTCACACCAGGGGACCCCCCCATTACATCAAAGTCCTCCCTTTACACCAGAGCCATCAGAATCATCTTTTCACATCATGGGTCAACCTTCACACCAGAGTCTCCCAATCACATTAGAGTCTCCCCCATCCTATAGAAATAAATGATATGGTGCAGCAGATGGTGGCCGGGCACTGTGCAGCCATGCTGACTCTTCATTATAAAGACTGAGCAGAGCTCTCAAGCCCTTCACCCAGTGGCGGTGCGTCCATAAGGGGCGCATGGGCGATGCCCCCTCTCTCCTGCCACCCCTCTATCACCATAGATAGATTCATGCATTGCATGATTCTATCTATGGTTTTCGCTGCCACCCCCTATTCAGGTGCCCGGCCCCTTTTTGGGTGCCGGGAGCCTGAATTACAGCGGCGGGGTATTTTTTGGAAGCACCTGATTAGCGCCGTAGGCAATTGATGGGCACACTGGCAGCAATTGATGGGCAGAGTAGCGGCAATTGATGGGCACACTGGCGGCAATTGATGGGCACACTGGCGGCAATTGATGGGCACAGTGGCAGCAATTGATGGGCACAGTGGCAGCAATTGATGGGTACAGTGGCAGCAATTGATAGGCACACTGGCAGCAATTGATGAACACAGTGGTGGCAATTGATGGGCACACTGGCAGCAATTGTTGCGCACACTGGCAGCAATTGATGGACACACTGGCAGCAATTGATGGGTACAGTAGCTGTGTTTGATGGGCACAGTGGCTGCGTTTGATGGCACAGTGGTTGCATTTGATGGGCACAGTGGTGGCATCTGATGGGCACACTGGCAGCAATTGATGGACACAGTAGCGGCAATTGATGGGCACAGTAGCGGCAATTGATGGGCACACTGGCAGCAATTGATGAGCACAGTGGCGGCGTTTGACGGGCACAGTAGCTGCGTTTGATGGGCACAGTGGCTGCAATTGATGTTTTTTTTTTCAGTTTGTTTGTACCCCCCAAAAAAATATGAGCACCAGCTGCCACTGCTCCACCAATGTCACTGGTCCTGGGGGGGCACAAATTAAATCCCACCTAGATCGGACCCAAAAGGGAGAAGCAGAGGTCAGGAGGACCCAGACACAGAGAAAGGGGGGGAATGGGCATAGGTGGCAACCTGTAGTTACCACTTTACCTCTGCTGTATGTCCATCCCTATGAACCACAGAGAGAGAAAGAGATCCCAATAAGATCTCACCTCCGACCTCTCCCCCCCCCCCCCCCCCCCGGCACAGACCAATGGGGATCGATACCCTCACAACTTCGATTACCATTTGGGTTTAATTTTCTTAAAGGAAATCTATTAAATTGGCACAACTTACGTCAAATATTTTGTTTCTTGTTTAGTTATAGGAATGATCTGCAAAGGGTTAAAGTTTTGTGTCGTTTGTGTCCCCCGCGCCCCCCCCCTGCCCCCGCGGGCTCTGCTCATTGCACTTTATAAATTATTCCCAGCTAAAAATCACGGAATCTTACTTCCAATTAACACCCGGCCTGCCACCGGCACCCGTCATGTGACACCGCCGGCGACACTGAATAATTTCCGAGGCTCGTGACAGAAGATTTATACCGAGTATGCAAATGTAAGGGACATTCTTCTCACTGATCACCAATGTAAGGGACATTCTTCCCACTGATCACCAATGTAAGGGACATTCTTCCCACTGATCACCAATGTAAGGGACATTCTTCTCACTGATCACCAATGTAAGGGACATTCTTCTCACTGATCACCAATGTAAGGGACATTCTTCCCACTGATCACCAATGTAAGGGACATTCTTCTCACTGATCACCAATGTAAGGGACATTCTTCTCACTGATCACCAATGTAAGGGACATTCTTCTCACTGATCACCAATGTAAGGAACATTCTTCCCACTGATCACCAATGTAAGGGACATTCTTCTCACTGATCACCAATGTAAGGGACATTCTTCCCACTGATCACCAATGTAAGGGACATTCTTCCCACTGATCACCAATGTAAGGGACATTCTTCTCACTGATCACCAATGTAAGGGACATTCTTCCCACTGATCACCAATGTAAGGGACATTCTTCTCACTGATCACCAATGTAAGGAACATTCTTCCCACTGATCACCAATGTAAGGAACATTCTTCTCACTGATCACCAATGTAAGGGACATTCTTCTCACTGATCACCAATGTAAGGGACATTCTTCCCACTGATCACCAATGTAAGGGACATTCTTCCCACTGATCACCAATGTAAGGAACATTCTTCTCACTGATCACCAATGTAAGGGACATTCTTCCCAATGATCACCAATGTAAGGGACATTCTTCTCACTGATCACCAATGTAAGGAACATTCTTCCCACTGATCACCAATGTAAGGGACATTCTTCTCACTGATCACCAATGTAAGAGACATTCTTCTCACTGATCACCAATGTAAGGGACATTCTTCTCACTGATCACCAATGTAAGGGACATTCTTCCCACTGATCACCAATGTAAGGAACATTCTTCTCACTGATCACCAATGTAAGGGACATTCTTCCCACTGATCACCAATGTAAGGGACATTCTTCTCACTGATCACCAATGTAAGGGACATTCTTCCCACTGATCACCAATGTAAGGAACATTCTTCCCACTGATCACCAATGTAAGGGACATTCTTCCCACTGATCACCAATGTAAGGGACATTCTTCTCACTGATCACCAATGTAAGGAACATTCTTCCCACTGATCACCAATGTAAGGAACATTCTTCTCACTGATCACCAATGTAAGGGACATTCTTCTCACTGATCACCAATGTAAGGGACATTCTTCCCACTGATCACCAATGTAAGGGACATTCTTCCCACTGATCACCAATGTAAGGAACATTCTTCTCACTGATCACCAATGTAAGGGACATTCTTCCCAATGATCACCAATGTAAGGGACATTCTTCTCACTGATCACCAATGTAAGGAACATTCTTCCCACTGATCACCAATGTAAGGGACATTCTTCTCACTGATCACCAATGTAAGAGACATTCTTCTCACTGATCACCAATGTAAGAGACATTCTTCCCACTGATCACCAATGTAAGGGACATTCATCCCACTGATCACCAATGTAAGGGACATTCTTCCCACTGATCACCAATGTAAGGAACATTCTTCTCACTGATCACCAATGTAAGGAACATTCTTCCCACTGATCACCAATGTAAGGGACATTCTTCTCACTGATCACCAATGTAAGGAACATTCTTCTCACTGATCACCAATGTAAGGGACATTCTTCCCACTGATCACCAATGTAAGGAGCATTCTTCTCACTGATCACCAATGTAAGGAACATTCTTCCCACTGATCACCAATGTAAGGAACATTCTTCTCACTGATCACCAATGTAAGGAACATTCTTCCCACTGATCACCAATGTAAGGGACATTCTTCTCACTGATCACCAATGTAAGGGACATTCTTCCCACTGATCACCAATGTAAGGGACATTCTTCTCACTGATCACCAATGGAAGGAACATTCTATGGAATCTTTGTTTCCCATTCTCTGGGATTGTAGATCTTCAGCCTCATAATAAGGTGCCGAGTCATGAAACGCATTGGGAATATAGAAGTCATTTACACCCGTGAGCCGCGTTGGTGTCAGAGGATGGAAATAACTGACGCTTGACATTTCCTAAGAGAATAGAATTCAAACAACGCCGGAGCTGATTTTTTTATAAATTGCACATTCTCCGCGGCTCACGGCAGGAATCAGTGCGGCTCGGTGCCCCTTCTTATGGAGATTACGCCAATCTCACTGTTGACACGACGCGTTTCACTGTATAAATAAACACCCCAGTGAGTCACAGATGGTCCCCCTCTCCGTCCTCCGGATTCTAAAATAGTTTGTTGCGGCTGGCCGCGGGCGAAGCCGGCGATCGCTGATTCTGGCCTTTTTTGGTTATCTGATGTCTTCACTGTTCAGACAATAAAATGCAAAGGAATGAAATCTGGAAGGGGGGAGGGGGGAGACGGGAGAGAGAAGCGTAGGCAGCCGTGTGTCTGGTTCTGGAGACCCTCACATGACCCACCGGGCCTCAGACCCCCCCCCTCACTCAAACCCACCTGGAACCCATCCGTACCCCCAGGCTGACCTCACACTTCCTACCTACAACCAGCTTTACCATGACAGACAGCGGGGCTGCAGGACGGCCCTCGTGTGTTCCTGGCGACGGGCCATCGGGAAGCTGGCAAGAGATGGCTGTGGAAACAATTGCTGCCGCGTTACAAGAAACTGTTACAGGTTGTTAGAGGCGGATTCCGATTCCTTCAAACTGCATCTAATTGGCCAGAAGCTGGTAGACTGACCTACCTTACAAGACACTGGTAGACTGACCCACCTTACAAGACACTGCTAGACTGACCCACCTTACAGGACACTGCTAGACTGACCCACCTTACAAGACACTGCTAGACTGACCCACCTTACAGGACACTGGTAGACTGACCCACCTTACAAGACACTGGTAGACTGACCCACCTTACAGGACACTGCTAGACTGACCCACCTTACAAGACACTGGTAGACTGACCTACCTTACAAGACACTGGTAGACTGACCCACCTTACAAGACACTGGTAGACTGACCCACCTTACAGGACACTGCTAGACTGACCCACCTTACAGGACACTGGTAGACTGACCCACCTTACAAGACACTGGTAGACCGACCCACCTTACAGGACACTGGTAGACTGACCCACCTTACAAGACACTGCTAGACTGACCCACCTTACAAGACACTGCTAGACTGACCCACCTTACAGGACACTGGTAGACTGACCCACCTTACAAGACACTGCTAGACTGACCCACCTTACATGACACTGGTAGACTGACCCACCTTACAAGATACTGCTAGACTGACCCACCTTACAAGACACTGCTAGACTGACCCACCTTACAGGACACTGGTAGACTGACCCACCTTACAAGACACTGGTAGACTGACCCACCTTACAGGACACTGGTAGACTGACCCACCTTACAGGACACTGCTAGACTGACCCACCTTACAGGACACTGGTAGACTGACCCACCTTACAAGACACTGGTAGACTGACCCACCTTACAGGACACTGCTAGACTGACCCACCTTACAAGACACTGGTAGACTGACCCACCTTACAAGACACTGCTAGACTGACCCACCTTACAGGACACTGGTAGACTGACCCACCTTACAAGACACTGGTAGACTGACCCACCTTACAGGACACTGGTAGACTGACCCACCTTACAGGACACTGGTAGACTGGCCCACCTTACAAGACACTGGTAGACTGACCCACCTTACAAGACACTGGTAGACTGACCCACCTTACAGGACACTGGCAGACTGACCCACCTTACAAGACACTGGCAGACTGACCCACCTTACAAGACACTGGTAGACTGACCCACCTTACAGGACACTGGCAGACTGACCCACCTTACAAGACACTGGTAGACTGACCCACCTTACAAGACATTGGTAGACTGACCCACCTTACAAGATACTGGCAGACTGACCCACCTTACAAGACACTGGCAGACTGACCCACCTTACAGGACACTGGTAGACTGACCCACCTTACAAAACACAGCTAGACTGACCCACCTTACAAGACACAGCTAGACTGACCCACCTTACAAGACACTGGTAGACTGACCCACCTTACAAGACACTGCTAGACTGACCCACCTTACAAGACACTGTTAGACTGACCCACCTTACAAGACATTGGTAGACTGACCCACCTTACAAGACACTGGCAGACTGACCCACCTTACAAGACACTGGTAGACTGACCCACCTTACAGGACACTGGTAGACTGACCCACCTTACAAGACACTGGTAGACTGACCCACCTTACAAGACACTGGTAGACTGACCCACCTTACAAGACACTGGTAGACTGACCCACCTTACAGGACACTGCTAGACTGACCCACCTTACAAGACACTGCTAGACTGACCCACCTTACAAGACACTGGCAGACTGACCCACCTTACAAGACACTGGTAGACTGACCCACCTTACAGGACACTGGTAGACTGACCCACCTTACAAGACACTGGTAGACTGACCCACCTTACAAGACACTGGTAGACTGACCCACCTTACAAGACACTGGTAGACTGACCCACCTTACAGGACACTGCTAGACTGACCCACCTTACAAGACACTGCTAGACTGACCCACCTTACAAGACACTGGTAGACTGACCCACCTTACAAGACACTGCTAGACTGACCCACCTTACAAGACACTGGTAGACTGACCCACCTTACAAGACACTGGTAGACTGACCCACCTTACAGGACACTGCTAGACTGACCCACCTTACAGGACACTGGTAGACTGACCCACCTTACAAGACACTGGTAGACTGACCCACCTTACAGGACACTGCTAGACTGACCCACCTTACAGGACACTGGTAGACTGACCCACCTTACAAGACACTGGTAGACTGACCCACCTTACAGTACACTGCTAGACTGACCCACCTTACAAGACACTGCTAGACTGACCCACCTTACAAGACACTGGTAGACTGACCCACCATACAAGACACTGGTAGACTGACCCACCTTACAAGACACTGCTAGACTGACCCACCTTACAAGACACTGGTAGACTGACCCACCTTACAAGACACTGCTAGACTGACCCACCTTACAAGACACTACTAGACTGACCCACCTTACAAGACACTGCTAGACTGACCCACCTTACAGGACACTGCTAGACTGACCCACCTTACAAGACACTGCTAGACTTGACCCACCTTACAGGACACTGGTAGACTGACCCACCTTACAGGACACTGCTAGACTGACCCACCAGACAAGACACTGGTAGACTGACCCACCTTACAAGACACTGCTAGACTGACCCACCTTACAGGACACTGGTAGACTGACCCACCTTACAAGACACTGCTAGACTGACCCACCTTACAAGACACTGCTAGACTGACCCACCTTACAGGACACTGGTAGACTGACCCACCTTACAAGACACTGGTAGACTGACCCACCTTACAAGACACTGCTAGACTGACCCACCTTACAAGACACTGCTAGACTGACCCACCTTACAAGACACTGCTAGACTGACCCACCTTACAAGACACTGGCAGACTGACCCACCTTACAAGACACTGGTAGACTGGCCCACCTTACAAGACACTGGTAGACTGACCCACCTTACAAGACACTGGTAGACTGACCCACCTTACAAGACACTGGTAGACTGACCCACCTTACAAGACATTGGTAGACTGACCCACCTTACAAGACACTGGCAGACTGACCCACCTTACAAGACACTGGTAGACTGACCCACCTTACAGGACACTGGTAGACTGACCCACCTTACAAGACACAGCTAGACTGACCCACCTTACAAGACACAGCTAGACTGACCCACCTTACAAGACACTGGTAGACTGACCCACCTTACAAGACACTGCTAGACTGACCCACCTTACAAGACACTGGTAGACTGACCCACCTTACAAGACACTGGTAGACTGACCCACCATACAAGACACTGGTAGACTGACCCACCTTACAAGACACTGGTAGACTGACCCACCTTACAAGACACTGGTAGACTGGCCCACCTTACAAGACACTGGTAGACTGACCCACCTTACAGGACACTGGCAGACTGACCCACCTTACAAGACACTGGCAGACTGACCCACCTTACAAGACACTGCTAGACTGACCCACCTTACAGGACACTGCTAGACTGACCCACCTTACAAGACACTGCTAGACTTGACCCACCTTACAGGACACTGGTAGACTGACCCACCTTACAGGACACTGCTAGACTGACCCACCAGACAAGACACTGCTAGACTGACCCACCAGACAAAACACTGCTAGACTGACCCACCTTACAAGACACTGGTAGACTGGCCCACCTTACAGGACACTGGTAGAATGACCCACCTTACAAGACACTGGTAGACTGACCCACCTTACAGGACACTGGTAGACGGACCCACCTTACAAGACACTGGTAGACTGACCCACCTTACAAGACACTGGTAGACGGACCCACCTTACAAGACACTGCTAGACTGACCCACCTTACTAGACATTGGCAGACTGACCCACCTTACAAGACACTGGTAGACTGACCCACCTTACAAGACACTGGTAGACTGATTACCAGAGACTATTAGACTGCTTCTGACTTACAAGCGACTGTTAGACTGCTTTAAACTTACATACGGGGCCTGGGGGGGTTCTCATTTGGGGGAGTCTTTGAAACCTGGGGTTAAAACTTTGGAGCCTGGTGGGTTGTCTTTGGGGGGGGGGGTCTTTTGAGCCTAGGGGAAGGGCCTTGAAACATTCGGGGGAGTCTTTGGAGCCTGGGGAATTGTCTTTGGTGGGCCCTTGTAGCCTGGGGGGGGGGGGGGTTATCTTTGGAGCCTGGGGGATTGTCTTTGGGAGGTCCTTGGAGTCTGGGAGGGGTCTTTGGAGCCTGAGAGATTGCCTTTGGGGGGTTCTTGGAGCCAGGGGGAGGTTATCTGTGGAGCCTGGGGGGTTGTCTTTGGGGGTTCTTGGAGTCTTTAAAGCCTGGGGGGAGGGGGGAATCTCTGGAGCCTGGTGGGTTGTCTTTGGGAAGGGGGGCTTTGGAGCCAGGGAGGGTTTCCTTTGGGGGGTCTTTTAAGCCTGGGGAATTGTCTTCGGGGGATCCTTGTAGCCTTGGGGGTTATCTTTGGAGCCTGGGGGATTGTCTTTGGTGGTTCCTTGGAGTCTGGGAGTGGTCTTTGGTGCATGGGGGGTTGTCATTTGGGGTCCATGGAGCCTCTGGGTCTTGGGAGCCTGGGGGGGGGGATCTTTGGAGCCTGGGAGACTGTGTTTGGGGGTCCTTGAAGCCTGGGGGGGTTGTCTTTGGGGGCTGTCTTTGGAGCCTGGGGCTGAATCTTTGGACCCTGGGGGATTGTCTTTGGGGGGACCTTGGAGCCTGAGGTGGTTATCTTTGAAGCTTAGGGGGTGACTTTGTGGGTCCCCTGGAGTATGGGGGAGAATTTTGGAGTTTGGGGGGAACTTTGAAGCCTGGGGGGTTGTCTTTGGAGCCTGAAGGGATTGTCTTTGGGAGGTCCTTAAATCATTGTGGGGTTATTTTTGGAGCACTGGGGATTATCTTTGGGAGGACCTTGGAGCCTGGGGGGGGTCTTTGAAGTCTGGGGGGGTTGTCTTTGAGGAAGGGGGCTTTAAAACCTGGGGGCAATCTTTGGAGCCTGGGAGATTGTCTTTGGGGTTCCTTGGAGCCTGGGGGAGGTTGTTTGTGGAGCCTGGGGGATTGTCTTTGGGGAGTCCTTGGAGCCTGGGGGGGTTGTCTTTGGGGGCTGCCTTTGGAGCCTGGGGTGGAATCTTTGAAGCCAGGGTTATTGTCTTTGGGGGGGGCCTTGGAACCTGAGGTGGTTATCTTTGGAGCCCAGGGCATTGTTTTTTTTTGGGGGGGGGGGTCACTGGAGCCTTGGGTTTTTTTTTTGGAGCTTGGGGGGATCTTTGGAGCCTGAGGGGTTTTCTTTGTGTGGGGGGGTTGGTGTCTGGGGGGAATCTTGGGAGCTTGAAGGGATTGTCTTTGATGATTACTTGAAGCCGGGGGGTTGTTTTCGGGGGGGGGGGGGAGTCTTTGGAGCCTGGGGTATTGTCTTTGGGGAATCTTTGGAGCCTTGGGGAGGGTTGACTTTAGAGGGAGTCTTTGGATGCTGGGGTGGTTGTCTTTGGGGGCTCTTTGAAGCCTAAGGGGGGCTAGTCTTTGGAGCCTGGGGGGTTGTTTTTGGGGGGAATCTTTGGAGCCTAGGGGGTTGTCTTTGGGGGGTCCTTGAAGCCTTGGGGGATTATTATTGGAGCCTTGGGGAGGGTTGTCGTTAGAGGGAGTCTTTGGAGCCTGGGGGGGTTGTCTTTGGATCCGTCATTGGATCCTGGGGGCGTTGCCATTGGGGGGGTCTTTGGGGGGGTTGTCTTTTGGGGGGGATTTGGAGCCTGGAGGGCTGTCTTTGGAGCCTGGGGGGAATCTTTGGAGCCTGGGGGGTTGTCTTTGGCGGGAGGGATTTGGAGCCTGGGGGGGATCTTTGGAGCCTGGGGGGTTGTCTTTTGGGGGGGGGGGATTTGGAGCCTGGAAGGTTGTCTTTGGAGCCTGGGGGGAATCTTTGGAGCCTGGGGGGTTGTCTTTGGAGCCAGGGGGGGCGGATGGTTGTCTTTTTCAACCTGGGGTGTTGTCTTTGGGGGGTCCTTAAAGCCTTGGGAGGTTATTATTGGAGCCTTGGGGAGGGTTGTCTTTAGAGGGAGTCTTTGGATCCTGGGGGGTGGTCTTTGGGGGGGGTCTTTGAAGCCTGGGGGGTTGTCTTTTGGGGGGGGGGATTTGGAGCCTGGAGGGTTGTCTTTGGAGCCTGGGGGGAATCTCTGGAGCCTGGGGGGGTTGTCTTTGGAGCCAGGGGGGGGGGGGGCGGATGGTTGTCTTTGCAACCTGGGGGGTTGTCTTTGGGGGGTCCTTGAAGCCTTGGGAGGTTATTATTGGAGCCTTGGGGATGGTTGTCTTTAGAGGGAGTCTTTGGATCCTGGGGGGTGGTCTATGGATCCTGGGGGGTGGTCTTTGGGGGGGTCTTTGGAGCCTTGGGGGGGCGCATGGGTGTTTTTTCAGCCTGTTCTCCCTGCCGGCAGTGGGATTTTCCCGCCTGTTTATTCTCCGCTCAGAGAGATTACAGAAGGAGTGACGTGGCTCCGCCCCTCAGACAGCAGAGCGAGGATTTACGAGGCGCCGGGGGCGGGACTGACACACTTTCCTCCATTTTCCGAGGACTGTAATTTATGAAGTGTTGGAAATCTCCAATCTTTGTATAAAATTCCCCTCCGAAATGTAAAGTATCCAAAATCCTCCTTCCATCTCCCAGAATGTTATCATTTTAAAGAGCAAATCCAAACTAAACAGTGAAAAGCAGTCTGTGCCGCGCCAACGCCACGCGGGGAACGCCGATTCCGGGCCGCAGTCCTCCAGGAGAACTCCGGCACCAAATTTTATTAATAAATCCCCCCCCCCCCCCCCGCTTGTACCGGCTCCTCTGCTGGACTGAAATTTCTTCCTCTGATTTCACTGCACACTGTGAGCTTCCCACAATGTGCATTAGAAGCTGCAGCAAGTCAGATAGAGCCCCGCCCTCAATTCCTGGTTGGAAGACGCCAGGCATCATCTACCTCTTTCTTCCCCAGCCTGACTGGACCTGGCCCCGCCCCTTTCATTCCTAGGATTTCAGTTCTTTCAATCATGGAGGCTCAGGATCACATGTTGGGGTTCATGCAAATGAAGCCTGGCTGGGAACTCCTCCTCTAGATTGACACCCGCCCATCGAGGCATTTTAATATTTGCATAACTCCTCCCACTGCTTACATCAGACATACTACAGGAGATGATCAGAGACTGCAGACAAAGTACAGGAGATGGTCAGAGACTGCAGACATAGTACAGGAGATGATCGGAGACTGCAGACATGATACAGGAGATGGTCAGAGACTGCAGACATGATACAGGAGATGGTCAGAGACTGCAGACATGATACAGGAGATGGTCAGAGACTGCAGACATGGTACAGGAGATGGTCAGAGACTGCAGACATACTACTGGAGATGGCCAGAGACTGCAGACAAAGTACAGGAGACAGTCAGAGACTGCAAATATAATACAGGAGATGGTCAGAGACTGCAGACATGATACAGGAGATGGTCAGAGACTGCAGACATGATACAGGAGATGGTCAGAGACTGCAGACATGGTACAGGAGATGGTCAGAGACTGCAGACATACTACTGGAGATGGCCAGAGACTGCAGACAAAGTACAGGAGACAGTCAGAGACTGCAAATATAATACAGGAGATGGTCAGAGACTGCAGACATGATACAGGAGACGGTCAGAGACTGCAGACAAAGTACAGGAGATGATCAGAGACTGCAGACATGATACAGGAGACGGTCAGAGACTGCAGACAAAGTACAGGATATATCCATATCTCAAAGGCATCAATTTTATTTATTTGTTTATTTTCTTTTTTTTTTCTTTTTTAAATCAATTATAAATAATAAAGATGAAAATTTATGATTTTAGATATATCTAAATTAATATATATCTATAGATATATATATATAAAATCTTAAATTACAATTTTTATTATTTATAATTGATTTAAAAAAATAAAAATAAACACATAAATAAAATTGATGGATTTGAGATATAGATATAGACATAGATGTATCTATATCTCAAATGCATCAATTATATTTATTTGTTTATTTTATTTTTTATTTTTTAAATCAATTATAAATAATAAAATGTAAATTTCAGACTTTAGATATATATATATAAAATCTGAAATTTACATTTTTATTATTTATAAATGATAAAATAAATAAATAAATAAAATTGATGCATTTGATTTTCTTCCCGGGAATACTTTGTATCGAAAAACATTTCAAGTGGAAAGAAAACACCAAGCAAATTGATCCAGCGCCCCTTTGTGGGCGGCGCTGGGAATGTCAGACGTCTTTCGGCGGTGCGGTGGCGTGGCACACGCGGGTATTTTTTGGGGGCGCCGTGTTCTCGCTGTCTGACGTTAATGATCAGGATGAATTGCTGCCATTGGTCAGATGATGAATAGCGCGGCGCAGTCACACCTGCACAATGACGTCAGTACTCTTCACCTTGAGAATCCTCTCCGCTCGGCGCTCGGCGATGAACCTGCCAATCAGAGCGCGGCGCGTTCCCTGGGGAATCGCACGCACAGCGTGATTATCTGCACCTGCAGCAGCTGCCACCATAACCTAAACACAGGTGACTCCTCTGACGTCCCGCGACCTCCAACTATTCTCGGAGAACGGCGCGGCCGGGAAACGTATTCTTCCATTTCTTTTTTTTTCAAAGACGAAGAACAAGAAACCCGAATGAGATGCTGCATAAATCAATTTTCAGCTTTCAGCGCTGTCGCACTTTGAACGACAATTGCGCGGTCGTGCTACACTGTACCCAAATGAAATTTTTATCATTTTGTTCCCACTAATAGAGCTTTCTATTGGTGGTATTCGATCACCTCTGCGATTTTTATTTTTTGCGCAACAACTATAAAAAGACTGACATTTTTGAAAAAAAATACGTTTTTAATTTTTTTCTGTTAATTTTTTTTGTAAATAAGTACATTTTCTTCTTCAATTATTGGCACCGATGAGGTGGCACTGATAGGCACCGATAGGCGGCACTGCTATGCTGCACTGATGTGCATTCATAAGCGGCACTGATGGGCACTCATAGGCGGCACTGATGGGCACTCATAGGCGGCACTGGGCACTCTTTGGCGGCACTGATGGGCACTCATGGGTGGCACTCATGGGTACTTATGGGTGGCACATATGGGAACTGATAGGTGGGCACTGGGCATAAATGGGCACTAAGAGGTGGCACTGATGGACACTGGGTGGCACTGATGGACACTGAGGGGTGGCACTGATGGCATTGCTGGACATCATTACAGTCAGTGCCCATGTTGCCAGTCAGTGCCTATTTGTGGGCACTGATTGGCATCGTTTGTGTTTTTTTTTAATTGATTTTTTTTTTTTCCATTTGGCAACCGGGGGGCACTTCCTGGTGGTCCAGTGTTGGCATCCGAGGGGGGGGGGGTGGCGCTGATAAACAATCAGCGCGAACCCCCCCTGTCATGAGAGCCGCCGATCAGACGCGAGTGAGGAAGAGACATCAACGGCTCTTCCTGTTTACATCGTGATCAGCCGTGATTGGATACGGCTGATCATGTGGTAAAGAGTCTCCGCCGGAGGCTCTTTACCGAGATCGGAGATGCAGGGAGTCAGACTGACACCCCCCATCACCGATCGCCGCGCTGCGCGACCCCACGGACGCTCGCCGGCATGAAATCCTGCAGGACGTCAATAGACATCCAGTCAGGATTTCACAACCACTTCCCGGACGTCAATTGTATATTGACCGGGCGGGGAGTGGTTAAATCACGGAGATTTAGTGCCACTTGTGGGCGTTATCTATGCAAATAAAGTCGGCCTAGGAAACGCCCACTTCCCCAGACTGACACCGCGCCCATCAAGGCATTTTTTTTATAACTCCTCCCAAGCCCATTGCACACTCAGACCCCCTTTCACACTGGAGCCGCCGGGGGGGTCCGCCGTAAAGCGTCGCTCGTTTTAGTGGTGCTTTACCGCTGTTTAAGCTTTTCAGCCGCTCGCGGGGTGCTTTTAACCCCCAAAAAAAGCGGTGAAAAAACTCCTGCAATGCAGCGCTTCCTGAACCCCTTTTAGGCGCTTTGGAAGCGCTGTCTATTCATTGCGATGGCCAGGCAGCTGATTGGCTCCCGCTGTGTCTAATTACAGCGGCAGCAGGGCTCTGGGGGGGGGGGGGCGCGCTTGCCCAGAGATGGAAAAAATAAATACCATACAGGTACGTGATCTTGCACTACTAGGGACACTACAGTGGGGGTGTGCAGGGGGCAATGGACCCTACAGTGGGGGAGGGGGGTGCAGGGGACAGAGGACACTGCAATAGTCCCTTTGGGACAGGGACATCTTCTCCCCTGGGGACAGGGACCCCTTCTCACTTGGGGACAGGGACCCCTTCTTACTTGGGGACAGGGACCCTATCACCCCTCGGGACAGGGACCCCTTCTCGCTGGGGGACAGGGACCCCTCCTTACTTGGGGACAGGGACCCCTTCTCACCCCTGGGGACAGGGACCCCTTCTCACTTGGGGACAGGGACCCCTCCTTACTTGGGGCCAGGGACCCCATCACCCCTGGGGACAGGGATCCCTTCTCGCTTGGGGACAGGGACCCCTCCTTACTTGGGGCCAGGGACCCCATCACCCCTGGGGACAGGGACCCCTTCTCACTTGGGGACAGGGACCCCTCCTTACTTGGGGACAGGGACATCTTCTCCCCTGGGGACAAGGACCCCTTCTCACTTGAGGACAGGGACCCCTCCTTACTTGGGGACAGGGACCCTATCACCCCTGGGGACAGGTACCCCTTCTCGCTTGGGGACAGGGACCCCTCCTTACTTGGGGACAGGGACCCTATCTCCCCTGGGGACAGGGACCTTTTCTCTCTTGGGGACAGAGACCCCATCACCCCTGGGAACAGGGACCCCATCTCCTCTGGGGACAGGGACCACTTCTCGCTTGAGGACAGGGACCCCTTCTCGCTTGGGAACAGGGACCCCTTCTCGCTTAGGGACAGGGACCCCATCACCCCTGGGGACAGGGACCCATTCTCACTTGGGGATATGGAACCCATCACCCCTGGGGACAAGAACCCCATCTCCTCTGGGGACAGGGACTTCTTGCTTGAGGACAGGGACTCCTTCTCACTTGGGGACAGGGACCCCATCACCCCTGGGGACAGGGACCCCATCACCCCTGGGGACAGGGACCCCATCTCTCCTGGGGATAGGGACGCCATATCCCCTAGGGACAGGGACCCCACTTCCAGACCATGCTAGCAGGGCTGGCGTCAGCCACCCTTGGGTGCCAGGATGGGGGAGGGGGCAGTAAAATCTGAATCCCCAGCCACATACTCCCTCGGGGTGAACTGGTTTTGTATTAGTGAACCACCTTATAGTGAGGTACTCCTGAACTGTTATTATTACTATGTGAGGATTATTATTATCTTCATGTATTAGGAGGTGAATGCCGCTCTCCATACATTCACATACATTGAATCCGGCCCTTAAAGTGGAAAAAGGTTGCTGACCTCTGACCTATAGGTACAAACATTGGAGGGAAGTTTACTTCCTCTTCAAACAGACTACAGCCCCACCCACTCATGTGTATGATTGTGCCGCTCTTGTGACACACAAGCACTGTGAAAATCCTGCTAAATCTAATGGAATATACAACATAATAAACTGAAAAACATTCCCTGCTTTTCACAGAGCTGCAGTGATTGCTGGACTGATCTCCGCCGCTGCTGGTCACATGACTCCATTATTCTGCGCGGAGTCTGTTTTTTTTTTTTTGTGCACACCGGGCACTGCGGAGTTAACGCCGCTCGGCGTATCAGCGGCAGATGTCGCAGAGGAAATATAAAGATTATGATTACCGTCTGCGATTTCATACAGACGGACGTTTCTTCTACCCCCCCGTAATCTGCCGTACAGATGGCGGGCGGCTCTGCGAAGGGATTTTGGCCGCGGCTCGTGAAAAAAATCGCTAACGGCGAAAGTTTTGTGTTTAACTTTTAGTTTTGGCAAATTCTAGACGGGGTAGCCGTGAGGAGCTCCGGATCCCAGATTAATGACATTTCAAGCGATCGATTGCCAGCCGGGCTCAGCAATGATGTCACCGAGCTAAACAGACCCAGAAAACTGCCAGCGTGCTGGAAAATAACCGTCATCCAGGAATCTGGAGTGACTGCCATGTAATGAGAGAAGGCGGATCTGGAGAGATCCGGGAGAGTTCCTGCATTTCAACAAATATACAACAAAACAATTATGTTACAATGTATCGAAAAGCAAAACTTTTTTTCAGTTTTAACCCCCTGCAGTCTATTGGCCAGATTCAGAGAGAGTTACGCCGGCGTATCAGTAGATACGCCGACGTAACTCGGAATCTGCGCCGTCGTACGTTTAAGTGTATGCTCAAACTGAGATACACTTAAACCTAGCTAAGATACGACAGCCTGCGCCGTCCTATCTTAGGGTGCAATATTTAGGCTGCCCGCTAGGTGGCGCTTCCGTTGAGTTCGGCGTAGAATATGTAAATGACTAGATACGCCTATTCACGAACGTACGTGCGCCCGTCGCAGTAAAGATAGGCCGTTTACGTAAGGCGTTTTCAGGCGTAAAGTTATCCCATCAAATAGCTGGACTAGTCAATGTTCAGTATGGCCGTTGTTCCCGCGTCGAAATTTGAAAATTTTACGTTGTTTGCGTAAGTCGTCAGTGAATGGGGCTGGACGTAATTTACGTTCACGTCAAAACCAATACGTCCTTGCGGCGTACTTTGGAGCAATGCACACTGGCATATGTACACGGACGGCGCATGCGCCGTTCATAAAAAACGTCAATCACGTCGGGTCACCCCCCATTAACATAAACCACGCCCCCTCATCCTAATTTGAATTAGGCGCGCTTACGCCGGCCGCATTTACGATACGCCGCCGTAAGTTAGGAGGCAAGTACTTTGTGAATACAGCACTTGCCTCTCTGACTCAAGGCGGCGTAGTGCAAATATGATACGCTACGCCGCCTTAAAGTTGCGGCGCTCTCTCTGAATCCAGCTACAAGTCTTTTTCTGCTACTTTTTTGTTCACATGGAACAATCAATATTTTTTGCTAGAAAATTAGTTAGAATCGCCCCAAACATTATATATATCATTTATTTTTTATGCAGAGGCCCTGGAGCAGAGTTTGGCTGTTGCTCACCCAGTTTTAAGCCTCCTTCACAGCTGTTTAACCACTTAAGTCCCGCACCAATATGCAGGTAAAGGACCTGGCCCCGTTTTTGCGTCCTTTTTTTCCCCACAAATAGAGATTTCTTTTGGTGGTATTTGATCACCTCTGGCGGTTTTTATTTTTTGCGCTATAAACAAAAATAGAGCGACAATTTTGAAAAAAAAAACAATGTTTTTTACTTTTTCCTGAAATAAATATGCCCCAAAAATGTTTTTAAAAAACAAATTTCTTAATCAGTTTAGGCCGATACGTATTACTCTACATATTTTTGGTAAAAAAAAAAATTGGGAAAAAAATGCAATATTTTTTACTTTTTGCTATAATAAATATCCCCAAAAAAGATATACATTTTTTTCCCTCAGTTTAGTCCGATACGTATTCTTCTACCTATTTTTGGTACAAAAAAAATCGCAATAAGCGGTCAACGATTGGTTTGCGCAAAATTTATAGCGTTTACAAAATAGGGGATAGTTTTATGGCATTTTTATAAATATTTTTTTTTTTACTACTAATGGCGGTGATCAGCGATTTTTTTCATGACTGCGACATTATGGCGGACACTTCGGACAATTTTGACACATTTTTGGGACCATTGTCATTTTCACAGCAAAAAATGCTATAAAAATGCACTGATTACTGTGAAAACGACAATTGCAGTTAAGGAGTTAACCACTAGGGGGCGCTGTAGGGGTTAAGTGTGACCTCATGTGTGTTTCTAACTGTAGGGGGGCGGGGCTGGACGTGTGACGTCATTGATCGTCTTTCCCTATATCAGGGAACAGACGATCAATGACAGCGCCACTGTGAAGAACGGGGAAGATGTGTTTACACTCACCTCTCCCCGTTCTTCAGCTCCTGTGACCGATCTCAGGACACCGGCGGCGATCGGGTCCGCGGGTACCGCGGTCACGGAGCTTCGGATCGGGTCGCGGACGCCCACCCCACGGCTGGGCACTTAAAGAGGACCAGCCGTGCCATTCTGCCGACGTATATCAGCGTGAAGGGGTCCTTAAGTGGTCAATGACTGTCGGTATGCTTGGTATAATTGGTTAATACCCAAAAATCAATATTTACTTTTATTTAGTTATTTGTTTGTTTATATATATATATATATATGTGAAGAAATGCTGTAAATTAGAAATGCTTTCAAAAATATATGATTGTGTTGGTTACTTTTTTATCAATGTATGAAATGCAAAGTGAACAGAAGAAAAATCTAAATTAAATCAATATTTGTTATTTGTTTTTAATTTTTTTTTTATATATGTGAAGAAATGCTGTAAATTAGAAATGCTTTCAAAAATATATGATTGAATTGTTTATTTTTTTTTATCAATTTTTAAAAGTGTAAGTGTAAGAATTCTTTGCATTTTAAAAATTGATAAAAAAAATAAATAACACAATCATATATTTTTGAAAGCATTTCTAATTTACAGCATTTCTTCACACACATATATATATATAAACAAATAAATAAATAAAGGTAAATATTGATTTGCACCCGCTTGTTATAATTGGTTAATGCCTACAAAAGTCTTTTAGATAGATTCAGTAAGAGTTAGGCCGGCTTATCAGTAGATACGCCGACCTAACTCAGAATCTGCGCCGACTTATGTTTAAGCGTATGCTCAAACAGAGATACGCTTAAACATATCTAAGATACGATGGCTTGCGCCGTCCTATCTTAGATTGCAATATTTCGGATGGCAGCTAGGTGGCGCTTCCATTGCGGTCGGCGTAGAATATGTAAATGAGTAGATACGCCGATTCACGAACGTCCGCCCGTCCGCCGCAGTACATTTATGCCGTTTCCATAAGCCATTATCAGGCCTAAAGTTATTCCATCTATTAGATGGAATAGTAATGTTAAAGTATGGCCGCCGTTCCCGCTTCGAGATTCAAAATGTTTACGTCGTTTGCGCAAGTCGTCCGCGAATAGCGATTTACGTCGTTTACGTCCACGTCTAAATCAATAGGCCAGTGCGGCGTATTTAGCCGCAATGCACACTGGAAAATGTAGGCGCCCGGCGCATGCGCAGTAAAAAAAAACATCAAAAACGTAAGGTCAAGCCTTATTAACATAAAACACGCCCCCCTACACACATTTGAATTCAGCGCCCTTACGCCCGCCCGCTTTAGGCTACGCCGCCGTAACTTAGCAGGCAAGTACATTGTGAATCATGTACTTGCCTAGCTAACTTACGGCGGCGTAGCCTAAACACGCGAAGCTATGCCGCCGCAAGTGTAGGCACATCTACCTGAATCTAGCTATTTGTGTAAGTGTAAGAATTGATGATGGTTTCAAGCCAAAAAGGGGGGGGGGGGTCACACCAAATATTGATTTGATTTCGATTTTTCTTCTGTTTGCTCACTTTGCATTTTATAAATTGATGAAAAAAAAAAAAACAATTCAATAATATATTTTTGCAAACATTTCTAATTTACAGCATTTCTTCACATATATATGAAAAAAAAAAAACATGAAATAAATCAAATCAAATATTGATTTGCTTTAGATTAGTTTGCTCACTTTGCATTTTAAATATTTTTGCATTTTAAATATTGATAAAAAAAATAAACAATTGAATATATATATTTTTGAAAGCATTTCTACTTTACAGCATTTCTTGGCACCTGCCTAATACTTTTGCACAGTACTGTATATATAAACTAATAAATAAATCAAATCAAATATTGATTTGGTTTAGATTTTTCTTCTGTTTGCTCACTTTGCATTTTATAAATAGACAAAAAAAAAAAAAAAAAAATTAAATGATATACTTTTGAAAGTATTTCTACTTTACAGCATTTCTTCACTATATATATATAAAAAATAAAATAAAATATTGATTTGATTTACAATTTTCTTCTGTTTGCCCACTTTGCATTTCACTAATACATTTATATATGTAAAAAAATAAAATATAATATTAAATTGATTTTCGATTTTTCTCACTTTGCTTTTCATAAATTGATAAAAAAAAATAAACAATTCAAATATATATTTTTTAAAGCATTTCTAATTTACATAGGGCTAGATTCAGGTACAATTGCGCTTTTTTTACGGAGGCGCAGGGCAAAGTTTTTGCCCTGGGCCCCCGCAAATTTACTGCGCTGCCCTTGATTCATGGAGCAGCAGCTCCGTAAATTGCGTGGGCGCGCCGGCAAAATGCCCGGCGTAAGCGCGCGCAATTTAAATGATCCCGTAGGGCGGGTGGGAATCATTTAAATTAGGCGCGTTCCCACGCCGATTGTAGAGCGCATGCTCCGTCGGGAAACTTTCCCGACGTGCATTGAGGCAAATGACATCGCAAGGACGCAATTTGCTTCAAAGTGAACGTGAAGGGCGTCCAGCGCCATTCACGATTCACTTACGCAAACTACGTAAATTTCAAATTTTGCGACGCGGGAACGACGGGTATACGTAGCATTGGCTGCCCCTGCTAATAGCAGGGGCAGCCTTACGCAAAAACCGCCGTACGGAAACAACGTAAATTGCGTACGCAGGGCTCGCGCAACGTTGTGAATCGGCGTTAGTATGCAATTTGCATACTATACGCTCAGCACAACGGGAACGCCCCCTAGCGGCCATCGCAAGAATGCAGCCTAAGATATGCGGGCATAAGAGCCTTATGCCGCGCATATTTTAGGCTGCAGTCGGCGTAACGAGGTTCCTGAATCAGGAGCATTCGATACGCCGGCGCAAGTAAGCAATTGCGCTGTGTAACTATGGTTACACAGGCGCAATTGCTTCTTGAATCCAGGCCATAGTTTCGCCATAGTATAGATAATGAGAGTGGTGATCCGGCCTCCGTGTCTTAACGACCTCTCGTCCCAGGAGATGGGAAGTTCTCCGTTTCCATGATAACCAGAATCCTATTAATTAGCCGGCGTGCCGGGCGACAACCGCAGACGCGGCGGGTCACACGCGGGTGATGATACTTGGGGTCCTTGTGGTAGATTATCATAGAAGTCTCTGTGGGGGATTGTAGATCGTGATAAAATGCGACACTACAACTCCCAGCATGTCCGGCCAACCCTCAGGAAAACATACGCGTGTGAGGTCTGAAGAGCATGCGTTGGGGCAGATATAAGGTGTAAAGGGCATGCGTTGGGGCAGATATAAGGTGTAAAGGGCATGCGTTGGGGCAGATCTGAGGTCCATGCGTTGGGGCAGATCTGAGGTCCATGCGTTGGGGCAGATCTGAGGTCCATGCGTTGGGGCAGATATAAGGTGTAAAGGGCATGTGTTGGGGCAGATCTGAGGTCCATGCATTGGGGTTGATCTGAGGTGCATGCGTTGGGGCAGATCTGAGGTCCATGCATTGGGGCAGATCTGAGGTCCATGCGTTGGAGTTGATCTGAGGTGCATGCGTTGGGGCAGATCTGAGGTCCATGCATTGGGGCAGATCTGAGGTCCATGCGTTGGGATTGATCTGAGGTCCATGCGTTGGGGCAGATCTGAGGTCCATGCATTGGGATTGATCTGAGGTCCATGCATTGGGGCAGATCTGAGGTGCATGCGTTGGGGCAGATCTGAGGTCCATGCATTGGGGCAGATCTGTGGTCCATGCGTTGGGACTGATCTGAGGTCCATGCGTTGGGGCAGATCTGAGGTCCATGCATTGGGATTGATCTGAGGTCCATGCGTTGGGGCAGATCTGAGGTCCATGCGTTGGGGCAGATCTGAGGTGCATGCGTTGGGGCAGATCTGAGGTCCATGCGTTGGGGCAGATCTGAGGTCCATGCATTGGGGCAGATCTGAGGTCCATGCGTTGGGTCAGATCTTAGGTCCATGCGTTGGTACAGATCTTAGGTCCATGCGTTGGGACAGATCTTAGGTCCATGCGTTGGGGCAGATCTGAGGTCCATGCATTGGGGCAGATCTGAGGTGCATGCGTTGGGGCAGATCTGAGGTCCATGCGTTGGGGCAGATCTGAGGTCCATGCGTTGGGTCAGATCTTAGGTCCATGCGTTGGGACAGATCTTAGGTCCATGCGTTGGGGCAGATCTGAGGTCCATGCATTGGGGCAGATCTGAGGTCCATGCATTGGGGCAGATCTGAGGTGCATGCGTTGGGGCAGATCTGAGGTCCATACATTGGGGCAGATCTGAGGTCCATGCGTTGGGGCAGATCTGAGGTCCATGTGTTGGGGCAGATCTGAGGTCCATGCGTTGGGTCAGATCTTAGGTCCATGCGTTGGGACAGATCTTAGGTCCATGCGTTGGGGCAGATCTGAGGTCCATGCGTTGGGGCAGATCTGAGGTCCATGCGCTGGGGCAGATCTGAGGTCCATGCGTTGGGGCAGATCTGAGGTCCATGCGCTGGGGCAGATCTGAGGTCCATGCGTTGGGGCAGATCTGAGGTCCATGCGTTGGGTCAGATCTTAGGTCCATGCGTTGGGACAGATCTTAGGTCCATGCGTTGGGGCAGATCTGAGGTCCATGCATTGGGGCAGATCTGAGGTCCATGCATTGGGGCAGATCTGAGGTGCATGCGTTGGGGCAGATCTGAGGTCCATACATTGGGGCAGATCTGAGGTCCATGCGTTGGGACAGATCTTAGGTCCATGCGTTGGGGCAGATCTGAGGTCCATGCGTTGGGGCAGATCTGAGGTCCATGCGCTGGGGCAGATCTGAGGTCCATGCGTTGGGGCAGATCTGAGGTCCATGCGCTGGGGCAGATCTGAGGTCCATGCGTTGGGGCAGATCTGAGGTCCATGCGTTGGGTCAGATCTTAGGTCCATGCGTTGGGACAGATCTTAGGTCCATGCGTTGGGGCAGATCTGAGGTCCATGCATTGGGGCAGATCTGAGGTCCATGCATTGGGGCAGATCTGAGGTGCATGCGTTGGGGCAGATCTGAGGTCCATACATTGGGGCAGATCTGAGGTCCATGCGTTGGGGCAGATCTGAGGTCCATGTGTTGGGGCAGATCTGAGGTCCATGCGTTGGGGCAGATCTGAGGTCCATGCGTTGGGGCAGATCTGAGGTCCATGCGCTGGGGCAGATCTGAGGTCCATGCGTTGGGGCAGATCTGAGGTCCATGCGTTGCGGCAGATCTTAGGTCCATGCGTTGGGGCAGATCTGAGGTCTGTGAGGTGTGAAGTGCAGCTGTCACCAGCAGTGCAGAGGTTAATCGCACACACACGCGCGCATGCATGGGTGTCGCACACTCGCTGGAGGGGTTTGAGCAAACGCAAGAAAGTGACAACGCTGAAGATAAAACAAGAGTCAAGTTTCCATGGAAACTAATTACCTGCCGCCCTCTGGCGCGCGTGAAATGCAACTTATTTCAGAACTTAAAAAAAAATATATATATAGAAAAAAAAGGGGGTAGCCTCCTCCGGGCCCTTTAATAAATATATGTATATATATATATATATATATATATATATATATATATATATATATATATATATAACATTTTTTTTATAAAAAAAGGGGGGGGGTTGCCATACGGGGCCCTGGGCCCTTTAATAAAAAATAAAAATAATATATATATATAAAAAATTATAAAAAAATTAATAAAAAAGGGGGGTTGCCATCCGGGGGCCCTGGGGGCCTCTAGGCCCTTTAATAAAAAATACAAATAATGTATATATATATAAAAAATTATAAAAAAATTAATAAAAAAGGGGGGGGGGGTGCCATCCGGGCCCCTGGGGACCTCTTGTCCCTTTAATAAAAAGAAAAACTTTTTTTTTTTTAAATATCTAAAAACAAATGTAAAAAAAAAAATTATAATTTTTATTTTATTAAAAAGGGGGGGTTGCCATCCAGGCCCCTGGGGACCTCTGGGCCCTTTAATAAACAAAAAAATTTAAATTTGAAATAAAAACATGTTTTATATAAAAAAATAAAATAAAAAAAGGGGGGGTTGCCATCCGGGGCCCTGGGGGCCTCTGGGCCCTTTAATAAAAAATAAAAATAATGTATATAAAAAAAATATATAAAAAAAAGGGGGGATGCCATCCGGGCCCCTGGGGACCTCTTGGCCCTTTAATAAAAACAAAAACTTAAAAAAATATATATATATAAAAACAAATGTAAATTTTTTTTTTTAAAGGGGGGTAGCCATCCAGGGCCCTGGGGACCTCTGGGCCCTTTAATAAACGAAAAAATAAAACATTTAAATTTAATATTTTTTTTATAAAAAATTAAATAAAAAAAGGGGGGGTTGCCATCCGGGACCCTGGGGACCTCCGGGCCCCTTACAGGTGTCCTGCCTGTATCCCCCTGATGGCGGCCCGTTGTGTTGCATTTTCTTTTCGTTGAACCATTTGACCTCTTTCGAACCTTTTACATTTTTTTCTGACGTTTCTCTTCTATCTCACACTCGGATGTTATAATACAGAAGCCGGATAAAACAAAAACGGTGTCTGTCTTCATTTCAGGGCCCGAACCGCCTTGGAGATCAGAATGTCGGCACGACGTAAGAACTTTAAACAACGTATCGCCCTTTAAAGTTTATGGAGATCGTTACGCCGCCATCGCGCCGAGTGATATATATGCGGGAGCGGCGCAACACAGAGACCGCCGACCTGTGAAGACTCAGGAAAGAATCGTAAAAACTTGTTCTGGGAGCCATGAGCTGCGCAGGAACTGAAGCGACTGACGAGACGCAGAATCTGACGATCAGCAGACGCGATCGCTCCGTGTTCGGGGTCGGAGACGCTCTCGCAGGGAGGCGGCGAAGTCGTAACTCAAATGTCCCCCCCCCTCCTCCCCCGCCGATCAGGCGCTCGCTTTACTTTTTATAGTTCAAAACATTTATCGATGTCGGCGTTGCCCAGAGACAGATTCAAACATTTCTCGCTAACCGTAAGTGACGCGCTCGGACCGCGGCGCTGGAAGAGGAGGCCGTTACATCGATGGGGGGTGGCAATGGATTCTCGTGTGCAAAATGTTTATTGAAACGAGAACGTTTGGGAAATTCTCCCGGAGGGGTGGGGGGAGGGGATCAATTATTGCACTGAATGTGTCTATATACAGTGTCCCACAAAAAAGTAAGTACACCCCTCACTACATTGAAACAAAGTGTCATTTCTTCAGTGTTGTCACATGAAAAGATACAAGAAAAGATTTACACAAATGTCACTGAGGGGTGTACTCCTCAACCCTTCCCCCCCTCCATATGCCCCCCTCTGTGACTTCAACGCCACCCTGCCTAACAGGCGATATCTCCGGCTGTGCCGTCTCTTCAGCTAACCCGTAGCGCTCTGGGAATCCTTTGTCACGTTTGAATATTTAAAATGTATCAATGTTTATTTTTAAAACAATGATTTTTATAGGTTGCTCAACCTGCGGCCCTCCAACGACAAGTCCCATGAGGCCTTGCTAGGCTGACGGTCACAAAGCGCGACTCCTAAAGGCAGAGGCATGATGGGAATTGTAGTTTTCGTAACAGCGGGAGGGGCCACCCATTGTAAACGTATAAACTTCCAATAAAAACATTAAAAATAAATAAACTCAATTATAATTCCCTTTAAATGACGTGTATGGATTAGTTCTAGAAACGTCGGACTTTGTTCCCCGCACATTCGCCCGGCGGCGTAGAAAGAGGAAGTTGGCGCCGCGCCCGGGTGGCAAGTTCCTCAATTCCGGACGCTTCATGTTTTAGGGTGGCCGGGAAAAAAGGCTCCTGGGAGACAAAAGACGTCAGACGCGCGATAGCGCGGTCCGCAGGGTGATATATGGCGCCGCCACGGACATAATATCTGCCGCCACTTCAATGTTCTGGAGTGACAGATAACTCCGAGATTGTGGCAGGAGGCCTTGGATGTGACAAACACACCCAGGTAATATAACCCCCATTCCCCGCACCGCGGAACACACTCACAGTCCGGGGGGGGGGGGGGGGTAATCCAATCTATGACATCATACAGAAAAATCACAGAAAGTCAATCTTACTAAATACGAATTTCTCCGGCAGATACCCGGGCTGTCCGGCTGTAATCCGCCGGAGCCGTGGTACGCCCGGTCCCACGCCGCCATCCTCTATAGGGGACCGGCCGTCTCTTCCAGGTTCCGTATTTGGCCAGAGGTGCGGAACCGTTAAGAGCCGTTTCAGAAATATTCGCAAACCCTCAAAAATACTCCGTTCCAGAGTGTTTCCAAGCCTTTTCGAGGGTTTCCGAGATCAGCCGGGCTGTCCCCGAGAATTTCCGAGGCTCTCCCCGCCCCCCCCCCCCCCACCTCTGGCCACAAATGCAGTATTGCATGTCATAGAAGTCAATGCGGAACAAATTATCTTCGTTTCTATTGACTTCTATGGGGAAATTCGCTTTGATATGCGAGTGCTTTGGATTACAAGCGTTCTCCTGGAACGGATTCCGCTGTACTGGACATGTGCAATTCATTTCAGTCCGAATGTAAGTCCAGATACATTTTCGGTTATTCGGAGATTTGGACGTATCCAAATATCCAGATGAAATAGTAACACATTTTGTTGGAATTCATTGAAATTAGTTTTCGTATATTCTTTTTTTTTTCCATGGGGGGGGTGCTTTGGGTGCAGGGGGGGTTCTGCCCCCCCCACCACCACAAAGAACCTTGTCCCCATGTTGATGGGGACAAGGGCCTCTTCCCCACAACCCTGGGCGGTGGGATTCGGGGTCTGCAGGTGGGGGGGGTCTATCAGAATATGGATGTCCCCCTTTAACAAGGGGGCTGCAAGCTCCTGCCCCCCCATGTGAATGAGTAGGGGACCCTATAATTATTTAACAAGGGGTAAGTTTCAGGGTGGGGGGGGGGTGTATTGTACTGGGGGCATAATGTGGGGGGGCTGGATTTGTGGGAGGAGGGGGAATTTGACAGAGGCTTTTGATAGGCAGCGACGAGGCAAATTGTGTTAGGAGAATTGGGGGGTAGAAATTGTGCTATGGGGGGGGGGGGGGTTGGGGGGATAGAATTTGTGCTAGGATGGGGGAATGGGGGGGGATAGAATTTGTGGTAGGAGGGGGAATGGGGGGTAGAATTTGTTCTAGGAGGGGGGAATGGGGGGGTAGAATTTATGGTAGGAGGGGGAATGGGGGGGATAGAATTTGTGGTAGGAGGGGTAATGGGGGGGATAGAATTTGTGGTAGGCGGGGGAATGGGGGGGATAGAATTTGTGGTAGGAGGGGGAATGGGGGGATAGAATTAGTGGTAGGAGGGGGAATGGGGGGATAGAATTTGTGGTAGGAGGGGGAATGGATGGGATAGAATTAGTGATAGGAGGGGGAATTGGGGGGGGGGGGTAGAATTTGTGGTAGTTGGGGGAATGGGGGGGGGGGGTAGAATTTATTCTGGGGTGGGGGGGGGGCAGAATAGTTGGGGGGAGAAGGAATCTTTGCATCTTTATTCCAGATGAATATTGGTTTGCAGGTGGAATTTATACTTTGCAGAGGAGGGGGGGGGGGATTGCGGGGTAGGCGGGGGAATGGGGGGGGGTAGAATGGGTGAGCGTGCAGATTTTATTTTGGAGGGGGGGGATTATTCTGAGACATAATTCTCACGGGGGGGGGGGGGTTATCATCTTCACCCTGAGCACTAGACCACCTTGTCCCGGCGCGGTGCGTATATCCCCCCCCCCCGCACACAATGATTTGGAGGGCTCCCGCCCCTTTAAATAGCATCCCCGGGAAATTCTCTGTGCCAGATCTGGCAGTCTGGGGGCGGCCGGGGGGGATAAATCGAGACGCTCCGTATATGTCGCGTGACGACGTCTGCAGCAACCCGGGTCCCTAAGTTGTTGATGCCGCTGAAGAAATCTGCGCTGGTCGCCATGACAACAGGATTCCGTTGTCTTTCTCGCAGTCGCACAAATGATGCACAAAAACTCCCAATAATAGCAGCACTGATGCAATTCCGGGCACGAGAGAGAAAAAAAGGAAAAAAAGAAAAGAAGGAATTTATCGTCTTCTACAGCCTGGCGCGCGAATCGCCGGGACGCGAAACGTGACGACCGTGTCCAGAATAGGACGTTGCAAAAAAGGAAAATGAAGCTTCGCCGCCCTCATTGTGAGGACGCCGTACTAAATATATCCGCCGATTAAAATAATTGTTCTATGCAACACGGAACGCTATCGGTCACGGCGACCGCGATAAACCCCTCCCCCCCCCACACGATGACCATCAATTTACAGAAAAGCTCCCAAAAAAAAAAAAAACGCACTCGTTGAAAGCAAATATCGCGATATATCGTTTATCGGCGCAAACGTCTCCCAGGCTTTATATGTCCGATATAAGGATGTGATCGTTAACCCTTTAGCGCTGGCGCGCGCCGGCCCTTTAAGAGGCTTCTAAAGTGGAACGGAACCCGTTTAAAGGGTTTTTCTCTCCACGTTGGGGGTCACTCTTCAGAGGGCATTTGACAGGCAGTGAGGAGGCGTTGTATTACCCCCCCCAAACAGCCTGCTTTAACCCTTTGCATCCCGCAGTAGCACATGGCTTGCGGTTGAAGGGTGGCGGGGGGAGGGGTATAATTCCCACCGCGGCCCCCGCTTGTGTACACCCCCGCCCACTGCCTCTGCAGCAAAAATGGGGGGAGTAAAAACGCAGCTCAACTGCCAGGGTTTTACGCCCCTCCCAACCGCAAGCGTGTGCTCTCAACCAAACTGTCAGGTCATTGAATGGCCGGGGTCATAACCGATCACCTGCAGGTCGGGGGCCGGGAGAGCAGCTGACTTGGACCTGACTAGCCGTGTTTGGGGGGGAAGAAGAATGGTGACTATGACCCCAAGAGCCCCATCCCTACAGTAACACAGGAGAGGGGGAAACATGAGGATTCGGGGGGTTCCTCTGATAAAGGTCCAGGCCGACTTTTCCGCATTGAGGGGCCAATGGGCGGGGCCACGTATTGTAAGAACTTGGAGGAGAACCTTTTTCCCTCAGACAGAACACTGAAGACGGGTGGGGGATGGGTCTTCCAGCATGACAGTGGCAACATACCGCATACCGCCAAGGCAACACAGTAGTAGCTCAAGAAGGAGCACATGAAGGTCATGGAGTGGCCTAGCCAGTCTCCAGACCTTAATCCCATAGAAAATGTATGGAGGAGGAGCTGAGACTTCGAGGTGCCAAGAAACCTTCAGGATTTAGAGAAGATCTGTAAAGAAGATAAAATCCCTCCTGAGATGTGTGGAGACCTGATCACCAACCACAAGAAACGTCTGACTTCTGTGCTTCCCAACAAGGAACCTCCCCCAACTACTAAGGAACCTCCCCCAACTACTAAGGAACCTCCCCCAACTACCAAGGAACCTCCCCCAACTACTAAGGAACCTCCCCCAACTACTAAGGAACCTCCCCCAATCACTAAGGAACCTCCCCCAACTACTGAGGAACCTTCCCCAACCACTAAGGAACCTCCCCCAACTACTGAGGAACCTCCCCCAACTACTAAGGAACCTCCCCCAACTACTAAGGAACCTCCCCCAACAAGGAACCTCCCCCAACTACTAAGGAACCTCCCCCGACTACTAAGGAACCTCCCCCAACTACTAAGGAACCTCCCCCAACTACTAAGGAACCTCCCCCAACAAGGAACCTCCCCCAACTACTAAGGAACCTCCCCCAACTACTAAGGAACCTCCCCCAACTACCAAGGAACCTCCCCCAACTACTAAGGAACCTCCCCCAACTACTAAGGAACCTCCCCCAACTACCAAGGAACCTCCCCCAACTACTAAGGAACCTCCCCCAACTACTAAGGGGGGTCAAATACTTATTCTCCTCCATTTATAACATTTGTATCATGTGATCTCTCTGGATTTTTGGTTGATCTTCTGTCTCTATCATATAAAATGCACCGAAATTATAGACCCTTCATTTCTATGTAACAATCTGCAGGGGAGACGATCATTACCCCCCCCCCCCCCATTGTAATGGACCAATAGGGAGCCGACAAGGGAAGCTCATTGCTGAGATTTACATTCACGTGAAGCTGATGAGGATCTCATCCGAGGAAAACTAAAAAGGCAAACAAAGCCGCGTGAGCGCCAAATCCCGGGAGACGTCTAATATCCCCGGAGAGATCCGTCCAGGAAATCTTATCTCATCTACAGCGGATGCCGGGGGTGAGTATATATATATGTGTGTATATTTATTTATTTATATATTTATATATATATTTCTTTCTTTCTTTCTTTCTTTCTATATATATATATAAAGAAATTAATTATATATGTGTATTTATTTATTTATTTATATATTTATATATATATATATATATATTTCTTTCTTTCTTTCTATATATATATACATAGCGGATACCTGGGTGAGTGTAATATATATAAATATGTAAATAAATATATAAATAAATATACATATATAAATATATATACTCACCCTGGTATCCGCTATGTATGTATATATATATATATATATATATATATATATATATATATATATATATATATATATTGATATATATATATTTCTTTATATATATAAATATATATATATATATAAATATATATATAAAATGTATTTCTTTATATATATATATATATATATATATATATATATATATATATATATAAATAAAGAAATATATATATCAATATATATATATATATATATATATATATATATATATATATATATACATAACGGATACCGGGGTGAGTATATATATATTTATATATGTATATTTATTTATATATTTACACACACACACACATATATATATATATATACTCACCCCGGTATCCGCTATGTATATATATATATATAGAAATACATTTTATATATATTTATATAAATAAATATACATATATAAATATATATACTCACCTCCCGGCATCCGCTATAATATATAAATAAATAAATATATATATATATATATATATATATATATATATATATATATATATATATATATATATATATATATGTATATTTACAAGTAAAAATACATATTTATTTGCTAGAAAATTACTTAGACCCCCCCAAACATTATGGGCCAGATCCACAAAGAAGTTACTCCGGCGTATCTTCTTTCTGTATTCAGAAAACAAGATACGCCGGAATTTTGCTAAGATCCGACTGGCGTAAGCCTCTTACGCCGTCGTATCTTAGCAAAATTTTCCGCTGGGTGGAGATCGCGTCGTTTTCCGCGTCGGGTATGCTAATTAGCTGTTTAGGGCGATCCACGAAGGTACGCGCGTTCGTCGCATTCTCGGCTTTTCGTGTCGCAAAGTTATGGCTGCTATTTAGGTGGTGTAACAATAGACAGCCCATGTTAAAGTATGGCCGTCGTTCCCGCGTCGAATTTCTATTTTTTGTTTGTGTAAGTCGTCCGGGAATACGAAAGTACGTTACGCATGTCGCCGTTCAAAAAAATTACGTCGGGGCGACGTCATTTCGCGCAAAGCACGGCGGGAAATTTCAAAACGGAGCATGCGCAGTACGTCCGGCGCGGGAACGCGCCTAATTTAAATGGTACACGCCCCATTTGAATTAGGCAGGCTTGCGCCGGACGGCTTTACGCTACGCCGCCTCAAGTTTACACGCAAGTGCTTTGTGAATCAAGCACTTACGCCGAAAACTTGCGGCGGTGTAACGTAAACGGCGCAGGTACCTGAATCTGGCCCATGGTGTCGGTCGGATGTTCTAAGAAGATTCAACGGAGCAGCTAAACTGTACGGCGCCGCCATCGTACATTTCCGAATGCTCCGCCCACAAGCTATAGATACACTAATAATAATTACATTTATGAATTATTATTACCAGTCAACTAGCATTCGAATTCTTCCATAGCCTATGGGCGGAGCATTTGAGCATAAATGTCCGCTCGCGAAATTCGGAGGAAAACGAATGCACCTGTCTAATAAAAACACGATTTTTTTTGGTACAATGTAAAAGATGATGTTACGCCGAGTAAATAAATAAAAAAAAAGTTTGCATTTTTTTTTAAATCTCGTTGGTGGAATGACGACAAACTACGATACTTTATCTTTAAATGTATTTTTTTAATTGTCGTAGTTTGTCGCTATCCCACGAGCGGGCGCAATTTTAAAGCGTGACATGTTGGGTATCTATTTACTTGACGTAACTTCATCTTTTACCCCAAAATTTCCGGAGCCCTCGGCCCTGATGCGAGCAGTGGGAGGGGTTATGCAAATATCAAAACGCCTTGTCGGGGGAGGAGGGGGGGCGGTGTGGGGCGGGTGTCATTCTGGAGGAGTGGTCCTAGGCAGGCTGCATTTGCATAGGTACCGCCCACATCTGATGCTGAGCCTCCATGTTCGAAAGAACTGAAATGCAATGAATGAAAGGGGCGGGGCCAGTCAAGCTGGAGCCCTCAGTTCTGATGCAAGCAGTGGGAGGAGTTATGCAATTATCAAAATGCCTTGACTAGCGGGTGTCAGTCTGGGGGAGTGGGCGGTCCTAGGTAGGATGTATTTGCATAGGTTACGCCCACATGTGATGCTGAGCCTCCATGATTGGAAGAACTGGAAATCCAATGAATGGAAGGGGCGGGGCCAGTCAACCTGCAGCCCTCCGTCCTGATGCAAGCAGTGGGAGGAGTTATGCAAATATCAAAATGCCTTGATGGCTGTGTATCGGTGACAGGTGCACTTTATCGCAGGTAGAAGCCTGAGTCCCGCGCCGCTCGATTATGAAAAACACATAAGTGCCTTTCCCGCCGGCAGCTGCACGTTTCAGTCTCTCTCTTCGCAACAATCTCCAGCAAATAATCGCCGGGAGGCCGCGTGGGACTTCGGCCAATCACATTTGGCTCTGGTCCACCCTGTAAATTAGTAAAGCATCCCGAGTCCCCCCCCCCTCTCCCGCCAATGAGACGGGATTGCAGTAATCTGACCGGGTCGCCCTTGCCCTGAAATGACCCGAGATTACCAGCGGAGAGCGGCGATGGTGAGAGGTGAAGGACGGACACGAACGAGCGAACGCACTTCTAGAACACGGGAACGGCGTAACGCGCAGACGCTGCGTCCTCGCAGAACAAAACCGTCCTCATTACAGCTGTGCAGAGCGACTGAGCCAAGGACAGTAAAACGATCGCTTGCAAGAAATCAGTTGGTGTGCGTTGCGTAAGAATACACAAAAAACGCACAAAAAAATGCACATCAAAACAGCGCACGGCTACTGCACAGGGATGCGTTCATTTGTGACATTTCAATAAAGCTAAAACAAAAAAAAAGGGGGAAAAGTTGACTCTCCATTGTAAGGACTGTAATGCATGTCTGCGGGTGGGGGCAGCCCTACTCTCTTTGCGCCGCTTCTCCCAACTTTACGATCGAGAAGTGCGTACTCATAATGTCACAGAAGGTCACCTGACCCCACGATAAAAAAGGAGCCGTCTACTCGGTGTCATCCATTACAATGAATCTTTATTGGCTACACGATCGGATCGGGTGCAGCAGATAACACGCTGACGCGTTTCGTCAGAAGCTATACTCCTAGCTTCCGCTCAAACGTGTTAGCTTGTTATGTGCTGCACCCGATCCGATCGTGTAGCCAATAAAGATTCATTGTAATGGATGACACCGAGTAGACGGCTCCTTTTTTATCGTGGGATCAGGTGACCTTCTGTGACATTATGAGTACGCACTTCTCGATCTGCGCTCCAGCAGAAGCTATGATCAAGGCTTCTGACGAAACGTGGAGGGTGAGGAGGAGGGTGAAGCGGAGAGAGAGGTGGAAGGGGAGGCGGAGGTGGAGGGGGAGGGTGAAGTGGAGGGTGGGGAAGAGGGCGTGAAGCAGAGGGAGAGGCGTAAGGTTAGGAGAAGGGTGAGGTGGGGGGTGAGGCGGAGGGTGATGCGGAGGTAAGGCAGATGGTGAGGAGTAGGGTGGGGAGGAGGATGAAGCGAAAAGTGAGGAGGAGGGTGAGGAGGAGGGTGGGGAGGAGGATGAAGCGAAAAGTGAGGAGGAGGGTGAGGCAGAGGGTGCGGAGGAGGTTGGGGAGGAGGATAAAGCGGAGGGTGAGGAGGAGGGTGGGGAGGAGGAAGATGAAGCGGAGGGTGAGATGGAGGGCGAGGAGGAGGGTGATGAGGTGGGCGAGGAGGACGGTGAGGAGGAGGGCGAGGAGGAGGGTGAGGAGGAGGGCGATGAGGACGGCAGGTCGGAGGGCGAGGATGAGGATGAAGCGGAGGATGACGAGGAGGGTGAGGAGGAGGGCAAGGTGGAGGGTGAGGAGGAGGGCGGGGCTGAGGTTGAGGAGGAGGGTGAAGCGGAGGAGGGTGAGGCAGAGGGTGAGGAGGAGGGTGGGGAGGAGGATGAAGCGGAGGGTGAGGAGGAGGGTGAAGAGAAGGCGAGGAGGACGGCGAGGCGGAGGGTGAGGAGGAGGGCGAGGAGGAGGGTGAGGAGGAGGGCGATGAGGACGGCAGGTCGGAGGGCGAGGATGAGGATGAAGCGGAGGATGACGAGGAGGGTGAGGAGGAGGGCAAGGTGGAGGGTGAGGAGGAGGGCGAGGCGGAGGGCGAGGAGGAGGGTGAAGCGGAGGAGGGCGAGGCGGTGGGCGAGGAGGAGGTGAACAACCAGGTAAAATATAAGCAAAATATTAATTCCAGTCTATAGGTGCTGCTGTTCTCCTCGGCATGCGCAGCCGTCTTCCTTCTAAAGCTCATTTACACCTACGCTGCTCGCTGCATGGATTGAGGAACGCGTGACTCACAGCCCTAAACGAGGCTCGCCGGGGGGTGACCTTCCATATACAGCTCTACAGAATGCCATCTATCTATCTATCTATCTATCTATCTATCTATCTATCTATCTATCTATCTTTCTATCTATCTATCTATCTATCTATCTATCTATCTATCTATCTATCTATCTATCTATCTATCTATCTTTCTATCTATCTATCTATCTATCTATCTATCTATCTATCTATCTATCTATCTATCTATCTATATTTCTATCTATCTATCTATCTATATTTCTATCTATCTATCTATCTATCTATCTATCTATCTATCTATCTATCTATCTATCTATCTTTCTATCTATCTATCTATCTATCTATCTATCTATCTATCTATCTATCTATCTATCTATCTATCTATCTATCTATCTATCTATATTTCTATCTATCTATCTATCTATCTATCTATATTTCTATCTATCTATCTATCTATCTATCTATCTATCTATCTATCTATCTATCTATCTCTCTATTTCTCTTTCATGTCTATGTATCTGAGTATATTTTGCACGGTATGTATGGAATTCTCTGTGTATACATTACATGTATGAATGGACATGAGTCACATGACCAGATCCTTTAGCCGTTCGGCACGATTGAATGCCGAGGTGATTCTGTGCCGCCGCCGCCACTTCCTATACATGTTTATATTTACATCTTCCCCCCGGTCCTGAATGACTCGTTCACAGGCGGCAGCGGCGGCACAGATGCAGAAGGATGAATAGGCAAGGCAGGAGCAGAATGACCCGACCTTTAGCCAGTCGGCACGATTAGAATGCCGAGGTGGTTCTGTGCCGCCACCGCCGCTTTCTACACATTTATATTTACATCTTCCCCCGGTCCTGAATGAGTCGTTTCCTAGGCAGCAGCCGCGGCCGTCACTCAATTCTGCATTATTGAACATCAAGGCCATTCTGCGCCGTCGCCGCCTCCTACACATCGTTCTTGTCTACATCTCCTCCTCGTCCAGGAAAGAGTCATTTGTGGGCAACGGCGGCGGCGCAGAACGACCCGAGCCTTCTTTAACCCTTGTGTTTACAAGTTAAAATCAGTATTTTTTGCTAGAAAATTACTTAAAATCCGCAAACATATAGGCCCGGATTCACATACATCGGCGCATATTTATGCCGCCGTAGCGTACGCTGACGCAGCGCAGAGAGGCAAGCACCGAATTCACAAAGCACTTGCCACCAAATCTGCGCTGGGTTTCTTAGGCGTAAGTCCTCGTAAGTGGAAGTGGGCGCGTGAGACATGCTAATGAGGCGTGACCCTATGCAAATGATGGGCCGAGCGCCATAAAGATACGAATAACGAACAGCGCATGCGCCGTCCCGTGGATGCATCACAGTGCGCATGCTCAGAATCACGTCGGAATTACTTCCTAAGATACGTCGGATAACTGCCTACGACGTGAACGGAACCTACGCCTAGTCATATTCACGTACTACGTAAACGGCGTAAAATACGACGGCTTGTGTTCCCTGGTCCATACCTTTGCATGAGTTGCGCCTCCTATATGGGGAATAACTTTACGCCGGACGTACGACTTACGCAAACTGCGTATATTATGCGCCGGGCGCAAGTACGTTCCTGAATCGACGTATCTCCCTCATTTCCATATTTGAATAGGAAACCAATGGGAGCGCCACCTACGTCCAGCGTAAATATGCGCCCACGATACGCCGGCGTAGGAAAGTTACGTCAGTCGGATGAAGCCTATTTTCAGGCGTATCTTGGTTTCAGAGTCCGGCGCACAGATACGACGGCGCATATTTACACTTACACACGTAAGTGCTTTGTGAATCCGGGCCATAGTTTTTAGCAGAGAATCTAGAGAATAAAATGGCGATTGTTGCAATATTTTATGTCACACGGTATTTGTGCGGCGGTGTTTCAAACGCAACTTTTTGGGAAAAATTTACTTTCATGAATTTTAAAAAAATGAAAAAGTAAAGTTAGCCCAATTTGTTGGCATAATGTAAAAGATGATGTTGCGCCGAGTAAATGGATACCAAGCATGTCGCGTTTTATAATCGCACGCACTTGTGGAATGGCGACAAACTCCGGTACCTAAAAATCTCCATAGGCGACGCTTTAAACTTTTTTTTTCGGTTACCAGGTTTGAGTTACAGAGGAGGTCTAGTGCTAGAATTATTGCTCTCGCTCTGACAATCGCGGCGATACCTCACGTGTGTGATTTGAACACCGTTTTCATATGCGGGCGCGACTTCCGTATGCGTTTTCTTTGTTGCGCAAGCTCCCGGGGAGGGGGGCGCATTAAAAAAAAAAAATCTTATTTATTTTATTTCTTTTTATAATATTAAATAGTTTTTCTTTTTTTTTTTTTACATTTTGATCACTTTTATTGCTGTCACAAGGAATGTAAACATCCCTTGTGACAGTAATAGGTGGTGACAGGTACTCTTTATGGAGGGATCGGGGGGGACTAAAAGACCCCTAATCCTTCCTTTGCACTTCAAAGTATTCAGATCGCCGAAAACGGCGATTCTGAATACTGGGCCAGATTCAGATAGAGATACGACGGCGTATCTCTTGATACGACGTCGTATCTCTGAGTTCCGTCGGTCGTATCTATGCGCTTGATTCATAGAATCAGGTTACGCATAGATATCCCCAAGATCCGACAGGTGTAAGTGACTTACACCGTCAGATCTTAGGCTGCAATTCCAGGCCGGCCGCTAGGTGGCGTTTTGGTTTATTTACGCGACGAATATGCAAATGACGATTTTCGGCAATTCAGAAACGAACGACCGCCCGGCGCATTTTTTTTTACGTCATTTGCGTCCGGCGTATAGTTACCCCTGCTATGTGAGGGGTATCCTATGTTAAGTATAGCCGTCGTTCCCGCGCCGAGTTTTTAAATTTTACGTCGTTTGCGCAAGTCGATTCAGAAAAGAGCTGGACGTAAGTTACGCTCACGTCGAAACCAATGACGTCCTTGCGACGTCATTTGGAGCAGTGCACGCTGGGAAAGTTTACGGACGGCGCATGCGCAGTTCGTTCGGCGCGGGGACGCGCCTGATTTTAATTTTACACGCCCCCTAGCCGCGGAATTTGAATTCCGCCAGGTGATTTTCGATACGCGCCGCAACTTTAGAGGCAAGTGCTTTCTCTGAATAAAGCACTTGCCTCAAAAACTTGCGCCGGCGTAACGTAAATCAGATATCCGCTGACCTATCTGAATCTGGCCCACTGTGTACTTTTTTTAAATCCGGCGCCATTGGCAGCCAAGAAACCCAGAAGTGACGTCACTACGTCGCTTCCGTGTTACCATTGCGGAGACGGAATCAAAGGCGTTTACGGCTTAGTGTCAGTCTGCGCCTGGACGCCAGAGGCGCCGAAAGGAGGATCGGGTCTCCCGGTGGGACGGGAGGCCCGGTCAGAGCGGCGAGAGGTGGCGGGAGGGGGGGGGGGATGTCCCCTCCGGCATAACAACCGAGCGGCTTTTTAGCCGCATCGGTTGTTATGTCTGGATAGCCGATCGCCGGCTCTAAACAACGGTACCGGGATGATGCCTGCAGCTGCCGATCATCATCCCGGTATAACCCCCGAAAAGCCGAGGACGCCTATATGCGTACGCTCGGCGTGAAAGGGATTATCCTGAGTGAATGATCGCGTACAGTACAAATCTCATATGGATAGGGGCGTGTCATTACAAGTGGCGCCGGGCCAAGAGGCGCAGCGCGGCAGGGGATTATTTTTAGCCTATCGGTTGCCCGCGTTTTGCCCAGATTGCGGGAATAGTCTGATTGGATGGCACAGCCACTTGTTTTATATAATTGACGGGATCCCAGCTTCCCTCTTCGTATCGGAGCCACAGACGTGTCAAGAGCAGAATGTCGCCCCCATGTGGAGGGGCGGTGTACAGGACATCTAATCCCCTCCCCTCCCCCGCAGAGACCCACGATGGACATTGCAGATGTGCGGGAAGATTTTCATTTCTTCCGCAGGTTGTCTGGAAGAGTTTTCCTCTCGCGCTGAAACACCTTTCTGGAAACAGGAAGAGAGGAAGACAATGGAGTGGGGGGGGAGGGGGGGTGAAGGAGGGGGGGCGGGAGGGAGACGTGGGCGAATGGCAGCGCAAAGACACTCCGCTAATGGACTCAAAGCGAGAGAACAATTTATCTCTCTATCACTAACACAACAAACCAGATCCACCGCAACCAGGCAAACAGATACAAAGTAACGTACCCCCGGGGGGGGGGGGCGCGGCACGCCATTCGCTGCGCCGGATTCTCTGCGCGATATTCGGGAGAACTTTATTATCTCGATATCTGAGGCGATCGATTGGATCAATGTTTTCACCCCGGAGATTCACATAAGATTCCACTACAGAAAGGAGCGAATCTCGGGAAGAAGACATAGAAAATCGACTCCGAAGTAATTTTTGATCAACAGTTGTGGAATGTCACATGATGTCATCAGTCTGCTGCAGGCAGGAGGAGGCATTTCCTCAGTCTCCCCTCCCCCAGTGATCAGACTGTACGTTGTAACTTTGTAGAATGAGGAGGAGGAGGCATTTCCTCAGTTGCCCCCCCCCCCCAGTGATCAGACTGTACATTGTAACTTTGTAGAAGGAGGAGGAGGCATTTCCTCAGTCGTCCCCCCCAGTGATCAGACTGTACATTGTAACTTTGCAGAAGGAGGAGGAGACATTTCCTCAGTCTCCCCTCCCCCCAGTGATCAGACTGTACATTGTAACTTTGTAGAAGGAGGAGGCATATAAATTTCCCAGGAAGGCAATTTCCACTTCTGCGCGTTTTTTTTATTTAATTTCCATCGTTCTGTAAATGTCGCCGCCGATAAGACAGGTAGTAATCATTAATTAGCGCCTGGAAGCGGCCGGCCTCCCCGCGGGGGAAGCTCGTTCATTACTCCGCGTTGTTGATAATTAATACGGCGGAATACCCGAGCGACGACTTCCCTTCCACTTCAATTAACTCTCCCGATTCCCCTCGACTGAGCCGCCATCCAGAGGGAACCACTAGGATCTGAGGGGGGGGGGAAGGGGGGTCCCTAGACGGACAATCTGCCAATCAGATCCGAGCAAGCGGAAAAAGGAACTCTGACTACAGGAAATATTAAAGTGGACCTGTCATTAACCACTTCAGCCCCGGAAGATTTGGCTGCCCAATGACCGGCCCATTTTTTTTGTGATTCGGCACTGCGTTGCTTTAACTGACAATTGCGCGGTCGTGCGACGTGGCTCCCAAACAAAATTGGCGTCCTTTTTTCCCCACAAATAGAGATTTATTTTGGTGGTATTTGATCACCTCTGCGGGTTTTGTTTTTTGCGCTATAAACAAAAATAGAGCGACAATTTTGAAAAAAAACACAATGGCCCGGATTCACAAAGGAGTTACGGCGGTGTATCTCCAGATACGCCGTCGTAAGTCTGAGTGTGAGGCGTCGCATCACTGCGCCTGATTCATAGAATCAGATACGCCTCACTGTTGCCTAGATACGAGCGGCGTAAGTCTCCTACGCCGTCGTATCTTGGTGTGCATATTTACGCTGGCCGCTAGGTGGCGCTTCCGTAGATTTACTCGTAGAATATGCAAATGAGCTAGATACGCTGATTCAGAAACGTACGTGCGCCCGGCGCATTGATTTACGTTGTTTACGTTAGGCTTTTTTCGGCGTAAAGTTACCTCTGCTATATAAGGAGTAGCCAATGTTAAGTATGGATGTCGGGCCAGCGTCGAATTTTGCGTCGTTTACGTCGTTTGCGTAAGTCGTACGCGAATAGGGCTGTGCGTAAGTTACATTCACGTCTAAAGCAATGACTATTTGCGGCATAATTTGGAGCATGCGCACTGGGATACTTTCACGGACGGCGCATGCGCCGTTCGTTAGGAGCGTCAATTACGTGGGGTCACGAGTCATTAACATAGAACACGCCCACTACCAGCCTACTTTGAAATAGGCGGGCTTACGCCGGCCCATTTACACTACGCCGACGTAACTTAGGGCGCATGTTCTTTCAGAATACGGGACCTGCCTCACTAAGTTACGGCGGCGTATCGTATATGAGATACGCTACGCCCGCCTAAAGATAGGCGATTCTATCTGAATCTGGCCCAATATCTTTTAATTTTTGCTATAATAAATATCCCCCAAAAATATATAAAAATATATATTTTTCCTCAGTTTAGGCCGGTACATATTCTTCTACATATTTTTGGTAAAAAAAAAAAAAATCGCAGTATATTGATTGGTCTGCGCAAAAGTTACAGAAGAAGTACGTTGCTGATACGCCGGCGTACTTTCAAATTTGCCGCGTCGTATCTTTAGTTTAAATCCTCAAACCAAGATAGGACGGCTTCTGGCTTCGATCCGACAGGTGTACGGCTTCGTACGCCTTCGGATCGTAGGTGTAATACTTAGGCGCCCACTGGGTGGAGTTTGCGATGTTTTCCGCATCGGGTATGCTAATTAGCTGTTTACGGCGATCCACGAAGGTACGCGCGGTCGTCGCATTCTCTTACGTCGTCACTAGTCGGCTTTTCCCGGCGTAAAGTTACAGCTGCTATTTCATGGCTTATATTTAGACTTGCCATGTTAAAGTATGGCCGTCGTTCCCGCGTCGAATTAAAATAAAAACATTTCGTAAGTCGTCCGGGAATAGGAAAGGACGTAACACACGTCGCCGTTCTAAAAATTACGTCGGTGCGACGTCATTTCGCGCAAAGCACAGCGGGAAATTACAAAACGGAGCATGCGCAGTACGTTCGGCGCGGGGACGCGCCTAATTTAAATGATAGTCTCAAAAATATTCCAACTGCACACCTTCCAGGAAAATGGCCAATAAGTAAAAGGGTGCTGAAGTGATTACCAGCTGGGAACCGAAAAGCAAATCATATAAACATATTCGCCAGCACACCCAGGATCATTTAAAAAAACGTCCAAAAAATGTTAACGTAACGTAAATGCAATATGTTATTTTACGCGAATTCTACGTGAATCTGGCCCTAAGCGTCTACAAAATCGGGGATAGATTTATGGCATTTTTATTATTATTATTTTTTTTTTATTGGTAATGGCGGCGATCTGCAATTTTTATCGTGACTGCGACATTGCGGCGGACGCATTAGACACTTGACGCTATTTTGGGACCATTGTCATTTATACAGCGATCAGTGCCCTAAAAATGCACTGATTACTGTGTAGGTGACACTGGCAAGGAAGGGGTTAAGTGTGTCCTAGGGAGTGATTCTAACTGTGGGGGGGCGTGGCTACGAGTGACACGACAGCGATCACTGCTCCCAATGACAGGAATCAGTAGATCCCTGCAATGTCACTAGGCAGAACAGGGAAATGCCTTGTTTACATAGACGTCTCGCCATTCTGTCGCTCCGTGACGCGATCACCCGGCTGACATCGAGTCCGCGGGACCCGTGGGACTGTAAACATCCCTTGTAATAGGAATACATTGTGACTGGTCCTCTTTATGGAGAGAGGCGGGGTCAATAAGACGACCACATCGCTCCTCCAGGCTGGAGAGCATGAGATCGCCAATCTCATGGTGACAGCCGCGATCGCGGCTTTGTTTACTTCCGGGAACCCGAGCGTGACATTGTAACGTCACGCCCGGGCCTCTGGTCACCGGAAATCTCTATGGTTGTCATATGGTGCCGGCTGATTCTTTCTCCGGACCTCCGATGGCGCGGAAAACCCGGAGAAGCACCGGATGGCGTCGGGAGAGGGGGGACGCCTTAAGAACGATCAATCAGCGGAACTGCCGCTATGATCGTTCTTATGGTGCACAGAATTTCCGGCTGCAAAGAATAATATCTGAATGATGCCTGTAGCTGCACCCATCATTCAGATAACCCTCCCCCCCCGGAAATTCCAGGACCAGGGGCGTCATTAGGGGTGGGCTGGGGAGGCTGGAGCCCCGAATGGGTAGCCGAAAAGCCCCGAGTCTCGGGCATGCAGCAGTTTATGACTAGCCCCGACTGCCGCCGAGCAGGGACCGTTCTGTTGCCGAGCGTGGCCGAGAGACACAGCAGGTCCCGCCTTCTGGAACCTGCAGCGCCTATGATGGACGTCCTACTGGTCCAATCCGGGACCGCGGGACGTGTGACGTCCATCATAGGCGCTGCAAGCTCAGAAGGCGGGAATTACAATTCCGCCCGGCGCGCCATGATGTCACATCTCTGCTCGGTTCAGCGGCTCCCCTCCTCGTCTCCTGAGCCTGGCTGCATCTGGATGACAGGGTCAGGCACATTTGGCGCGCCAGCGCCGCACCCCACATCCCAGCTCCCTGCTCCGTTCAGCGGCTCTCCTCTCCTCCTCGGCTCCTGAGCCTCCTCGAGTCCCCTGGCTGCATCTCTACCACGGCTGAGGTAGGTCAGTGTTAGTGTATGTAGGTCAGTGTAGGTAGGTCAATGTTAGTGTATGTAGGTCAGTGTAGGTAGGTCAGGTGAGTGTATGTAGGTCAGTGTATGCAGGTCAGGTCAGTGTATGCAGGTCAGGTCAGTGTACGTAGGTCAGTGTATGTGGGTCAGGTCAGTGTAGGTAGGTCAGTGTAGGTAGGTCAGGTCAGTGTATGCAGGTCAGTGTATGCAGGTCAGTGTATGTAGGTCAGGTCAGTGTATGCAGGTCAGGTCAGTGTAGGTAGGTCAGGTCAGTGTATGTAGGTAAGGTCAGTGAAGGTAGGTCAGGTCAGTGTATGTAGGTCAGGTCAGTGTATGTAGGTAAGGTCAGTGAAGGTAGGTCAGGTCAGTGTATGTAGGTCAGGTCAGTGTATGCAGGTCAGGTCAGTGTATGTAGGTAAGGTCAGTGAAGGTAGGTAGGTCAGTGTAGGTAGGTCAGGTCAGTGTATGCAGGTCAGGTCAGTGTATGTAGGTAAGGTCAGTGAAGGTAGGTCAGGTCAGTGTATGCAGGTCAGGTCAGTGTATGCAGGTCAGGTCAGTGTAGGTAGGTCAGGTCAGTGAAGGTAGGTCAGGTCAGTGTATGTAGGTCAGGTCAGTGTATGTAGGTCAGTGTTGGTAGGTCAGGTCAGTGTATGTAGGTCAGGTCAGTGTATGCAGGTCAGGTCAGTGTATGCAGGTCAGGTCAGTGTAGGTAGGTCAGGTCAGTGTATGTAGGTCAGGTCAGTGTATGTAGGTCAGGTCAGTGTATGTAGGTCAGGTCAGTGTAGGTAGGTCAGTGTATGTAGATCAGGTCAGTGTAGGTAGGTCAGGTCAGTGTATGCAGGTCAGGTCAGTGTATGCAGGTCAGGTCAGTGTAGGTAGGTCAGTGTATGTAGGTCAGTGTAGGTAGGTCAGGTCAGTGTATGTAGGTCAGGTCAGTGTAGGTAGGTCAGTGTATGTAGGTAGGTCAGTGTATGTAGGTCAGGTCAGTGTAGGTAGGTAGGTCAGTGTCTGTAGGTCAGGTCAGTGTATGTAGGTCAGGTCAGTGTAGGTAGGTCAGGTCAGTGTAGGTAGGTCAGTGTATGCAGGTCAGGTCAGTGTAGGTAGGTCAGGTCAGTGTATGTAGGTCAGGTCAGTGTATGTAGGTCAGGTCAGTGTATGCAGGTCAGGTCAGTGTATGTAGGTCAGGTCAGTGTAGGTAGGTCAGTGTATGTAGGTCAGGTCAGTGTAGGTAGGTCAGTGTATGTAGGTCAGGTCAGTGTAGGTAGGTAGGTCAGTGTCTGTAGGTCAGGTCAGTGTATGTAGGTCAGGTCAGTGTAGGTAGGTTATGTCAGTGTATGTACTGACACACACACACACGTAGGTCAGGGTATGTGTGTCAGGTAGGTCACCCCGCGCCACTCCACCGACCTGGAGGGGGGGGGGATGGGTTTAGAAAATCTGCTTTATAATGAGATTTTTCTTTCTTTCTGATTCTTCCTGAATCCCGGAATGATTTGGGTTTCTGTTGCGGAATTTCGCGTACGAAGCGTCCTCCCGGCCGTCACGCGGAGTTTATAAAACGTTGTTTGTACATGGAAGCGTTGGGATGGGCACAGGAAAGTGATTACACGCCGGGCGAGATACACGTCTATTTATAGGGCAGAGATACTGGGGCTGGCAGAGGATCCCATCATGATGTTCCCCGTATTGTTCTACAACAAGGGCCCCACAGTTCCTCAGCTGGCGTTGTGCCCCTTCAGAGGAGCACGGGGCACAACGCGGGAGGAACGCGCCCTACGCTTCACCATATGAGCATGCCAATCTTCACAGTGATGGGTCTGCAACATGGGACCCCCTTCTGGTTCTCTGCCATACCCACCAACTCTCCTAATGAACACGAGTCCCCCAATTATCCTTTGACCGTCCAATGAAGAGTCTCTATGTCATCATGGTGACATCATTATAGAGAAAGCGTGCCTACGGGCAAGATTGGGGTTCATCAAAGATAATGGAAGAACCTTGCATCAGGCTTCTAGGGTGTGCCAACATGGAGTTGAAGGGACATTAGAGTGTAAGCTCCTCTGGTACAGAGACTGATGTGATGTGTGGGGGGAGGGGACATTAGAGTGTAAGCTCCTCTGGTACAGAGACTGATGTGATGTGTGGGGGGAGGGGACATTAGAGTGTAAGCTCTTCTGGTACAGAGACTGACTGTGACTGTGGGGGGAGGGGACATTAGAGTGTAAGCTCCTCTGTACAGAGACTGATGTGACTGTGGGGGGGAGGGGACATTAGAGTGTAAGCTCCTCTGTACAGAGACTGATGTGACTGTGGGGGGAGAGGACATTAGAGTGTAAGCTCCTCTGTACAGAGACTGATGTGACTGTGGGGGAGGGGACATTAGAGTGTAAGCTCCTCTGTACAGAGACTGATGTGACTGTGGGGGAGGGGACATCAGAGTGTAAGCTCCTCTGTACAGAGACTGATGTGACTGTGGGGGGAGGGGACATTAGAGTGTAAGCTCCTCTGTACAGAGACTGATGTGATGTGAGGGGGAGAGGACATTAGAGTGTAAGCTCCTCCGTACAGAGACTGATGTGATGTGGGGGGGGGAGGGGACATTAGAGTGTAAGCTCCTCTGTACAGAGACTGATGTGATGTGGGGGGGAGGGGACATTAGAGTGTAAGCTCCTCTGTACAGAGACTGATGTGATGTGGGGGGGGGGGGGACATTAGAGTGTAAGCTCCTCTGTACAGAGACTGATGTGACTGTGGGGGGGGAGGGGACATTAGAGTGTAAGCTCCTCTGTACAGAGACTGATGTGACTGTGGGGGGGAGGGGACATTAGAGTGTAAGCTCCTCTGTACAGAGACTGATGTGACTGTGGGGGGGAGGGGGCATTAAAGTGTAAGCTCCTCTGTACAGAGACTGATGTGATTGGCTCAGTGTTCTCTGTACAGCGCTGCAGTATATGTCAGCGCTATCTGTGGGTGTTATTTCCCTTTAAATCTGGAAATTGAAATTTCAGAAATTCTAGACACACACGTGGATGGGGAAATCTGTCACGAATCAGCCCAGAGCCGCCCTCCGCCCCCCCCCCCCCGCGCACTGGTGCCCGCCTGGCAAAATATCACAGAATCCTCTCCAGACCTCTAAGTGGCATTTTCGGAAAAGCCGTTGATTGGGAATCAGACGGGGTTATTTTTTGCAATTAACCTTGCATGATCTTCCAAACAAGAGCGATGGCGCTTTGCTCCGCGTCCTGGATTTCCCTCCGATGTTCGCCGGCGGAGATAATAAAATACAAATCGCTCCGACACCCGCTGGATACATCGATGCCAAGACCCACACAAAAGTATCAAAAAGTATCAAAATATCCACAGAAAGGAAACAGCAAAAATCTCACCAGAAAAAAAAATCTTTTCCCAACAAACATCACAACCGGGCTTAGGGTCAGTTCACGCCATAGAAACGCAGACTGGATACGTTCCAGAAGCTTTTCTGCAGGTGCGTTTTCGATGCGTTTCAATGTGGTTTTGGTGCTTTTTTGATGCATCCCCCCCCCCCATTTTTTCTCAACCTTAAGGGCAGTGGCGGCTGGTGCTCAACATTTTTGGGGGGCACAAACAAACAAAACAAAAACTCCATCAAACGCAGCCACTGTGCCCATGAAGCGCAGACACTGTGCCATAAATTGCCGCCACTGTGCCCATGAAGCGCAGACACTGTGCCCATCAATCGCAGGCACTGTGCCATAAATTGCAGTCACTGTGCCCATCAAGCGCAGCCACTATGCCCATGAAGTGCAGCCACTGTGCCAATGAAGTGCAGCCACTATGCCCATGAAGTGCAGCCACTGTGCCCATCAAGCGCAGCCACTGTGCCCATGAAGTGCAGCCACTGTGCCCATGAAGTGCAGCCACTGTGCCCATCAAGCGCAGCCACTGTGCCCATGAAGTGCAGCCACTGTGCCCATCAAATTCAGCCACTGTGCCCATCAAATGCAGCCACTGTGCCCATCAAGCGCAGCCACTGTACCCATGAAGTGCAGCCACTGTACCCATGAAGTGCAGCCACTGTACCCATGAAGAGCATCCATTGTGCCAATCAAATGCAGCCACTGTGCCATAAATTGCCACCACTGTGCCCATCAAGCGCAGCCACTGTACCCATGAAGTGCAGCCACTGTGCCAATCAAACGCAGCCACTGTGCCAATCAAGTGCAGACACTGTGCCATAAATTGCCGCCACTGTGCCCATCAAGCGCAGCTACTGTGCCCATCAAACGCAGCCACTTTCCAATAAATTGCCGCCACTGTGCCCATAAAATGCAGCAACTGTGCCAATCAAACGCAGCCACTGTGCCATAAATTGCCACCACTGTACCCATGAAGTGCAGCCACTGTGCCCATCATATGATGCCACTGTGCCAAATGCTGCCAGTGTCCCCATCAAATGCTGCCAGTGTCTCCATCAAATGCTGCCAGTGTCCCCAGCAAATGCTGCCAGTGTGACCCCCCCCCACCCACTCGTCGTCTGCCCAGCACTTACCCCGTTCTTGGTGGGGCAGCGGGTGACGGCGACTAGCGGGGTCCTTTATGTCTCCTCATGTCCCATCAGGCATCCAATAGCGGCGCCTGTTTCAGCCAATCAGGTGACAGGGTAACCAGACCCGGTGCACCTGATTGGCTGAGAGGCGGGTCAGTGTTAGGGAAGCGATGTATTCGGTTCCCTAACACAAGACTGAGCAATCAGCGAACGCACAGCAGTGTGCCCACAGGCTCTAATCGGTCGCTTCCAAAACACACCCGCCGCTGTGACTCATATGCCCGGCGCCTGACAAGGGGCTGGACACATGAATAGGGGGCGGGAACAGCGACCATAGATAGATTCATGCAATGCAGAGAGCATCTAATGTAAGGGGAGGGGATGAGCTGGACATCTTAACTTACAGATACAACCGGCCCTTTTGCTGATGCGGTCCGCAAAGAAATTGAGTTTGGCACCCCTGCTCTATGGGATTAAGGTCTGGAGACCGGCTAGGCCACTCCAGGACCTTAATGTGCTTCTTCATGAGCCACTCCTTTGCTGCCTTGGCGGTGTGTTTTGGGTCATCGTCATGCTGGAAGACCCATCTGTGACCCATTTTTAATGCCCCCGGCTGAGGGAAGGAGGTTCTCACCCAAGATTTGAGGGTACATGGCCCCGTCCATCGTCCCTTTGATGCAGTCAGGGCCGCCATCAGGAATTCTGGGTCCCTAACACAGCTTCAGGCATGGGCCCCCTGGAGCAGAGAACTGGGGGAGGGGGGGAATGGGTCGTGCCGCACGCGAATTGAGAAGCGGAGGGGTGCCGCGAATTGAGAGAATGGGGGGGGGGATATTGAGAATGGGGGTGCCACGAATTGAGAAGCAGGGGGGCCAATTGAAAAGCGGGAGGGCAAATTGAGGTGGGGGTCTTGGGGAGCTAACGATAAAAAAGGGGGTGTCGGCCGGGCCCCTTACAGGTGTACTGTAAGGGGCCCCTAACCCTAAGCCTAACCCCCTAACCCTAACCCCAACCCTAATTCTAACCCCTAACCCCAACCCTAACTCTAACCCCTAACCCTAACAATAACCCCCTAACCCCAACCCTAACTCTAACCCTAACCCTCTAACCCTAACAATAACCCCCTAACCCCAACCCTAACTCTAACCCTAACCCCAACCCTAACTCTAACCCTAACAATAACCCCCTAACCCCCACCCTAACCCCTAACCCTCTAACCCTAACCCCTTAACCCTAACCCCAACCCTAACCCCCAACCCTAACTCTAACCCTAACCCCCTAACCCCAACCCTAACTCTAACCCTAACCCTAACAATAACCCCCACCCTAACCTCTAACCCTAACCCCCTAACCCTAACCCCAACCCTAACCCTAACCCCAACCCCAACCCTAACAATAACCCCCTAACCCTAACTCTAACCCTCTAACCCTAACCCCTTAACCCTAACCCCCAACCCTTACTCTAACCATAACCCTAACCCTCTAACCCTAACAATAACCCCCTAACCCTAACCCCCTAACCCCAACCCTAACTCTAACCCTAACCCCTAACCCCCAACCCTAACTCTAACCCCTAACCCTCTAACCCTAACCCCCTAACCCTAACTCCAACCCCAACCCCTAACCAGTTACAAGCAGAAGCATGATGGGACCTGTAGTTTCACAACAGCTGGAGGGCCGTCAGTTTGAGACCCCTGTTCTAGGACTATTATACCCAAACAATGAAAATCCCCCCCCCCCCCCCCATCCCCCCTTCATCAATGTCAGAACAGGTTGAGGAGATGCAATATCTGATGTGTATGGAAGAATTGAAGACGAGATTATATGACCGTTACGCACAATTTTTTTTCCTCTACATGGAGCCCCCGGGGGGGTTCTGCGGTGCAGCAGCTGTCCGCCCGACGCGGCCAAGAAATTTGTTTAAAAAGATGATATTTATTTATGTTTTATGATATCACAGGAATCAGCAGACAGTACAGCCGGGTACAAGACGAACGCTCCGGGCTGGAGATGGGAAGGCCTGGAAAAGAGCGGAAACATTTGGAAGAAAAACTGTTGTGTTTTTTTTCTGTTTTTTTCAAAGCTGTTTTTTTCCGGAGAAATAATAAAAAAAAAAAGAAGTGAAATAAGTTCTTTTACAATGATAAGTAATATATCGATGACACGGAATTCAAACTATATAAAGTGAGGAATGAAAAGATTTCTGAGACTTTTAATGTAAAGTTTAGAATTCCTGCACGTTCTCTCAGCTTTAGGACCCTTTCACACTTTGGCCCGGATTCAGACACAATAGTGTATCTCTCGGCGGGCGTAACGTATCTCAGATACGTTACGCCGCCGTAAATTAGGGCGCAAGTACCGTATTCAGAAAGAACTTGCGCCCTAAGTTACGGCGGCGTAACGTATGTGGTCCGGCGTAAGCCCGCCTAATACAAATGTGTATGATGTGGGCGTGTTTTATATAAATTACATGTGACCCCACGTATTTGATGTTTTTTACGAACGGCGCATGCGCCGTTCGTGAAAGAATCCCAGTGTGCATGCTCGTAATTACGCCGCAAATCGTCAATGCTTTAGACGTGAACGTAACTTACGTACAGCCCTATTCGCGAACGACTTTCGCAAACGTCGTAATCGACGCAAAATTCGACGCTGGCCCGACGTCCATACTTAGGATACCCCTCATATAGCAGGGGTAACTTTACGCTGGAAAAAGCCTAATGTAAACGACGTAAAAAAATGCACCGGGCGGACGTACGTTTCTGAATCGGCGTATCTACCTAATTTGCATATTCCTCGCGTAAATCTACGAAGCGCCACCTAGCAGCCAGCGTAAATATGCAACTAAGATACGACAGTGTAAGAGACTTACGCCGGTCGGATCTTAGGGAAATCTATGCGTAACTGATTTTATGAATCAGTCGCATAGATACGACGCCGCGCACGCAGAGTTACGACGGCGTATCCGGAGATACGCCGTCGTAACTGCTCTCTGAATCCGGGCCTTTGTGCGGCTTTGCCCTGAGACTTGGGACTGCAAAGTCGCACGACAAAGTCGCTTTTCAATGAGTACCGTTTAAGTCGCAGCGACTTCAAAAGTAGTCCCTGCACTACTTTTGGTCCGACTTTGAGGTGACTTGAGGTCCAGAGACCTCCCCATTACACAGGCATTGCTTCAAGTCACGTCAAAGTCGCGTAAAAAAAAAATCGCTGTAACATTGCGTCAAGGTCGCGCGACTTTCAGGTCGCACAAGTGTGTGAAAGGGGCCCCAAGACAAGCAAATCCTGAAATACAGTTGATCTTCAGTAGCATTTTTGTTAAGGCCGCATGCGCTTTTACGCCGACAGAATGGCACAGCTGGGCATGGAAGCTATGGGGGATGGAAGACCTTAGCTATGGGAAATGGAGAAGCTCAGCTATTAAGGATGGAGGACCTCAGCTATGGGGGATGGAGGAGCTCAGCTATGGGGAATGGAGGAGCTCAGCTATGGGGAATGGAGGACCTCAGCTATGGGGGTTGGAGGACCTCAGCTATGGGGGTTGGAGGACCTCAGCTATGGGGGTTGGAGGAGCTCATATATGGGGATGGAGGAGCTCAGCTATGGGGGATGGAGGAGCTCAGCCTTGGGGGATGGAGGAGCTCAGCCTTGGGGGATGGAGGAGCTCAGCTATGGGGGTTGGAGGAGCTCAGCTATGGGGGATGGAGGAGCTCAGCCTTGGGGGATGGAGGAGCTCAGTTATGGGGGATGGAGGATCTCAGCTATGGGGGATGGAGGAGCTCAGCTATGGGGAATTGAGAAGCTCAGTTATGGGGGATGGAGGACCTCAGCTATGGGGGATTGAGGAGCTCAGCTATGGGGAATGGAGGAGCACAGCTATGGGGGTTGGAGGAGCTCAGCTATGGGGGTTGGAGGAGCTCAGCTATGGGGGATGGAGGAACTCAGCTATGGGGGATGGAGGAGCTCAGCTATGGGGAATGGAGGAACTCAGCTATGGGGGTTGGAGGAGCTCAGCTATGGGGGTTGGAGGAGCTCAGCTATGGGGGATGGAGGAACTCAGCTATGGGGGATGGAGGAGCTCAGCTATGGGGAATGGAGGAACTCAGCTATGGGGGATGGAGGAGCTCAGCTATGGGGAATGGAGGAACTCAGCTATAGGAATTGATGACAAATATATCAGAGGCGACACCAATAACTGTTTAATCACAATTTGCGCTTAGAAGAAAGGACGTTTAGATTGCAGAAAGGGTTCTTTATTGTCAGAGCAGTAAAAATGTGGACCTCCCTCCCCCGGGAAGTGTTACAACCGAGAACTTCTACCTTAGAAAACAGTCTACAGGTTGAACTGAATGGACCGGTGTCTATTTTTAACCTTAGAAATGATGTCACTATTCCTGTGATGTCATAAAACCTAAAAAAAAACGTCTTGCCTCAAAAACAGATTGCGTTCCCAGGGTGCGAACGGCGGAGGCGGAAAGTCCTAATCTGGTGAAAGGCGAGGAGGATGTGTTTTGTGTTCCTCACTAAGGATACACCATCAGCTGTTGAGATACAAAAATAAAACATCTCCGCTCGCGCGTTGCGTCCACATCCGATGTCCCTGGAAGAAGCCGGGAACATTTCCTGATCTCCGCACCTCTGAGCACAGAGATCACCCTCCGACAACAACGCCGTCACCTTCCACCCGGACAACGCGCAACATCAACTCCCCGGCTACGCCAAACACCAGCAGCCATTTTCCATCTGCTCGCTGGACCCCAGCCACGGTCTGCGCCCCCCCACCCCGCCCCCGCCGCCGCTGTATCGCATAGGTTATGTGAACACGAAGGAATTCACTGAATGTTTCCGCCGCGTTCCCAGCTGAGATTCAGAAAAAACATCAGCAGATTATTGATTCTTCAATACAACTCCATCGACTGTTACTTTGTAACACGACGGCGTAGATCGCGGCGCTTCGGAGAGAGAGAGAGAGAGCGACAAGATAATTTTCCCTTGTTTCGCTCCTTCGTTGTATCGCGTTCTTCGGAGAGTAAAAATAAAAGGGTGAAAAGTGCCCCGTGACAGGAAACAAATTCCAAGAGCTGCTCGGCGGGGAAAACGCAGGCTGAACGTTCTCCGCGCTTTGATTGACGCAGCGAAAATCCATTAGACCTGATGACGGGGGAGTGTCCCCCCCAAAAAAATGCGTTGGTTGATTTTTTGACTTTCGTTTGGTCGCATAAAAAAAAAGCTGAAAAGATAAGAGCGCCACACTAGTATACACAGTTCGGGAAAGATTTTATGCTGCAACAAAGCAACGCGTTTCAGGGGCTTAACACTCCCCTTCATCAGGGCTAAAAAGAATGGAGGAGCTTAGCTATGGGGAATGGAGAAGCTCAGCTATGGGTGATGGAAAGTCTCAGCTATGAGGGATGGAGGAGCTCAGCTATCGAGGATGGAGGAGCTCAGCTATGGGGAAAGGAGGAGCTCAGCTATGGGGGATGGAGGAGCTCAGCTATGGGGGATGGAGGAGCTCAGCTATGGGGGATGGAGGAGCTCAGCTATGGGGGATGGAGGAGCTCAGTTATGGGGGATGGAGGAGCTCAGCTATGGGGGATGGAAGGTCTCAGCTATGGGGGATGAAGGAGCTCACCTATGGGGGATGGAGGAGCTCAGTTATGGGGGATGGAGGAGCTCAGCTATGGGGGATGGAGGAGCTCGGCTATGGGGGATGGAGGACCTCAGCTATGGGGAAAGGAGGACCTCAGCTATGGGGAAAGGAGGAGCTCGGCTATAGGGGATGGAGGACCTCAGCTATGGGGAAAGGAGGACCTCAGCTATGGGGAAAGGAGGACCTCAGCTATGGGGAAAGGAGGACCTCAACTATGGGGGATGGAGGACCTCAGCTATGGGGGATGGAGGAGCTCAGCTATGGGGGATGGAGGACCTAAGCTATGGGGGATGGAGGAGCTCGGCTATGGGGGATGGAAGGTCTCAGCTATGGGGAAAGGAGGACCTCAACTATGGGGAAAGGAGGACCTCAGCTATGGGGGATGGAGGAGCTCAGCTATGGGGGATGGAGGACCTAAGCTATGGGGGATGGAGGAGCTCGGCTATGGGGAATGGAGGAGCTCAGCTATGGGGGATGGAGGAGCTCAGCTATGGGGGATGGAGGACCTCAGCTATGGGGGATGGAGGACCTCAGCTATGGGGAATGGAAGGTCTCAGCTATGGGGGATGGAGGAGCTCAGCTATGGGGGATGGAGGAGCTCAGCTATGGGGGATGGAGGACCTCAGCTATGAGTGATAGAGGACCTCAGCTATGGGGGATAGAGGACCTCAGCTATGGGGGATGGAGGAGCTCAGCTATGGGTGATAGAGGACCTCAGCTATGGGGGATGGAGGAGCTCAGCTATGGGGGATGGAAGATCTCAGCTATGGGGGATGGAGGAGCTCAGCTATGGGGGATGGAAGATCTCAGCTATGGGGGTTGGAGGACCTCAGCTATGGGGGATGGAGGAGCTCAGTTATGGGGGATGGAGGAGCTCAGCTATGGGGGATGGAGGAGCTCAGCTATGGGGGATGGAGGAGCTCAGCTATGGGGGATGGAGGACCTCAGCTATGGGGGATGGAGGACCTCAGCTATGGGTGATGGAGGAGCTCAGCTATGGGGGATGGAAGGTCTCAGCTATGGGGGATGGAAGGTCTCAGCTATGGGGGATGGAGGACCTCAGCTATGGGTGATAGAGGACCTCAGCTATGGGGGATGGAGGAGCTCAGCTATGGGGGATGGAAGATCTCAGCTATGGGGGATGGAGGAGCTCAGCTATGGGGGATGGAAGATCTCAGCTATGGGGGTTGGAGGACCTCAGCTATGGGGGATGGAGGAGCTCAGCTATGGGGAATGGAAGGTCTCAGCTATGGGGGATGGAGGAGCTCAGCTATGGGGGATGGAAGGTCTCAGCCATGGGGGATGGAGGAGCTCAGCTATGGGGGATGGAGGAGCTCAGCTATGGGGGATGGAAGGTCTCAGCTATGGGGGATGAAGGAGCTCACCTATGGGGGATGGAGGAGCTCAGTTATGGGGGATGGAGGAGCTCAGCTATGGGGGATGGAGGAGCTCGGCTATGGGGGATGGAGGACCTCAGCTATGGGGAAAGGAGGACCTCAGCTATGGGGAAAGGAGGAGCTCGGCTATAGGGGATGGAGGACCTCAGCTATGGGGAAAGGAGGACCTCAGCTATGGGGAAAGGAGGACCTCAGCTATGGGGAAAGGAGGACCTCAACTATGGGGGATGGAGGACCTCAGCTATGGGGGATGGAGGAGCTCAGCTATGGGGGATGGAGGACCTAAGCTATGGGGGATGGAGGAGCTCGGCTATGGGGGATGGAAGGTCTCAGCTATGGGGAAAGGAGGACCTCAACTATGGGGAAAGGAGGACCTCAGCTATGGGGGATGGAGGAGCTCAGCTATGGGGGATGGAGGACCTAAGCTATGGGGGATGGAGGAGCTCGGCTATGGGGAATGGAGGAGCTCAGCTATGGGGGATGGAGGAGCTCAGCTATGGGGGATGGAAGGTCTCAGCCATGGGGGATGGAGGAGCTCAGCTATGGGGGATGGAAGGTCTCAGCTATGGGGGATGGAGGAGCTCAGCTATGGGGGATGGAAGGTCTCAGCCATGGGGGATGGAGGAGCTCAGCTATGGGTGATAGAGAACCTCAGCTATGGGGGATGGAGGACCTCAGCTATGGGAAATGGAGGAGCTCAGCTATGGGGGATGGAAGGTCTCAGCTATGGGGGATGGAGGACCTAAGCTATGGGGGATGGAGGAGCTCAGCTATGGGAAATGGAGGAGCTCAGCTATATGGGAAGGAAGGTCTCAGCTATGGGAAATGGAGGACCTCAGCTATTAGCCTGCTATTAGCAGGGGCAGCCAATGTTACGTATACCCGTCGTTCCAGCGTCGCGAAATTTTAAATTTACGTAGTTTGCGTAAGTGATTCGTGAATGGCGCTGGACGCCATTCACGTTCACTTTGAAGCAAATGACGTCCTTGCGACGTCATTTGCCGCAATGCACGTCGGGAAAGTTTCCCGACGGAGCAATGCGCTCTACGATCGGCGCGGGAACGCGCCTAATTTAAATGATTCCCGCCCCCTACGGGATCATTTAAATTGCGCGCGCATACGCCGGGCATTTTGCCGGTGCGCCCACGCAATTTACGGAGCTACTGCTCCGTGAATCAAGGGCAGCGCAGTAAATTTGCGGGGGCACAGGGCAAAAACGTTGCCCTGCGCCTCCGTAAAAAAAGCGCAATTCTATCTGAATCCAAATTATCATTTCTCAAATTATCGGGGATGGAGGTATATACCAGGTTTTGCCTCATTCAAAGTCCCACCTTAGCTTTAGTTTAGCATTTCTTCCAAAGTGTTAAACTGTTTGAGTTTCAGTCCCTCTGACGGCGTTTCCCTCCGTGGCACGAAACCTCTGACCGCGCCGACCGACCCCCGAAGGCTTTCCCATGTCGGCGGCTTGGACCGCTGCCACGGGGAGTTTTTGTTGAGTCCTCAGAGAAAAGCTAAACATAGAACCGAAAATATGTAACTGTGAGCGCGCCGGGAGAGCAGCCGCGGGGGGGCGGAGGGGCGCGGGGGGCGGAGGACGGACGGCCAGGCCAAGAGAAATAAAGAATTATTATTATAACAAATAGAAGATGGAAGAAGAGAGCCGCTCGGAAAACATCCACCGTGTAGAAAGCACGAGGAGCACGCCGTACAACGAGGAGCACGCCGTACAACGAGGAGCATGCCGTACAACGAGGAGCACGCCGTACAACGAGGAGTGAGCTGTGTGTACAAAGGTGACGCTAAAAATAGCTAAATAAAAAAGTCCCTCCAGCTGTTGGCAGGAAAAAACAAGCTGAGATCAGAATAGAACGAGAGCACACAGGAGACCGGCGGCAGGTCGCCCTCACAAGCTCCGCCCCCTGCAGGAAACGTCACAGGGTCACGGCAACGCGTTTCGGGGGGAAGAGAGCTCCTCCTCATCAGTTTACCCTAATGGGATACCTCTTGACCATTAAAATGTTTTGCGGAGTGTTTCAGTTGTAGTTCACCCCCTAAGAAGGCACTGCGGGTTTTGATCCTATGCCCCCCCTCAGAGCACACGCTGTCAGGCACATGGCATTTCCTGCATTCCCCCACAGGCTCCAAAGAACCAGCGGATGCAGGCACAGGCCCTTCATTTCTTCCTGGACATGCCCAGGTAAGATAAGGTTCTTTGTCCCCCCCCCCAGTTCCAGTGGAGTGGTCCACTGTGTCCTTGGGCCTTGGATCCCTTCAGCTGTTCACCTGTGTTACTATAGTACTTTGGTTCCAGTGGAGTGGTATCCATGTGTTCTTGGGCCTTGGATCCTTCCAGTTGGTAACCTGTGCTACCAGAGTACTCTAGTTCCAGTGGGGTGGTGTCCCTGTTTTCGCACCTCGAATCCCTCTAGCTGTTCACCTGTGCTACCAGAGTACTTGAGTTCCAGTGGGGTGGTGTCCCTGTGTTTTCACACCTTGGATCCCTCCAGCTATTCACTTTTGTTACCCTCTAGCTGTTTACCTGTGTAACTAGAGTACTTTGGTTCCAGTGGAGTGGTATCCCTGTGTCCTTGGGCCTTGGATCCCTTCAGCTGTTCACCTGTGTTACTAGAGTACTTTGGTTCCAGTGGAGTGGTATCCCTGTGTCCTTGGGCCTTGGATCCCTAAAGCTGTTCACCTTTGGTACCAGAGTACTCTAGTTCCAGCGAGGTGGTCCCCTGTGCCCTTGGGCCGCAGATCCCTCCAGCTGTTCACCTGTGCTACCAGAGTACTCGAGTTCCAGTGGGGTGGTGTCCCTGTTTTCACACCTCGAATCCCTCTAGCTGTTCACCTGTGCTACCAGAGTACTTGAGTTCCAGTGGGGTGGTGTCCCTGTGTTTTCACACCTTGGATCCCTCCAGCTGTTCACTTTTGTTACCCTCTAGCTGTTCACCTGTGTAACTAGAGTACTTTGGTTCCAGTGGAGTGGTATCCCTGTGTCCTTGGGCCTTGGATCCCTCCAGCTGTTCACCTTTGGTACCAGAGTACTCTAGTTCCAGCAAGGTGGTCCCCTGTGCCCTTGGGCCTCAGCTCCCTCCAGCTGTTCGCCTGTATTACTAGAGTACTTTGGTTCCTGTGTTCTTGGGCCTTGGATCCCTCCAGCTGTTAACCTGTGCCACCAGAGTAACCTAGTTCCAGTGAGGTGGCACCCTGTGGCCTTGGATCCCTCCAGCTGTTAACCTGTGCTACCAGAGTACTCTAGTTCCAGTGGGGTGGCATCCCTGTGTCATTTGGCATTAGATCCCTCCAGCTGTTCACCTGTGCTACCAGAGTACTATAGTTCCAGTGGGGTGGCATTCCTGTGTCCCTAGGCCTTGGATCCCTCCAGCTGTTCACCTGTGTTACCAGAATAGATTACTCTAGTTCCAGTGAGGTGGCCCCTGGCTCATCCCATTTGCCTTTCTCAGTAGATTCCCCCTTGCAACAATAGATCCTACACCAGCAATAGATATCCCTAGCAACAGTAGATCCCCCCCAGCAACAATAGATATCCCTAGCAACAGTAGATCCCTCCAGCAACAATAGATACCCCCAGCAACAACAGATCCCTATATCAGGAAGCAACAATAGACCCCCCACATCAATAGATCAATAGACCCTCCAGAACACCACAAGACCCCTTGCTATTTCATACATTCAGTGCTGGAGGTGCCAGGACTGATTACTGTGTAAATGACACTGGAAGGGAAGAGGTTAACCACTAGGGGGGTGCTGAAGGGGTTAAGTGTGTCCTAGGGAGTGATTCTAACTGTTAGGGGGCGTGGCTACCAGTGACACGACACTGATCACCGTTCCCGATGACAGGGAACATTCGATCAGTGTCCTGTCACTAGGCAGGACGGGGAGATGTTGTGTTTACACTGACCAGAGGACATCGAGTCACGGTGGGCACGGTCACTGCGCTCGTGGTAGGTTTTGCGTGCGCGCCAGCGCGACCACGCAGCAGCAAATTTAAAGGGACGTACCTGTACCGTACCATTCTGTCGACGTATAAATGCGTGCGGCGGTCAAGAAAAAGGTGGCGTTTCGTCACATATGGCTACCCATCACATTTGGCCACCCGCCGGAGTGCGAGCGCACGCGCGACGCCGCCATGTGCGTTCCAACACTTTTACAAACGCGACAAAGAATACAGCTAGGGAAATTCAGCTGAAAGGAATTTGTGAACGTTTAGCATTTGTAAAAGCGTCGGAACGCATATGGCGGCGTCGCGCGTGCGCGCGCACTCCGGCGGGTAGCCAGATGTGACGAAACAGTGGCAACCCTATCTTGGATCTCTGTGCGGGATGAAAGTGACATTAGCGCAGAGGGAGGCGTTTTTTTTTTTACGGCGTATTTATAGAAGTCCAGGTGGGACGTACGTTTGGGCGCCGTGCGGCGCCGACTTAAATTGAGGTTTATATATACACAGCAGAGCGAGCCACGCCCACAACGTCACGAGAATTTTTTTTTTTTTCAAGGGACAAAATGTCCCAAAACGCGGCGCCGGTTCTGGAAGAAATATTCGGTCACCTTCACACATGACGGAGCGAGTGACTGATGGCGGGATAAAGATAGAACGCCCCCCCCTCCCCCTCCCCCCCGCCATTGTACCATGCTCCGCTCTGTGCCAGCTCCGCCTGGCAGCGCCAGACGTTCTAAGACTCTGCTATCTGTGCGCAACGCCGGAGCGTGTCACTATTGTCACCGTCTCTGTGCCGGGTAACAATGTATCAGTGTGCGGAGATGACGAGCGCTGATAGTCTCTATAGAGAGCGCCCAGCTGCAGGAAATATAATAATCATTATTCATCTCTCCGATTATTCCGTCCGCACAGCAGATGGCGGGGGAGGGGGGCGGGGGGGCGGACAGGTGCGCCGCTCCGACACCCAGGTAACATTCGATCCGGCCAATCAGCTCCGACCACCAAAATGACACCCCGAGTGGTTCCCACTTTCATTATTTATTTATATTTTTTTGTTACCCTGAAGTTTAATTCGATTTTTTCCTTTTCTGGTTCTTTCTTTCCACTCATTAAAGAGGAACTGCCGTCCAATCACATCATTTCTAATAAAAAAACATCTTCGCCATTCTGAAGCTTCCCTCCGACCGCTCTGCACATTATTTTACACATATATATATACTGCGAGGATTCTGTCGTTGCCAAATAGGCTACGGAAACATCCCGTCCGCTGAGTCTGGCTGCGGCCATTTTAACTGTGGGCAGCTGGAGCCGCCACCGCCGCCTGTTCACTTCTTGGATATACACAGAGGCACGCCTCCAGCTCTGCAGCTCTCATTGGCCCTCTTATGGCTCCTGGCAAACTCTCAGGAGAGGGAGAGCGGTGCACGGTGTTGCCAACCTACCAGATTGAAATTTACTGGCGCGACACCCGCAATTTACTGGCGTTTCACAAAAGTTACTAAATTACATTTGTAGGTGCAAATTTAAGTATTTAGGCTCCAAACAAGTACACCGGGCAAATAGCAATGTGATTTAAGGTAAAAAAACATATTTTTGTTATTTTCGATATGATGAGGGCAAATTATTTAGTCACATCACCCCCTGCCTCCATCCCCCTCTGCGGTGCCACAATCCCCCCTGCCTTCACCCCCCCTCTGCCACCAACACCCCCTGCCTCCATCCCCCTCTGCCACCAACACCCCCTGCCTGCATCCCCCTCTGCCACCAACACCCCCTGCCTGCATCCCCCTCTGCCACCAACACCCCCTGCCTTCACCCCCCTTTGCAGTGCCACAATCTCCCCCTGCCTCCAATCACCCCCAGCCTCCATCGTCCCCTGCCTCCACTCCCTCTGTGGTGCCACCAACGACCCCTGTCTCCATCCCCCTCTGCGATCCCACCATCCTTCTCTGCCGTGCCACCAACACCCCCTGCCTCCAATCTCCCCCTGCCTCCAATCGTCCCCTACCTCCATCCCCCTCTGCGGTGCCACTAACACCCCCTGCCTCCAATCACTCCCAGCCTCCAATCACCCACAGCCTCCATTGCCCCCTGCCTCCATCCCCCTCTGCGGTACCACAATCCCCCCTGCCTTCACCCCCCTCTGCCACCAACACCCCCCGCCTCCATCCCCCTCTGCAACCAACACCCCCTGCCTCCATCCCCCTCTGCCACCAACACCCCCTGCCTTCACCCCCCTCTGCGGTGCCACAATCTCCCCCTGCCTCCAATCTCCCCCAGCCTCCATCGTCCCCTGCCTCCACTACCTCTGTGGTGCCACCAACGACCCCTGTCTCCATCCCCCTCTGCTATGCCACATCCCCCTCTGCCGTGCCACCAACACCCCCTGCCACTAACACCCCCTGCCTCCAATCGTCCCCTACCTCCATCCCCCTCTGCGGTGCCACTAACACCCCTGCCTCCAATCACCCCCAGCCTCCAATCACCCACAGCCTCCATTGCCCCCTGCCTCCATCCCCCTCTGCGGTGCCAAAATCCCCCCTGCCTTCACCCCCCTCTGCCACCAACACCCCCTTCCTTCACCCCCCTCTGCGGTGCCACAATCTCCCCCTGCCTCCAATCACCCCCAGCCTCCATCGTCCCCTGCCTCCACTCCCTCTGTGGTGCCACCAACGACCCCTGTCTCCATCCCCCTTTGCGATGCCACCATCCCCCTCTGCTGTGCCACCAACACCCCCCTGCCACTAACACCCCCTGCCTCCAATCGTCCCCTACCTCCATCCCCCCTCTGCGGTGCTACCAACAACCCCTGTCTCCATCCCCCACCTTTTTCGGTTCCACCACCCCCCTCTGTGGTGTCATCAACACCCCCTTCCTCCAATCACTTCCTGCCTCCATCCCCCTCTGGGGTGCCACTAACACCCCCCTGCCTCCATTGCTCCTAATTACCAGACAAGAAACAGGAAGTGAGCTGTTTAAGGGATTTACTGGCAGAATTTGTTTTTTATTACTATCCAAAGATAAAACAACAACAAGTACACCCAGCAGTAGGAAGGTGGCGGAGGCCATGTTGGTACACCCAGCGGTAGGAAGGTGGCGGAGGCCATGTTGGTGCACCCAGCAGTAGGAAGGTGGCGGAGGCCATGTTGGTGCACCCAGCAGTAGGAAGGTGGTGGAGGCCATGTTGGTGCACCCAGCAGTAGGAGCGTGGCGGAGGCCATGTTGGTACACCCAGCAGTAGGAGGGTGGCGGAGGCCATGTTGGTACACCCAGCAGTAGGAAGGTGATGGAGGCCATGTTGATACACCCAACGCTAGGAAGGTGGCAGGGGGCCATGTTGGTACACCCAGCGGTAGGAAGGGGGCGGAAGGCCATGTTGGTACACCCAGCAATAGGAAGGGGGCGGAAGGCCTTGTTGGTACACCCAGTGCTAGGAAGGTGGCGGGGGCCATGTTGGTACACCCAGCAGTAGGAAGGGGGTGGAAGGCCATGTTGGTACACCCAGCAGTAGGAGGGTGGCGGAGGCCATGTTGGTGCACCCAGCAGTAGGAAGGGGGTGGAAGGCCATGTTGGTGCACCCAGCGGTAGGAAGGTGGCGGAGGCCATGTTGGTACACCCAGCAGTAGGAGGGTGGCAAAGGCCATGTTGATGCACCCAGCAGTAGGAAGGGGGCGGAAGGCCATGTTGGTACACCCAGCACTGCTCAGCGCTAAACCTTTCAAAATGAAACATCCAAACAGCATCACAGATGTCAACAGTGGCGGCTGGTGCCTTAAGTTTTGGGGGGGGGGGGGGCAGCAAACAAACCCCCACCACACACCCGCTAAAATTACTCTTAAATTCAAGATGTAGCTGGGTGTAGTAAGATGTCCGCTGCCACCTTCTGACTGCAGGTGTTCTGTCAGATGAGCAAACCTGGTAGCGGTGGAAACGCATACGCAGCTGACGAAACGTCACTTCCGTTACCTAATCTGACCAGTTGCCGATTCTGACGGAACACCGGCATTGCTTAGAGAAACACAGAGACCCAGTGATGATGACATCAGGAAGGAGCAGGTCAGGGACAGTCAGGTTGGGGAGGAAAGTGTTACGTGATGCTGGAGGTCCTCCAGCCAGGTTGCGTCTCTTCATTCTCGGATCCATTAAGCTCCACTTTATGATTTACAAACACAATCCCCCCCCCCCTCCCCCACTCAAAGATTCTGATTTACAACCCCCGCCCCACACAGGCCTTCATAGACAATCATCTGCTTTACATTGACCCCCACACGGCTCATTTAACGAGATATTGATGGAAATAGCAGAAGTGAGACCTATTTATAGAGAACCGCCAGATTACGTCCGACAAACTCCGCAACGCGCTGAGGGAGCGTCCCATGACCAGCACCACTAATCATCTTATATATCACTGTATATATATATAATCGTATGTATCATCATCTATATCACTGTATATATCACCGTATATATATATATATATATATATATATATATATATATTTAAATATTCATACGTATCGCTGTATATATCACCATATATACTATATAAATGTAGGTGAAAATTAGACATTATCATTATTAATAATATTATTATTCTTACTGGCACTGTCAAACCTACATTGATAATAATAATAAAAAATAAAATAAAAAATAACAAAGTACTAAATTAATAAGAAGTAGAAGAAGAAGAAAAATAATAAAAAATAATGTAGGTTTGACAGTGCCAGTAAGAATGAGGCCCAATAATAAAATTGGTATAAAATATCAAAAACAAAATATAATAATAAGACTAGTAGTCTTTTTTTTGTTTCTTTCTTTTTCTTCTCAATAAAAAAATAATAGCAAATTCAATAAGACTAGTACTACTACTAATACTAATATATATATAGATATTATAATTAAAATGTAAAATAAAATTGAAAATTAATATTACAAATAATTGTAAAATGATTATTATTATTAATAATAGGCCTCATTCTTACTGGCACTGTCAAACCTACATTGGTAAGTGCAATACTACTAATACTAATATCACTGTCTATATATATATATATATATATATATTCATATATATTCATATGTATTGCTGTATATATCACCGTATATACTGTATAAACGTAGGTAAACATTTGACGTTATCATTTTTATTAATAATAATAATAATAATAATAATAATAATAATAATAATATTATTAGGCCTCATTCTTACTGGCACTGTCAAACCTACATTGATAATAATAATAAAAAATAAAATAACAAATAACAAATATAAAATAATAAATAATTTAATATTCTACTAACACAAATATAATAATGATAATAATAATAATAATAATAATAATAATAATAATAAAAGTAAACCTTACAGTGCCATTGAGTTTAAGGCCTTATAACAATATTATTAATATCAAATATATAAGATTAATAATAATAAAAATAACTTAAATTAACATAGGTTCCCACCTACAATAATAATACTAATAATAATAATAATAATAATAATATTAAATATAATAATAATGATAATAACAATAATAACAAAAGTACATTTCTCAGTGCTAGTAATAATAATAGTTATAAATATCAATATAATTAATAAGAAATAGAAGAAGAAGAAAAATAATAAAAAATAATGTAGGTTTGACAGTGCCAGTAAGAATGAGGCCCAATAATAACATTGGTATAAAATATAAAAAAAAAAATATAATAATAAGACTAGTAGTCTTTTTTTTGTTTCTTTCTTTTTCTTCTCAATAAAAAAATTAAAGCGAATTCAATAAGACTAGTACTACTACTAATACTAATATATATATAGATAGATAGATATCATAATTAAAATGTAAAATAAAATTGAAAATTAATATTACAAATAATTGTAAAATGATTATTATTATTAATAATAGGCCTCATTCTTACTGGCACTGTCAAACCTACATTGGTAAGTGCAATACTACTAATACTAATATCACTGTCTATATATATATATATATATATATTCATATATATTCATATGTATTGCTGTATATATCACCGTATATACTGTATAAACGTAGGTAAACATTTGACGTTATCATTTTTATTATTATTAATAATAATAATAATAATAATAATAATAATAATAATAATATTATTAGGCCTCATTCTTACTGGCACTGTCAAACCTACATTGATAATAATAATAAAAAATAAAATAACAAATATAAAATAATAAATAATTTAATATTCTACTAACACAAATATAATAACAATAATAATAATAATAATAATAACAATAATAATAATAATAATAATAATAATAATAATAATAATAATAATAATAATAAAAGTAAACCTTACAGTGTCAGTGAGTTTAAGGCCTTATAACAATATTATTAATATCAAATATATAAGATTAATAATAATAAAAATAACTTAAATTAACGTAGGTTCCCACCTACAATAATAATAATACTAATAATAATAATATTAAATATAATAATGATAATAACAATAATAACAAAAGTACATTTCTCAGTGCTAGTAATAATAATAAATATCAACATAATTAATAAGAAGTAGAAAAATAATAATAAATAATGTAGGTTTGATAGTGCCAGTAGGAATGAGGCCCTATAATAAAAATGGTATAAAATATCAAAAACAAAATATAGTAATAAGACAAGTATTTTTTTCTTTCTTTCATTTTCTTCTCAAGAAAAAAATAAAATAATGAATTCAATAAGACTAGTACTACTATCAGTACTGATATAGAATATTATTATTATTAAAATGTAAAGTAAAATTGAATATTAATATTACAAATGATTGTAAAATTATTATTATTATTATTATTATTACTGAGCCTCTTTTTTACTGGCACTGTCAAACCTACATTGGTAAGTGCAATATTACTACTACTACTACTACTAATAATAATAATAATAGTAATAATATTCTACAATGCAAATATAATAATGATAATGACAACAACAACAACAATAAAAGCAACTCTTTCAGTGACAGTAAGTTTAGGCCTTGTAATATAAATAATTATAATAATAAAAATAATAATAATAATATAAAATATCAAATTCATTATACTAACAATAATAAAAAAATAGCAAAAACACATGTAGGTTCAAATCTACATTTATAATAACCTACATAATAATAAAAATAATAATAATATAAACATCATATATATAATATTCTACAATGCAACTATAATAATGATAATGACCACAACAACAATAAAAGTAAGTCTTACCGTGACAGTAAGTTTAGGCCTTGTAATATAAATATTTATAATAATAATAATAATAATACAAATAATAATAATAATAATAATATCAAATAGTTATAATAACTATAATAAAAAAAAGAACAAAAATAAATGTAGGTTTAAACCTCCAATTATAATAACCTTTATGATTATTATTATGATTATTAACAATATCACGTATAAAATATTAAACCATACAATATTTAAAAAAATAATAATGATAATAAGAATAATAACAAAAGTAAATTTGTGTTAATAATACAAATATTAATATTAATGTAATATATATTCATTTAGGAAAAATATTAATAAAACAAGGAGGTTAACTTGATGGCACTGTAAGACTTACTTTTATAATTGTTATTATCATTATTATATTTGTGCTAGTAGAATATTACATTTATTTTGATTTTATATGTGTTATTTTTTATTTTATTTTTTTATTATTATTATCAATGTAGGTTAGGCAGTGGCAGTAAGAATGGGGGTCCAATAATAAAATTGGTAGAGAACATGAAATAAAAAATATAATAAAAATACTAATTCCACTAACAATATAGATATTATAAAATGTAAAATTATTATTATTATTATTCTACAATGTAAAATGCAAAATAAATCATAAAAGTTAAACATCATTTTATGGGAAGATTATTGATAAACGATCGTTCTGGTGATCGGGTCTATTTAGGGATGATAAATAGAACGTTCCTCCTTTTTTTATAATTATATTTTCGGGACGCAATCCTCCGGCGTTCTCCATTTCTGAAGCTTTATTCTGACGTAACGCAAGTTTTTTTTTCCCCCTGTGCGCTGCGCTGAGTATCTGCGGCGTCCCAGGCGAATCGGCGGTGCTGGAGGGGTTAAGCCGGCCAGGAGGAAAACGACGAGCCAGCCGATATGCGGCATCGGGACCCCGGCCAACCGCACGCACGTCGTCATGGCAACAGGTTACAGCGATAGCAGAGCGTACGGGAGGAGGGCCTGGAGCCGCAAAAATTACCAACAGGGAGCCGGGGAAGACGACAGCGCTCACGTGTGTGCGCACACGCCTGTTTTACGCACAGCGACCGTCACCCGGCGCCAAGAGGACCTGTCCCCCCCGCAACACGCAGACCTGTCCCCCCCGCAACACGCAGACCTGTCCCCCCGCAACACGCAGACCTGTTCCCCCCGCAACACACAGACCTGTCCCCCCCGCAACACGCAGACCTGTCCCCCACACAACACGCAGACCTGTCCCCCCCACAACACTCAGACCTGTCCCCCCCCGCAACACACAGATCTGTCCCCCCCCGCAAATCGCAGACCTGTCCCCCCGCAACACCCAGACCTGTCCCCCCCAAACAACACGCAGACCTGTCCCCCCGGCAACACGCAGACCTGCCCCCCCAACAACACGCAGACCAGTCCTCCCGCAACACGCAGACCTGTCCCCCCCAAACACCCAGACCTGTCCCCCCGCAACACGCAGACCTGTCCCCCCCGCAACACGCAGACCTGTCCCCCCGCAACACGCAGACCTGTCCCCCCCGCAACACGCAGACCTGTCCCCCCCGCAACACGCAGACCTGTCCCCCCCAACAACACGCAGACCTGTCCCCCCCAACAACACGCAGACCTGTCCCCCCAACAACACGCAGACCTGTCCCCCCCGCAACACGCAGACCTGTCCCCCCCCCACAACACCCAGACCTGTCCCCCCCACAACACGCAGACCTGCCCCCCCAACAACACGCAGACCTGTCCCTCCCGCAACACGCAGACCTGTCCCCCCCAACAACACACAGACCTGTCCCCCCCAACAACACACAGAGGATGAAGATGGCTGACGTCCCAATTCATGAAACAAATACAAAATCATTATATATAATCACATAGGGCCAGATTCACAAAGGTTAGCGGATCTTTAGATCCCTGTAACCTATGTGTTTTAAGATCCGCCCTCGCAAGTTTGTGAGGAAAGTGTCAAATTCACAACACACTTACCTCCAAACTTGCGACGGCGGATCCTAACTCCCCCGGCGGAATTCTAATTCCGCGGCTGGGGGAGTGTACTATTTAAATCAGGCGCGCTCCCGCGCCGATTTAAATACGCATGCGCCGTCCGGGGAATTTCCCGGCGTGCATTGCTCCCACTGACGTCAATAGGACGTCAGTGGTTGCGACGTGAGCGGGACTTGCGACGCGCGTGTTCGTGAATCGGCGTACGCAAACGACGTAGGAAATTTCAAATTCGACGCGGGAACGACGGCCATACTTAACAATACTTACCCCTGCTTTTAGCAGGGGTAAGTATACGACGGGTACCGCGCTACGGAAACGACGTAAGAACACAGCGTCGGGTCCGCGTACGTTCGTGAATTTCGCGTATCTCGCTGATTTACATATGATTCAGTGTAAATCAGCGGGAACGCCCCCGGCGCCATTTTTAAATCCAAAAAAAGATCCGACAGTGTAACACAGTGTGACACTGTCGGATCTCAGCCCTATCTATGCGTATCTGATTCTATGAATCGGGCGCATAGATAGGACCAGTGTAAGTCAGAGATACGATGGTGTATCTGTAGATAGTCGTATCTCTTTGTGAATCTGGCCCATAGAGAGCAGAATCATGTGACCAGAGGCGGCGGTCCCTATATAAACTGCACTGCAGGAAGGGTGGAAGGTAAAACCGCATCCGGGGTCCAAGCAGTATACTCTCAGGACCTCCGAGATTGAAACCGGATTTGTGCTGCTGGAAGGTGGTGGAGAAAAAGCAAGCAAGGAAGTGCCAGCGCCACTGCTAGTGCACCTTCGACAGCAGCTTCAGCAGCGAGCAACATCCATTCGCTTCGGTCGATCGCCTCTGATCCGAGGCAGCCCCAGCACACAGTCGTTTGGGTCGTGCTCAGTCTGACCGCCGTTGTGGTTAGGAGATTTTACTTCTGTCACTCGGGTGTACCCTTGGTGGAAGGTGGTGCCAGCTTTAGAATACCCTCTATCGGAAGATCTGTTTGGAATTAGTGTTGCTCACGAATATTCGTATTGCGAATATTCGGCTCGAATATGGCATATTCGAGTATTCGCGATATATTTCGAATTTCGCGGTGAATATTCGCTATTCCGAATATTCGCATTTTTTCAATTTTATTTTTAAAACAGATCACATCCTATCGACGTCTAAAAGCATTGCTGGTATGATTAGAGACCCTGGGCCGAGTAGCTAAGCTGAGGCGATCCTTTTATGTTGCCGAATATTAACCACTTAAGCCCCGGACCAATATGCAGCCTAAAGACCCAAGGTGTTTTTACAGTTCGGGACTGCGTCGCTTTAACAGACAATTGCGCGGTCGTGCGACGTGGCTCCCAAACAAAATTGGCGTCCTTTTTTCCCCACAAATAGAGCTTTCTTTTGGTGGTATTTGATCACATCTGCGGTTTTTAGTTTTTGCGCTATAAACAAAAATAGAGCGACAATTTTGAAAAAAAAGCAATATTTTTTACTTTTTGCTGTAATAAATATCCCCCAAAAACATATAAAAACATTTTTTTTCCTCAGTTTAGGCCGATACGTATTCTTCTACCTATTTTTAGTAAAAAAAATCGCAATAAGCGTTTATCGATTGGTTTGCGCAAAATTTATAGTGTTTACAAAATAGGGGATAGTTTTATTGCATTTTTATTTTTTATTTTTTTTTTACTACTAATGGCGGCGATCAGCAATTTTTTTCGTGACTGCGACATTATGGCGGACACTTCGGACAATTTTGACACATTTTTGGGACCATTGTCATTTTCACAGCAAAAAATGCATTTAAATTGCATTCTTTATTGTGAAAATGACAGTTGCAGTTTGGGAGTTAACCACAGGTGGCGCTGTAGGAGTTAGGGTGCACCTAGTGTGTGTTTACAACTGTTTGGGGGTGTGGCTGTAGGAATGACGTCATCGATCGTGTCTTCCCTATAAAGGGAATGACGCGATCGATGCGCCGCCACAGTGAAGGACGGGGAAGCCGTGTTTACACACGGCTCTCCTCGTTCTTCAGCTCCGGGGAGCGATCGCGACGGAGCGGCTATAAACAAATATCCCTCGTCCCGGATCGCTCCCCGAGCGGACCCGACCTCCGCATGTAGCGGGGGGGGTCCCGATCGGACCCCCCACCCGCTAATAGGCGAGGACGTACGTGTACGCCCATGTGCCTGTACGTGCCATATTGTGGACGTATATGTACATGCGGGGGTCGGGAAGTGGTTAAAAAAAAAAAATTGCGAATTTTCGCTAATGCGAATGCGAAAATGATTGCGAATTTTCGATAACTGTGGTAGGAGAACTCTGATTGTCTCTGATGCAAAAGGGGGGGGCTTTGTGTATGTTTCTGTTATGAATATTTGTATGTTTGATATTATTTTTTTTTGTAAGAAGGAAAAAATTGCGCATACCTTAAAAAAGGGGGAGAATACAGCAGCAACTCAAAAATGTTATCCAACATAAATTAATACAAGACAGAAAATGGAGTCGCTCTACAAGAATAAAAAATATGTCTAGTGACAAGACATGTGGGCAAATTATAAAATAAGCAAGCGCAAATAACTTGTGAAATACACAGTGAAACAAATATATAAAGAAATATAGTCCCAATAATAGAAAAATAATCTTTCATAAAAATGTCTTTGATATGTGAAGTGAAAAAAAGTCCAAAGCATGCAGCATGAACGTGTTCAATCTTCAAGGTGTTTGATTGACAAACGGCTGTGACAGATGGATAGAGTAAAGAATCACCACCAATGCAAAACACTTTTTATTTTCTATTGTAAAATATCAAGAATATTCTGAGCCAATCAGAGTGCTCCTTCCGCATTTGCCGAATATTCGCAATTATTTTGTATTGTAAAATATCACGAATATTCTGAGCCAATCAGAGTGCTCCTTCCGCATTTGCCGAATATTCGCAATTATTTTGTATTGTAAAATATCAAGAATATTCTGAGCCAATCAGAGTGCTCCTTCCGCATTTGCCGAATATTCGCAATTATTTTGTATTGTAAAATATCAAGAATATTCTGAGCCAATCGGAGTGCTCCTTCCGCATTTGCCGAATATTCGCAATTATTTTGTATTGTAAAATATCAAGAATATTCTGAGCCAATCAGAGTGCTCCTTCTGCATTTGCCGAATATTCGCAATTATTTTCTATTGTAAAATATCACGAATATTCTGAGCCAATCAGAGTGCTCCTTCCGCATTTGCCGAATATTCGCAATTATTTTGTATTGTAAAATATCACGAATATTCTGAGCCAATCAGAGTGCTCCTTCCGCATTTGTCGAATATTCGCAATTATTTTGTATTGTAAAATATCACGAATATTCTGAGCCAATCAGAGTGCTCCTTCCGCATTTGCCGAATATTCGCAATTATTTTGTATTGTAAAATATCACGAATATTCTGAGCCAATCAGAGTGCTCCTTCCGCATTTGCCGAATATTCGCAATTATTTTCTATTGTAAAATATCACGAATATTCTGAGCCAATCAGAGTGCTCCTTCCGCATTTGCCGAATATTCGCAATTATTTTCTATTGTAAAATATCACGAATATTCTGAGCCAATCAGAGTGCTCCTTCCGCATTTGCCGAATATTCGCAATTATTTTGTATTGTAAAATATCAAGAATATTCTGAGCCAATCAGAGCGCTCCTCCAGCATTTCTCGAAATTGCGCAATAAATATCGCATTCGCATGTTGCGATATTTCGATAAAATATCACGAATATTCTGAGCCAATCAGAGTGCTCCTTCCGCATTTGCCGAATATTCGCAATTATTTTGTATTGTAAAATATCACGAATATTCTGAGCCAATCAGAGCGCTCCTCCAGCATTTGTCGAAATTGCGCAGTAAATATCGCATTCGCATTTTGCGAAATTTCGAAAAAATATCACGAATATTCTGAGCCAATCAGAGTGCTCCTTCTGCATTTGCCGAATATTCGCAATTATTTTCGCATTCGCAATAGCGAAAATTCGCAAACATTTCATTTCGATAAAATATCACGAATATTCGAATTTAGCGAATATATCTCGAATATTCGACTATATATTCGAGATATATCGCGAAATCGAATATGGCGTATTCTGCTCAACACTATTTGGAATTCACTTTTCATGAATGTTCTCTATAGACACTTGGGAATTTTTTATGGACATACACCATTTTTTCTACCTGAGTTTGGAGCGATTTATTTGTATTTTTTGTACTAATTGTTTATTCATATGACTTCACGGACAGTTATATCTCTTCATATTTATGTAGTCACTCAAGATTATTCACTTGCATTTGTAGTTTTAATTATCAGTATCAATTTTTTCTGATTTGCATATTTTTCACAGCCAATCGTGTTCACACAAATTGATGTATAGTGGTTTGTTTACATCACTTATATAATTTGGGATTATTATCAGAATTTCAATCATTTCGTTTTTGCGCTGTACCTCGCTCTTTACCAATTTCTTCCAATATACGTATCTATATTTTTGGTACTAGCAGCAATCTCACGGTCTCTGGTTTAGCGCAGTGTTTTTTCCATTTTTTTAAGTCCCTACATGTAAAAGAGAAAGCGCTGTGAAAGGCCCGCCAATCATCCGATCCCGCCAATCACCTGATCCCGCCAATCACCTGATCTTATCAATCATCCGATCCCGCCAATCACCTGATCTTATCAATCATCTGATCCCGCCAATCATCTGATCCCGCCAATCATCTGATCCCGCCAATCACCTGATCCCGCCAATCACCTGATCCCGCCAATCACCTGATCCTGCCAATCACCTGATCCCGCCAATCACCTGATCCCGCCAATCACCTGATCTTATCAATCATCAGATCCCGCCAATCACCTGATCTTATCAATCACCTGATCCCGCCAATCACCTGATCCCGCCAATCACCTGATCCCGCCAATCACCTGATCCCGCCAATCACCTGATCACACCAATCACCTGATCCCGCCAATCACCTGATCTTATCAATCATCTGATCCCGCCAATCACCTGATCTTATCAATCATCCGATCCCGCCAATCACCTGATCCCGCCAATCACCTGATCCCGCCAATCACCTGATCCCGCCAATCACCTGATCACACCAATCACCTGATCTTATCAATCATCTGATCCCGCCAATCACCTGATCTTATCAATCATCCGATCCCGCCAATCACCTGATCCCACCAATCACCTGATCCCGCCAATCACCTGATCCCGCCAATCACCTGATCCCGCCAATCACCTGATCTTATCAATCATCCGATCCCGCCAATCACCTGATCTTATCAATCATCTGATCCCGCCAATCACCTGATCTTATCAATCATCCGATCCCGCCAATCACCTGATCACACCAATCACCTGATCCCGCCAATCACCTGATCCCGCCAATCACCTGATCTTATCAATCATCTGATCCCGCCAATCACCTGATCTTATCAATCATCCGATCCCGCCAATCACCTGATCCCGCCAATCACCTGATCCCGCCAATCACCTGATCCCGCCAATCACCTGATCCCACCAATCACCTGATCCCGCCAATCACCTGATCTCACCAATCATCCGATCCCGCCAATCACCTGATCCCGCCAATCATCCGATCCCACCAATCATCCGATCCCGCCAATCATCCGATCCCGCCAATCACCTGATCCCACCAATCATCCGATCCCGCCAATCATCCGATCCCACCAATCACCTGATCCCGCCAATCATCCGATCCTGCCAATCACCTGATCCCGCCAATCATCCGATCCCACCAATCACCTGATCCCGCCAATCATCCGATCCTGCCAATCACCTGATCCCGCCAATCATCCGATCCCACCAATCACCTGATCCCGCCAATCACCTGATCCCGCCAATCACCTGATCCCGCCAATCATCCGATCCCGCCAATCATCCGATCCCACCAATCACCTGATCCCGCCAATCACCTGATCCCGCCAATCACCTGATCTAGCCAATCATCCGATCCCGCCAATCATCCGATCCCACCAATCATCCGATCCTGCCAATCATCCGATCCCGCCAATCATCTGATCCCGCCAATCATCTGATCCCACCAGCAAGGATCCATAACGGTGCCCCTCCCCCCTCACCGTTGAATGGATGTACCCCCCGGCATCCATCCTTTGCCCCCCTTTGCTTCACTGCGCCCGGGGCAGCTTCCCCTCCTGCCCCCCCCTGTGTGCCGCACATTGGACAATTGTACCGATCGGTTTCGTTGTGCGGTGGATTTGGGAAAACGCAGCTCGGCGGACGAGCCCCGCCCCTCATTTCCACCATGTTGGTATCTGTCCCCCGGCACCCGGTGCAGCAACATGTTGCACCCCCCCCCCCCCCTGGGATGGCAGTAGAGTCCAGGCATGGCGGAGAGGATCGGATGGCGCAGAGGATCGGATGGCGGAGGATCGGGGAATATCTGGCGCACATCTGATGTGTATGATCTCCCATAACACGGGGGGGGGGGGGGTCGGTGTATCACCCCAGAGGAATGCAGCGGGGGTGGGGGAGTCACAGCACCTTCTATAAATAACATTAGTGATGGGGGAGGGGCTGATTGTACGACAATCCCAACCAAGGGCGTGTCTGATACCGCGCAAGTATACCGCGAGATCAATATTGGGTATTGATCAGTTGTGATATATATTGGCTATTGATCAGATGGGATGTATATATTGGATATTGATCAGATGCGATGTATATATTAGATATTGATCAGATGCGATGTATATATTAGATATTGATCAGATGGGATGTATATATTAGATATTGATCAGATGGGATGTATATATTGGATATTGATCAGATGTGATGTATATATTGGATATTGATCAGATGCGATGTATATATTGGATATTGATCAGATGTGATGTATATATTGGATATTGATCATACGGGATGTATATATTGGCTATTGATCAGATGCGATGTATATATTGGATATTGATCAGATGTGATGTATATATTGGATATTGATCATACGGGATGTATATATTGGCTATTGATCAGATGGGATGTATATATTGGCTATTGATCAGATGGGATGTATATATTGGATATTGATCAGATGTGATGTATATATTGGCTATTGATCAGATGGGATGTATATATTGGCTATTGATCAGATGGGATGTATATATTGGATATTGATCAGATGTGATGTATATATTGGATATTGATCAGATGGGATGTATATATTGGATATTGATCAGATGGGATGTATATATTGGATATTGATCAGATGTGATGTATATATTGGACATAGATAAGATGGGATGTATTTATTGAATATTGATCAGATGGGATGTATATATTGGCTATTGATCAGATGGAATGTATGTATTGGCTATTGATCAGATGGGATGTATATATTGGATATTGATCAGATGGGATGTATATATTGGATATTGATCAGATGGGATGTATATATTGGATATTGATCAGATGGGATGTTTCTAGATTGTAAGCTCTAACGAGCAGGGCCCTCTGATCCCTCCTGTATTGATTTGTATTGTGACTGTACTGTCTTCCCTGATGTAAAGCGCTGCGCAAACTGTTGGCGCTATATAAATCCTGTATTATAATAATAATAATAATATATATTGGATATTGATCAGATGCGATGTATATATTGGATATTGATCAGATGGGATGTATATATTGGATATTGATCAGATGGGATGTATATATTGGATATTGATCAGATGGGATGTATATATTGGCTATTGATCAGATGGGATGTATATATTGGATATTGATCAGATGTGATGTATATATTGGCTATTGATCAGATGTGATGTATATTGGTTATAGATCAGATGTGATGTATATATTGGATATTGATCAGATGCGATGTATATATTGGATATTGATCAGATGGGATGTATATATTGGATATTGATCAGATGGGATGTATATATTGGATATTGATCAGATGGGATGTATATATTGGATATTGATCAGATGGGATGCTTATATTGGATATTGATCAGATGGGATGTATATATTGAATATTGATCAGATGGGATGTATATATTGGATATTGATCAGATGCGATGTATATATTGGCTATAGATCAGATGTGATGTATACAGTATATTGGATATTGATCAGATGCAATGTATATATTGGATATTGATCAGATTGGATGCTTATATTAGATATTGATCAGATGGGATGTTTATATTGGATATTGATCAGATGCGATGTATATGGGGGGTCTGGTAGGTCTCGGCGGGAGGGAATGTCGCCCAGACGAATGGTTTTCCACAATCCATACTGGTGTGACGCAGCTGACCTGATTCTGGCGACATATGGAGCGGATTTTCTCTCGCTGTGTTGGAAGGACGGGAAGTGAACAATCAGCCGCGCCGCTCATCATATGACGAGGATTTTGTGTCACTCGTAGAGTTTCAGGCGGAATCTTTCATTGTGTACGGATTGTACATCCCCCCCCCCCCCCGGGTGGGGGAGGGGAGGGCTTCTCCTCTAAAGTCAGTAAATCTGGACGGGAATATAAATCGGCCCCCAGAAATGTGAACCGCGAGACGATTCAAATCAAATTATTTTTGTTTTCTGCAGCGCTAATTATAGCAACAAAGACTGAAATGGCGATCAATTCCGCGTTCGTGATAACAATAAAAGGAGGAGGGGCTTCTGGGTAAAAGGGACACCTCCGTGAGTTGCGGGGGGGGGGGGGAATCTGGGGTGATCCATCCAATCCTCTGCCAGTCACATGACCAAAGAATCATCTATTGACGAGAAAAGCCCCTCCCCCGAGTGATCAGCGAATGATTAGAGAGCGATCAGAATACACAGATGGCTTTATTTACCCCAAAGCTCATCGAGGAGGAGGAGGACCTGTCACCTGATATCTGTTTTCATGTCAGTGTGACCCTTCCAGGGATTTATTACAGAGATCACAGGACTCCCCCTGACAACGCCTTCATCTGTTTTTCTCCCCCGGAAGGATGGCGCCATCTTTTTCAGGCATCATCCAGGGCCACCGACTACTTCCTGGCTCAGAGAAGTCACCTTGCAGGTCTTGGCTGTGTTCACAAATGTCTGACACAGATCAGCCCCCTGCTGAAGCCTCTCATCTTGTGACTTTCTACAAAGTTACAATGTACAGTCTGATCGCTGGGGGGAGGGGAGACTGAGGAAATGACTCCTCCTCCTCCTTCTACAAAGTTACAATGTACAGTCTGCAGTGGCGGCTCTAGGCTTTGTGAGGCCTTAGGCAAAACTTGACACGGGCCCCCCACTCACACCCATGATGGGAAAAATAATTCAAGGACAAGAGCCTCTTCCACACAACCCTGGCCGGTGGTTGTGGGGGGTCTGCGGGGCAGGGGGGCTTATTGGAATCTGGAAGCCCCCTTTAACAAGGCGGTCCCCAGATCCTGTTTTTTAATAACGAAGGGCGGGGGCCACCCAGTGATGTCACCTGGTGAACCCGCCCCCTTGTGATGTCATTGACTGAGGGCATGCTGGGTCATTGACGTCACAAGGGGCGGTGTCACCGATATTCACTGATTGTTAGGGACGCTGGCGGCTCCTGAGTCAGGGCTCTTAACGCTGCCTGAGCACAGCAGCATTAAGGTCCCCTGTCCCTCAAACCTGGGGTAATGCATTGGGTAAGTTAGGTGGCTGCGAGGCCCCTGTGAGTGCGAGGCCTTAGGCGACCGCCTAATTTCCCTAATTAAAGAGCCGCCTCTGACAGTCTGATCACTGGGGGGGGGGGAGACTGAGGAAATGACTCCTCCTCCTTCTACAAAGTTACAATGTACAGTCTGATCACTGGGGGGAGGGGAGACTGAGGAAATGACTCCTCCTCATTCTACAAAGTTACAATGTACAGTCTGATCACTGGGGGAGAGGGGAGACTGAGGAAATGCTAATAGTGACAGGAAATCCCACAGAAACAGGTGTCCCCATTGGAAGATGTTCCTGTTCCGGTGACAACGTAGAACGTTGCATTTCCCGTCTCTTCTGATCATTAGAGACAGGAAAATCCTCCCTAACAGAGACACACACAACAATAAAAACCTGACAGAGGTTCTAACCCCTCACCACCCGGGGTTTTACCTTTAGTGATACTTTATCTGTAACTGTTACACTCGTGTGGAAGAACTAAAAACAAAATCCCTCGAGCGTTCTCCCGGAATAACCGTGAAAGTAAATAGATATAATGCGATGTGACAAAAAATGTAGAGAATATTTTATATCACAAAGAGTGAAATCAACACAAAAAATGGCAAAAATCCAGGTTGAGAAATCTATTCAAGACGCAAACAACACCGGAGGCGGTGCGTCTAAAACATGAAAGTGCGGAAGATGGGGAGCAAAACATGAGACAGAACAATCTTCATAATGATGAGTTGCAAAAGTGCAAAACCAATAACACTAAACAGTTCATCAGACGGGGGGGACAGGGAGAGACGGGGGAGACGGGGGGGACGGGGAGACGGGGGGAGATGGGGGAGACGGGGGGGAGACAGGGGGACAGGGAGAGACGGGGGAGACGGGGGGAGATGGGGGAGACGGGGGGAGACAGGGGGAGATGGGGGGGAGACTGGGGGAGACGGGGGGGGGAGATGGGGGAGACGGGGGGAGATGGGGGAGACGGGGGGGAGACAGGGGGAGACGGGGGGGGAGATGGGGGGAGACGGGGGGAGATGGGAAGACGGGGGGAGACGGGGGAGATGGGGGGAGACGGGGGGAAGACACGGGGGGGAGACCGGGGAAGACGGGGGGAGTCGGGGGGGATTCGGGGGGGGAGACCGGGGAAGACGGGGGGAGACGGGGGGGGGAAGAGACAGGGGGAGACGGGGGGGGGAGACGGCGGGGACAGGGAGATGGGGGGAGACGGGGGGACAAGGAGACGGGGGGAGACGAGGGAGATGGGGGGAAGACGGGGGACAGGGAGACGGAAGACAGGGGGGAGACGGGGGGAGATGGGGGGAAGACGGGGGGGACAGGGAGACGGGGGGAGACGGGGAGGAGACGGGGGGAGATGGGGGAAGACGGGGGGGGGGACAGGGAGATGGGGGGGAACGGGAGGCGGAAGACGGGGGGACGACGGGGAGGAGATGGGGGGAAGACGGGGGGGAGACGGGGGGGACAGGGAGACGGGGGGAGGAGACGGGGGGGACAGGGAGACGGGGGGAGACGGGGGGAGACGGAAGACGGGGGGGAGACGGGGGGACAGGGAGACGGGGGAGACAGGGGGGGAGACGGGGGAGACGGAAGACGGGGGGGAGACGGGGGGAGACAGGGGGGAGACGGGGGGAGACGGAAGACGGGGGGGAGACGGGGGGAACAGGGGGAGACGGGAAGATGGGGGGAGACGGGGGAGACGGGGGGAGACGGAAGACGGGGGGAGACGGGGGGATGACGGGGAGGAGACGGGGGGAGATGGGAGGAAGACGGGGGGGAGACGGGGGGGACAGGGAGACGGGGGAGGAGACAGGGGGGACAGGGAGACGGGGGGAGGAGACGGGGGGACAGGGAGACGGGGGGAGACGGGGGGAGACGGAAGACGGGGGGACAGGGAGACGGGGGGACAGGGAGACGGGGGGAGACAGGGGGGGAGACGGGGGGAGACGGAAGACAGGGGGAGACGGGGGGACAGGGAGACGGGGGGAGACAGGGGGGAGACGGAAGACGGGGGGGAGACGGGGGGAACAGGGGGAGACGGGGAAGATGGGGGGAGACGGGGGGGACAGGGAGACGGGGGGAGACGGAAGACGGGGGGGAGACGGGGGGAACAGGGGGAGACGGGGAAGATGGGGGGAGACGGGGGGACAGGGAGACGGGGGGAGACAGGGGGGGGAGACGGGGGGAGACGGAAGACGGGGGGGAGACGGGGGGAACAGGGGGAGACGGGGAAGATGGGGGGGACAGGGAGACGGGGGGAGACAGGGGGGGAGACGGAAGACGGGGGGGGAGACGGGGGGAACAGGGGAAGATGGGGGGAGACGGGGGGGACAGGGAGACGGGGGGAGACGGAAGACGGGGGGGAGACAGGGGGAACAGGGGGAGACGGGGAAGATGGGGGGAGACGGGGAGGGGGAGACGGGGGGGACAGGGAGACGGGGGGGAGACGGGGGGAACAGGGGGAGACGGGGAAGATGGGGGGAGACGGGGGGGACAGGAAGACGGGGGGAGACCTGTCCCAATCACGCTGTACTCAAAGCTTCAAGAGATATTTAAGAATAAATTGTCTTTTTTTTACTTTATATAATAACTAAATTAGACAGCACACTTTTTAAGGTTATTATCCAATTAATTGATTATTCAAAACAATAATAGGGCCAACTAATCAATTATGAAAATAATCATTAGTTGCAGCCCTTGTCGCCATTCCACGAGCGGGCGCAATTGTAAAGCGTGACGTGTTTGGTATCCATTTACTCGGCGTAACTTCATCTTTCACATTATAGAAATAAATTGGGCTAACTTTACTGTTTTTTCTTTTTTTTTTTTTTATTCATGAAAGTGTATTTTCTTATTTTTATCGTTAGTGTTCGAAAGACCGCTGTGCAAATACTGTGACATACAATATTTCAACAACCGCCATTTTATTCTCCAGGGTCAATATATATATATATATAATATGTTTGGGGGTTCCAAGTAATTTTCTAGCAAATAAAATACAGATTTTAACTTGTAAGCAACAAGTGTCAGAAAAAGGGCAAATCCCACGTACGCACGATCGCGATTTCCGACAAGAAAAACACGTTTTTTTTTCAGCAGGAAAATGACTGAAATGCGCACACACGGGTCACACTAATCTTGTTGGAAATTCTGACCGTCAAGAACGCGGCGACTTACAAGACGTACGACGAGCCGAGACCAGTGAAGTTCAATCGGCAGTTCGGTTTTTCTGCTGGATTCTGAGCATGCACGTTTTTTTTTTCATCGGGAAAACGGCTGAAACTTGTGTTGCGCACACGCGGGTCACACTAATCTTGTCGAAAATTCCGAAACCGTGAAGAACGCGGTTGACGTACAAGACGTACGACGAGCCGAGATCAATGGGCAGTTCGGCTCTTCTGCTTGATTCTGAGCATGCGCGTTTTTTTTGCGCGTCGTAGTTGCATACAGACGAACGCGATAGGAATTTTTTTCCTGTCACGAAAAATTGAGATCCCGCTCTCGATCTTTTCTTGGCCGGAATTCTGACAGAAGAAGCGCGACGGAGCCTTACACGCGGTCAGAATACGCGACTAAGAGCTCACACATCGCACTTTTCTCTTCGGGGAATCGTGATCGCGTGTACGAACGAGACTTTAGGCACAAAGGGGGTTAAAATGCATTTTTTTTTGGGAGGAATATTTCTGCTGAAATAAAAACACGCGGGAAATGCGTCGGACGCACGTGTGTTTCGGTAACGAAAATTCTCTCACGTGACATTTTTTGTTGTTTTGTTTTGTATTTTGCCGCATAAAATCCACGCGACAAAATTTCAGCTCTCGCGATAAAATAATTTAATTTGATGAAATGTTTCTGTTTTTTCTCTTTTTTTCTTTATTTCTTTCATCCACCCGGAAGCCATTTGTAGCGAAGGAGCCGCAATGTGAAATGTCGATGATACAGTGACAGAGATACAATGTAACAAATTCCCACATCGCTGTATATCAGGATCTACAAACACAGCCGGGACAGGTATATAGTCGCAGAGTCACAAGAGGAACCTCGGAGTGGCGGCACCCAGTCCGCCCGCCGGTCAGAGAGGACGATCAGAGAGGACGATCGGCGGGAACTGAGAGACCAATCCAAGGCCGGGACCCTCTATGATCCAGATTTGTATGAAGGATCCCCCTGAGATCTGTAAATCTGCTTTTATAAATCAATAGACGAGGAGCCAATCAATCAGCTCTATTGATCTTTGCCCCCCCTCCAGCTAAAATCCTCTCTCTCCGCCCATATGTCTCCAGCACAAATATCCCCCCCCCCCCCTATTCCTAAAGAAACAAATCCCCCTCCTAGCTGATTGGCTACCATCAGTGCTGGGACAAGGTCATCTAGAGCCAAGGGCAAACATGTCATCTCAGATAGAAGAAGTACATATATAATACACAGATGTGACCGCACACATAGAAGAAACATATTTCGGGTAACATTATATGTCTAGGCTCAAAATTCAATAATATCGGGATTGGGAGGGTGTGTGCCAGAGGCAGGCTGGGATTGGGAGGGGTTTGTGCCAGTGGCAGGCTGGGATTGGGAGGGGTTTGTGCCAGTGGCAGGCTGGGATTGGGAGGGGTTTGTGCCAGTGGCAGGCTGGGATTGGGAGGGGGTGTGACAGAGGCAGGCTGTGATTGGGAGGGGTTTGTGCCAGTGGCAGGCTGGGATTGGGAGGGGTTTGTGCCAGTGGCAGGCTGGGATTGGGAGGGGTTTGTGCCAGTGGCAGGCTGGGATTGGGAGGGGTATGTGCCAGTGGCAGGCTGTGATTGGGAGGGGTATGTGCCAGTGGTAGGTTGGGATTGGGAGGGGGTGTGCCAGTGGTAGGCTGTGATTGGGAGGGGGTGTGCCAGAGGCAGGCTGGGATTGGGAGGGGTATGTGCCAGTGGTAGGTTGGGATTGGGAGGGGTATGTGCCAGAGGCAGGCTGTGATTGGCAGGGGTATGTGCCAGAGGCAGGCTGGGATTGGTAGGGGGTGTGACAGAGGCAGGCTGGGATTGGGAGGGGGTGTGCCAGAGGCAGGCTGTGATTGGGAGGGGTATGTGCCAGTGGCAGGCTGTGATTGGGAGGGGTGTGATAGAGGCAGGCTGGGATTGGGAGGGGTTTGTGCCAGTGGCAGGCTGGGATTGGGAGGGGTATGTGCCAGAGGCAGGCTGGGATTGGGAGGGGTATGTGCCAGAGGCAAGCTGTGATTGGGAGGGGTGTGCTAGTGGCAGGCTGGGATTGGGAGGGGTTTGTGCCGGTGGCAGGCTGGGATTGGGAGGGGTTTGTGCCAGTGGCAGGCTGTGATTGGGAGGGGTGTGCCAGTGGCAGGCTGGGATTGGTAGGGGGTGTGACAGAGGCAGGCTGTGATTGGGAGGGGGTGTGCCAGTGGCAGGCTGCGATTGGGAAGGGTATGTGCCAGTGGCAGGCTGGGATTGGGAGGGGTATGTGCCAGTGGCAGGCTGTGATTGGTCAAGGAGTGAGTGCCAAAGGCAAGATGTGATTGGACAGGGGGCGTGGTGGCTGAACAGACTCCCCAATCCAGGCACGCTGTGTGCCTGCACAGTGTCCTGCACCTCGGAATGGCCAGCCAAAGGATGAAAATGGACTATGCCAACACAGATCAGCTTCTGTACTTCATGTGGTCAGTTTAGAACAAGGAAGAGAGGTGAGTGGCAGGATCAACCAGGAAGTATAAAATACACAGATGTGACCGCACACATAGAAGAAACATATTTCGGGTAACATTATATGTCTAGGCTCAGAATCCAACAACATCAAAGGAACATACGCACTCCATGCAGTTCTATCGTAGGAAGTGCACCTAGGGCCCCAGAAAGACACAATGCTAACCACCACATGCCTATGACATCATTCATGACCTTTATCCCAAACTAAAAAACAAACAACATTTTTGGCTATAGATATATCTTTGGGCTGCTGTTAGAAACTGAGGGGGGGCCCATACAGCCAACCTGACAGCCCCCCAAACAAACACAGTTTACTGCGCTTCGGTTATAAATGAACACAGTGGGTGATCAGCACCAATCACGCGTTGTGTTCCTTCAGGAAAGGACATCGCTGGTGAATATGACATATTTACCGGACCCTTCCCTCACTCTATCGCAGGAAGGAGAGGAGGAAACCTGGGAGCACTGCTGGGAGGGGGGGTCATACAGGGGGCGGGGGGCCTGGGCAGCAGGGGGAAGCATATGGTGTGGCGGGGGGAGGGCAATTACTGGAACTGATCCCTTGTATGGCTCTCTCTCTGCAGCAGCTGAAAGCCAGCAGGAGGCAGAGGAGGAAATCCGGAGGCACTGCTAGGGGGGCATACAGGGGGTGTAGGGCATCGGAGGGAAGCATATGGTGCACAGGGAGGGTGATCGAGTGGCAGGGGGGGCAATTACTGGAACTGATCCCTTGTATGGCTCTCTCTGCAGCAGCTGAAAGCCAGCAGGAGGGAGAGGAGGAAAAGCCGGCTTTCAGCAGCTGAAGAGAAGGCCATACAAGAGATCAGTTCCAGTAACTGCCCCAATCACCTTCCTTGAGCATCATACATTCCCCCCTTGCTGCCCAGGCCCTCCCCCTTTATGACCCCAGCAGTGCTGCCAGCTTCCCTCCTCTCCTTCCTGCCGGGAGCTGCAAACACCCCACACCGATCTCGCTCCCTACCAACATCTTCACCCTGCTTCCTGGGCCCCCCTGCTGGCCCGGGGGCCCTGTACAGGAGGATCATGGCACTACCACCGATCCTCCTGTACAGGGCACGGGCCACCAGCTGAAGGGCAGCTGGAGGGAGAGGAGGAGAAGCCGGATTTCAGCTGCTGAAGAGGGAGCCATACAAGAGATCAGTTCTAGTACCTGCCCCGATCACCTTCCCTGAGCATCATACATTCCCCCTGCTGCCCAGACCCTCCCCTTTATGACCCCACCCCGCCACCCCAGCAGTCCTGCCAGCTTCCCTCCTCTCCTTCCTGCCGGGAGCTGCAAGCACCCCTCACCGATCATACTCCCTGCCAACATCTTCACCCTGCTTCCTGGGCCCCCCTGCTGGCCCGGGGGCCCTGTACAGGAGGATCGGTGGTGATACCACCACCGATCCCCACTGATCCTCCTGTACAGGGCCCGGGCCACTAGCTGAAGGCCAGCAGGATCGAGAGGAGGAGAAGCCGGCTTTCAGCTGCTGAAGAGAGAGCCATACAAGAGATCAGTTCCAGCAACTGCCCCGATCACCTTCCCTGAGCACCATACATTCCCCTTGCTGGCCTGGGCCCTGTACAGGAGGATCGGTGGTGCCACCGATCCTCCTGTACAGGGCCCAGGCCAGCAGCTGAAGGCCAGCCGGAGGGAGAGGAGGAGAAGCCGGATTTCAGCTGCTGAAGAGAGAGCCATACAAGAGATCAGTTCCAGCAACTGCCCCGATCACCTTCCCTGAGCACCATACATTCCCCCCTTGTTGCCCAGACCCTCCCCTTTTATGACCCCACCGCTCCACCCCAGCAGTGCTGCCAGCTTCGCTCCTCTCCTTCCTGCCGGCAGCTGCAAGCACCCCACATCGATCACGCTCCCTGCCAACATCTTCACCCTGCTTCCTGGGCCCCCTGCTGGCCAGGGCCCTGTACAGGAGGATCCGTGGTACCACCACCGATCCTCCTGTACAGGGCCCGGGCCAGCAGCTGAAGGCCAGCCGGAGGGAGAGGAGGAGAAGCCGGCTTTCAGCTGCTGAAGAGAGAGCCATAAAAGAGATCAGTTCCAGTAACTGCCCCGATCACCTTCCCTGAGCACCATACATTCCCCCTGCTGGCTCGGGCCCTGTACAGGAGGATCGGTGGTACCACCTCATCCACAGCCCTGGGGGTTTCCTCAGCAACGGGAATACTTCTCCACTAGTGAAGTCAACATTGGAAAGACATTTCTAGGGACCAAAAACTTTAAAGATTTGGCCGACGCCCCCTGGAATTTACTACAACTGTGACGTTATCAAGAAATCAGTTTGCATAATAAAAGGTAGAAGAAGAGCGTACCTGTTTGGTCAGGAAGTCGTCGATCTCGTTGACCTTCAGGGAGATGGCGAGATGAGTGACGGCGAGAATAATCCCACTTATGACCGCCGCCCTCATCCGCACCGGAAGCAAGGTGTAAATGGTGTAGATGAAGAACACGGTCCACCAAATTCCATCGGAGGCGCTCCGCGGCCTGACCAGGAAGACGCTGACCAGCTGCACCATGAAGACGATGGCGATGACAGCGTAACAAGCGATCCACATGTAGTCCTGGTGGAAAAAGTTCCGGGTGCACACGATGATGGTCACGATGAGGGTCACCATGGCCACCAATAGAACCACCACGTAAGGCACCTGCAACTTCCCATGGAGGCAATTGAACAAGAGCATGACCAGAAACAGCAGGACCAGGACGAACATGAGCATGGTCAGGCTGCTCTGGTTGAGTCTGAAGAAGTATCGCTGGTAGAGCCTCTCAAGTTTGTTGGAATGGAATTTTTTGGAGCTAAATATCTGGAGGACGCCACTGCAGCAGATCCCCAGCGAGAAATGAAATTCCGACCCGTCTTCGACCCCCTCGGCTTTGTTGCCCTTGCCGCCGGACTTTTCGTCCAAGCCAAGCTCTACGGATTTAGGCCTGACTTCTCCCTCGTTGGGTTTCTGGATGGGTTTGTTGTTGTTCCGGCTCTGCTCTCCATGTTCCAGCCACGCGGGTTTGGACCGGAAGCTCACCCTATGGTCTACCGGAGAGTTTTTCTCCGCCCGGGCTTCGTAGTCGTCCTCGCTCCTCCATAAACTCATCATCCGCGAGGTCTTCTTTCTGGAGGACCGGCTTGAGTAACCGTATCCATTGACCCTGCTCTCCGCCTCCCCCCAAGCCGACCTGTGCTCGGCGCCCGAGCGCAAGACAGGAGCCCCGAATCCTGGTGGGCTCACGCTGTTTGACCTAGACATGTCCACCCCGCTACAAAATGTCTTGTAGTCCCCCTCGCGCCAAGGAACGCAACCTTACATAATGAGCGACGTTGCTGCACACCGAGATCCGTAATTCGTGTTTCCCGAGTCCCACCAGCTGAAATAATAAGCACCATGTACTCCTGGAACCTTTCCCGCGATCCAGGTTTAGATTTTCGGTCCCAAAAAAATCGAAAAACGCTCCAGGAGCTTCATGTTCGTCGGAGCGTTTAGAAAACTAGGCAGCTTTATTGTTCTGCCATTGCCATGTTTTATAATAAAAAAAAAAAATAGAAGAGTGAAAAAAAAATAAAAAAACGTTCATCCAGAATAAAAAATAAATAAAAATACCAGCGATTTTCGTCAACTTAATCCCAGTGCAGAATTATAAGCGCGGCTCAATCTGTTATCAGCCTTCTGGAGAGAATAAATCCCATAACAACCGGAATTAAATAGATTCGGTGTGCCGAGACCAAAGGAATTAAGTCACAATTGTCCTCGAATCTCCGATCGGCGGGCATCGGCTTCGGCCAGGTTGGTCACACCTGGGCAGTTGACCAGCTGTTGATTCCGGAGTCGCACCGATCAGTCATTGTGACGGTAGATATCGCATATTCCAAATGTGGTGGTGGAATTAACCCCTCAATGGGTGGGCTCAGTGTGGATCGCAGCTGTACGGCAGAGGCCGGTCTCCACCACACAGAGCGCGTCGACGTTCGGAGGATCTCACCGTGTCCATCACTGGAATGAGTGACCGGTCCTGTTTACATCGACTCCACGTTGTCTCTGTTTGGCATCAGCCAATCCCTCGTTGTGGAAGGGAAGAGAATGGCAGTCAACTGGAGGATCAAAATGGTTAAAAGGTACATCAGCGAAATTGTGCCCAGGATGCAACGTAAGGACATGTGTATGGGGATCTTCTGTGACACCACAGGGTCATTTTCCAAGTACAGGGCCAGATTCAGGGGCAGCATTGTGGCCGGCGAGGCTGGAAGATGCAGAATCCCTGGTCCCTTCCTCCAGCACGCTCACCATCATCCTCCGACGGACGTGGGCAATCCTTATTGTTTACCTCCAGAGCGTTGGGAGCGTGCGATGATCCTCCATCCTTTCCAATCTAGATCCAACGGTGGTTATAGGACCCGCTCGCCAGAGACAGCACACGTTCCAGAGCCTGATGTAAATCCAGAACAACTCTCAGATCCAAGGGGCCCCCAGATCCAACACCGGCTCCCAGATCACAAGAATGGTCCTAGATCAAACACGGGCTCCCAGATCCCAATGTACAGAGATTGGCCCTAGATCCAAAACCGGCTTCCAGATCCCGAGAATGGCCCTAGATCCAACACCGGCTCCCAGATCACGAGAATGTCCGTAGATCCAACACCGGCTCCTAGATCACGAGAATGGCCCTAGATCCAACACCGGCTCCCAGATCCCGAGAATGTCCGTAGATCCAACACCGGCTCCCAGATCCTGAGAATGGCCCTAGATCCAACACCGGCTCCCAGATCCCAATGGCCCAAGATCCAATACCAGCTCCCAGACCCCCAATGAACAGAGATTGGCCCTAGATCCAACACCGGCTTCCAGATCACAATATGTACCGAATGCTCCCAGATCCAACACAGGCTCGCAGATCCCGGTGTGTACAGACTGGTCTCCGATCCGGCACTGGCTCGCAGATCCCGGTGTGTACGGAATGCTCCCAGATCCAGCAGATCCTCAGCCCAGGCACAGCGTTGGTGCAGCTTCCTCCGGCAGGTATTGCAGGTCACAGGACTGGAGAGCCAGGACACTCCATCCTGCTGCTGCCTCCTCTATACTAGTCTTTGTATTCTCATTCAGCACACAGTGAACCCTCTGATCCCGCCTCCCCCTGCACGGGATTGGCTGAGCGGGACTGTCAGGGTTTTCCCACGGGATGTTACTGGCCGGAGAAGTGTTTGATGCCTGGGGTATGATAGAGAAGGGAGGAGAGAGGCTCTAATCACAGGAGAGACACTGATACAATGTAACACTACACAGGGAGACCCACAGGACTGCAATACACAGAGAGATACAATATAACACTGATATAATACACAGGGGGATACAACATATCACTGATATAATACACAGGGGGGTACAACATATCACTGATATAATACACAGGGGGATACAATACAATACTGATATAATACACAGGGGGATACAATACAATACTGATATAATACACAGGGGGTACAACATATCACTGATATAATACACAGGGGGATACAATATAATACACAGAGAGATACAAAATAATACTGATATAATACACAGAGAGATACAATATAATACACAGAGAGATACAAAATAATACTGATATAATACGGCAGGGGTTGACAAATTTGCTTGGAATCTAGGAGCCAGGTAAAAAAGTTAGGAGCCAGAAAACGCGCCCCGTCCCGACGAGCTTGCGCGCAGAAGCGAACACATACGTGAGCAGCGCCCGCATATGTAAACGGTGTTCAAACCACACATGTGAGGTATCGCCGCGATTGGTAGAGCGAGAGCAATAATTCTAGCCCTAAACCTTCTCTGTAACTCAAAACATGCAACCTGTAGATTTTTTTTAAACGTCGCCTATGAAGATTTTAAAGGGTAAAAGTTTGTCGGCATTCCACGAGCGGACGCAATTTTGAAGCGTGACATGTTGGGTATGAATTTACTCGGCGTAACATCATCTTTCGTAATATAAAAAAAAATGGGGATAACTTTACTGTTGTCTTATTTTTTAATTAAAAAAAGTGTAATTTTTTCACAAAAAAAGTGCGCTTGTAAGACCGCTGCGCAAATACGGCGTGACAGAAAGTATTGGAACGATCGCCATTTTATTCTCTAGGGTGTTAGGATAAAAAATATATATAATGTTTGGGGGTTCTAATTAGAGGGAAGAAGATGGCAGTGAAAAACAACATTAGAATTTCTGTTTAACTTGTAATGCTTAACTTGTAATACCAACGGCCACCACCAGATGGCGCCAGCTCACATCTAGTGGTAATAACTTGTAATACCAACGGCTCACCACCAGATGGCCCCAGCTCACAAAAAAAAAAAAAAAAAAATGTTTTTTTTTTTTTTTTTTTGCCCCCCCCTTCAAATTCAAGTCGCCAGGACCCTATTTCTAGTCGTCATGGCGACCTGGCGCCCGGGATTTGTCGAGCCCTGTAATACGGCATTTACTTGATACATGATACTTGGTTCTGTATTCTCTAAAAGTGGCGATACAGGGAGGTGGGTAGGGGGTGGAACCAAGGAACAGTGATCAGAGGTGGGTAGGCGGTGAAACCAAGGAACGGTGATCAGAGGTGGGTAGGTGGTGGAACCAAGGAATGGTGCTCAGAGGTGGGTAGGGGGTGGAACCAAGGAACGGTGCTCAGAGGTGGGTAGTGGGTGGAGCCAAGGGACGGTGCTTAGAGGTGGGTAGGGGGTGGAGCCAAGGAAAGGTGCTCTGAGGTGGGTAGGGGGTGGAACCAAGGGAGGGTGCTCAGAGGTGGGTAGGGGGTGGAACCAAGGGGCGGTGCTCAGAGGTGGGTAGGGGGTGGAACCAAGGGACGGTGCTGAGAGGTGGATAGGGGGTGGAACCAAGGGACGGTGCTGTGAGGTGAGTGGAACCAAGGGACGGTGCTCAGAGGTGGGTAGGGGGTGGAACCAAGGAAAGGTGCTCTGAGGTGTATAGGGGGTGGAACCAAGGGATGGAGCTCAGAGGTGGGTAGGGGTGGAACCAAGGGATGGTGCTTAGAGGTGGGTAGGGGGTGGAACCAAAGGATGGTACTTAGAGGTGGAGCCAAGAGTTGGTGCTCACAGGTGGGTAGGAGGTGGAGCCAAGGAACGGTGCTCAGAGGTGGGTAGGGGGTGTAACCAAAGGAACGATGCTCAGAGATGGGTAGTGCGTGAAACCAAGGGACAGTGCTTAGAGGTGGGTAGCGGGTGGAACCAAGGAACGGTGCTCAGAGGTGGATAGGGGGTGGAACCAAGGGACGGTGCTTATAGGTGGGTAGAGGGTGGAACCAAGGGAAGGTCCTCAGAGGTGGGTAGGGGATGGAACCAAGGGATGATGCTCAGAGGTGGATAGGGGGTGGAACTAAGGGACGGTGCTTATAGGTGGGTAGAGGGTGGAACCAAGGGACGGTCCTCAGAGGTGGGTAGGGGGTGGAACCAAGGGATGGTGCTCAGAGGTGGATAGGGGGTGGAACCAAGGGATGGTGCTCAGAGGTGGATAGGGGGTGGAACCAAGGGACGGTGCTCAGAGGTGGGTAGGGGGTGGAACCAAGGGAGGGTGCTCAGAGGTGGATAGGGGGTGGAACCAAGGGATGGTGCTCAGAGATGGGTAGTGGGTGGAACCAAGGGACGGTGCTCAGAGGTGGATAGGGGGTGGAACCAAGGGACGGTGCTTAGAGGTGGGTAGGGTGTGGAACCAAGGGATGGTGCTTATTGGTGGGTAGGGGGTGTAACCAAAGGATGGTACTTAGAGGTGGAACCAAGAGTTGGTGCTCACAGGTGGGTAGGAGGTGGAGCCAAGGAACGGTGCTCAGAGGTGGGTAGGGGGTGTAACCAAAGGAACGATGCTCAGAGATGGGTAGTGCGTGAAACCAAGGGACAGTGCTTAGAGGTGGGTAGCGGGTGGAACCAAGGAACGGTGCTCAGAGGTGGATAGGGGGTGGAACCAAGGGACGGTGCTTATAGGTGGGTAGAGGGTGGAACCAAGGGAAGGTCCTCAGAGGTGGGTAGGGGATGGAACCAAGGGATGATGCTCAGAGGTGGATAGGGGGTGGAACCAAGGGACGGTGCTCAGAGGTGGATAGGGGGTGGAGCCAAGGGACAGTGCTCAGTGGTGGATAGGGGTTGGAACCAAGGAACGGTGATGTTCATCTCCCAAACTATGAGCTCATCCCTAAGGCCCCTTTCACACTACTGCGACTTCAAAGTCGCGCGATGTTACCGCAATTTTACAGCGATTTCGCTCCCGCGATTTCACCGAATGCCTGTGTAACTGGCATCAAAACTTATAGGACTTGTCCCACGAATTAGGATTGCAAAATCGCATGACAAGTCATTCTCCATGATTTTCCATAAAGACTTCCATTCATACTGGCACGACTTTACGGCCCAGTTCACACTTGTGCGATGCCAGACATCGCATGCAATTCGGATGTAATCCGCAGTTCACATTACATGCGATGTCTGTGCAATGCGATTTCAGCCATATAGATAGTACTGCTGATATCGCACCGCATTCGCTCCAAAGACGCACAGGACCCTTTTTTTCTGTTCGGACCAGAATCGTATCGCATGTGTGTTCGCACCTATGCGATCCGATTCATGTGGGAACTGTCAGTTCGCACTGCGATACGCGGAGCTGAAATGGGGGCGTCGTTAAGATATAATGACACTCCCCAGCAGTTCACATGTGCTGCCGTGCGTGTCGGGTGCGATGCGGGAAGCTGCAATGGATTTGTGGTGTCCTCGCATCGCACAAGTGTGATCCGGGCCGAATTCAAAGTAGTCCCTGCACTACTTTGGTCCGATTTTGATGCCACTTAGGCTCGGTTCACACTAGTGCGATGCGAGAACACCGCAAATCCATTGCAGCTTCCCGCATCGCACCCGACATGCACGACAGCATATGTATACTGCTGGGGAGTGTCATTATATCTGAACGACGCCCCCATTTCAGCTCGCGTATCGCAGTGCGAACCGACAGTTCCCGACATGAATCGGATCGCATAGGTGCGAACACACATGCGATCCGATTCTGGTCCGAACAGGAAAAAAGGTTCCTGTGCGTCTTTGGACCGAATACCATGGACTGAAATAGAGAAGGGGGGGGGGGGGCCTTTACAAAAAAATAAGAAATAAAGAAAAATATATATAAAAAAGGGGGGTAGCCATCCGGGGCCCTTTAATAAAAAGAAAAAAAGAAAAAATATATCTATAAAAAATATATATTTAAATGTATTTATTTTTAAAAAGGGGGGTTGCCATCTGGGGCCCTGGGGACCTCTGGGCCCTTTAATAAAAAAATAAAAAAATATAAAGAAAATAAAAATAAACATTTATAAAAAAAAAGGGGGGGGGTTGCCATCCAGGGCCCTGGGGACCTCTAGGCCCTTTAATAAAATATATATATATATATATATATATATATATATATATATATATATATATATATATATATATATATATAAAGAAATAAAATAATATAAAAAAGAAATAAAACAAATATATAAAAAAAAGGGGGGTTGCCATCCGGGGGCCCTCTGGGCCCTTTAATAATAATAATAATAATAATAATAATAATAACAATATTATATATATATATATATATATATATATATATATATATATATATATATATATATATATATATATATAAAATAAAATAAATAAATAAATAAATAAAAAAAAGATTTTTTTTTATAAAAAAGGGGGGTTGTCATCCAGGGCCCTGGGGTCCTCCGGACTCCTAAAAAAAAATTGTCCCTTTAATAATAAATAAAATAAAAATATATTAAAAAAAAATATATATATATTTTTATAAAAAATAAATAAAAAAAAGGGGGGTTGCCATCTGGGCCCCTGGGGACCTCCGGGCCCCTTACAGGTGTACTGCCTGTACCCCCCTGATGGCGGCCCTGAATACCATACTATCTGTATGGCTGAAATCGCATTGCACAGACATCGCATTACATCCATGCAATGTCTGGCATCGCACAAGAGTGAACCAGGCATTACACGGGCATGCCCTGAAATCGCGGTCGCGAATCGCGGCAAAAATAAATCGCGGCCGTAAAATCGTGCGACTTTTGAAGTCGCAGTATAGTGAAAGTGGCCTCATATAAATGGTTGTCATTGGAAATCATGGGGAAGGACTTGTCATGCGACTTTGCAGTTCCCAAATCGCGGGACGAGTCGTATTGGCATGAAAAGGGGCCTAATAGGGATGCCAGCCCTCGAACCGTCACCCTCAAACGCAAGTCAGCTTGGCGGTTTATGGAGCCGAACGTCTCTCGGGAACACTTGAACGCTCATCGATCGCACGTCCAAACCAACGCGGGCGGTCGATATTCCGCGTCACGCCGTTGAATTGCTGACCAACATTCCAAATTTGGAGGGCGGCCACAACGGGGGGGGGGTTTCGCTTTTTGCATCTGGAGCTGTGCGCGCGCCGTGTCTGCTCATTGTGGGTGGAGGATAATCAGATTTCTCCACCAGTCCCCATCCCCCGTCCCACCCGGAGTGACCAGCAGCTCCATCTACATACAGATCTCTCTCCACGACTCCAAAGCCTCCCCGGGGTCACCGACACCAGAGTGTCATCTTCTCCTACCAGGGAGATGCCAACATCCCCGCAGGGAGGAAATGCTTTACTGAGGACACTGACATTCTGTCTAACCCCCCCATCCCCCCACACCCCCACCCCCACCCATCTGCATCAGCATAGAGATGAATAGGAATCGCTCTCCCGGGTCACATGAGGGGGGAGAGGAGCTGCGGACAGACAGACACATTTGTTTTATCTCTTTTAGGTACTTATATAACGCCGTCAATTTACGCAGAGCTCTTCGTATTTATTATACATTCACATCGGTCATTGACCACTTAAGACCTGGACCTTTAGGCAGGTAAAGGACCCGGCCAGTTTTTGGGATTCGGCACTGCGTCGCTTTAACAGACAATTGCGCGGTCGTGCGACGTGGCTCCCAAACAAAATTGGCGTCCTTTTTTCCCCACAAATAGAGCTTTCTTTTGGTGGTATTTGATCACCTCTGCGGTTTTTATTTTTTGCGCTATAAACAAAAATAGAGCGACAATTTTGAAAAAAATGCAATGTTTTTTACTTTTTGCTATAATAAATATCCCCCAAAAATATATAAAAAAACTTTTTTTTCCTCAGTTTAGGCCGATACGTATTCTTCTACATATTTTTGGTTAAAAAAAAATCGCAACAAGCGTTTATCGTTTGGTTTGCGCAAAATTTATAGGGCCAGATTCAGCAACGAGATACGACGGCGTATCTCTGAGTGTGCGGCGTCGTATCTATGCGCCTGATTCTTAGAATCAGTTGCGCATAGATTTCCCTAAGATCCGACCGGCGTAAGTCTCTTACGCCGTCGTATCTTAGTTGCATATTTACGCTGGCCTCTAGGTGGCGCTTCCGTCGATTTACGCGAGGAATATGCAAATTAGGTAGATACGCCGTTTCAGAAACGTACGTCCGCCCGGCGCATTTTTTTTTACGTCGTTTACGTTAGGCTTTTTCCGGCGTAAAGTTACCCCTGCTATATGAGGCGTATCCTATGTTAAGTATGGACTACGTTCCCGCGTCGAATTTTGAAAATTTTACGTCGTTTACGTAAGTCGTCGTGAATGGGGCTGTGCGTAATTTACGTTCACGTCGAAAGCATTGGCTTTTTGCAGGTTAATTTGGAGCATGCGCACTGGGTTACTTTCACGGACGGCGCAAATGCGCCGCTAGTCAAAAACGTCATGTACGTGGGGTCATGTTTTATTTACATAAAACACGCCCACCTCTTCACAATTTGAATTAGGCGCGCTTACGCCGGCAGATTTACGCTACACTGACGTAACTTAGGGCGCAGGTTCTTGGTGAATATACAACCTGCCTCAGTAAGTTACGGCGGCGTAGCGTATCTGAGATACGCTACGCCCGCATAAAAATAAGCCAATCTACCTGAATCTACCCCATAGCGTTTACAAAATAGGGGATAGTTTTATTGCATTTTTATTTTATTTTTTTACTACTAATGGCGGCGATCAGTGATTTTTTTCGTGACTGCGACATTATGGCGGACACATCGGACAATTTTGACACATTTTTGGGACCATTGTCATTTTCACAGCAAAAAATGCACTGATTACTGTGAAAATGACAATTGCAGTTTGGGAGTTAACCACTCGGGGGCGCTGAAGGGGTAAAGTGTGATCTCATCTGTGTTTCTAACTGTAGGGGGCGGGGCTGGACGTGTGACGTCATTGATCGTGTTTCCCTATATCAGGGAACACACGATCAACGACGGCGCCACAGTGAAGAACGGGGAAGCTGTGTTTACACTCACCTCTCCCCGTTCTTCAGCTCCGGGGACCGATCGCGGGACTCCGGCGGCGATCGGGTCCCGCGGCCGCGGAGCTTCGGACCACGCAAGCGGCCCACGGCTGGGCACCTAAAGAGGACATACAGGTACGTGCTTGTGCCCAGCCCTGCCATTCTGCCGACGTATATGTGCAGGAGGCGGTCCTTAAGTGGTTAAATATTATAAATGATACCGTGGTTTTTTTTTTTTTTTTTAGCACCGACATCTCTGTGGCGTTGTACACAGCGGTCCAAAACACTTCCAGGGACTACAAGGCTTTCATATGTATAAAGTGCCTTGAAAAAGTATTCATACCCCTTAAAATTCCCCACGTTTTGTCAAAAATTCTCCCTTCTATTCTATGTATGCCGCGCCAGAAACACATCTCTGCATGAAGGATACAATGTTGCCTATGTCTGTGAAGGTTCTCATTCATCCAGATCATTGTATATCTAGTAGTAGCTGATTCATAGTAGTTCTAGTTATTCTCGTGGTAGTAGCCGTCTAGTTGTATCTATCTGGTAGTAGTACAGTGCCTTAAAAAAGTATTCATACCCCTTGAAATTCCCCACATGTTCTCATGTTACAACCAAAAACGTTAACGTATTTTATTGTGATTTTATGTGAGAGACACAAAGTGTCACATGATTGTGAAGTGGAAGGAAAATTATACAAATAAATATGTGAAAAGTGTGGGGGGGAGGGGCATTTGTATTCAGCCCCCTTTACTCTGATAACTAAAATCTAGAGGAACCAATCGCCTTCAGAAGTCACCTGATTAGTAAATAGAGCCCACCTGTGTGTCATGTAATCTCAGTATAAATACAGCTGTTCTGTGAAGCCCTCAGAGGTTTGTTAGAGAACCTTAGTGAACAAACAGCATCATGAAGGTCGAGGAACACACCAGACAGGTCAGGGATAAAGTTGTGGAGAAGTATAAAGCAGGGTTAGGTTATAATAAAATCTCCCAAGCTTTGAAGATCTCACGGAGCTTCTGTCCAATCCATCATCGGAAAATGGAAAGAATATGGCACAACCGCAAACCTACCAAGACATGGCCGTCCACCTAAACTGACCGGGCCGGGCAAGGAGAGCATTCATCAGAGAAGCAGCCAAGAGGCCCAATGGTAACTCTGGAGGAGCTGCCCAGGAGCTGCACAGCTCAGGGGGGAGAATCTGTCCACAGGACAACTATTAGTGGTCTCTCCACAAATCTGCCCTTTATGGAAGAGTGACAAGAAGAAAGACATTGGAGGAAGAAAGACATAAGAAGTCCTGTCTGCAGTTTGTGAGAAGCCATGTGGGGGAGGGGACACAGCAAACATGTGGAAGAAGGTGCTCTGGTCACATGACACCAAAATTCAACAAAAAAACGCTATGTGTGGGGAAAACTAACACTGCACATCACCCTGAACACACCATCCCCACCGTGAAACATGGTGGTGGCAGCATCTTGTGGTGGGGATGGTTTTCTTCAGCAGGGACAGGGAAGCTGGTCAGAGATGATGGGAAGATGGATGGAGACAAATACAGGACAATCTTAGAAGAAAACCTGTTAGAGTCTGCAAAAGACTTGAGACCGGGGGGGGGGGGGGTTAACTTTCCAGCAGGACAACGACCCTAAAGTACAGCCAGAGCTACAATGGAAAGGTTTAGATCAAAGCATATTCAGTACAAAGGTCTCTAACATCCACCAGCTCCGTGATGTGGTCATGGAGGAGGGGAAAAGGACTCCGGTGGCAACCTGTGAAGCAAATTTACAATTTAGTTATAGAAGTTGTACACTCACTACTTTACATTGTAGCAAAGTGTCATTTCTTCAGTGTTATCACATGAAAAGATAGAATAAAATATTTACAAAAATGTGACTGAGGGGTGTACTGACTTTTCTGAGATACTGTATATACTGTGACTGCAGAAGGTCAGTGTCTGTGATCCCGACCTCCTCGCTCCTCGGCCCAGTCTTGCCCCCGGGGGGGGGGGTTCTCTACCAGGAGACGTTGTTGATGGGGTTATCTGGGCTATTTCTTATATAAGTCACAATGGGTCCATTTACTAACAGAGGCATTCTACAGACAGAACCGGCGGGCAGTCCAGTGCCGGAGGGGGAGGTGGGGGGTGGGGGGTCAGTCTGGTAGGACATGTGAGGAGGATGCAGCAGGATGCTGGTGGGGGTCACATGGATGGAGACGCCAGAAAATATTTTTATCAGAAGACAAGTTGTGTCCTGGAGACAATCAGCCCGGTATACAGAGGCCTAGGAATGGCAGCTCAGTGATCGGTGGCTGCCCGAGGGTTAAAGAATAGAACAAGGGTGGGTGAAGGTCAAATAAAGGTGGGGAAAGGTTGGTGGGATCGTATAAAAAGTGTGTGGTGGGCAAGAGCACATAAAGGAGGGCGGGATCACATAAAGGTGGGTGAAGGTGGTTGAAATTACATTAAGTTGGGTGGGATCACATGAAGGTGGGAGAGATCACATAAAGGTGGGCGGGTGAAGGTGGGTGGGATCTCATAAAGGTAGGTGAAGGTGGGTGGGATCACAAGAAGTTGGGATCACATAAAGGTGGGAGGGATCACATGAAGGTGGGCGGTATACAGTGAAGGTGGGTGGTATCACATAAAGGTGGGCGGGATCACATAAATGTGGGCGGGATCACGTAAAGGTGGGTGAAGGTGGGTGGGACCACATTAAGCTGAGTAGGATCATATAAAAGAATGTGTGGAATCCCATAAAGTGGGGGAAGGTGGCTGGAATTACATTAAGTTGGGTGGGATCACACAAAGGTGTGTGGGATCACATGAAAGTGGGAGGGATCACATAAAGGTGGGTTGGATCATATAAAGATGTGTGGAATCACATAAATTTGGGCGGAATCACACAAAGGTGGGGGGAATCCAAAAAAAGGGGGGGAGTGAGTGGGATCACATAAAGGTGGGTGAAGGTGGTTGGAATTACATTAAGGTGGGTGGGACAACACATAGCTGAGTAGGATCTTATAAAAGATTGTGTGGGATCATATAAAGGTGGGTGAAGATATGTGGCAACAAATAAAGGTGGGTGAAGTGGGCGGGATCACAAAAAGGTGGGTGAAGGTAGGCGGCAACAAATAAAGGTGGGTGGGATCACATAAAGGTGAGATCCACATAAAGGTGGGAGGGATCACATAAAAGTAGGAGGGATCATATAAAGATGGGTGAAATCACATAAATTTGGGCGGGATCATATAAAGGTGGGAGGAAATACCAACAAAGGTGGGTGATAGTGGATGGGATTTCATAAAGGTGGGAGAGATCTCATAAAGGTGGGCGGGATCACATAAAGGTGGGTGAAGGTGGGCAGGATCACATAAAGGTGGGTGAAGGTGGGCAGGATCACATAAAGGTGGGTGAAGATGTGTGGGATCACATAAAGAAGGGTGGAGGTTGGTGGGATCACAAGAAGGTGGGGGTCACATAAAGGTGGGAGGGATCACATAAAGTTGGGATCACATTAAGGTGGGAGGGAGCACATAAAAGTGGAAAGGGATGACATAAAGGTGGGCGGGAGCAAGTGTAGGTGGGTGGGGTCACATAAAGGTAGGAGGGATCACATAAAGGTGGGTGAGATCGTATAAAGTAGGGTGGAATCACATCAATTTGGGCGGGATCACATAAAGGTGGGGGGAATACTAAAAAAGGTGAGGGAAGGTGGGTGGGATCCCCTAAAGGTGGGAGGAAATACCAACAAAGGTGGGTGATAGTGGATGAGATTACATAAAGGTGGGAGAAATCTTGTAAAGGTGGGCGGGATCACATAAAGAAGGGTGGAGGTGGGTGGGATCACAAAAAGGTGGGGTCACATAAAGGTGGGAGGGAGCACATAAAAGTGGAAAGGGATGACATAAAGGCGGACGGGAGCAAGTTTAGGTGGGTGGGATCACATAAAAGTAGGAGGGATCACATAAAGGTGGGTGGGGTCATACAAAGATGGGTGGAAACACATCAATTTGGGCGGGATCACATAAAGGTGTGGGGGGGGAATACCAAAACAGGTGGGGGAAGGTGGGTGGGATCACATAAAGGTGGGTGGGATCCCCTAAAGGTGGGTGATAGTGGATGAGATTACATAAAGGTGGGAGAGATCTCCTAAAGGTGGACGGGATCACATAAAGGTGGGTGAAGGTGGGCGGGATCACATAAAGAAGGGTGGAGGTGGGTGGGATCACAAGATGGTGGGGTCACATAAAGGTGGGAGGGATCACATAAAGGTGGGAAGGAGCACATAAAAGTAGGAGGGATCACATAAAGTTGGGCGGGATCACGTGAAGGTGGGTGGGATCGCATAAAGGTAGGCGGGATCATATAAAGGTGGGAAGGAATACCAAAAAAGATGGGTGATAGTTGGTGGGATTACATAAAGGTGGGCGGGATCACACAAAGGTGGGAAGGATAACATTGAATTGGGAGTGATCTCATAAAAGTGGGCAGGATCACATAAAGCTGGGTCAAAGGTGGGTGGGATCATATAAAAGTGGGTGGGATCACTTAAAGGTGAGTGAAGGTGGTTGGTGGGCAGGAGCACATAAAGGTGGGTGGGATTACACAAAGGTGGGTGACATCACACAAAGGTGGGCGGGATCACACAAAGGTGGGAGGGAAATCTAATTTTAGTATCCCTCCCCCACCTATAGATCACAATGAAAGGTTAGAGGGAAACAAATGTGTTTATTTTGGAGTTAAGTAAATTAAGATAATGGAATTCATTTGTGTAAATATATCCGAGACAAATATAAATATCTAATAGATAAATGTTTTATTCCGATAGAATATTTGTTGCCCTCGGTGCTGCTGATCTTCTGCAGTCTCTTTGCAACCACTTCCCGTCTACAGGCCTTCCATTGATGGCTCTGTGGCATTTCTCAGGGCGGCTTTTCTGATGGTGACAACACCGGATCATGTCTGTGTAATGTATGCTGAAATGGAAAATTGTATAGTCTCCCCCATCGGAAGCCCATGTGACCGGGTGACAACGCTGGAGCACAGTAGTTGGGGGGAGGGGACAGGGCGTTGTCACTCTATAACAGGAAGTGCCGGAAACACAGACTCTCATAGGAGGATCTTCATGGAATATTCTAATGAAAACTGACAATTTTATAAGATTAAAATTAATTTTGAAATAAAATATGGGTTAGAACTTGGATTAGGGTTAGGAGTTAGAGGGTTAGGGTGATATTTAGAGAGCTAAGGTGGGATTTGGAGAATTAGGGTTAGATTTAGAGAGTTGGGGTTACATTGAGAGGGTTAGGATTTGATTTAGACAGTTAGGGTTAAATTTAGAGGGTAAGGGTTAGATTTAGAGAGTTAGGATTATATTTAGAAGGTTAGAATTACATTTAGAGGGCTGGGGTTAGAGAGCTAGGGTTATATTTAAAGAGTTTAGAGGGTTGGGGTAAGAGTTAGAGGGTTAGGGTTAGATTTAGAGAGTTAGGGTTAGAGTTAGAGGGTTAGGGTAAGAGTTAGAGGGTTAGGGTTAGATTTAGAGAGTTAGGGTTAGAGTTAGAGGGTTAGGGTAAGAGTTAGAGGGTTAGGGTTAGATTTAGAGAGTTAGGGTTAGAGTTAGAGGGTTAGGGTTAGAGTTAGAGGGTTAGGGTTAGATTTAGAGAGTTAGGGTTAAGCCTCGTACACACGATAGGTTAACCAGAGAACAACGGTCTGAAGGACCGTTGTCATAGGTTAAACGATAAAGCTGACTGATGGTCCGTCACGCCTACACACCATAGGTTAAATAACTGATCGTGTCAGAACGCGGTGACGTAAAACACAACGACGTGCTGAAAAAAACAAAGTTCAATGCTTCCAAGCATGCGTCGACTTGATTCTGAGCATGCGTGTATTTTTAACCGATGGTTGTGCCTACTAACGATCGTTTTTGACCTATCGGTTAGGAATCCATCGGTTAATTTTAAAGCAAGTTGGCTTTTTTTAACCTATGGTTAAATAACCTATGGGGCCCACACACGATCGGTTTTGACTGATGAAAACGGTCCTTCAGACTGTTGTCCTCTGGTTAACCTATCGTGTGTACGAGGCCTAAGAGTTAGAGGGTTAGGGTTAGAGTTAAAGGGTTATGGTTAGAGGGTTAGGGTTAGAGTTAAAGGGTTAGGGTTAGGGTTAGAAGGTTAAGGTTAGAGTTAGAGGGTTAGAGTTAGAAGGTTAGAGATAGAGGGTTAGGGTTAGAAGGTTAGGGTTAGAGTTAGAGGGTTAGGGTAAGAGTTAGAGGGTTAGAGTTAGAGGGTTAGGGTTAGAGGTTTAGGGTTAGGGCTAGAGGGCGAGGGTTAGGGTTAGAGTTAGAGGGTTAGGGTTAGAGTTAGTGGGTTAGGGCTAGAGGGTTAGAGTTAGAGGGTTACGGTTAGAGGGTTAGGGTTAGAGTTAGAGGGTTAGGGCTAGAGGGTTAGAGTTAGAGGGTTAGGGTTAGAGTTAGTGGGTTAGGGCTAGAGGGTTAGAGTTAGAGGGTTAGGGTTAGAGGGTTAGAGTTAAAGGGTTAGGGTTAGAGGTAGAGGGTTAGGGCTAGAGGGTTAGAGTTAGAGGGTTAGGGTTAGAGTTAGTGGGTTAGGGCTAGAGGGTTAGAGTTAGAGGGTTAGGGTTAGAGTTAAAGGGTTAGGGTTAGAGTTAGAGGGTTAGGGTTAGAGGGTTAGGGTTAGAGGGTTAGGGTTAGAGTTAGAGTGTTAGGGTTAGAGGGTTAGGGTTAGAGTTAGAGGGTTAGGGCTAGAGAGTTAGGTTTAGAATTAGAGGGTTAGGGTTAGAGTTTTTCTGTGAGCATGACAACTGCAATTATTTGGACTGTAAATAATGATCCCGTTTTCTTTGTAATATATGTATACTTTTCTATAAGACATGTAATTTCCTGACCCTAAGAAGTCTAATATCCCTTGAAGAAGGATCACAGATACCGAAACGGCTGTCGGGTTGGACTAATAGTGGTCTTATGTTTGTCTATTACTGTATATAAGCTGGATTTGTATACCACTCATATGTGGCTTTTTATTACTTATATGACACTATTGTGTCTTTTTCTTTATACTCAATAAATTGATACTAATTTTTCTATACTCTATTTGCTTGTGTCACTTTTAAAGTCCCACCCTCAAGGGGGTTCTTTTTGTTTTTTCTACATTCATCAGGGATGTGGTGACTTACAAACATCTACACTTTCAGGACTGTGGGGTTCTTTTGTCCAGGTTAGAGGGTTAGGGTTAGAGTTAGAGGATTAGGGTTAGTGTTAGAGTGTTACAGGGTTAGGGATAGAGTTAGAGGGCTATGGTTAGGGTTAGAGTTATGCCCCGTACACGCGATCAGAAATTCCGTTGGACAAAACCTTGGTTGGTTTTCCCGATGGAATTCCGCTCAAGCTTCGTTTGCATACACAAGGTCACACAAAAGTTCTCGACCGTTAACAATGCAGTGACATACAACACTACGACGAGCTGAGAAAATTAAGTTCAATTGTTTCCGAGCATGCGTCGTAATTTCGCGCGTCGGAATTGCCACAGACGATCGGAATTTCCGATAAGAATTTTTTCCGTCAGAAAAATAGAGAACCAGCTCTCAATCCTTTGTTGGTGGAAATACCGACAGCAAAAGTCCGATGGAGCCTACACACGGTCGGAATTTCTGACCAAAAGTTCACATCAGACTTTTCTTGTCGGAATTTCTAATCGTGTGTACGCAGCATAAGAGGATTAGATTTAGCAAGTTAGGGTTAGAGGGTTAGGGTTAGATTTAGAGGGTTGGGTTACAGTTAGAGGGTTAGGGTTGGATTTGAAGAGTTAAGGTGAGATTTAGAGAGTTGGGGTTAGAGTTCAAGTGTTATATTTAGTGAGCTAGGGTTAGAGTTAGAGGGTTAGGGTTAGATTTAAACCGGGGATATGCAATTAGCGGACCTCCAGCTGTTGCAGAACTACAAATCCCATGAGGCATAGCAAGGCTCTGACAGCCACGAGCATGACTGTGCTGCCCCAATAGGGGCATAGAATATGAGATGCATAGCCTCAGTTAATATTAGCATTGTTATATAGATTAGAGTTTATATAGTGTGGTTTGCCTACTATTTTCTCATAGCTAAATCTATGTGTTATCCTATGCTGCCATCTAGTGGCCTTTGTTGCAATGCACATGTTTATGTGATTCTTTGAGTTACCATATATTTTCACTGTATGTATGCCCCTCCCTGCTTCCTGTGTGGAGTACTTCCTGTGTCATCTCTTCAGCCAGCAAGCCACATGTAGAAGGACACTCATGTACTCTGCCCAAGGTAGGAAAGGCATCATCTTTTGACCGCACAATACTATCACCATTCATCTGCTGTTCCTGTTATCTGCTGTAACCCCTGAAGTTAAAGAATAAACACCTCTTTTGAATGAATCGGTATTGACGAGTTCAGCTGTCTGACAAGGATTGTCCGCAGTGAGTATATCTGCTTATACAGGCCAGGCATAGAGGTCTCAGCAAGGGATATATCGCTATCACAACAATCGGAGTCAGAACAGTCAAAAGATGCATAGAATTCTTACAGCATGCTGTGTATATGTGTGTGCCTAATCTGCAATCAAGCTCAGTGCCAGCCGCCATCTTGTGAAAGCACATGGTCGCACAAGCTTACTGCGCTTCATGTGAATGTTGAAAGTGGTTTCTCTAATTGAACTGTGTTACCCCACCTGTCTAAGCTGCTGTTCGTCTTCTTAAAGAGACAGTACCATTTTTTACAAAACCGTGAGAAATGTCTAGACAAGGCTCTGAACACTCTTTTACGGCTGAACCAACGCAGATTCATCATACCTCTGAACCCGCAGACGTACAGGGAGCAGACTCTGCAGATATTGCTGAACAGAGTGTAAGACCCAAGCGTACAATAAAACCAATACAGAAACTCAGAGAAAACTATGAATACACTAGAGATAAGTTCTCCAGCAAGCTATCGGACTTCTGGGACAGAACTTCACACTGCATGTCAGTTTTGCCACACTTTAATGATCAACCGGCTGAACTAGGAGATTCTATAGTTCGCCTATCTGCTGCGTATGAACATTACCAACGGCTGTCTGCAAAATACACTGCTTTCTTGCAAGACTGTAATATAGAGGACTCTTCAGCAGAACTGACCAAGACTGATGCATTGAACCAACAAAGGGATCTCTTAGTGCAAAATGCTCAGTGTAAGGCAGAACTCCGCATTGCTCAACTGCAAGAGACCAGATCTCACAGATCAACATCAACCAAGCACACTGCACGTTCTTCTAGATCCTCTCGCTCCAGAAGTTCAACATTAAGCGACAAGCTAATAGAGGCCCGCGCTGAGGCTGAATCCAAAAAAGCGCAAAGCTCCCTTGCTAAGAAAGAAGCAGAGATGAAGGCCCAAAGCAAAGCTCTTGAAGCAGAGATGGAAGCCCAAAGCAAAGCTCTTGAAGCCCAGAGCAAAACTCGCCAAGCAGAAATGGAATCCCAAATAAAGATTCTGCAAATAGAGAAAGAGGAAGCAGGTGCGCTAGCAAGGCTGAAAGTCCTTGAACAAGCAATGGGTCAAAGTACTAATTCAGACTGTCTTATCCCAGCAGAACTGGAAGATCCAATTGATCGCACCAGTGATTATGTGCTAAAGCATAATGTTTACAAAGATACAGAGTCATCTCCTGTACCTCCTACTAACAACACTGTTCTGACTCTCAACTCAGGGACCTCCCAGCTCCAAATGCCTGAGTCTCCTCAAGTCCACAACGCAAGAGCATCTACGCAGCAAACCACATCAACTCCTGCCATCAACAAGGTGACTTCCAGCGACAAGCCGCAGCTCCAGCCACAGCCAGCAGAAGCCTTAAAGACTACACCCAAGTTAAGCGCTCATGCAACATCATTTCATCCTGGTAAACCTCACCTTTCTTCACCAGAGAACTTTCACACCCAAGGGGTTCCACAGATTACTTTGGCACCAAAGAGTGAGAGATCAGACTTGAATGACTTAGCCAGCTATATGGCACGCCGTGAGCTCATTATCACCAGCCTCTCAAGGTTTGATGACTGTCCAGAGAGCTACAGGGCCTGGAGATCAACCTTCAAGGCTGCTATTGCTAATTTCAACCTTAATAGCAAGGACGAACTTGATTTGCTCATAAGGTGGCTGGGGCCAGAATCTGCAAATCGTGTTAAAAGACTGAGGACAGTACATGTTGACCACCCAGATGCAGGTCTTGTTGCCACATGGGCAAGACTTGAGCAAGCCTATGGTAGCTCAGAAGCCATAGAAAGCGCTCTATTCAAGAGACTGCAAAACTTCCCAAAAATAGGGAACAAAGACTATCGCAAGCTCCAAGATCTAAGTGACCTCCTCATGGAGTTAGAGTTGGCAAAGACAGACCCACGTCTACCTGGTCTAAGCTTCCTGGACACTGCTCATGGTGTCAATCCAGTGGTGTCTAAACTGCCATACGGCCTGCAGGAGAGATGGGCGCAGCAGGGCTCAAGGTACAAAAGAGACTATAACGTATCCTTTCCTCCATTCTCATATTTTTGCAGGTTCATCAGTGAACAAGCCTGGATGAGAAATGATCCCAGCTTCAGCTTCAGTGAACCCAACTTGCCTGCTTCATCACCATCTCCAAGGTATGACAACACAGCAGCTAAACACAGAGACTTTCATAGAGCAATATCTGTTAAAAGGACAGACATCTCACCACCCGTATCCTCTCATGCATACCAGAGTGATTCGGGTGATAAAGATAAAGATCCTAATCGTCAGTGCCCTATTCACAAGAAGCCTCACCCTCTTAAGAAATGCCGAGAGCTGAGAGCAAAGACTTTACAAGAGCGCAGGGAGATTCTCCAGAAACTTGGAGTATGCTACAGGTGCTGTGCTTCTTATAGTCATTTTGCCAAGGACTGTAAAGTTGTCATCAAGTGCACAGAATGCAGCAGCGAAAGACATGTGACAGCTATGCATCCTACTCCACTTACAGACAGCCCACAGCAGCTACCTACCTCCACCCCTCTCTCAAATCATGGCGGAGAGCAACGAAGCCACGCTCTAGCCCAGGAGAATGTTTCTTCTTCATGCACAGAAGTCTGTGGAGAAGGTTTAGATCACAAGTGCTGTGCCAAGATATGCCTTGTTAAGGTATACCCAGAGGGTCAACCTGAAAAAGCTGCCAGGATGTATGCCATAATAGATGAACAGAGCAACAGATCCCTGGTCAAGCCTAAATTCTTTGAGATCTTTGGCATTGAGGGTCATGCCACACCGTATACTCTCAGAACCTGTTCTGGTCGCGTAGACACTTTCGGCAGAAGGGTCGATGGGTTCATGGTGTCTCATATCGAAGGGAAAGAGGGCATACTCCTACCAACATTAGTCGAGTGTGACCAGATACCAGACGAAAGAGAAGAGATTCCTACTCCAGAGGCTGCATATCACCATCCTCACTTAAGGCACCTTGCTGATGAGATTCCCACAATGGACATGAATGCTGAAATCTTAGTCTTGCTAGGAAGAGACATTCTTAGAGTACATAAGGTACGTGAGCAGTGTGATGGACCTGAGGATGCCCCTTATGCACAAAGACTTGATCTAGGCTGGGTAATAGTGGGCGATGTATGCTTGGATAGAATGTGTACATCATCTGAGATCCACTCCTTCAAAACTTACATGTTAGGAAATGGACGCGCATCCCACTTCAAAGAGTGCCCTCACCATTATGAAATAAAGGAGAAGCCTCTTGACATCATCCAAGTACCTGATGTCACTCCTATCCTTTGTGATGACAACCTAGGTACCACAGTGTTTTGTACCACAAGTGACGACAACAAAATAGCCTTGTCAGTTGAAGACAGAGAGTTCATCAAAATAATGGACAAAGAATTCTTCAAGGATGAGTCTAACAGCTGGGTTGCACCATTGCCTCTTCGTGCTGCAAAGGTCAAACTGCCAAACAATCGGGAACAGGCTTTATCCAGATTCAACTCACTTCAACGAACACTAAAGAACAGGCCTGAAATGAAGGACCATTTCATTACCTTTATGAAGAGGATCTTTGACAATGAGCATGCTGAGCCAGCTCCACCTCTTCAAATACACGATGAGTGCTGGTACCTACCCTTCTTTGGAGTGTACCATCCACGTAAGCCAAAACAAATTAGGGTAGTGTTCGACTCCAGTGCCAAACATCAGGGCGTATCCCTGAACGATATTCTTCTCACTGGTCCTAACCTTACCAACAACCTTGTAGGTGTACTCATGAGGTTCAGAAGAGAGCCAGTTGCCATAACTGCGGACATTGAACAAATGTTTCATTGCTTTATTGTACGAGAAGACCATAGGAACTTCCTAAGGTTTCTGTGGCACCGTGACAACAACATGAACAATGAGATGATTGAATACCGCATGAAGGTTCATGTTTTCGGAAATAGCCCCTCACCTGCCGTCGCAACATACGGTTTACGAAGGACTGCTCTTGACGGAGAACAGGAGTATGGTGCAGATGCTCGACATTTCGTCGAGAGAGATTTCTATGTGGGCGATGGACTTAAATCTTTACCTACAGCGGAAGAAGCCATAGACCTGCTCCAAAGGACACAAGTTATGCTTTCTGAGGCTAACCTCAGACTACACAAGATTGCCTCAAACAGTGTTGCTGTTATGAAAGCCTTTCAACCTGGCGATCATGCCACAGGGTTTAAAGACTTAAATCTGGGGATGGACATGCCACCTGTGCAGAGAAGTCTGGGCCTACGGTGGGACTTATTAAAGGACAGCTTCGGCTTTCAAGTCAGCTCTGCAGACAAACCATTTACCAGGCGTGGAGTTCTGTCAGTGGTGAACAGCCTATACGATCCAGTGGGATTTGTGGCTCCCATCACCATACAAGGTAAATCCATACTTAGACAGCTCTCAGAGACTATCAAAGATTGGGATGCCCCACTACCAATAGACAAACTTTCAAGGTGGGAGTCCTGGAAACAGTCGTTACATGCCTTAGATGGAATCCGTATACCACGCTGCTACACTCCGACTTCCCTTGCTACCAGTCGGAGGAAAGAGCTGCACATCTTCTCAGATGCATCTACTGAGGCCATAGCGGCTGTTGCCTACCTCAAGGTAAGGGATTCAGCTAATCTAACCCATGTAGGGTTTCTGTTTGGGAAGGCTAAGTTAGCACCCAAACCTGAACACACAATTCCTAGGCTTGAACTTTGTGGGACTGTGCTAGCTGTAGAGATTGCAGATTTCATACTGCGTGAGCTAGACATTCAGATAGATGACATCAAATTCTACACAGACAGCAAGGTTGTTCTGGGCTACATATACAACCAGACTAAACGTTTCTATGTCTATGTCAGCAACCGTGTAGAAAGAATAAGAAAATCATCTAAACCTGAACAATGGCATTATGTTCCATCTGAAATGAATCCTGCAGATCATGGCACCAGGCCAGTGTCTGCGAGTGCCTTCGTAAATTCTTCTTGGTTAACAGGTCCTGAATTCTTGTTGGCTGATCCAGAAGAAACCACGGCTGACGTCTTCAGTCTTCTAGAACCCGACAAAGATCCAGAGGTTCGTCCTGAAGTTAAAACCCTTGTCACCAGAACTGAACAAAGACGTGCCTTGGGCTGTCAACGCTTTGAACGTTTCTCCAAGTGGACAAGGCTGGTACGCACCACCGCAAGGTTAGTTCATATTGCACACTGCTTTCACACGAAGCTCACAGATGCTCACTGTCAAGGTTGGCACATGTGCCAAAAGCTTCTTTCTGCAAAAGACATTGCTGAAGCTGAACTGATCGTAATACGCAGTGTACAACAGGATGTCTTTGGCTCAGAAATCAGACGTATCCGTGACAAGGGGGACATTCCAAAAAACAGTCCAATTGCTAACCTGAACCCATTCATTGACAATGATGGCACGTTAAGGGTTGGCGGACGCCTAAACAAGGCTAAGTTCAGTGAGCAAGAACAGAATCCTCTCATTATACCTGCTCGCCATCACATCACCACTTTGCTCATACGGCACTACCATGAAAGGGTGAAACACCAAGGTAGACACTTCACAGAGGGAGCCATAAGAGTTGCAGGCCTTTGGATTAAAGGGACTTTAAAGACTTTCATCAGACCTATCACGGAACTCATTTTGCTCTTGCCGTTTGGAGACTGAACTTACTTGGGTATGCTGTTGGATCCTACCTGCGACTTCGAGTATGAAGTATCTGGAACTTTAGTTGTCACAACTTGAAGCCTTATATTATAGTTGTTGTATTATATGCATGTTCTCCATTATGTCTTTCAGGTTTTCAAGACATCAAGCAAATTGCGCTGTTGTTTATTTGCATAACTACCGTTGTATTATGTAAATAGTGGCATTATCATGCCAGACGGGGAGTGTGCTGCCCCAATAGGGGCATAGAATATGAGATGCATAGCCTCAGTTAATATTAGCATTGTTATATAGATTAGAGTTTATATAGTGTGGTTTGCCTACTATTTTCTCATAGCTAAATCTATGTGTTATCCTATGCTGCCATCTAGTGGCCTTTGTTGCAATGCACATGTTTATGTGATTCTTTGAGTTACCACATATTTTCACTGTATGTATGCCCCTCCCTGCTTCCTGTGTGGAGTACTTCCTGTGTCATCTCTTCAGCCAGCAAGCCACATGTAGAAGGACACTCATGTACTCTGCCCAAGGTAGGAAAGGCATCATCTTTTGACCGCACAATACTATCACCATTCATCTGCTGTTCCTGTTATCTGCTGTAACCCCTGAAGTTTAAAGAATAAACACCTCTTTTGAATGAATCGGTATTGACGAGTTCAGCTGTCTGACAAGGATTGTCCGCAGTGAGTATATCTGCTTATACAGGCCAGGCATAGAGGTCTCAGCAAGGGATATATCGCTATCACAACAATCGGAGTCAGAACAATGACACCTAGAGGCAGAGGCATGATGGGATTTGTACACTCTAAAAAGTAATTCGAGAGACCTGTTACCACCACTTAATTAAATGCATATTTCCAAGGTAAAAATTCTAATTTATTGTTTTAAATAAACTTTTTACGTTGAAAACCTATTTTAATAAGTTCTGTTGATATTATAATGTTGGAAATTACAGCAACCTAATTTTGTGTGTTGTGTACAGTCCCATTTCTGCATTCATTGATGTAAAAGGAAATTTAAGTTGTGGTAACTTAATAAAATGGACTTGGTAACTCAATTTTGTTCTATCTTGAGTTATTGCAAGTCTCCTCCCCCACCAACATAACGCAGAAAAAGCTGAGACATGTTGGAAGGAAGACCTGCTGCGGCACAGAGATATGAAAGACATTTTTAAAGGTGAAAATAATTTGCTTTACAAAGAAATTTGGAACTATTACTATTTGTAATCCCTTATAGCCTATAGCTCGAGAACTAGGTGTTAAAAGGCAACACCAACTAACAAACTTTGTCCTAATATAGTGCTGGTTGTTTTTAGCCTTGTGAACATCATTGCCTCATGTCAGTGGGTAGCATTGATAGTGCGCCATTTGTAAAATCTGCTAAGCTTGAACAAGTTTTTTTTTTGTGCCAGGGGAGTCAGTGTATTATAGATTTTAGCTTCTATGGCAAACTATATTCAGGACTTCATGGTTTGTTTAAAATATTTACTAAAGGCAAATCCACTTTGCACTGAAGGTGCACTTGGAAGTGCAGTCACTGTAGATCTGAGGGGGACATGCAAGGAAAATAAAAACAGCATTTTCGCTTGCACATGATTGGATGATAAAATAAGCAGAGCTTCCCCTAATTTCACATCTTTCAGATTTGCCTTTAGTAAATAAACCCCAATAGTCTGATTGTTTATTGTCTTCTTTCCTTGGAGACGGAGGGACTGTTTTCCTCTCTCCCCTCCAACCTATGGCCACTATTGTGGTATTCCTATTTGTCTGTTTTTCTTCTTTTTTTTTTCATTTTTTTTGATTCTCTTTCCCCCTTATCAGCTCCCTCTTCCCTCTTCCTTCTTGCCCTAAGGCCGCTTTCACACTGAGGCGCCGTCAGTAGTAAAGCGCCGCTATTTTTAGCGGTGCTATTCGGCCGCTAGCGGGGTGTTTTTAACAACCACTAGTGGGCAAAAAAAGGTTAAAACCGCCGGCAAAGTGCCGCTGCCGGTGGTGCTGCCCAATAATTTCAATGGGCAGGGGTGCTGTAGGAGCGGTGTATCCATGAGAATTTCCCACACCATGTTTAAAATGCACTGCAGCTGTGTTCTGCAGTGAGTGTCAATTTTAAGCTAATGACACCCCAAATGCAGATCACAAACGCAGTGTGTTTGCTCGCACTGGATCACGTGGCACAGAAGTACCACGTGATCCGGTTGCAATGAGTTTCCAATTGTAGATACACTACTTTTAGTGCAGTGCAAATTCAGCCCATCCAAAATGAATGAGCTGAAATCGCACTAAACAGAACTGCATGTGAATCGCATGTGAACATACAGCGCATTCCTGTGCAATTTTCGGTGTGAGACGGTCCTAAGTTTATATTTGGCACTGTGGTTTTAGATATATTAGGATATATTATACATGGTACAAATCTTTATGTTTGAAACTTATTTTCTATTTTTGTTAACTTTACTATTTATGTTAAAAAACTCAACCGTTTTGTGTAATAAATGTAAGGCCCCTTTCACACTGGGGCGGTGAGTGCATCCGTGGTAAAGTGCCGCTATTTTTTGCGCTGGTATTCGGCCGCTAGCAGGGCGAGAAGTGGTTAAAAAACACTGCAAGGCGGCTCTGCGGAGGCGCTTTTTCAGCGGTATAGCCGTGCTGTTCCATTAAAAATTAATGGGGAGGACCGGTATAAACACCACAAGATGTGGCTAGCAGGACTTTTTTCCCGTCCTGCTAGAGCACTGCTCCAGTGTAAAAGCCCTTGGGCTTTCACGCTGGAGACAAAGCTTTAGGGTCAATGGAGACACAGTTTAGGGTCGGTTTGCAGGCGCTATTTTAAGCGCAATAGCGCCTGCAAACCACTCCAGTGTGAAAGGGGTCTAATTGTTTAACAATTGTGGTGTTGAATGAATTCATTTGTGAAAGCTAGTATAAAAACAAAGCTAAACACTAATAGAGAAAATAACTTTGGACCAACTTGAGTTTAGCTGTTTATTAACCTAAAGAAAGTGTGCTCATAATTTGTAGAAATTAAGTACATGTGACTTAAAAAAAAATGATTGTAGAAACTGGAAAAACTATTTGGAGCAACTTAATATTGTTGACTACTCAACTTAAAAACATGTGTTTATAATGCCAGTAATTAAGTGGATGGTAAATAAAAATGCATTTATATCTAGCAGAAAAGCTAATTACCTCAACACAATGTAGGTTGTTGCTTCCACTTAATTTTACCTGACATTGTCATAACTTAAAAAGCTTGATGCAAACTGTTGCGTTATTTTTTTTTGTTGAGCCAAGACATTATTTTTTAGAGTGTAGTTTTGCAACATCTGGAGGTCCGCTAATTGCATATCCCTGATTTAAACCATTAGGGTTAGATTTAGAGAGTTAGGGCTAGATTTAGAGGGTTAGGATTGGATTTAGACAGTTAGGGCTAGAGTTAGAGGGTTAGGGTTCAATTTAGAGGGTTGAGGTAAGAGTTACAGTTAGGATTCGATTTAGAAAGTTAGAGGGTTAGAGTTAGAGGGTTAGGGTTAGATTTAGTCAGTTAGGGTTAGGTTTAGAGAGTTAGGGTTAGAGTTAAAGGGTTAGGGTTAGAGTTAGAGGGTTAGGGCTAGAGTTAGATGGTTAGGGTTAGATGGTTAGGATTAGAGTTAGAGGGTTAGAGTTAGAGGGTTAGGGTTAGAGGGTTAGGGTTAGAGTTAGAGGGCTAGGGTTAGGGTTAGAGGGTTAGGGTTAGAGGGTTAGGGTTAGGGCTAGAGGGTTAGGGTTAGGGTTTGAGGGTTAGAAGGTTAGGGTTAGAGGCTTGGGGGTTAGAGTTAGAGGGTTAGGGTTAGGGCTAAAGGGTTAGAGTTTGAGGGTTAGGGTTAGAGGGTTAGGGTTAGAGTTAGGGTTAGAGTTAGAGTGTTAGGGTTAGAGGGTTAGGGTTAGAGGGTTACGGTTAGAGGGTTAGGGTTAGAGTTAGGGCTAGAGTTAGAGTGTTAGGGTTAGAGGGTTAGGGTTAGAGTTAGGGTTAGAGGGTTAGGGTTAGAGTTAGAGGGTTAGGGTTAGAGTTAGAGGGTTAGGGTTAGAGGATTAGGGTTAGAGTTAGAGGGTTAGGGTTAGAGGATTAGGGTTATAGGTAGAGGGTTAGGGTTAGAGGGTTAGGGTTAGAGTTAGGGTTAGAGTTAGAGGGTTAGAGTTAGAGGATTAGATTTAGAAAGTTAGGGTTAGATTTGGAGGGTTGGGGTTAGAGTTAGAGGGTTATGGTTTGAGGGTTAGGGTTAGGGTTAGAGTTAAAGGGTTAGGGTTAGAGTTAGAGGGTTAGGGTTTGAGGGTTAGGGTTAGAGTTAAAGGGTTAGGGTTAGAGGGTTAGAGTTAGAGGATTTGATTTAGAAAGTTAGGGTTACATTTGGAGGGTTGGGCTTAGAGTTAGAGGGTTAGGGTTAGGGCTTGAGGGTTAGGGTTAGAGGATTAGATTTAGAAAGTTAGGGTTACATTTGGAGGGTTGGGGTTAGAGGGTCAGGGTTAGAGTTAGAGGATTAGATTTAGAAAGTTAGGGATACATTTGGAGGGTTAGGGTTAGAGGGTTAAGGTGAGATTTAGGGAGTTAGGGTTAGATTTGAAGGGTTAGCGTTAGAGGGTTAGGATTAGATTTATAAAGTTAGGGTTAGAAAGTTAAAGTTAGCGACAACACAGGAGCATTATTAGAATACAGGGAGAGAGTGTTGTCACCATATACAGGAAGTGCATAGGAACCGTCATGGCAGGATCACCAGGGATTATTTTAATGAGAGCAGCAGATTTATAAGGATTAAAATTACTTTAAACATGATAACACAAGTGAATTTAGAATCATTCCAATTAGGTAACAGGTGCAAAAAATGTAGGAAAACACGTTGTCCAATCATCCATCAATTTAAAGGACATCTGGGAACATTCCACCAATCCCAGCCCTGGGGGGAGGGGTGACAGCAATGATGGGAGGAAGTTATAAGAATTATTATCAGTGACGTGAGTTGGAGCATGCGCACTGGGCTATTTTTTCGGCCGGCGCATGCGCAGTTCGATCGGCGCGGGGGCGCGCTTAATTTTAAATACAAGCCGCCCCCTTTGAATTACGCGGCCTTACGCCGGGCCATTTAGACTACGCCGCCGCAAATTACGGAGCAAGTGCTTTGAGAATACGGCACTTGCTCCAGTAAGTTGCGGCGGCGTAGTGTAAATAGCTTACGCTACGCCAACGCCGATTCTACGAGAATCTGGCCCAGAGAGTTTAGAGGGACAGGAAGTGAGAGATCCTAAACTAAAAGCTTTGGCTGGAGTTTGACTTTTAACATTTCTAATACTCCAGGATGCATTCTCCCCCATCCCCCGCAGTTCCCCTCCCCCTGAATTCCCTTACCCCCCCCCCCCCTCGGGCATGTGACATGCAGGGTACTCCCCCAATCCTATACGCAGGGTGCTGTAGTGACGCTCTCTCAGGGGGCGGGTCCATGACTTCTTCACTCACAGTGTGTCTTCTTCTGCTGAACATCATTCAGACTGAGGACACCTTGTGGGAGAAAATCGGTACTGCAGGGGGGGGGACAGCACCTGAAAGCAGGTTGGTATTGCAACCAAGGTCCTTCCTTATTCTAAACAGTCCCTGTGGGCCTTTTTTTTTTAAATCTCATTATAGATTGTGCCCCCCCCCCACAGTTTTCATAAACTAGCAAAAAGTTCTATTTTTTCACTTCCCTACAATCATGGCAAGTTATTCGGGAACGCCGCCCAGAATCCTCCTCCCCCTGCTTCTGCTCCCTGCACAGGGATTATTCTGCACAGACCTTTGATGAGCTGATTCTGGAGTCCTCCAGGATCTGCAGAGTTCCCCTCGGAATGGCTTACAGCATTTAGGACAACGATTGGTTGCTGCACATTATGTATCAATAATTATATACAACAGAAGAAGGAGGAGGAGGAAGAGTCGCGATGACTTACCTGTGAGAGGTCACAAGACTCTCTGCTGGGACAAGGTGACAATCCTTTAGAAAGGCCCATAAAGGACAAATGTATTCTCCTCCACCACTAGAGGTCAGTAAACACCTAATAATCACTGAGGACGACCTTTACCGATGACTCGTCGCCATCTAGTGGTTATATTTGAGAACTACAGTCGGCTTTATATATCTGCAGAGTCTGAAGGGAAAAAATTACACCACAGCATCTCACAAAAGTGAGTACACCCCTCACTTGTTTGTAAATATTTTATTCTATGCATGAATCTATCCATTGGTCATATAGGGGGTTGCTGGAGAGAGAGAGGGGGGCGGCGCCCCTGCGCCCTTATGAACGCACTGCCACTGTACAGAACATACATACAGTCATAGCTCCCAACTGTCCCTGATTTCCAGGGACTGATCCTGAATTTTTTAAAAAGACAGTTTAAATATATATATTATTTTATATTTTGTTATAAAATTTTGCAAGCAGGTCATTTTTCTCCTTCATTGATGGGCACCGATGGGCTGCATTGATGGGCACCGATAAGGCGGGACTGGTGGGCACTGATGGGTGGCACTGAAGGGTATTGATAAGTGGCACTGATGGGCACTGGTGGGCACTGAGAAGTGGCACTAATAGGTGGCATTGATAGGTGGCAGTGATGGGCACTGATGGGTGGCAATAATGGGCACTGGTAGGTTAAACTGATAGGCAGCATTGCTAGGTGGCACTCATAAGGCACTGATTGGCACCACTGGTGGGCATTGATAGGTGGCACTGGTGGGCACTCTGTATGTACTGTGCCCTGAACCCTGCACTCTGTATATACTGTGCTCTGAACCCTGCACTCTGTATATACTGTGCCCTGATCCCTGCACTCTGTATGTAATGTGCCCTGAACCCTGCACTCTGTATATACTGTGCCATGAACCCTGCACTCTGTATATACTGTGCCCTGAACCCTGCACTCTGTATGTACTGTGCCCTGAACCCTGCACTCTGTATATACTGTGCTCTGAACCCTGCACTCTGTATATACTGTGCCCTGAACCCTGCACTCTGTATGCACTGTGCCCTGTATCCTGCACTCTGTATGTACTGTGCCCGGAACCTGTATATACTGTGCCCTGAACCCTACACTCTGTATGCACTGTGCTCTGAACCCTGCACTCTGTATGTACTGTGCCCTGAACCCTGCACTCTGTATGCACTGTGCCCGGAACCTGTATATACTGTGCTCTGAACCCTGCACTCTGTATATACTGTGCCCTGAACCCTGCACTCTGTATGCACTGTGCCCGGAACCTGTATATACTGTGCTCTGAACCCTGCACTCTGTATATACTGTGCCCTGAACCCTGCACTCTGTGTATACTGTGCCCTGAACCCTGCACTCTGTATATACTGTGCTCTGAACCCTGCACTCTGTATATACTGTGCTCTGAACCCTGCACTCTGTATATACTGTGCCCGGAACCCTTCACTCTGTATATACTGTGCTCTGAACCCTGCACTCTGTATGTAATGTGCCCTGAACCCTGCACTCTGTATATACTGTGCCCGGAACCCTTCACTCTGTATACACTGTGCCCTGAACCCTGCACTCTATATATACTGTGCTCTGAACCCTGCACTCTATATATACTGTGCTCTGAACCCTGCACTCTGTATGTACTGTGCCCTGAACCCTGCACTCTGTATGTACTGTGCCCTGAACCCTGCACTCTTTATATACTGTGCCCTGAACCCTACACTCTGTATACACTGTGCCCTGAACCCTGCACTCTGTATACACTGTGCCCTGAACCCTGCACTCTGTATATACTGTGCCCTGAACCCTGCACTCTGTATGTACTGTGCCCTGAACCCTGCACTCTGTATATACTGTGCCCTGAACCCTGCACTCTCTATATACTGTGCCCTGAACCCTACACTCTGTATACACTGTGCCCTGAACCCTGCACTCTGTATATACTGTGCCCTGAACCCTGCACTCTGTATATACTGTGCCCTGAACCCTGCACTCTCTATATACTGTGCCCTGAACCCTACACTCTGTATACACTGTGCCCTGAACCCTGCACTCTGTATACACTGTGCCCTGAACCCTGCACTCTGTATATACTGTGCCCTGAACCCTGCCTGCACTCTGTATGTACTGTGCTCTGAACCCTGCACTCTGTATATACTGTGCCCTGAACCCTGCACTCTGTATATACTGTGCCCTGTACCCTGCACTCTGTATATACTGTGCCCTGAACCCTGCACTCTGTATACACTGTGCCCTGAACCCTGCACTCTGTATACACTGTGCCCTGAACCCTGCACTCTGTATATACTGTGCCCTGAACCCTGCACTCTGTATATACTGTGCCCTGAACCCTGCACTCTGTATACACTGTGCCCTGAACCCTGCACTCTGTATACACTGTGCCCTGAACCCTGCACTCTGTATACACTGTGCCCTGAACCCTGCACTCTGTATACACTGTGCCCTGAACCCTGCACTCTGTATACACTGTGCCCTGAACCCTGCACTCTGTATATACTGTGCCCTGAACCCTGCACTCTGTATATACTGTGCCCTGAACCCTGCACTCTGTATATACTGTGCCCTGAACCCTGCACTCTGTATATACTGTGCCCTGAACCCTGCACTCTGTATACACTGTGCTCTGAACCCTGCACTCTGTATATACTGTGCCCTGAACCCTGCACTCTGTATTCTGAACCCTGCACTCTGTATATACTGTGCCCTGAACCCTGCACTCTGTATTCTGAACCCTGCACTCTGTATATACTGTGCCCTGAACCCTGCACTCTGTATATACTGTGCCCTGAACCCTGCACTCTGTATATACTGTGCCCTGAACCCTGCACTCTGTATATACTGTGCCCTGAACCCTGCACTCTGTATATACTGTGTCCTGAACCCTGCACTCTGTATATACTGTGCCCTGAACCCTGCACTCTGTATACACTGTGCCCTGAACCCTGCACTCTGTGTATACTGTGCCCTGAACCCTGCACTCTGTATACACTGTGCTCTGAACCCTGCACTCTGTATATACTGTGCCCTGAACCCTGCACTCTGTATTCTGAACCCTGCACTCTGTATATACTGTGCCCTGAACCCTGCACTCTGTATATACTGTGCCCTGAACCCTGCACTCTGCATACACTGTGCCCTGAACCCTGCACTCTGTATATACTGTGCCCTGAACCCTGCACTCTGTATATACTGTGCTCTGAACCCTGCACTCTGTATATACTGTGCCCTGAACCCTGCACTCTGTATTCTGAACCCTGCACTCTGTATACACTGTGCCCTGAACCCTGCACTCTGTATACACTGTGCCCTGAACCCTGCACTCTGTATATACTGTGCTCTGAACCCTGCACTCTGTATATACTGTGCCCTGAACCCTGCACTCTGTATTCTGAACCCTGCACTCTGTATATACTGTGCCCTGAACCCTGCACTCTGTATATACTGTGCCCTGAACCCTGCACTCTGTATATACTGTGCCCTGAACCCTGCACTCTGTATATACTGTGCTCTGAACCCTGCACTCTGTATATACTGTGCCCTGAACCCTGCACTCTGTATATACTGTGTCCTGAACCCTGCACTCTGTATATACTGTGCCCTGAACCCTGCACTCTGTATATACTGTGCCCTGAACCCTGCACTCTGTATTCTGAACCCTGCACTCTGTATATACTGTGCCCTGAACCCTGCACTCTGTATACACTGTGCCCTGAACCCTGCACTCTGTATATACTGTGCTCTGAACCCTGCACTCTGTATATACTGTGCCCTGAACCCTGCACTCTGTATATACTGTGCCCTGAACCCTGCACTCTGTATGTACTGTGCCCTGAACCCTGCACTCTGTATATACTGTGCTCTGAACCCTGCACTCTGTATATACTGTGCCCTGAACCCTGCACTCTGTATGCACTGTGCCCTGTATCCTGCACTCTGTATGTACTGTGCCCGGAACCTGTATATACTGTGCCCTGAACCCTACACTCTGTATGCACTGTGCTCTGAACCCTGCACTCTGTATGTACTGTGCCCTGAACCCTGCACTCTGTATGCACTGTGCCCGGAACCTGTATATACTGTGCTCTGAACCCTGCACTCTGTATATACTGTGCCCTGAACCCTGCACTCTGTATGCACTGTGCCCGGAACCTGTATATACTGTGCTCTGAACCCTGCACTCTGTATATACTGTGCCCTGAACCCTGCACTCTGCGTATACTGTGCCCTGAACCCTGCACTCTGTATATACTGTGCTCTGAACCCTGCACTCTGTATATACTGTGCTCTGAACCCTGCACTCTGTATATACTGTGCCCGGAACCCTTCACTCTGTATATACTGTGCTCTGAACCCTGCACTCTGTATGTAATGTGCCCTGAACCCTGCACTCTGTATATACTGTGCCCGGAACCCTTCACTCTGTATACACTGTGCCCTGAACCCTGCACTCTATATATACTGTGCTCTGAACCCTGCACTCTGTATATACTGTGCTCTGAACCCTGCACTCTGTATGTACTGTGCCCTGAACCCTGCACTCTGTATGTACTGTGCCCTGAACCCTGCACTCTGTATATACTGTGCCCTGAACCCTGCACTCTGTATATACTGTGCCCTGAACCCTGCACTCTCTATATACTGTGCCCTGAACCCTACACTCTGTATACACTGTGCCCTGAACCCTGCACTCTGTATACACTGTGCCCTGAACCCTGCACTCTGTATATACTGTGCCCTGAACCCTGCACTCTGTATGTACTGTGCCCTGAACCCTGCACTCTGTATATACTGTGCCCTGAACCCTGCACTCTGTATATACTGTGCCCTGAACCCTGCACTCTCTATATACTGTGCCCTGAACCCTGCACTCTGTATACACTGTGCCCTGAACCCTGCACTCTGTATATACTGTGCCCTGAACCCTGCACTCTGTATGTACTGTGCTCTGAACCCTGCACTCTGTATATACTGTGCCCTGAACCCTGCACTCTGTATATACTGTGCCCTGTACCCTGCACTCTGTATATACTGTGCCCTGAACCCTGCACTCTGTATATACTGTGCCCTGCACCCTGCACTCTGTATATACTGTGCCCTGAACCCTGCACTCTGTATATACTGTGCCCTGAACCCTGCACTCTGTATACACTGTGCCCTGAACCCTGCACTCTGTATACACTGTGACCTGAACCCTGCACTCTGTATACACTGTGCCCTGAACCCTGCACTCTGTATATACTGTGCCCTGAACCCTGCACTCTGTATATACTGTGCCCTGAACCCTGCACTCTGTATACACTGTGCCCTGAACCCTGCACTCTGTATACACTGTGCCCTGAACCCTGCACTCTGTATACACTGTGCCCTGAACCCTGCACTCTGTATACACTGTGCCCTGAACCCTGCACTCTGTATATACTGTGCCCTGAACCCTGCACTCTGTATATACTGTGCCCTGAACCCTGCACTCTGTATATACTGTGCCCTGAACCCTGCACTCTGTATATACTGTGCCCTGAACCCTGCACTCTGTATACACTGTGCTCTGAACCCTGCACTCTGTATATACTGTGCCCTGAACCCTGCACTCTGTATTCTGAACCCTGCACTCTGTATATACTGTGTCCTGAACCCTGCACTCTGTATATACTGTGCCCTGAACCCTGCACTCTGTATACACTGTGCCCTGAACCCTGCACTCTGTATATACTGTGCCCTGAACCCTGCACTCTGTATATACTGTGCTCTGAACCCTGCACTCTGTATATACTGTGCCCTGAACCCTGCACTCTGTATTCTGAACCCTGCACTCTGTATATACTGTGCCCTGAACCCTGCACTCTGTATATACTGTGCTCTGAACCCTGCACTCTGTATATACTGTGCCCTGAACCCTGCACTCTGTATTCTGAACCCTGCACTCTGTATATACTGTGCCCTGAACCCTGCACTCTGTATATACTGTGCCCTGAACCCTGCACTCTGTATATACTGTGCTCTGAACCCTGCACTCTGTATATACTGTGCCCTGAACCCTGCACTCTGTATATACTGTGCCCTGAACCCTGCACTCTGTATATACTGTGCCCTGAACCCTGCACTCTGTATTCTGAACCCTGCACTCTGTATATACTGTGCCCTGAACCCTGCACTCTGTATATACTGTGCTCTGAACCCTGCACTCTGTATATACTGTGCCCTGAACCCTGCACTCTGTATTCTGAACCCTGCACTCTGTATATACTGTGCCCTGAACCCTGCACTCTGTATATACTGTGCCCTGAACCCTGCACTCTGTATATACTCTGCCCTGAACCCTGCACTCTGTATATACTGTGCCCTGAACCCTGCACTCTGTATGTACTGTGTCCTGAACCCTGCACTCTGTATATACTGTGCCCTGAACCCTGCACTCTGTATATACTGTGCCCTGAACCCTGCACTCTGTATTCTGAACCCTGCACTCTGTATATACTGTGCCCTGAACCCTGCACTCTGTATACACTGTGCCCTGAACCCTGCACTCTGTATATACTGTGCTCTGAACCCTGCACTCTGTATATACTGTGCCCTGAACCCTGCACTCTGTATTCTGAACCCTGCACTCTGTATATACTGTGCCCTGAACCCTGCACTCTGTATATACTGTGCCCTGAACCCTGCACTCTGTATATACTCTGCCCTGAACCCTGCACTCTGTATATACTGTGCCCTGAACCCTGCACTCTGTATGTACTGTGTCCTGAACCCTGCACTCTGTATACACTGTGCCCTGAACCTTGCACTCTGTATTCTGAACCCTGCACTCTGTATACACTGTGCCCTGAACCCTGCACTCTGTATACACTGTGCCCTGAACCCTGCACTCTGTATATACTGTGCTCTGAACCCTGCACTCTGTATATACTGTGCCCTGAACCCTGCACTCTGTATTCTGAACCCTGCACTCTGTATATACTGTGCCCTGAACCCTGCACTCTGTATATACTGTGCCCTGAACCCTGCACTCTGTATATACTCTGCCCTGAACCCTGCACTCTGTATATACTGTGCCCTGAACCCTGCACTCTGTATGTACTGTGTCCTGAACCCTGCACTCTGTATATACTGTGCCCTGAACCCTGCACTCTGTATGTACTGTGTCCTGAACCCTGCACTCTGTATATACTGTGCTCTGAACCCTGCACTCTGTATATACTGTGCCCTGAACCCTGCACTCTGTATTCTGAACCCTGCACTCTGTATATACTGTGCCCTGAACCCTGCACTCTGTATACACTGTGCCCTGAACCCTGCACTCTGTATATACTGTGCTCTGAACCCTGCACTCTGTATATACTGTGCCCTGAACCCTGCACTCTGTATTCTGAACCCTGCACTCTGTATATACTGTGCCCTGAACCCTGCACTCTGTATATACTGTGCCCTGAACCCTGCACTCTGTATATACTCTGCCCTGAACCCTGCACTCTGTATATACTGTGCCCTGAACCCTGCACTCTGTATATACTGTGCCCTGAACCCTGCACTCTGTATATACTGTGCCCTGAACCCTGCACTCTGTATTCTGAACCCTGCACTCTGTATATACTGTGCCCTGAACCCTGCACTCTGTATATACTGTGCTCTGAACCCTGCACTCTGTATATACTGTGCCCTGAACCCTGCACTCTGTATTCTGAACCCTGCACTCTGTATATACTGTGCCCTGAACCCTGCACTCTGTATATACTGTGCCCTGAACCCTGCACTCTGTATATACTGTGCCCTGAACCCTGCACTCTGTATATACTGTGCCCTGAACCCTGCACTCTGTATGTACTGTGTCCTGAACCCTGCACTCTGTATATACTGTGCCCTGAACCCTGCACTCTGTATATACTGTGCCCTGAACCCTGCACTCTGTATTCTGAACCCTGCACTCTGTATATACTGTGCCCTGAACCCTGCACTCTGTATACACTGTGCCCTGAACCCTGCACTCTGTATATACTGTGCTCTGAACCCTGCACTCTGTATATACTGTGCCCTGAACCCTGCACTCTGTATTCTGAACCCTGCACTCTGTATATACTGTGCCCTGAACCCTGCACTCTGTATATACTGTGCCCTGAACCCTGCACTCTGTATATACTGTGCCCTGAACCCTGCACTCTGTATATACTGTGCCCTGAACCCTGCACTCTGTATGTACTGTGTCCTGAACCCTGCACTCTGTATATACTGTGCCCTGAACCCTGCACTCTGTATATACTGTGCCCTGAACCCTGCACTCTGTATTCTGAACCCTGCACTTTGTATATACTGTGCCCTGAACCCTGCACTCTGTATACACTGTGCCCTGAACCCTGCACTCTGTATATACTGTGCTCTGAACCCTGCACTATGTATATACTGTGCCCTGAACCCTGCACTCTGTATTCTGAACCCTGCACTCTGTATATACTGTGCCCTGAACCCTGCACTCTGTATATACTGTGCCCTGAACCCTGCACTCTGTATATACTCTGCCCTGAACCCTGCACTCTGTATATACTGTGCCCTGAACCCTGCACTCTGTATGTACTGTGTCCTGAACCCTGCACTCTGTATACACTGTGCCCTGAACCCTGCACTCTGTATTCTGAACCCTGCACTCTGTATATACTGTGCCCTGAACCCTGCACTCTGTATACACTGTGCCCTGAACCCTGCACTCTGTATATACTGTGCTCTGAACCCTGCACTCTGTATATACTGTGCCCTGAACCCTGCACTCTGTATTCTGAACCCTGCACTCTGTATATACTGTGCCCTGAACCCTGCACTCTGTATATACTGTGCCCTGAACCCTGCACTCTGTATATACTCTGCCCTGAACCCTGCACTCTGTATATACTGTGCCCTGAACCCTGCACTCTGTATGTACTGTGTCCTGAACCCTGCACTCTGTATATACTGTGCCCTGAACCCTGCACTCTGTATACACTGTGCCCTGAACCTTGCACTCTGTATACACTGTATCCCCTGCTGCCTAGAGCGCCCGGCCACTGGTGTTCCTCCTCTCTTCTCTCTGCAGGAAACATCTTAGTCTCAGCATCAGCAGGCAGCCGGCGCTCCTTTCACATATAGTGTCAGAGGACTGTGTCTGTGTCCCGACTCCCGAATGAATGGAAGCAATCGAACATTCATTGATGGGTACTGGTGAGGCTGCATTGATGGGCGCTGATGAGGCTGCATTGATGGGCGCTGGTGAGGCTGCATTGATGGGCGCTGGTGAGGCTGCATTGATGGGCGCTGGTGAGACGACATTGATGGGCACTTTTAGGCTGCATTGATGGGCGCTGGTGAGTGAGGCTGCATTGATGGGCGCTGTTAGGCTGCATTTGATAGGCGCTGGTGAGTGAGGCTGCATTGATAGGCGCTGGTGATGCTGCATTGATGGGAGCTTCAATTGAAAGGTTGGGTTTACATGGGAAGGTAAAAGGGGTGGAGTCAGGGGTGGAGCCAGGGGGGCGTGTTAAAAATCCTTGCACCAGCCCTGGTTAGGAGAACCTTCCTACATTGACAGGACTGATCCGTGGACCACATGAGCGCCCCCTGTAGTCTGTGGGGGGAGAATTATTGTTGGTCGGGGGATCAAATACTTATTTTCCTCCATTTATAACATTTGTGTCATGTGATCTCTCTGGAGTTTTGGTTGATATTCTGTCTCCATCATATAAGACAGAATATCGTCTATTTTGCTTCCCTCTTTAGGAATTCTCTTTATATTAGTTTTATTTATTTGAACGTTTCATTCTTTGTGCAGCGGCGGGTCTCCATGTTGGTTTTTTTTCCCCCCGCAGAAATCTCATTATAATTCCAGGCAGACGGATCGCTATAATTTTCTCTGTGATCGGCGGGGTACAATGGGAACGGAGGTGGAATTCCAATATAAACCACATGATGCCGGAATGTTGCCAACTTCCCGATACGAAGATATGAAGATACGGGGGGGAGGGGCGATGACAGGAGGACGGGGGAGTGGCCAGTCCTCCGGTGAGATCGGCGATGAGCCAGACTGTTCGGTAAACGTCAAAACACTTGAATGTAAAACCCGAACCCCATTGAAATCAATTAAAAATGGCCATTTTCTGGGCTTATAGGCAAAGGGGGGGGGGGTGTCAAAAAATAGCATGGGGGTGGCCATTGTGTGATCAATGTTTATAAACAATGTTACTTTGTATCTCTATCTCCTGATCAATGTTTATAAACAATGTTACTTTGTATCTCTCTATCTCCTGCCTGATCAATGTTTATAAACAATGTTACTTTGTATCTCTCTATCTCCTGATCAATGTTTATAAACAATGTTACTTTGTATCTCTCTATCTCCTGATCAATGTTTATAAACAATGTTACTTTGTATCTCTCTATCTCCTGCCTGATCAATGTTTATAAACAATGTTACTTTGTATCTCTCTATCTCCTGTCTGATCAATGTTTATAAACAATGTTACTTTGTATCTCTCTATCTCCTGTCTGATCAATGTTTATAAACAATGTTACTTTGTATCTCTCGATCTTCTGATCAATGTTTATAAACAATGTTACTTTGTATCTCTCTATCTCCTGCCTGATCAATGTTTATAAACAATGTTACTTTGTATCTCTCTATCTCCTGCCTGATCAATGTTTATAAACAATGTTACTTTGTATCTCTCTATCTCCTGTCTGATCAATGTTTATAAACAATGTTACTTTGTATCTCTCGATCTTCTGATCAATGTTTATAAACAATGTTACTTTGTATCTCTCTATCTCCTGTCTGATCAATGTTTATAAACAATGATTCTTTGTATCTCTCGATCTCTTGTCTGATCAATGTTTATAAACAATGTTACTTTGTATCTCTCCATCTCCCGTCTGATCAATGTTTATAAACAATGTTACTTTGTATCTCTCTATCTCCTGATCAATGTTTATAAACAATGTTACTTTGTATCTCTCTATCTCCTGATCAATGTTTATAAACAATGTTACTTTGTATCTCTCTATCTCCTGCCTGATCAATGTTTATAAACAATGTTACTTTGTATCTCTCTATCTCCTGTCTGATCAATGTTTATAAACAATGTTACTTTGTATCTCTCTATCTCCTGTCTGATCAATGTTTATAAACAATGTTACTTTGTATCTCTCGATCTTCTGATCAATGTTTATAAACAATGTTACTTTGTATCTCTCTATCTCCTGCCTGATCAATGTTTATAAACAATGTTACTTTGTATCTCTCTATCTCCTGTCTGATCAATGTTTATAAACAATGTTACTTTGTATCTCTCTATCTCCTGTCTGATCAATGTTTATAAACAATGTTACTTTGTATCTCTCGATCTTCTGATCAATGTTTATAAACAATGTTACTTTGTATCTCTCTATCTCCTGCCTGATCAATGTTTATAAACAATGTTACTTTGTATCTCTCTATCTCCTGCCTGATCAATGTTTATAAACAATGTTACTTTGTATCTCTCTATCTCCTGTCTGATCAATGTTTATAAACAATGTTACTTTGTATCTCTCGATCTTCTGATCAATGTTTATAAACAATGTTACTTTGTATCTCTCTATCTCCTGTCTGATCAATGTTTATAAACAATGATTCTTTGTATCTCTCGATCTCTTGTCTGATCAATGTTTATAAACAATGTTACTTTGTATCTCTCCATCTCCCGTCTGATCAATGTTTATAAACAATGTTACTTTGTATCTCTCTCTCTCCCGTCTGATCAATGTTTATAAACAATGTTACTTTGTATCTCTCTCTCTCCTGTCTGATCAATGTTTATAAACAATGTTACTTTGTATCTCTCCATCTCCCGTCTGATCAATGTTTATAAACAATGTTACTTTGTATCTCTCGATCTTCTGATCAATGTTTATAAACAATGTTACTTTGTATCTCTCTATCTCCTGTCTGATCAATGTTTATAAACAATGTTTCTTTGTATCTCTCGATCTCTTGTCTGATCAATGTTTATAAACAATGTTACTTTGTATCTCTCTATCTCCTGTCTGATCAATGTTTATAAACAATGTTACTTTGTATCTCTCTATCTCCCGTCTGATCAATGTTTATAAACAATGTTACTTTGTATCTCTCTATCTCCCGTCTGATCAATGTTTATAAACAATGTTACTTTGTATCTCTATCTCCTGTCTGATCAATGTTTATAAACAATGTTACTTTGTATCTCTCTATCTCCTGATCAATGTTTATAAACAATGTTACTTTGTATCTCTCTATCTCCGTCTGATCAATGTTTATAAACAATGTTACTTTGTATCTCTATCTCCTGTCTGATCAATGTTTATAAACAATGTTACTTTGTATCTCTCTATCTTCTGATCAATGTTTATAAACAATGTTACTTTGTATCTCTCTATCTTCTGATCAATGTTTATAAACAATGTTACTTTGTATCTCTCTATCTCCTGTCTGATCAATGTTTATAAACAATGTTACTTTGTATCTCTGTATCTCCCGTCTGATCAATGTTTATAAACAATGTTACTTTGTATCTCTGTATCTCCTCTCTGATCAACGTTTATAAACAATGTTACTTTGTATCTCTCTATCTTCTGATCAATGTTTATAAACAATGTTACTTTGTATCTCTCTATCTTCTGATCAATGTTTATAAACAATGTTACTTTGTATCTCTCTATCTTCTGATCAATGTTTATAAACAATGTTACTTTGTATCTCTCTATCTCCCGTCTGATCAATGTTTATAAACAATGTTTCTTTGTATCTCTCTATCTCCGTCTGATCAATGTTTATAAACAATGTTTCTTTGTATCTCTCTATCTCCGTCTGATCAATGTTTATAAACAATGTGTACTGTTGTTGCCTTTCAGAAAACACAAAGTCTCTGAATTTCTGATGGTTGGTAGAGACGGCTCGTTGCTGAGTGGATGGCATTGTGTGTCATGGCCGGCTGCAGACAAGGACCCCCCCCCCCCCCCCCCCCGCAACCCGCTGATTGGCTGGGAATTAGTGACACGGCGTCTCACCTCTAGTGGCCAGAAAGGCGGTATTGTGGAGCCGGTGACCGGAGAGTGCTCTGCGCCATGAAGGTGAGCTGCTGGGAGTTGTAGTCCCTCCCTCTAATAGTCAGTATTCAGCTAAACAAAATCCTACAATTCCTTTCTTTAGAACGAATCACTTGAGTTTCCATTATTTCTTATGGGGAAATTTGCTTTGATATACAAGCGCTTTGGATTACAAGCATGCTTCTGGAACGAGGTTTTACTGTATATGAAAAAAACAAACCCATGTTTTTCCTCGTTTCTGTTATAAAATGCTGCAAATAAAGAATATTTTTAATAAATTTGGGGCAAGTTGTATTCTTCTTCATTGGATGAAAATCCCCCAAATCAGTGAATATTATTTATCTGCAGGAAAGTGATCGAGTCCACAGACTACAGGATATCTCTGATAATCGATCGACCCGGCCGATCTCATTTCTTGACACCCGAAAACGCCCGGACAGTACAAATACCCCCCAAATTACCCCTTTTTGAAAAGTGGGCAGTCCAGGGTATTTGGTAAGAGGCATGGCGAGTTTTTGAAGTTGGCATTTTTTTTTTACATAATTTTTTGTAAAATGAAGAAATTAAAAAACAAAAAATGTTTTCACAACTTTTTTTTACATTCTGTCACCAGTGCAGTACAGAGTTATCATTTAACGGGTGTAGCCGTGATTTGGGACACTGACTGGTGATAGTATTTATTTTTATATTACCTTTCTTTACGCTTTTTTTTGATAGTATGTAAAAAAAAAAAAAAAAAAAAAAAAGTGTTTATATATTTTTTTAAATATATATACACACACACACACACACAGTATCTCACAAAAGTAAGTACACCCCTCAGTCACATTTCTGTAAATCTTTTCATGTGATAACACTGAAGAAATGACACTTTGCTACAATGTAAAGTAGTGAGTGTACAGCTTGTATAACAGTGTATATTTATAATAATAATAATATTGTTACAATGTCATCTTTATTTATTAATATGAAGGTTGAATGAAGGATGTCCTCTGTTTCTGTTGCTGTGATCTGGTAATGCTTTTGCTCTTCGTTTAATAAAAGACAACCTGTACGGTTTTTGGAGTGCGGCCATTTATCCTTCATTCAACCTTCATGCTTGCCTAGTGCACCGCCAGCACCCTTGGAATCCTGTACCAGTGTATGACCATATAGTAGACCCACCTGGAGCGGTGACTTTCTTTCTTTTATTTATTAATACTATTAATGTATTATTATTATTATTATTATTATTATTATTATTATTATTATTAATAATAATAATAATAATAATAATAATAATTTGTATTAATTTATTAGCATTAATAATATTATTTATTAATATTCCATTTAATAAATTGTTATTATTATTATCTTTTTTTTATATTACTATTTTTATTTATATTGCATTTATTATGTTGTTTTTGTTATTTGTTTTTTTAATAATACAAATAAATAAATAATAATAAATTATTGCTATGTATGTTACATCTATATCTATAGCATCTCACATTTTTGTAAATCTTTTCATGTAACAACACTGAAGAAATTACACTTTGCTACAAAGTAGTGAGTGTACAGCTTGTATAATAGTGTAAATTTATAATAATAATAATTTTGTTATAATGTCATCATTATTTATTAATACTAGTAATGTATTATTATTATTATTATTATTATTATTATTATTATTATTAATAATAATAATAATAATAATTATTAATTTATTAGTATTAATAATATTATTTATTAATATTCCATTTAATATATTGTTATTATTATAATTGTTATCTTTATTTTTTATATTACTATTTTTATTTATATTGCATTTATTATGTTGTTTTTGTTATTTGTTTTTTAATAATACAAATAAATAAATAATAATAAATTATTGCTACGTATGTTACATCTATATCTACAGCATCTCACATTTTTGTAAATCTTTTCATGTGACAACACTGAAGAAATTACACTTTGCTACAAAGTAGTGAGTGTACAGCTTGTATAGCTTGTATATTAATAATAATAATAATAATAATACTAACAATAATAATAATAATAGGTATTAATACTATTTTTTATTAATATTCTATTTTATATATTGTTATTATTATTATTATTATTATTATTATTATTATTATTATTATTATTATCTTTATTTTTTATATTGCTATTTTTTATTTATATTACATTTATTATGTTGTTTTTGTTATTTGTTTTTTAATAATACAAATAAATAATAATAAATTATTGCTATGTATGTTACCATCTATATCTACAGCATCTCACATTTTTGTAAATCTTTTCATGTGACAACACTGAAGAGATGACACTTTGCTACAAAGTAGTGAGTGTACAGCTTGTATAGCAGTGTAAATTTATAATAATAATAATAATAATAATAATAATAATAATAATAATAATAATTTTGTTATAATATTATCATTATTTATTATTATTATTATTAGTAGTAGTAGTAGTAGTAGTAATAAAAATAATAATAATAATAATAATAATAATTAATTTATTAGTATTAATAATATTATTTATTAATATTCTATTTAACATATTGTTGTTATTATTATTAGGGTTGTCCAGATACCGATACCAGTATCGGTATCGGGACCGATACCGAGTATTTGCGGGAGTACTCGTACTCGGGAAAATACCCCTGATACCTAAATAGAATACTTTCGCCCCCCCCCCACCGCCGCCGCATTGAAAGCCGCCGCATGGGTTAAACGGCATGCGGGAACATCACAGCTTTCATTTGAATAGTTGTAGTGTTCCCGCGCGTATAGACACTCCCCCTTGCTTGGGATTGGATGGGTGATCGTGATCTGTCCAATTCCGAGCAAGGGGGGGTGTCTATACGCGCGGGCAAAACAGCTATTCAAATGAATGCTGTGATTTTCTCCATGCGGCGGCGGCGGCTTTCGGCGGCAAAGGTATGGGGGAAATGGCTGGAGGGACATGGCTTTATATGTGAGGGACATGGCTGCATATGTGAGGGACATGGCTAAAGGGACATGGCTGCATATGTGAGGAACATGGCTAGAGGGACATGGCTGCATATGTGAGGGACATGGCTAGAGGGACATGGCTGCATATGTGAGGGACATGGCTAGAGGGACATGGCTGCATATGTGAGGGACATGGCTAGAGGGACATGGCTGCATATGTGAGGGACATTGCTGCATATGTGAGGGACATGGCTAGAGGGACATTGCTGCATATGTGAGGGACATGGCTAGAGGGACATGGCTGCATTTGTGAGGGACATGGCTAGAGGGACATGGCTGCATATGTGAGGGACATGGCTGCATATGTGAGGGACATGGCTAGAGGGACATTGCTGCATATGTGAGGGACATGGCTAGAGGGACATGGCTGCATTTGTGAGGGACATGGCTAGAGGGACATGGCTGCATATGTGAGGGACATGGCTGCATATGTGAGGGACATGGCTGCATATGTGAGGGACATGGCTGCATATGTGAGGGACATGGCTGCATATGTGGGGGACATGGCTGCATTTGGGGACACATTTAAAAAAAGTATCGGTATTCGGTATCGGCGACTACTTGAAAAAAAGTATCGGTACTCGTACTCGGTCCTAAAAAAGTGGTATCGGGACAACCCTAATTATTATTACTATTATTATTATCTTTATTTTTTATATTACTATTTTTATTTATATTACATTTATTATGTTGTTTTTGTGATTTGTTTTTTTAATAATACAAATAAAAAATAATAAATTATTGCTATGTATGTTACATCTATATCTACAGTATCTCACATTTGTGTAGATATTTTCTTGTATCTTTTCATGTGACAACACTGAAGAAATTACACTTTGGTAGTAGTGAGTGTACAGCTTGTATAACAGTGTAAATTTATAATAATAATAATAATAATAATAATAATAATAATAATAATAATAATAATAATAATAATAAAAATAATTTTATTATAATATCATCATTTATTATTATTATTATTATTATTATTATTATTATTATTATTATGTATATTATTATTAATAATAATTATTATTAATTTATTAGTATTAATACTATTATTTATTAATATTCTATTTAACATGTTGTTATTATTTTTATTATCTTTATTTTTTATATTACTATTTTTTATTTATATTACATTTATTATGTTGTTTTTGTGATTTGTTTTTAATAATACAAATAAATAATAATAATAATAATAATAATAATAATAATAAATGATTGCTATGTATGTTACATCTATATCTACAGCATCTCACATTTGTGTAGATATTTTCTTGTTTCTTTTCATGTGACAACACTGAAGAAATTACACTTTGGTAGTAGTGAGCGTACAGCTTGTATAACAGTGTAAGGCCCCTTTCACGCGGACGTGTCCGTGTGCGGGCTCCGCATTGCTCCTCACTGGGGATCGCTCCGTCGATCCCCCCGCTGAGCAGGCAGATGATGGGTCTGTCTCCGCACACTGAGCAGGGACCGAACCTGTCAGAGCGCCGCTCTCCCCTGTGGGGGATCGGGTGACAACGGACCGCCACACTTTGGCAGATCGGAGCGGGTCGGATGCCAGCGGGCACGCAGGAGCACGGAGCGCCCGTTCAGGGTACACCTGCCAGTTTTTTTAGTCTGCCCGTGTGAAAGAGCCCTAAATTTGCCGTCCCCTCAAAATAACTCAACACACAGCCATTAATGTCTAAACCGCTGTCAAGAAAAGTGAGGACACCCCTAAGGGGAAAATGTCCAAATTGGGCCCAAAGACATATAAAGCGTTATTTGCGGATTGATTATTGGAGAACTGACGAGTCGGGGTAATTACTCCGAGACACAAAGGTGTTGTGTAGCATTTTTAATCTTTTTTTTAGTTTAGTTCATATTGGTGGGGGAAACAACTTAACAGAAGTCACTATCAGTTTACTATCAGGCGTGCGCACAGAATAATTCCTCCTGTTGTCAATGTTGCTGATTGCAAAATTATAGCTTTGACTCAGCAGGGGGCATGTCGGACCTCTGCGGAGAGACGCCTGTCCACTACCAGTGTGCTGTGGTCTCTCCGCAGAGGTCCAGCATTCCCCCTGCTCTCCTCCAATCAGCAAAGATCATTAACTTTGCTATTTGCGGAAGTTATAGCTTCAAACCTGCAGGAGGCATGTTGGACCTCTGCGGAGAGACTGCTGCTTCTAAACAAAGATCAACGCTCCTTTGCAAGCATGCTGGCGGGGGGGACAGGCTTTTCTACTCAGGCTGTGGCTACTTTCTATAAATAGTTGAAAGATTTTGCACACCTTTTTTTTTAGCGGATTTATATTGAGAGATCAGTGGTGCTTCATCAGACATCCCGCTAGTTCTATATACACACACAGAGGCGGTGAGCCCCACCCCCCCCCCTTCGGTGTGGTCGTGAGCGCCGGTGTCCGATACATTTCACAACAAAACAAAAAGTGCCGAAACGGTGAAAGTGAAGTGCGGGGCGAGAATCGTACGACCGTCCAGGCAGAGAAGAGTCCTCGGCTGACTTCCTCTACAGGAGACAAAGATTGGAACCAAATGGCGCCATCACCGAAAATCCAGAGCCGTATTCTGACCGCATGTTAGTTTCGTTCCAAATTCGTTTTTTTTTTTTTATGAATTTCAACAAATTTGTTAATTTAGAAACATCCAAATTAACAAAAACCCTTTTACCTAATTTTTCCGAACACTCACAAATTCGAAAATTTCGAAATTCATAAATAAAAAATTCATCAATTTGAACTTCGTGAACTAGAAATTCATAAATGAGTTATTATTTCAAATTTTCGGATTTAGTTACGTATTATTTTAATTTCGAATTTACGATTTTCAAATTTACAAATTACGAATTTCTAAAATTTGAAAATCATAAATTCGAAATTAATAAAATTCGTAACTAAATCCGAAAATAAGAAAGAAAATCCTGAAAATTTAAAATAATAACTAATTTATGAATTTATAGTATACGAAGTTCAAATTGATGATTTTCTTTCTTATTTTCGGATTTAGTTACGATTTTTTTTAAATTTCGACTTCAGAAATTCGTAAATTTGAAAATCGTAAATTTCGAAAATTCGTAACTAAATCCGAAAATAAGACTGAAAATTCAAAATAATAACCAACTATAAAATTATAGGTATTGGAATTTCCTTTCAAATTTGGCTGTTAGTGAACATAATGAATACGAAATTCATAAATTAGTTATTATTTCAAATTTTCAGGATTTTCTTTCTTATTTTCGGATTTTAATTTCGAATTTACGATTTTCAAATTTAGAAATTCGTAATTTGTAAATTCGTAAATTTGAAATTCGTAAATTTCGAAAATTCGTAACTAAATCCGAAAATAAGACTGAAAATTCAAAACAATAACCAGCTATAAAATTATAGGTATTAGAATTTCCTTTCAAATATGGCTGTTAGTGAACACATTTAGGTAGATTCAGGTAGAGTTAGGCCGGCGTATCAGTAGATACGCCGACCTAACTCAGAATCTACGCCGACCTATGATTAAGTGTATTCTCAAACAGAGATACGCTTAAACATATCTAAGATACGATGGCTTGCGCCGTCCTATCTTAGGTTGCAATATTGAGGCTGGCCGCTAGGTGGCGCTTCCATCGCGGTAGGCGTAAATTAGTAGATACGCCGATTCACGAACGTACGCCCGGCCGCCGCAGTACATTTACGCCGTTTACGTAAGAGATAGGCCGGCTTAAGTTAAAGCTGCCCCCTAGGTGGCGTAGCCAATGTTAAAGTATGGCCGCCGTTCCCGCTTCGAAAATTTTTACGTCGTTTGCGTAAGTCGTCCGTGAATCGGGATTTACGTCGTTTACGTCCACGTCGAAATCAATAGGCCCGTGCGGCAGACTTAGCCGCAATGCACACTGGGAAATGTAGGCACCCGGCGCATGCGCAGTTAAAAAAAACCATCAATCACGTCGGGTCAAGCCTCATTACCATAAAACACGCCCCCTCAGACGAATTTGAATTAGGCGCCCTTACGCCTGCCCACTTTAGGCTACGCCGCCGTAACTTAGCAGGCAAGTACTTTGAGAATCAAGGGCCAGATTCACAGAATAAGTACGCCAGAGTATCTACTGATACTCCGGCGTACTTTCAAATTTGCCGTGTCGTATCTTAATTTGTAATTCACAAACAAGATACGACGGCATTTGGCTTAGGATGCAATACTTCGGCCGCCGCTGGGTGGAGATCACGTCGTTTTCCGCGTCAGGTATGCTAATTAGCTGTTTGCGGCGATCCACGAAGGTACGCGCGTTCGTTACGTCATCGCTAGTCGTCTTTTCGCGTCGCAAAGTTACGGCTGCTATTGAGGTGGTGTAACAATAGACAGCCCATGTTAAAGTATGGCCGTCGTTCCCGTGTCGAATTTCAATTTTTTTTTTGCGTAAGTCGTCCGGGAATACGAAAGTACGTTACGCACGTCGCCATTCAAAACATTACGTTGGGGCGACGTCATTTCGCGCAAAGCATGGCGGGAAATTTCAAAATGGAGCATGCGCAGTACGTTCGGCGTGGGAACGCGCCTAATTTAAATGGTACACGCCCCATTTGAATTAGGCGGGCTTGCGCCGGATGGCTTTACGTTACACCGCCGTAAGTTTACACGCAAGTGTTTGGTGAATCAGGCACTTGCGCTGAAAACTTGCGGCGGTGTAACGTAAAGGCAATCTCTGTGAACCTACCTAAATTAATACAAATTTATTCGTATGAGTTACGAATGCCGCATCTAAATCAATGGAACAGAACAAATTAATAATAAATAATAATAATTAAAAAAGTTTTTATTATTATTATTGTTGTTATTTATTATTATTAATTTGTTACGTTCCATTTGTTTGGATGCGGCATTCGTAATTTCAGATAATTCATAACTTCAGATAAATTTGTATTCGTTACGTTCACGGACAGCCAAATTTTAAAGAAAATAGTTAGTAATAGTTAAGTTATTATTTATTAGTTGTTATTTCAGATTTTAAAATTTCGAATTTCGAATTTGCGAATTTCTGAATTTACAAATTAACGAATTATCGAACACCGAATTTACAAATTTCGAATTTCTGAACTTTTGAATTAACTTATTAACAAAATATCGAATTAACAAATTATAAAGAAAATTCCAATACCTATAATTTAATAATTAGTAATAGTTAAGTTATTATTTATTAGTTGTTATTTCAGATTTTAAAATTTCGAATTTCGAATTTGCGAATTTCTGAATTTACAAATTAACGAATTATCGAACACCGAATTTACAAATTTCAAATTTCTGAACTTTTTAAATTAACTTATTAACAAAATATCGAAATAACAAATTATTGATTTCCGAATTAACGAATTATCGATTAAACAAATTATCGAATTTCGAATTTCCAAATTTTGAATTTCCAAATGAATTAATCAATGAATTATCGAATTAACAAATTATCGAATTCAGAATTTCAAATTTCCGAATTTATGAATTTTTGAATTAACGAATGAACAAATTGAGAACTTATTGAATTACGATATTCGAATTGACAAATTCCGAATTTACAAACTTTAGAATTTACGAATTTATGAATTTTTTTAAATTGCGATCATAACGAATGACCCCGAAAAACAAAAAAACAAAAACAAATGAAACGAAAACGAATGAATTTTTCGGCAGTGCGCATGTCTAGAAATGGCTTTTTTTGTACAGTGAATAAGCCCCAAAACGCCATTCACTGCACGTCCCAGCATGCCCTGGATACACCAAGATCCGAATCCTGCGCTGACATTTGCATAACTCCTCCCAAGAACCCCGCCCACTGCTTGCATCAGCACAGAGGGGCTCTTGAGAGGAGTATTGAGGCCGGGGGGATGTGTACAGCTATGATCTGCCTGCATTGTATAAAGAAGCACAGAGAGAGCCGGGAGCCAAGCTTTTTTTTTTGAGCTTCCACACACAGCCACTAAACACTCGGATCCGTACACACGGAATGCGGCAGCCGTGGGCCGACCAGAAAACCAAAACAAATAAATAAAAGTAAAGTGAAAACAGTTATATTATTATGTGGCCATTTTACATACAAATAGTGCTAAAGTGATTCCAAAAAAAAACTGTGCTGCGAAGAAAGGCAACTCTACGGTGAGCAAAGGGGGTACAAATATTCGCACTCCGCCCTCTTCTGCCGCCGTCCTGTCTCCCCTCCCCCCCCAGATCCACAATCCGGTGTGTTTTGTATTTTTTTCCTAATAACAGATCCAGCCTGCCCGCCCACCCAACCCCACCCCCACAAGAGTCATCATTTTGTCTGTTACGGCTGAGCAGCGATAATGCCCTCGGAGAAAAGGAACAACTCTCATCTGATTGGCCGCGGACGTGCTCTTCAAACTGTGCATGTAAATATGGCTTCCAGGTTCTCGAAGAAGAAGAAGAGTCCCTCTGGGATCTGGACGGGAAAGTCCCCTCAATAGAGATAAGTCCAACATGGAGTATCCTTCACTCCTCCTCTTCCTCTTCCTCCTCCTCTTCCTCTTCTTCTTCCTCCTCCTCCTCCTCCTCCGCCATCACCTCCACAATGAGCTCACCGGTACAGGACGCCTCCCCCTGGCTGTTGCTGGCTTTGCACGTGTACTTGGCATCATCGTCGCCGCACACCTCTGAGATGGTGAGGGAGCAGTTGCCGTCTTCATCATACTCGATCTGGAAGTGGCGAGACTCTTTGATTGGCTGTTCGTCCTTGTACCAGATCACCTCGGGGTCGGGATGACCTGGAGATTAAAAAAAGAAGCAAAAAAGGGTTTAAGCTTAAGGAGAGTTCCAACAGAGAACAAACTTTTACATGGATGACGGGTTCAAGACGACCAACGAAAGTCTTCAACTTTAATCCTAACCGAAACCTCCAACCCTCTGACTGTGACCCCAATTCTCCAACCCTAGGCTTAACTCTAACTCTCTAATCGTAACCCCAACCCTCCAACTCTAACCTTCTAACCCTGACCTTCCAAACCTAAACACTAATCTTAAGTTTAACCCTAACCCTCAAACCTCAAACTCTAACCCTCAAAACTCTAAAACCTAACCCTCAAACCCTAAACCTCAAACCCTAAACCTTCAAACCCTAAACCTTCAAACCCTAAACCTTCAAACCCTAAACCTTCAAACCCTAAACCTTCAAACTCTAACCCTCAAAACTTTAAAACCTAACCCTTAAACCCTAACCCTCAAACCCTAAACCTTCAAACCCTATACCTCAAACGCTAAACCTTCAAACCCTAAACCTTCAAACCCTAAACCTCAAACTCTAAACCTTCAAACCTCTAATCTTCAAAACTCTAAAACCTAACCCTCAAACCCTAAACCTCAAACCTTCAAACCCTAAACCTTCAAACCCTAAACCTCAAACCCTAAACCTTCAAACCCTAAACCTTCAAACCCTAAACCTTCAAACCCTAAACCTTCAAAACTCTAAAACCTAACCCTCAAACCCTAATGCCACTTTTAATGGTCTAGAAAAAAACTACGTTTTTTTTTCAACTCGATTACTGTTAAGCCGGCCTTGCCTACACACGATCGTAAACAAAAATGCTCTAGCAAAGCGCGGTGACATATAACACGTACAACGGCACTTTAAAGGGGAAGTTCCATGCGAATGCCGCCACCCTTGGGGCTGCTTTTGCTGATTCCGTGTTAGTAAAAGTTTGGTGAGAGACGATTCGCGCTTTTCAGTCTGTTACAGCGTGATGAATGTGCCATCTCCATTATGAACGCTAGTTTTACCAGAACGAGCGCTACCCGTCTCATAACTTGTTTCTGAGCATGCACGTTTTTTTCACGTCGTTAAAGCCTACACACGACCATTTTTCACAACGTTAAAAACTACGTGAAAATTTAGAGCATGTTCTAAAGTTTTAATGCCCATTTTTTACGTCGTGAAAAATGCTCTGGAGCCCACACACGATCGTTTTTGATGACATTAAAAAAAAAAAAAACGTTTTTTTTACATCCCGAAAAATGGTTGTGTGTACGCGGCAAAACTCTCAAACCCTAACCCTCACACTCCGACCCTCACACTCCGACCCTCACACTCCGACCCTCAAAATTCGAAAACCTTAAAACCTCAAAACTCTAAAACCACAAACTCTAAAACCTCAAACCCAAACCATCAAACTCAAACTCCAACCGTCAAACTCCAACCGTCAAACTCCAACCGTCAAACTCCAACCGTCAAACTCCAACCGTCAAACTCCAACCCTCAAACTCCAACCCTCAAACCCCAACCCTCAAACCCTAACCCTCAAACTCCAACCCTCAAACCCTAACCCTCAAACCCTAACCCTCAAACTCCAACCCTCAAACTCCAACCCTCAAACCCTAACCCTCAAACCCTAACCCTCAAACTCTAACCCTCAAACTCTAACCCTTAACCTTAAATCTTACCCTATCTTTCTAACCTTCTAACTTTAGCCATAACCCTCCAATCTAAATCATAAGCCTAGCTCTAACCCTCTAACTCTAACCCTCCAACCTTAACCCTTAACATTAACTGCCCTCTTGGCTCTCTGCCTCCTCATTTGCTGCAGTCAATCACAGCCCATGAAACGGGAGCAGGGGGTGGGGCCGGGGCCGAGACCCATTTTGTGTCTTATGGACACACAGAGCAGGATTGTGAGCGAGCGCACACGGGTGCCCCCATAGCAAGTGGCTTGCTATGGGGGGCACTCAGAGAAGTAGAGGAGTCAGGAGCGTGGGCGGGGGACCCGAGAAGGGGAGGATCAGGACTGCTTTGTGCAAAACCTTTACAGAGGAGGTAAGTATAACACGTTAGGCTTTTTCTCTCCAGGGCTAACGTTCTTTATAGAGTTAATCAGGAAAATACCACATGATGGCCACTAGATGGAGCTGACGATCATAGGAAATAAATACAAATTTAATATAATCACCATCTCCATTTAGTGGCCATAAAGCTGTATTTTCAGCCACTGGTGATGACCAATTCTACTTATCTTACTATTGATTAAGTCTTTCTTCCAGTGCTGGGATTAGGTCATCTAGAGCCCATCTAGAGGGGGAACATGCCAAACTGCACCCCCCTCCAAGATGTATGAGCAATATGTGTCAGCAAAAATCCCCCCCCCCTCCCAATAAAAAATTGAGCAATAACCTGCGTACTTACCCCCTAAGCAAAATTTCCCCCTCCTCCCAATAGAAATCCCCCTTGCTGAAATCACCCCTCCCAGCACAGATATTTACCCTCTCCCATTCCCCAAATCCCCCAGCATAACCCCACCCCTTAAAAAAAAGGACCCCTTCTAGCACAAATCCTCTACCCCTCAAATCCCCCCCTACATATCCTCACCCCCCCTCACTCCAAATCCCTTCCTCCAAGCACAAATAGACCCCCAACCCACCTCCTAAAACAAATCCTCCCTCCCAAATACCCCCAATCATCCCTACTAGCATAACCTCCCCCCAAAAAATCCCCTTTTAACACAAATCCCCTCCACCCTCTACATTATCACCTCTCTTCTAGGGCAAATCCTCTTCCCCCATCACCCCTCTCGTTACAATTCTCCCTTATTCACCACTCTTATTACACCCCCCCCCAGATTTCTCTTCCTATAACAATTCATACCCCCGCAGCCCACTGAATTCCCCCCCCCCAACACAAATCCCCCCACTTCACATGATACCACAATGCCCAGGGCAGCCGCCCCTCCTGGCCCCCCCCCCAGATTTCTCCTCCTATAACAATTCATACCCCTGCAGCCCACTGAATTCCCCCCCAACACAAATCCCCCCACTTCACATGATACCACAATGCCCAGGGCAGCCTCCCCTCCTGCCCCCCCAGATTTCTCCTCCTATTACAATTCATACCCCTGCATCCCACTGACCCCCCCCCCCCCCAACACAACTCCCCACTTCACATGATACCACAATGCCCAGGGCAGCCGCCCCTCCTGCCCCCCCAGATTTCTCCTCCTATAACAATTCATACCCCTACAACCCACTGAATTCCCCCCCCCCAACACAAATCCCCCCCACTTCACATGATACCACAATGCCCAGGGCAGCCTCCCCTCCTGCCCCCCCCCCAGATTTCTCCTCCTATAACAATTCATATCCCCGCAGCCCACTGAATCCCCCCCCAACACAAATCCCCCCCACTTAACACGATACCACAATGCCCAGGGCAGCCTCCCCTCCTGCCCCCCCCAGATTTCTCCTCCTATTACAAGAATTCCCCCCCCCCCCAACACAAATCCCCCCCACTTCACATGATACCACAATGCCCAGGGAAGCGGCCCCTCCTGCTGCCCCCCCCCCCCCCCCGTCTCGGCTCTGCTTTCTCCTGATCTGTTTCTGAAATTACAATTTAAATGTACGAATGTTATAATGATATCTTCTAATGATGAAGAATCACCTTCGATCCTGCAGTCGAATCTGGCCGCGCTGCCCTCCACCACTTCGATATCCAACATGGTCTTGGTGAAAACCGGCTTCATTGGAGGCTTCTCCTCCGACACGGACTCCAGGAAGGCCTGGCCGTCATCTGGAAGGAGAGGTCCGGCGTTTACAAAATGTACACACGTTAAAAAAATCAGCATTTTTTAAAAATTGAAAGCAGAGGCTCTGGAGAATTAAATGGTGGCGGCTGCTATTTTTTTTTTCATGGTACAAGATTTGTGCGCCGCTGCAAACTTTCAGCAAAAAAACAATACAGTTAACCACTTAAGGACCGGGGCCTATTTTTCACACTTGTTGTTTACAAGTTAACTACTTCCCGCCCAAGGTGCGTAAAAATTGACCTCATCCACCACCGATAAAAGTGATCTTGTGGTGAATCTGCCGCAGAGACCACTTTTACCTGAAAGTGGACCGCCCACCGTTTAAAAAAAATACTGGGGGTTGCGGCAGTTGTCTGCTACCATAACAACGGCATTTAACATCAAAGGACCGACTTATATCGACGGAGGGCGGTCCGCAAGTGGTTAAATGAATTTTAATGTTAAATGGATTTTTTTTATATATATATAATAATACATTTCAAAAATATATATTATTTGTATTTAATTAATTTAATTTTTTTGCACTTTCTTTTTTCTTTTTTATTATAAGCACCCCAGTGGTTAAAAGGAAAATAAAAACTAAAAAGTGTAAAAAGAAAAAAAAAATTATTGAATAAAAATAATATATATTTTTGAAATGTATTATTTTAATAATTTTTTTTTCCATTTAACCCTTTTTTCCCATTTAACATTAAAATTAATTTAACCACTTACGGACCGCCCTCCATCGATATATGTCGGTCCTTTGACATTGTGATAGCAATTAGGTTAAATGGAAAAAAAAAAGATAATAAAATAATAAAATTAAGAAATATATATTATTTTTATTAACTTAATTAAAAAAAGTTACACTTTATTTTTTATTATAACCACTGAGGTGCTTATAATAAAAAAAAAATTGTACAAAATTTTAATTAAATGAATACAAATAATATATATATTTTTGAAATGTATTATTTTATAATTTATTTTTTCCATTTAACCCTTTTTTCCTATTTAACATTAAAATTCATTTAACCACCTACGGACTGCCCTCCATCGATCTATGTCGGCCCTTTGACGTTGTGATAGCAATTAGGTTAAATGGAAAAAAAAGATAATAAAATTTAACTTAAATAAAAAAAGTTGCACTTTATTTTTTATTTTTTATTTTTTATTATAACCACTGAGGTGCTTATAATAATAATAAAAATAAATGTCTACAACATTTTTATTAAATTAATACAAATAATATATATATATATTTTTTGAAATGTATTATTTTATAATTTATTTTTTCCATTTAACCCTTTTTTCCTATTTAACATTAAAATTCATTTAACCACTTACGGACCGCCCTCCATCGATAGATGTCGGTCCTTTGACGTTGTGATAGCAATTAGGTTAAATGGGAAAAAAAAAAGATAATAAAATAATAAAATTAAGAAATATATATTATTTTTATTAACTTAATTAAAAAAAGTTACACTTTATTTTTTATTTTTTATTATAACCACTGAGGTTCTTATAATAATAATAAAAAAATGTGTACAAAATTTTAATTAAATTAATACAAATAATATATATTTTTTTGAAATGTATTATTTTAAAATGAATTTTTTCCATTTAACCACTTTTTCTCTTTTAACATTAAAATTCATTTAACCACTTACGGACCGCCCTCCCTCGATATGTCGGTCCTTTGATGCTGTGATAGCAATTAGGTTAAATGGAAAAAAAAAAAAAATAATACATTTAAATAATGTATATTATTTTTATTAATGTAATTACATTTTTACACTTTATTTTTTATTATAATGTATTTATTTTTTCATATTTTTCTTTCTATTAAACCTAATTGCTATCACAAGGAGGTGAACAACTTTGGGCAGGTGACATCTTTATGGAGATATCAGGGTTCTATTGGACCCCTGATTTCTCCCCCTCCTAAAGCAGCTATTGCAGCACAGATGGGGTTCGATCAGCTGCTATTCTGACTGTAACAACCAGGAAATGACCGCTGAAAACCGGAAAGTGATAAAAGTCGGATAAATGCCGGTGGACTCACCTTCTCCGATCTCCGGTTCTACAGACAATGGGCTGGTTGGGGAACTTCCAGAAGACTTCCTGGCGCCCATCCCGGAGATCATCGCCATGGAAGAGAGACGCCCGATGGCTCGCACAGCATTGCCGGTTTTCTGGAACACACAGAATTGAGCGCATTGGAATTTCTCAGAGCAAAAACGAACACAGTACAAGAATACGACCCCAGCAGAAAAATGAATCTCCATGGTCAGTACATACAGTGTCTCACAAAAGTAAGTACACCCCTCTCTCACATTTGTGTAAATCTTTTCTTGTATCTTTTCATTTGAAGAAATGACACTTTGTATCTACAATGTTGTGTAGTGAGTGTACAGCTTGTATATCAGTGTACATTTTCTGTCCCCTCAAAATAACTCAACACACAGCCATTAATGTCTAAACCGCTGGCAACAAAAGTGAGGACACCCCTAAGTAAAAATGTCCAAATTGGGCCCAAAGTGTCAATGTTTTGTGTGGCCGCCATTATTTTTAACCCTCTTGGGCATGGAGGTCACCAGAGCTTCACAGGTTGTCACTGGAGTCCTCTTCCCCTCCTCCATGATGACATCACGGAGCTGGTGGATGTTGGAGACCTTGCGCTCCTCCACCTTCCGTTTGAGGATCCCCCACAGATGATCAATAGGGTTTAGGTCTGGAGACATGCTTGGCCCGTCCATCACCTTTACCCTCAGCTTCTTTAGCAAGGCAGTGGTGGTCTTGGAGGTGTGTTTGTGGTGGTTATCATGTTGGAATACTACCCTGCGGTCCAGTCGCTGAAGGGAGGGGATCATGCTCTGCTTCAGTAGGTCACACTACATGTCGGCATTCATGGTCCCCTCAATGATCTGTAGCCCCCCAGTGCCGGCAGCACTCATGCAGCCCCAGACCATGACCCTCCCCCACCATGCCTGACTGTAGGGAAGACACCCTTGTCTTTGTCCTCCTCACCTGGCCCCTCCCCCCACACACGCCTGACACCATCTGACACCAAATACCTTTATCTTGGTCTCATCAGACCACAGGACACGGTTACAGTAATCCATGTCCTTAGTCTGCTTGTCTTCAGAAAACTGGTGGCGGCTCTTTGTTGTGAATCATCTTAAGAAGATGCTTCCTTCTGGGACGACAGCCATGCAGACCAATTTGATGCAGTGTGCGGCGTGTGGTCTGAGCACTGACAGGCTGACCCCTCCCCCACCCATTCGCCCTCTGCAGCAATGCTGGCAGCACTCAGACTTCTATTTCCCAAAGACAACCTCTGGATATGACGCTGAGCACGTGACCTCAACTTCTCTGGTGGACCATGGCAAGGCGGGGGAGGGAAACCCGTCCTGTTATACCGCTGGATGGTCTTGGCCCCCGTGCTGCAGATCAGTTTCAGGGTCTTGGCGATCTTCTTATATCCTCGGCCACCTTTATGTAGAGACACAATTCTTTATATCAGATTCTCAGAGAGTTCTTTGCCATGAGGGGCCATGTTGTCCTTCCAGTGACCAGTATGAGAGAGTGAGAGCGATAACACCAAATTTATCACACCTGAGACCTTGTAACACTAACGAGTCACATGACACCGGGGGAGGGGAAATGGCTAATTGGCCCCCAATTTGGGCATTTTTACTTAGGGGGTGTCCTGACTTTTGTTGCCAGCGGTTTAGACATGAATGGCTGTGTGTTGAGTTATTTTGAGGGGACAGCAAATTTACACCGATATACAAGCTGTACACTCACTACACAACATTGTAGATACAAAGTGTAATTTCTTCAGTGTTGTCACATGAAAAGATACAAGAAATGTGAGGGGTGTACTTACTTTAGTATAAAACCAGACATGGGACCCCCCAGCTCCTTTACTGACCATTGCACTATACTGAATTCTTCATCTGACCACTAGGCGTCCTCGTACAGCCCAAAGGGGAACTTACCTGCCACTTCCGCCGGGCCATGTACTTCTTCATCCTCTCCTTGGAGAGTTTTTTGGCCTCCATGGTGTTGGTGTCTTGCTGTAGCCAGGGGTGCTGCAGGCATTGCGTGCAATTCAGGCGACTCCTGATCGGAAAAGAGAGAGAGATAGAGCGTTAGGGATCAACGAGTCAGATTCACCCCTCCCCCTCCTCCCCCTGTACGCAGGGCCGTCTTAATAGCATCATGGGCCCCTGGGCAAAGTAATGCTCTGGGGCCCCTACAATGATGACAGGGAAGGTAAACAGACATCAAGTAGGTAGAAGGCAGACTGCCCCCCCTGTGTATCTATCACTCTCAGTGCCATCATGGGGGCCCCCAATTTCGGGGCAGCGTGGGCTCAAGGACCAGCTGCTTTGGGGAAAGTGCAGGGGCCCCCCATGCAGCTGGGGCCCCTGGGCAGTGCCCAGGTGTGCCCTCTCATTAAGACAGCCCTGCCTGTACGCCCCCTATGGAGCGGAGCAAGATTTACATTTCTGATATGGACCTGTCTATTCAACAATAACTTTGTCATTATTTAAGATAACAATGTAACACAGCGTGTATATTATATACAATGCTTTCTTTTCATGATGTTGTATCAATTATTTTTTTTCACACTTTTTTAGACACTTTTTTTTTTGGATATTTATTATAGCAAAAAGTAAAAGATATTGGCCCAGATTCAGGTAGAATGGAGCAATATTTGCGTGGGCAAAGAGCAAATATTTTTCTCTGCGCCCACGCAAATATTGCGTTTTGCCCGCGATTCACGGAGCAGTTGCTTCTGTAAATTGCGCGGGCGATATGCTAAACAGCCGGGCGTAAGGCTGCCTAATGTAAATGATCCCGCCGGGGGCGGGAATCATTTAAATTAGGCGCGCTCCCGCGCCGAGCGAACAGCGCATGCTCCGTCGGGAAACTTTCCCGACGTGCATTGCGGCAAATGACGTCGCCAGGACGTCATTTGCTTCTAAGTGAATGGCGTCCAGCGCCATTCACGGTTCACTTACGTAAACGACGTGAAATTTAAATTTCACGAGCGGGAAGCGCAGCTATACTTTAGCATTGGTTGCCCCTGCTATTAGCAGGAGCAGCCTTATGCTAACGTCGCCGTACGGAAACTCCGTACCTTGCGTGCGCAGGGCCCGCGCAACTTTTGTGAATCGGTGGTAGTATGCAATTTGCATACTATACGCCGATCACAATGGCCGCGCCCCCTAGCGGCCAACGCAAGAATGCAGCCTGGGATGTGAAGGCATAAGGAGGCTTATGTCTGTCACATCCTAGGCTGCAGTCGGTGTAACGAGGTTCCTGAATCAGGAGCACTCGTTACACCGGAGCAAGTAAGCCCTTGCGCCGCGCAACCTATGGTTGCGCGGGCGCAAGTGCTTCTTGAATCTGGCCCACTGTGTTTTTTTTTGTTTTTTTTAAATTGTCGCTCTATTTTTGTTTATAGCACAAAAAATAAAAACCGCAGAGGTGATCAAATACCACCAAAAGAAAGCTCTATTTGTGGGGAAAAAAGGACGCCAATTTTGTTTGGGTGCCATGTCGCACGACCGCGCAATTGTCAGTTAAAGCGACGCAGTGCCGAATCGCAAAAAATTGCCAGGTCCTTGAGCAGCCAAATCTTCCGGGCTGAAGTGGTTAATAGTTAATAAGACACGAAACAAACAACAATAAAATCAGCAAAATATATTAGTTGGAGGAGGAGAATAAGGGCTGACTAGAACCTAAACCTAAACATTTTATTTAAAAACAAAGTGCTGCAAGGAGTGCTAACCACCAAGCCACAGTGCTGGCTCAGTGGTTAGCACTTCTGCATCAGATCTAGAACTAGCTGACATCATATCATGAGCTGTAGGTATAATTTTTTTTTTAGGAGGGGTTCACTTTGAAGAGTAAGCAGAAGACTCATTGGTGAGGATCTATATTAATTGTGCAGATTGCGGCACCGCCCATTGCGTCAGCAACGCGTTCTCTGAATGAAAGGCGGATCGCTGTTCGGATCGCGCTGCGTCTCCCCACTATAGACTTGACCCCCAGAGATGTAGCTTTGAAGCTTGTGGGCCCAGATGCAAAAAAGTTGACCTGGTCCCTGGGCTGTTCTCACCCTGTGCTCCTCTCCATTCAGGAAATGGCCCCCAGCCAATGAGAACGGAAAGGGGGGGGGGTGTACCGTTGAAGGCAAAGTGGAAGCCCAGTACTGGAGCGTAGGCTGTGGGGCCCCTTGGGCAGATCGGAGCTGGACTTTGTGGAGTATATGATAATATGACAGGGGGCCCCCTGGAGCTAGTGGGTGGGGTTGCGATTGAGACCCCTACAACCCCTTATGCTACGCCCAATGCGTGACCCCCAAAGAGACTCACTTCATGTCTTTTTTGAGCAGACTGCTGATCAGGTCTTTGGCGTCCTCGGAGATCTCATCGAAGGCTTCGTCGTCAAAGTCCCAGGTAGCGGAGGTGACATTCGCCAACGTCTCGTTATCGTTATCACCCATAAAGGGCGAGAGACCGCTCACCCTGCAAGAGAGAAGTCGTGAGTGAGACATCCTGACAAATACAGAAACACTTCTATTCTTCATAAAGATTCAATGTAGCAAAATAAATAAAAACATTACAGAATGACCTCCAATGTGTCACTATCAGTGCCGGGACAAAGTCATGTAGAGCCCAGGGTATACATGGCAATTGCCCCTCCCCCAATCAGCGCAAATCCCACCCCCCCAAAAAAATAATAATAATAATTTTCCCCCCTCTACCATACAACTTCTTCTATCACAAGCAGTGGCTTCTGGTGCTCAAGATTTTTGGGGGGGCGCAAACAAATTGAAAAAAAAAAAAACATCATGCGCAGCCACTGTGCCCATCAATTGCCCGCCCCCCCTGCCCGGCACTTACCTATCTCAGCGCTCTCCTCCACGCTCCGAGTACTCTAACACTTTTCCCGTCCTCTTCCTGTCATCTCTGCTATGATTGGACGCCTGATAGGCATCCAAATCACAGCGCCTGTCTCTTCAGCCATTCAGCCAATCAGGTGACAGGGTAACCAGACCCGGTGCACCCGATTGGCTGAGAGGCGGGTCTGTGTTAGGGAATCTAATAAATCACTTCCCTAACACATTGCTGTGTAAACATCGAACGCATGGGCGTGGCCTTGACAGGAAGGGGTGACTCATATTTAAATTAGGGGGTGCACGAGTTTAGTCAGGCCTAGGGCAGCACACAACCTAAATACACCACTGCCAGTGGACCCCCCCTCCACCCAAATTTCCCCTCCTAGAACAATTCTTACCCCCTGCCGCCCCCCATAAAATTCCTGCTCCCAAAGCAAATACCCCCTAATCTCTCCAAAGTGCCCCCCACCTCACATGATACCACAGTGCCCAGGGCAGCCTCCCCTCCTGCCCACCCCCGTTTACTATGACCGCACTTTGCTACAAAATCTCTGCTGACATTTTTCTAAACCTTTGTGGATCAGGAAGGAGAAGAAGGAGAAGGAGAAGGAGAAGGAGAAGGAAAAGGAGAAGAAGGAGAAGGAGAAGAAGGAGAAGGAGAAGAAGGAGAAGAAGAGGGAGAAGAAGGAGAAGAAGGAGAAGAAGAAGGAGGAGAAGAAGGAGAAGAAGAAGGAGGAGAAGAAGGAGAAGAAGCAGAAGAAGAAGGAGGAGAAGAAGGAGAAGGAGAAGAAGAAACAGGAAGAAGAAGACGAAGAAGAAAGAAGAAGGAGAAGAAGGAGAAGAAGGAGATGGAGGAGAAGGAGAAGAAGAAGGAGAAAAAGGAGAAAAAGGAGAAGAAGAAGAAGAAGGAGAAGAAGGAGAAGTAGAAGAAGGAGGAGAAGAAGGAGAAGAAGAAGGAGAAGAAGAAGGACAAGAAGGAGAATAAGGAAGAAGAAGAATGAAGAAGGAGAAGAAGGAGAAGGAAGAAGAAGAAACAGGAAGAAGAAGACGAAGAAGATACCACAGTGCCCAGGGCAGCCGTCCCTCCTGCCCACCCCCGGTCACTATGACCGCAATTTGCTACAAAATCTCTGTTGACATTTTTCTAAACCTTTGTGGATCATGAAGGGGAAGAAGAAGAAGAAGAAGAAGAAGAAGAAGAAGAAGAAGAAGAAGAAGAAGAAGAAGAAGAAGAAGAAGAAGAAGGAGAAGAAGAAGAAGAAGAAGAAGAAGGAAGAAGAAGGAAGAAGAAGAAGAAGAAGAAGAAGAAGGAAGAAGGAAGAAGAAGAAGAAGAAGAAGAAGAAGAAGGAGAAGAAGGACAAGAAGGACAAGAAGGAAGAAGAAGAAGAAGAAGAAGGAAGAAGAAGGAAGAAGGAGAAGAAGGAAGATGGAGAAGGAAGAAGAAGGAGAAGAAGAAGACGAAGAAGGAAGAAACAGGAAGAAGAAGACGAAGAAGGAAGAAGGAGAAGAAGGAGAAGGAGAAGAAGGAGAAGGAGAAGAAGAAGGAGAAGAAGGAGGAGAAGAAGGAGGAGAAGAAGAAAGAGAAGAAGTAGAAGGAGAAGAAGGAGAAGAAGAAGAAGGAGAAGAAGGAGAAGGAGAAGAAGGAGAAGAAGAAGGAGAAGAAGGAGAAGGAGAAGAAGGAGAAGGAGAAGAAGGAGAAGGAGAAGAAGGAGAAGGAGAAGAAGGAGAAGGAGAAGAAGGAGAAGAAGAAGGAGAAGAAGAAGGAGAAGAAGGAGAAGGAGAAGAAGGAGAAGAAGGAGAAGAAGGAGAAGAATGAGAAGAAGAAGGAGGAGAAGAAGAAGGAGAAGAAGAAGGAGAAGAAGGAAGAAGAAGAAGGAGAAGAAGGAGAAAAAGAAGAAGGAGAAGGAGAAGAAGGAGAAGAAGAAGAAGAAGAAGAAGGAGAAGAAGAAGGAGAAGAAGGAGAAGGAGAAGAAGGAGAAGGAGAAGGAGAAGAAGAAGGAGAAGAATGAGAAGAAGAAGGAGAAGAAGAAGGAGAAGAAGAAGGAGAAGGAAAAGAAGAATGAGAAGAAGAAGGAGAAGAAGAAGAAGAAGGAGGAGAAGGAGGAGGAGAGGTGGTGGAACCGAGTTCCACAAAGTTCACAAAGTTCCCCCTGAAAAAAAGCCCTGCACATAACCCATATTGTGCCCCAGTCCCATGTCATTTGCCTCCTCATGATATTCCTGGACGTCTTGTCAATTGGGACTCCTAATTGTCAAGAGAAAAAAAGGCAGACGGGTTCTATTGATGTCTATGTAGCGCCTGTGTACTTTATAGTACTGGTGCTCGTCAAATTTATGTATAGATGAGAGTTTAGTTAGACCTCACATGATACAACAGTGCCCAGGGCAGCCGTTCCTCCTGCCCACCCCCGGTCACTATGACCGCACTTTGCTACAAAATCTCTGCTGACATTTTTCTAAACCTTTGTGGATCATGAAGGGGAAGAAGAAGAAAGAAGGAAGGAGAAGGAGAAGAAGGAGAAGAAGGAGAAGAAGGAGAAGAAGGTGAAGGAGAATAAGAAGAAGGAGAAGAAGAAGGAAGATGGAGAAGGAAGAAAAAGGAAAAAGAAGAAGGAAGAAGAAGAAGGAAGAAGGAGATGAAGGAGAAAGAGAAGAAGGAAGAAAGAAGAAGGAAGAAGGAGATGAAGGAGAAAAAGAAGAAGGAAGAAAGTAGAAGGAGAAGAAGGAAGATGGAGAAGGAAGAAGAAGAAGGAAGAAGGAGAAGAAGGAGAAAGAGAAGAAGGAAGAAAGTAGAAGGAGAAGAAGGAAGATGGAGAAGGAAGAAGAAGAAGGAGAAGAAGAAGGAAGAAGGAGAAGAAGGAGAAGGAGAAGAAGAAGGAAGAAGGAGAAGAAGGAGAAGGAAGAAGGAAGAAGAAGAAGGAGAAGAAGGAGAAGGAAGAAGGAAGAAGAAGAAGGAATAAGAAGAAGAAGAAGAAGAAGAAGAAGAAGAAGAAGAAGAAGAAGAAGAAGAAGAAGAAGAAGAAGGAAGAAGAAGACAAAGAAGGAAGAAGGAGAAGAAGAAGGAAGAAGGAGAAGAAGAAGGAGAAGAAGAAGGAGGAAGAAGGAAGAAGGAGAAAGAAGAAGGAGAAGGAAGAAGGAGATGAAGGAGAAAGAGAAGAAGTAAGAAAGAAGAAGGAGAAGAAGGAAAATGGAGAAGGAAGAAGAAGAAGGAAGAAGGAGAAGAAGGAGAAGAAGAAGAAGGAAGAAGGAGAAGAAGGAGAAGGAAGAAGGAAGAAGAAGAAGAAGGAAGAAGAAGAAGAAGTAGAAGGAAGAAGAAGACAAAGAAGGAAGAAGGAGAAGAAGAAGAAGGAGAAGAAGAAGAAGACGGAGGAAGAATGAAGAAGGAGAAGGAAGAAGAAGATGAAGGAAGAAGAAGAAAGAAGAAAGAAGAAGAAGTTGGACCCCCCCCCCCCCCCCAATATACAATACCTTAACCAGCCACTAGATGGCAGCACATGAGAATATATGATCCTTATTGACTCAAAGCTGTGATTGGAGAAGTAGGGAGAGCGCCGCCATCGCTGACCTCCTTCTGAAAATGCTACAAGCCTGGCTGCCTCAAAATTCCTTTCAAGGCCATTTTACAAAGAAGAAGAATTGCTCCTTTAAAAAATAAAAATCTACAGGCCGATGGAGTTGAAAATTGCGGGGTAAAAAAAAGCTCAACTAAAACGATATAAAACTGTACAACTACTACATTTCCTGTGATCTGGCATTTCATTGGTTAATTATTAACAATGAATTACTGATATAGCAGTACAGTATCTCAGAGCTATGAGATGGAAAATCAAACAGTTTCCCCCTCCATTACCCATCCTAAGGAATAATCAGATGAGTCCCGACAGACACTGGAAACAATTTCTTGCTCGGAATGCAAAAGTAAACGGATCAAAGAGCTGCGGGACTTGGCCGGTCCGGGTGGTACCCGGCTCTGAAGACGTGCCCGGGACAGGTTCAGCCAACATCCCATGTGTTTGGGGGGAGGGAGATTTGGAGGAGTTTATGGGAACACAGAAAATTGCGGATTTAACCCTTTCCACACAGAACTTACAGGATGTAGCAGATGACCCCGATGCTCCACATGTCCGTGGCGTAGCCGATGAGCTCATAGTTGATGACTTCTGGGGCCACAAATTCCGGGGTCCCAAACAAGACTTTGAGGTTTGGGGTGCTCTCTGCAATAGAAAGTGATGGAGTTAATGTCAGCTCTGCAAAGTGTACCCCAACAATATGTCCGATACAGGAAATCCCCATACACTCTGCATCCGACAGGACCCCCAATGACCCCCAACAACACCAAATTACACACCGACACTTGGGGGTCCCAGAACAATGACACCCTGACACTTGGGGGATCCAGAACAATGACACACTGACACTTGGGGGTCCAGAACAATGACACCCCGACACTTGGGGGTCCAGAACAATGACACACCGACACTTGGGGGTCCAGAACAATGACACCCTGACACTTGGGGGTCCAGAACAATGACACCCTGACACTTGGGGGTCCAGAACAATGACACCCTGACACTTGGGGGTCCAGAACAATGACACCCTGACACTTGGGGGTCCAGAACAATGACACCCTGACACTTGGGGGTCCAGAACAATGACACCCTGACACTTGGGGGGTCCCAAAACAATGACACCCTGACACTTGGGGGTCCCAGAACAATGACACCCTGACACTTGGGGGATCCAGAACAATGACACCCTGACACTTTGGGATCCCAGAACAATGACACACCGACACCTGGGGGTCCCAGAACAATGACACACTGACTTTTGGGGGTCCAGAACAATGACTCACTGACACTGGGGGTCCAGAACAATGACACCCTGACACTTGGGGGTCCAGAACAATTACACACTGACTTTTGGGGGTCCAGAACAATGACACACTGACACTTTGGGATCCCAGAACAATGACACACCGACACTTGGGGGTCCCAGAACAATGACACACTGATACTTGGGGGTCCTGGAACAATGACACACTGACACTTAGGGGTCCAGAACAATGACACACTGACACTTGGGGGATCCAGAACAATGACACCCTGACACTTGGGGGTCCAGAACAATAACACACTGACACTTGGGGGTCCCAGAACAATGACACACTGACACTTAGGGGTCCAGAACAATGACACACTGACACTTGGGGGTCCAGAACAATGACACCTTGACACTTGGGGATCCAGAACAATGACACCCTGACACTTGGGGGGTCCAGAACAATGACACACTGACACTTGGGGGTCCCAGAACAATGACACACTGACACTTGGGGGTCCCAGAACAATGACACCCTGACACTTGGGGGTCTCAGAACAATGACACCCTGACACTTGGGGTCCCAGAACAATGACACCCTGACACTTGGGGGTCCCAGAACAATGACACACTGACACTTGGGGGTCCAGAACAATGACACACTGACACTTGGGGTCCCAGAACAATGACACCCTGACACTTGGGGGTCCCAGAACAATGACACCCTGACACTTTGGGTTCCAGAACAATGACACCCTGACACTTGGGGGTCCCAGAACACTGACACCCTGACACTTGGGGGTCTCAGAACAATGACACCCTGACACTTGGGGGTCCCAGAACACTGACACACTGACACTTGGGGGTCTAAAACAATGACACCCTGACACTTGGGGGTCCAAAACAATGACACCCTGACACTTGGGGGTCCCAGAACAATGACACACTGACACTTGGGGATCCCAAAACAATGACACTTGGGGATCCAGAAAAATGACACTTGGGGGTCCAGAACAACGACACCCTGACACTTGGGGGTCCCAGAACAATAACACACTGACACTTGGGGGTCCCAGAACAATGACACCCTGACACTTGGGGATCCAGAACAATGACACCCTGACACTTGGGGGTCCCATGACAATGACACACTGACGCTTGGGGGTCCCGAACAATGACACCCTGACACTTGGGGGTCCAGAACAATGACACCCTGACAATTGGGGTTCCAGAACAATGACACCCTGACACTTGGGGATCCCAGAACAATAACACACTGACACTTGGGGGTCCAGAACAATGACACCCTGACACTTGGGGGTCTAGAACAATGACACACTGACACTTGGGGGTCCCAGAACAATGACACCCTGACACTTGGGGGATCCAGAACAATGACACACTGACACTTGGGGGTCCAGAACAATGACACCCTGACACTTGGGGGTCCCAGAACAATGACACACTGACACTTGGGGGTCCCAGAACAATGACACACTGACACTTGGGGGTCCCAGAACAATGACACCCTGACACTTGGGGGTCCCAGAACAATGACACACTGACACTTGGGGGTCCCAGAACAATGACACACTGACACTTGGGGGTCCCAGAACAATGACACCCTGACACTTGGGGGTCCCAGAACAATAACACACTGACACTTGGGGGTCCCAGAACAATGACACACTGACACTTGGGGGTCCCAGAACAATGACACCCTGACACTTGGGGGTCCCAGAACAATGACACACTGACACTTGGGGGTCCCAGAACAATGACACCCTGACACTTGGGGGTCCAGAACAATGACACCCTGACACTTGGGGGTCCAGAACAATGACACCCTGACACTTGGGGCCCCAGAACAATGAGGGGGGGGGCAGTGACACATTTGGAGTCGGGTGCCGCGGAGCTCTAAGACAAGTTTGCGGAAAAGAAGAAAGTTGTGAAGAGTTAACAGAAGAATCTCCTGCGGGCCGTTTATCTGGATGAAGTTTACAGGAGACATTAAGCAGACCAAAAAAGGGCAGAAATTAAATCCCATGACTTGGAGAAGAATGTCCGACCCGTAATAAGAACACTAATGAGCCGTGCGGGGGAGGGGGGGGGGCTCAGGAGCGGATCTGAAGATGGGTCTTCTGATTAGATGATCCGCAGATTATGGGATGTCTATAAAATCTGCGAAATCCGGAATACAGACAAGAGGAACGCCCCGTCCTTCTTCACAACTCTTCACTATTTAATCTTTATGGGGGTTAGAGAGGAACAGATTGGGGTCATCTAATTCTAGGTTCCCCCCCGCACAGGTGCAATGGAGCGCACCCATGTTCCCGCACGTCACGTGTAGTCGAGAATCTGTGGCAAAACTTGAGACCGGGGGGGGGGGGGGAGGTTCACCTTCCAGCAGGACAACGACCCTAAAGTACAGCCAGAGCTACAATGGAATGGTTTAGATCAAAGCCTATTTATGTGTTAGAATGGCCCAGTCACAGTCCAGACCTAAATCCCATTGAGAATCTGTGGCAAGACTTGAAAATTGCTGATCACAGACGCTCTCCATCCAATCTGACAGAGCTTGAGATATTTTGCAAAGAAGAAGAATGGAGGAGAAATGTCCCTCTCTAGATGTGCAAAGCTGGTAGAGACACCCCCAAAAAGACTTGTAGAGAAAGGGGGTCCTACAAAGTATTGACTCCGGGGGGCGCCATACAAATGCCCCTCCCCACACACTTTTCACAGATTTATTTGTATCATTTTCCTTCCACTTCACAATTATGTGACACTTTGTGTCTCTCACATAAAATCCCAATAAAATACATTTATGTTTTTGGCTGTAACATGAGAAAATGTGAGAGATTTCGTTATTTTCAAATCGATTCAAAATTAGATATCTATAAAGATAACAATTTATCACATGACTAAGGATTCCCAGAGCACTATGGGATATCTATAAAGATCATAATCAGAGGACGCATACATAGGAGGCACACAGAGCACAATAAAAATCAGTATAGAAGTGGTTAATACATGACTAAGGATTCCCAGAGCACTATGGGATATCTATAAAGATACATGTTTAAGACATGACCAAGGATGACCAAGGATTCCCAGAGCACTATGGGATATTTATAAAAATAAAAATCAGAGGACGCACACAGAGGATGCACACAGACGCACACAGAGGACGCACACAGAGGATGCACACAGAGGACGCACAGAGGATGAGCACAGAGTAAGCGCACAGAGGAGACACACAGAGGACGCACACAGAGGACGCACACAAAGGACGCACACAGAGGACGCACACAGAGGACGCACACAGAGGACGCACACAAAGGACGCACACAGAGGACGCACACAGAGGACGCACACAGAGGAGACATACAGAGGACGGACACAGAGGACGCAAACAGAGGATGTACACAGAGGAAGGGGCACAGAGGAGACGCACAGAGGACGCGCACAGAGGACGCGCACAGAAGACGCGCACAGAAGACGCGCACAGAAGAGGCGCACAGAGGACGCACACAGAGGAGACGCGCACAGAGGAGACGCGCACAGAGGACGCACAGAGGATGCACACAGAAGACGCGCACAGAAGACGCGCACAGAAGAGGCGCACAGAGGACGCACACAGAGGAGACGCACACAGAGGAGACGCACACAGAGGACACACACAGAGGACGCACACAGAGGAGACGCGCACAGAGGAGACACACACAGAGGACGCACACAGAGGACGCACACAGAAGACGCACACAGAGGACGCACACAGAGGACGCACACAGAGGACGCACACAGAGGACGCACACAGAAGACGCACACAGAGGACGCACACAGAGGACGCACACAGAAGACGCACACAGAGGACGCACACAGAAGACGCACACAGAAGACGCACACAGAGGACGCACACAGAGGACGCACACAGAGGACGCACACAGAAGACGCACACAGAAGACGCACACAGAGGACGCACACAGAGGACGCACACAGAGGACGCACACAGAGGACGCACACAGAGGACGCACACCGAGGACGCACACAGAGGACGCACACAGAAGACGCACACAGAAGACGCACACAGAGGACGCACACAGAGGACGCACACAGAGGACGCACACAGAAGACGCACACAGAAGACGCACACAGAGGACGCACACAGAGGACGCGCACAGAGGACACACACAGAGGACGCACACAGAGGACGCACACAGTACCTAGTCTCCTGGCCAGGCCGAAGTCTATGAGTTTGATTTTGGTTCCGGTCTTGTTGACGCACATGATGTTCTCGGGTTTCAGGTCCAGGTGGACGATCCCCTTCTTGTGGATGAACTCCACCCCCTCCGAAATCTGCTTCATGTATTTAATGACTTCTCTTTCCGTCAGCTCGAAATCCTCATCGATGATTCGCTCAAACAGCTCGCCGCCGGACACCCTGAAAACGTGAACCCGACAATTATCAGAACCCACCATAAAATCCGGCAAACGCACTTCGCAAAGGTGCGTCACCAAAACTCTTTTTGTCTTCCTTCATTTATTGCGATGAATCCCCATTTATACTTTGCACATCAAAGTCGCATGACAAATCGCAGCCCATTCTTTTCAATGGCACCTGCTCAATGTGGTGCGACTTAGAAAAGCTGCCTGCACTACTTTGGTGCGACTTCAATCATTTTTGTGCCTCACTAACCAGAATTTTAGGGTGACTGAACGTAAGTCCAGATAAAGGGCAACCTTATTGATTTGGGTCAGTTTTATTTTTTTTATCTGTATACATTTCTTAAACTTTTGTTTTGTCCTTACATAAAATATTTGTTTTATAAATAAGTATTTAATACATAACCAAGGATTCCCAGAGCACTAGGGGAGATCTAAAATCATAAATATTTAATACACGACCAAGGATTCCCAGAGCACTATGGGATATCTATAAAGATACTTGTTTAACACATGACCAAGGATTCCCAGAGCACTATGGGATATCTATAATGATAAATACTTAATACACGACCAAGGATTCCCAGAGTACTATGGGATAGCTATAATGATAAATACTTAATACACGACCAAGGATTGCCAGAGCACTATAGGATATCTATAAAAATACATGTTTAACACATGACCAAGGATTCCCAGAGCACTATGGGACATCTATAATGATAAATGTTAAATACATGACCATGGATTCCCAGAGCACTATGGGATAGCTATAATGATAAATATCATCGAAGGATTCCCAGAGTACTATGGGATAGCTATAATGATAAATACTTAATACACGACCAAGGATTGCCAGAGCACTATGGAATATCTATAAAAATACATGTTTAACACATGACCAAGGATTTCCAGAGCACTATGGGACATCTAAAATCATAAATATTTAATACACGACCAAGGATTTCCAGAGTACTATGGGAGATCTATAATTATAAATATTTAATACACGACCAAGGATTCACAGAGCACTATGGGATATCTATAAAGATACATGTTTAACACATGACCAAGGATTCCCAGAGCACTATGGGACATCTATAATTATAAATATTTAATACACGACCAAGGATTCCCAGAGCACTATGGGATATCAAAAAGGATACATGTTTAACACATGACCAAGGATTCCCAGAGCACTATGGGAGATCTATAATCATAAATATTTATTACACGACCAAGGATTTCCAGAGCACTATGGGAGATCGATAAACATAAATATTTATTACACGACCAAGGATTTCCAGAGTACTATGGGATATCTATAATGATAAATATTTAATACACGACCAAGGATTCCCAGAGCACTATGGGAGATCTATAATCATAAATATTTAATACACGACCAAGGATTCCCAGAGCACTATGGAATATCAATAAAGATACATGTTTAACACATGACCAAGGATTCCCAGAGCACTTTGGGGCATTTATAACGATAAATATTAAATACACGACCAAGTATTCCCAGAGCACTATGGGAGATCTATAATCATAAATATTTATTACACGACCAAGGATTCCCAGAGCACTATGGGAGATCTATAAAGATAAATATTTAACACGTGACCAAGGATTCCCAGAGCACTATGGGAGATCTATAAAGATAAATATTTAACACATGACTAAGGATTCTGTGTCCCCGTGCAGTTTGGCATATTTGCCCCCCCCCCCCCCCGGGCGCTGGATGGCGTGTCCCCACACTGGTTAGAGAAGTAAAAAGAATGGAGAAATCGCAGACTGCCTTATGATTGGACGGTGATCCACCCCGCCTTACACTATCCAAAGCTAAAGGAAGAAAAGCGTGTTTGGCCGCAGCAATAAAAGACGAAACGTTAAACCTCCCCCCCCCCCCCCGGCTCCCGGCTCTCTCTGTATATAAAAGCGCAGAAAAATGCCGCGACGGCCAATTAGACTTTGTTTTATTATTTTCATTTTATTACTTCCACATGGAGACTAATAAAAAAAAACGTCAGACGGGCCGCTGTGTGACGTCATCCTGCGGACACAACCTGATTGGCTGACGCATTGAGTACTCACAGTTCCAGGACCATCACCATGTCGGCTTTGGACTCGAAGGCGTCGATGCACTGGACCAGCTTGGGGTGGTGCAGGTCGTTCATGATGTCGATCTCCTGCCGGATCCCCTCTTTGTCCTTGGCGGAGTACGCCTTGAAGAACTTCCCCGCCCAAACCTTCTTCGTCTTCTTATCCACCAATCGGAAGACTTGTCCGAATTTCCCCCTGAAAAGAGGAAACAGATCACATGACCCTCCGACAACCAACCGGCACCGAGATCAATACATTATACAGGAGTGACATCACCGCCCTCCGGATATAAGATATATTATACAGGAGTGACATCACCGCCCTCCAGATATAAGATATATTATACAGGATGTGACATCACCGCCCTCCAGATATAAGAGGCTAGATTCTCGTAGGGGCGCGTATAGTTACGGCGGCGCAGCGTATTGTATTTACGCTACGCCGGCGCAACTTACAGGAGCAAGTGCAGTATTCACAAAGCACTCGCTCCGTAAGTTGCGGCGGCGTAGCGCAAATGGGGCCGGCGTAAGCGCGCGTAATTCAAATGTGGAAGGGGGGGCGTGTTTTACGTTAATGTCACCTGACGTGATTGACGTTTTGTACGAACGGCGCATGCGCCGTCCGTGTACATATCCCAGTGTGCATTGCTCCCGAAGTACGCCGCAACGACGTGTTGGTTTCGACGCGAACGTAAATTACGTCCAGCCCTATTCGCGAGCAACTTACGCAAACAACGTAAAAAATTCTAATTTCAAAGCGGGAACGACGTCCATACTTAACATTGGCTGCGCCTCCTAATAGCGGGAGCAACCTTACGCCGAAAAAGCCTAACGTAAACGGCGTGAATAAATTGCGCCGGGCGTACATACGTTTGTGAATCGGCGTATCTAGGTAATTTGCATATTCTACGCCGACAACAACGGAAGCGCCACCTAGCGGCCAGCGTAATATTGCACACAATTCTACGCAGCCTATTTTTTAAGCGTATCTGCCTTTGAGAATCGGCGTAACGATACGCCGGCGCAGATTTGAAATCTGGAGATACGCCGCCGTAAAAGCTTCCTGAATCTAGCCCACGGTATATAGCAGAGCAGTGACATCACCGCCCCCCTATATATAGCAGTGACATCACTCCCCGGGATGAGGAGCGTGAATCTCTCTGATGATTACAGTAACACTTTGTATCTCTCTTGGATCTCCTCCTCCTCCTCATTATCCGGCCCCCGAGGGGCGCTGTGATCGGCACACAAATTGGCGGAGTGCGAGGAATGTGCCGCAGACATTAGGAGACAATTTGGGATTTTCCCTGGCGGGATGAGGAATGGGCCTCCGGATCCAAACGCCGTTCCTTCCAACCCTATTATTAGGCAGGGGGTGTGATAATTGGGGGGGAGGGACGATCCCACCCCTCCCCCCCCGGAGCGGATGTCAGGACGGGATTTTTCACATGCTCCGATATTGGGAAACTCTTCCCCTCCTCCGCAGGGCATTCCCATCATCTCCAGGTCTCTGTCCCATGGAACACTCATAGACTCTACACATGTGAGGGGGGAGGGGGGGTGATAAATCACACCAGAATAACAATGGCTTTCCATTCATGAGCAGCTTTGCTTACTGTTGTGATCTGTGATTGTCCCACAGCTATCACATGGTACCTGCCTGCCTGTACAGTGTGATTACCTGTAGCCAATCACAGAAAACAAAAGTAAGAGTGACAGTTCATGAATGGGAACCTGTACCATGTGATTACCTGTAGCCAATCACAGATCACAACAGAAATGAATGGGAACCTGTACCATGTGATTACCTGTAGCCAATCACAGATCACAACAGAAATTAATGGGGACCTGTACCATGTGATTACCTGTAGCCAATCACAGATCACAACAGAAATTAATGGCGACCTGTACCATGTGATTACCTGTAGCCAATCACAGATCACAACAGTAAGCAAACGGTTCATGAATGGGAACCTATACCATGTGATTACATATAGCCAATCACAGATCACAACAGAAATTAATGGAAACATGTACCATGTGATTACCTGTAGCCAATCCCAGATCACTACAGAAATGAATTGAAACCTGTACCATGTGATTACCTGTAGCCAATCACAGATCACAACGGAAATGAATGGGAACCTGTACCATGTGATTACCTGTAGCCAATCACAGATCACAACAGAAATGAATGGAAACCTGTACCATGTGATTACCTGAGGCCAATCACAGACCACTACAGTAAGCGAACGGTTCATGAATGGGAACCTGTACCATGTGATTACCTGTAGCCAATCACAGAAATATGTGGTGTATAGGCATACAAATCTCTACACATACAGTATCTCACAAAAGTAAGTACACCCCTCACATTTGTGTAAATCTTTTCATGTGACAACACTGAAGAAATGACACTTTGTATCTACAATGTTGTGTAGTGAGTGTACAGCTTGTATAACAAATAACTTAACACACAGCCATTAATGTCTAAACCGCTGGCAACAAAAGTCAGTACACCCCTAAGGGGAAAATGTCCAAATTGGGCCCCAAAGTGTCAATATTTTGTGTGGCCGCCATTATTTTCCAGCAGACAGAATTCTCACCGCTCCAGGTGAACCTCGTGATGATCAGGGGTTGTTGAACCACCAGGGTGCTGGCAATGCGGTAATGGCAAAAAACAAAAGAACAAAAGCTGGACAGCCGCACTCCAAAATTTTCTTTAAAAGAGATGTCTTTATTTTCAACTGTGCATACAGTCACTGCAAGCCCACAAAAATCAGTATGGCCAACGTTTCGCACTGGCGTCAGTGCTTAGTCATGGATTATTTTCCAGCACTGCCTTATCCCTCTTGGGCATGGGTCTTCAAACTACGGCCCTCCAGTTGTTCAGGAACTACAATTCCCATCATGCCTAGTCATGTCTGTGAATGTCAGTGTGTTACAATGCATCATGGGATGTGTAGTTCTACAACAGCTGGAGGGCCGCAGTTTGAGGATCCCTGCTCTTGGGCATGGAGGTCACCGGAGCTTCACAGGTCGTCACCGGAGTCCTCTTAAAAGACATTTACGTTTTTGGTTGTAACATGAGAAAGTGTGGGAAGCTTCAAGGGGTATGAATACTTTTTCTAGACACTGTAACATTGTATATGATTCAATTGCTTCATGTTCCATACAATCCATCAAAATGTGAACGAGTCTACAATGTTCCAGCCGCTGTCCACAAAAAATAATAATAGATTTCTGGAGTGCCGAGTTCCTAATATCTCAGGATGGAGTCCTGGGAAAGGCGGCCGATCCGGACGATCGGAGGGATTCCCACACTCCTGTGTCTGTCTGAGTGACAATAAACCACAGGAAGTATAAATCATGGAAGTGACAGTGAGAGTGGCAGACCAGACTGGTGGGACGCGGCGGGGCGCAAAGGAAAGACCCCACAAAGGTTCCCCCCCCCCCAAATCATACTCACGTCCCCAGCCGCTCCTCCACATCGTAGAACTCCGCCACCTTCTGCGTGGTGTTCAGAGAGACATTCCGGTAATCCGACTCCGACATTTCCTCTGCAAGACCCAAAATCACAATTTATATTCCCAGAGATCTTCTCTGAATGGAAATAAACAGATTTCCTCCCCAGGGGGGTCAGACTATTATTACTACACTCTAATGCCCCCCCCCCCACAGTCACATCAGTCTCTGTACAGAGGAGCTTACACTCTAATGTCGCCCCCCCCCCGACAGTCACATCAGTCTCTGTATAGAGGAGCTTACACTCTAATGTCCCCTCCCCCACAGTCACATCAGTCTCTGTACAGAGGAGCTTACACTCTAATGGCCCCTCCCCCCCCCCCACATCACATCAGTCTCTGTACAGAGGAGCTTACACTCTAATGTCCCCTCCCCCCCACACATCACATCAGTCTCTGTACAGAGGAGCTTACACTCTAATGTCCCCTCCCCCCCACAGTCACATCAGTCTCTGTACAGAGGAGCTTACACTCTAATGTCCCCTCCCCCCACAGTCACATCAGTCTCTGTACAGAGGAGCTTACACTCTAATGTCCCCTCCCCCCACAGTCAAATCAGTCTCTGTACACAGGAGCTTACACTCTAATGTCCCCTCCCTCCCCCCACAGTCACATCAGTCTCTGTACAGAGGAGCTTACACTCTAATGTCCCCTCCCCCCACAGTCAAATCAGTCTCTGTACACAGGAGCTTACACTCTAATGTCCCCTCCCCCCCACACATCACATCAGTCTCTGTACAGAGGAGCTTACACTCTAATGTCCCCTCCCCCCCCCCCCCAGTCACATCAGTCTCTGTACAGAGGAGCTTACACTATAATGTCCCCCCCCCCCCCCCAGTCACATCAGTCTCTGTACAGAGGAGCTTACACTCTAATGTCCCCTCCCCCCCAGTCACATCAGTCTCTGTACAGAGGAGCTTACACTCTAATGTCCCCTCCCCCCACAGTCACATCAGTCTCTGTACAGAGGAGCTTACACTCTAATGCCCCCCCCCCCCACAGTCACATCAGTCTCTGTACAGAGGAGCTTACACTCTAATGCCCCCTCTCCCCCCCCCCCACAGTCACATCAGTCTCTGTACAGAGGAGCTTACACTCTAATGTCCCCTCCCCCCCACAGTCACATCAGTCTCTGTACAGAGGAGCTTACACTCTAATGTCCCCCCCCCCCACAGTCACATCAGTCTCTGTACAGAGGAGCTTACACTCTAATGTCCCCTCCCCCACAGTCACATCAGTCTCTGTACAGAGGAGCTTACACTCTAATGTCCCCTCCCCCCCCACAGTCACATCAATCTCTGTACCAGAGGAGCTTACACTCTAATGTCCCCCCCCCCCCCACATCACATCAGTCTCTGTACAGAGGAGCTTACACTCTAATGTCCCCTCCCCCCCCACATCACATCAGTCTCTGTACAGAGGAGCTTACACTCTAATGTCCCCTCCCCCCACACATCACATCAGTCTCTGTACAGAGGAGCTTACACTCTAATGTCCCCTCCCCCCCACAGTCACATCAGTCTCTGTACAGAGGAGCTTACACTCTAATGTCGCCCCCCCCCCCCCACACATCACATCAGTCTCTGTACAGAGGAGCTTACACGCTAATGTCCCCTCCCCCCCACAGTCACATCAGTCTCTGTACAGAGGAGCTTACACTCTAATGTCCCCTCCCCCCCACAGTCACATCAGTCTCTGTACAGAGGAGCTTACACTCTAATGTCCCCTCCCCCCCACAGTCACATCAGTCTCTGTACAGAGGAGCTTACACTCTAATGTCCCCTCCCCCCACAGTCACATCAGTCTCTGTACAGAGGAGCTTACACTCTAATGTCGCCCCCCCCCCCACACATCACATCAGTCTCTGTACAGAGGAGCTTACACTCTAATGTCGCCCCCCCACAGTCACATCAGTCTCTGTACAGAGGAGCTTACACTCTAATGCCCCCTCCCCCCCCCCCACAGTCACATCAGTCTCTGTACAGAGGAGCTTACACTCTAATGTCCCCTCCCCTCAATTCACATCAGTCTCTGTACAGAGGAGCTTACACTCTAATGTCCCCTCCCCACACAGCCACATCAGTCTCTGTACAGAGGAGCTTACACTCTAATGTCCCCCTCCCCCCACAGTCACATCAGTCTCTGTACAGAGGAGCTTACACTCTAATGTCCCCCCCCCACACAGTCACATCAGTCTCTGTACAGAGGAGCTTACACTCTAATGTCCCCTCCCCCACACATTACATCAGTCTCTGTACAGAGGAGCTTACACTCTAATGTCCCCTCCCCCACACATTACATCAGTCTCTGTACAGAGGAGCTTACACTCTAATGTCCCCCCCCCACATCACATCAGTCTCTGTACAGAGGAGCTTACACTCTAATGTCCCCTCCTCCCACAGTCACATCAGTCTCTGTACAGAGGAGCTTACACTCTAATGTCCCCTCCCCCCACACAGTCACATCAGTCTCTGTACAGAGGAGCTTACACTCTAATGTCCCCTCCCCCCCACAGTCACATCAGTCTCTGTACAGAGGAGCTTACACTCTAATGTCGCCCCACAGTCACATCAGTCTCTGTACAGAGGAGCTTACACTCTAATGTCCCCTCCCCCCACAGTCACATCAGTCTCTGTACAGAGGAGCTTACACTCTAATGTCCCCTCCCCCACAGTCACATCAGTCTCTGTACAGAGGAGCTTACACTCTAATGTCCCCTCCCCCCCACATCACATCAGTCTCTGTACAGAGGAGCTTACACTCTAATGTCCCCTCCCCCCCACAGTCACATCAGTCTCTGTACAGAGGAGCTTACACTCTAATGTCCCCTCCCCCCACATCACATCAGTCTCTATACAGAGGAGCTTACACTCTAATGTCCCCTCCCCCACAGTCACATCAGTCTCTGTACAGAGGAGCTTACACTCTAATGTCCCCTCCCCCACAGTCACATCAGTCTCTGTACAGAGGAGCTTACACTCTAATGTCCCCTCCCCCCCACATCACATCAGTGTCTGTACAGAGGAGCTTGCACTCTAATGTCCCCTCCCCCCACAGTCACTCACTATTATTATTATACATTTATATAGCTCTGACATATACCGCAGCGCTGTACAGAGAACACCGAGCCAATCACATCAGTCTCTGTACCAGAGGAGCTTACACTCTAATTTCTGACCACTATATATACATAATACCGGTATTCGGATCACTTACCATCATCGGACACTTCAACTTCATCTTTATGTTCTACAAAAATATAAAAATAAAAATATTATCGGCATTGATATTGAACAGGAAAGAGACTCATGGAGGACAAGGATTAGAAAATGCGCAGAACAAAAAAACATGTTTTGTTTCGATTCGTTATTTACATAAATTTGTTTAGTTATTTTTGTTTCATTCATTTAATTTCTTTCGGAATTCAAATTCGGATCGATTTCAATTTACAATTCGAATAGTTTTCCAATTTCAAAAGAGAATAAAATAGAATAGAAAATAAAGGAATAGAATATATATATTTTTTCTATTCTATTTTATTCTCTTAGGAAATTGGAAAACTATTCAAATTAGAATTTCGTGTTTTTTTGTTATTTTTAGATTTGTTTAAATTCGGTACTTTTCGAATTCAGAAACTAAAATGTGTCCGAATTTTAATTCGGAACAAAATGAATCGCCTTAAGTTGGGGTAGGCGGTACACTTTGGTGGGGGTGGGTCAGCCACGCCTTGTAAACCTTTGATCTCTGGGAACCCCACCTTCTGACCTTTGACCTCTGGGGGCGGTCCCTATTCCAATTCCTAGTCATATAGCTAGATTCAGGTAGGGGCGTGTATCTTTAAGGCGGTGTAGCGTATCGTATTTACGCTATGCCGCCTTAAGTCAGAGAGGCAAGTGCTGTATTCACAAAGTACTTGCCTCCTAACTTACGGCGGCGTATCGTAAATGGGGCCGGCGTAAGCGCGCCTAATTCAAATGAGGATGGGGGGGCGTGTTTTATGTTAATGTTTGGTGACCCGACGTGATTGACGTTTTTTACGAACGGCGCATGCGCTGTCCGTGTACATATCCCAGTGTGCATTGCTCCAAAGTACGCCGCAAGGACGTATTGGTTTCGACGTGAACGTAAATTACGACCAGCCCCATTCACGGACGACTTACGCAAACGACGTAAAGTTTTCAAATTTCAACGCGGGAACGGCGGCCATACTTAACATTGGCTAGGCCAGCTATTTGTTGGAATAACTTTACGCCGGAAAAAGCCTCAAGTAAACGACGTAAAAAAAATGCGCCGGGTGCACGTACGTTAATGAATCGGCGTATCTAGTCATTTACATATTCTACGCCGAACTCAACGGAAGCGCCACCTAGCGGCCAGCGGGAAAATTGCACCCTAAGATACGACGGCGTAGGAGACTTATACCGCTCGTATCTTAGCCTAATTTAAGCGTATCTGGTTTCCAGAATACGCTTAAATTAACGCCGGCGTAGATTCAGAGTTACCACGGCGTATCTACTGATACGCCGGCGTAAACGTACCTGAATCTGCCTATTATTCTTCAAAGGGAAAACCTTAACCCCGACCCCCTAACCATCTCTACACTGAAAAATTGTGTAAAACTCTCCTTAACAGCTTGCCGACCAGCCGCCGTCGTTTTACGGCGGCAGGTCGGCTCCCCTGCGCGAGAGCACGTAGCTATACGTCAGCTCTCGCGCAGGCCACTAGGGGCACGTGCCCGCCCCCTGCTCTCCCCCGTCTCACGTGCCCGGCGGGCACGATCACCGCTGGGCACACGCGATCGCTTGTTACAGAGTGGGGACCGGAAGCTGTGTGTGTAAACACTTATCTCCCGGTCCTGTCAGGGAGAGAAATGCTGATCTTCTGTTCATACAATGTATGAACAGAGATCAGTAATTTCCCCAAGTGAGGCCACCCCCCCTACAGTTAGAACACACCCAGGGAACATACTTAACCCCTTCCCCGCCCCCCTAGTGTTAACCCCTTCACTGCCAGTGGCATTTTTACAGTAATCCAATGCATTTTTATATCACTGATCGCTATAAAAATGCCAATGGTCCCAAAAATGTGTCAAAAGTGTCCGAAGTGTCCGCCATAATGTCGCAGTACCGAAAGAAAATCGCCGATCGCCGCCATTACTAGTAAAAAAAAATATATTAATAAAAATGCCATAAAAATTACCCCCTATTTTGTAAACGCTATAACTTTTGCGCAAACCAATCGATAAACACTTATTGCAATTTTTTTTTACGAAAAATAGGTAGAAGAATACGTATCGGCCTAAACTGAGGAAAAAAATTGTTTTTATATATTTTTGGGGGATATTTATTATAGAAAAAAGTAAAAAAAATGTTTTTTTTTTTTAAATTGTTGCTCTATTTTTGTTTATAGCGCAAAAAAATTAAAACCGCAGAGGTGATCAAATACCACCAAAAGAAAGCTCTATCTCTGGGGAAAAAAAGGACGTATATTTTGTTTGGGAGCCACGTGGCACAATCGCGCAATTGTCAGTTAAAGCGACGCAGTGCCGAATCGCAAAAAGTGCTCTGGTCTTTGACCAGCAATATGGTCCGGGGGTTAAGTGGTTAAAGTACAACAAGAAGCTCCTGTATGACAGTGTACACAAGTCCCCCCAAAAAATTCCAAATGAGCCAAATCCCCCTTTATTGGTGTCTCACACGCTGCCCCTCCTCAGACACTGCAGCTCCCAGTGGGCGGGTCTCCGGATCAGGGGCAGAGCTGTCAATCCAGAAAGTAGTGGGCAGGGCTGGGTGTGGCCGAGTGAATCAGCAGTAACCATCCACGTCCTCTGCAATATCTCCACCCACTGTAGTGCAAGCAGGCCCCGCCTACATGAGAGCGACAACTCTGCTCTGAATTCAGGAGCAGTGCAGCATTGTCGTCATCCTATTACAGGAAGATGCATTAGGTGAACTTCACTGGCAGGATCAACAGGTATCTGTGGAAGTGCAGAAGGGAGGCCAGAGATCTACTTTAAAACACCCAACCACGTGACTGGAAAATTCCTGCCAATCGCGGGCAGACACGTTCATAGTTCTGAATGTAGCGGCCCTTTAAAGATCCCGAAAAAGTGTTACATTGTTACCTCCTTCTACTTTCTCCTTGTAGGCCACGGGGTCGGATTCCTGGCTGGGCTCGCTGGTTCCGTACACGTTGGTGGCCCGGATCCGGAACTTGTACTCGCGGTCGTGCAGAAGGTTCTCCACGTTGAAGGAGGTGCTCCTGCACTGCGTCAGGTCCGACCACGTCTTGTCCACGGAGTCCCAGATCTCCACCGAGTAGGACTGGACCACGCTGCCTCCGTCATAGGTGGGGCCGTACCAGGACAGGGTCAGGGCCGAGCCCTTCATCTCCGAGGTGCAGGGCTGCCCGGCCGGGGGGTCCGGCTTATCTGAGAACAGGAAGACACGATCGAATTTTAATCAGACTGATCTTTATCATAAGATCATTTTCAGTAACAATCAGTTTATGTCGAGAAGAGAGACAGATTCCCTTTCCATTGGTGATCAGTGGGAAGAATGTCCCTTACATTGGTGATCAGTGGGAAGAATGTCCCTTACATTGGTGATCAGTGGGAAGAATGTCCCTTACATTGGTGATCAGTGGGAAGAATGTTCCTTACATTGGTGATCAGTGAGAAGAATGTCCCTTACATTGGTGATCAGTGGGAAGAATGTCCCTTACATTGGTGATCAGTGAGAAGAATGTCCCTTACATTGGTGATCAGCGGGAAGAATGTCCCTTACATTGGTGATCAGTGGGAAGAATGTCCCTTACATTGGTGATCAGTGGGAAGAATGTCCCTTACATTGGTGATCAGTGAGAAGAATGTCCCTTACATTGGTGATCAGTGGGAAGAATGTTCCTTACATTGGTGATCAGTGGGAAGAATGTCCCTTACATTGGTGATCAGTGAGAAGAATGTCCCTTACATTGGTGATCAGTGGGAAGAATGTCCCTTACATTGGTGATCAGTGAGAAGAATGTTCCTTACATTGGTGATCAGTGAGAAGAATGTCCCTTACATTGGTGATCAGTGAGAAGAATGTCCCTTACATTGGTGATCAGTGAGAAGAATGTCCCTTACATTGGTGATCAGTGGGAAGAATGTCCCCTACATTGGTGATCAGTGAGAAGAATGTCCCTTGTATTGGTGATCAGTGAGAAGAATATCCCTCACATTGGTGATCAGTGAGAAGAATGTTCCTTACATTGGTGATCAGTGGGAAGAATGTTCCTTACATTGGTGATCAGTGGGAAGAATGTCCCTTACATTGGTGATCAGTGGGAAGAATGTCCCTTACATTGGTGATCAGTGGGAAGAATGTCCCTTACATTGGTGATCAGTGGGAAGAATGTCCCTTACATTGGTGATCAGTGGGAAGAATGTCCCTTACATTGGTGATCAGTGAGAAGAATGTCCCTCACATTGGTGATCAGTGAGAAGAATGTTCCTTACATTGGTGATCAGTGGGAAGAATGTTCCTTACATTGGTGATCAGTGAGAAGAATGTCCCTTACATTGGTGATCAGTGGGAAGAATGTCCCTTACATTGGTGATCAGTGAGAAGAATGTCCCTTACATTGGTGATCAGTGGGAAGAATGTTCCTTACATTGGTGATCAGTGGGAAGAATGTCCCTTACATTGGTGATCAGTGAGAAGAATGTCCCTTACATTGGTGATCAGTGGGAAGAATGTCCCTTACATTGGTGATCAGTGAGAAGAATGTTCCTTACATTGGTGATCAGTGAGAAGAATGTCCCTTACATTGGTGATCAGTGAGAAGAATGTCCCTTACATTGGTGATCAGTGAGAAGAATGTCCCTTACATTGGTGATCAGTGGGAAGAATGTCCCTTACATTGGTGATCAGTGGGAAGAATGTTCCTTACATTGGTGATCAGTGGGAAGAATGTTCCTTACATTGGTGATCAGTGAGAAGAATGTCCCTTACATTGGTGATCAGTGAGAAGAATGTCCCTTACATTGGTGATCAGTGAGAAGAATGTCCCTTACATTGGTGATCAGTGAGAAGAATGTCCCTTACATTGGTGATCAGTGAGAAGAATGTCCCTTACATTGGTGATCAGTGGGAAGAATGTCCCTTACATTGGTGATCAGTGAGAAGAATGTCCCTTACATTGGTGATCAGTGAGAAGAATGTCCCTTACATTGGTGATCAGTGAGAAGAATGTTCCTTACATTGGTGATCAGTGGGAAGAATGTCCCTTACATTGGTGATCAGTGAGAAGAATGTCCCTTACATTGGTGATCAGTGGGAAGAATGTCCCTTACATTGGTGATCAGTAGGAAGAATGTTCCTTACATTGGTGATCAGTGGGAAGAATGTCCCTTACATTGGTGATCAGTGAGAAGAATGTCCCTTACATTGGTGATCAGTGAGAAGAATGTCCCTTACATTGGTGATCAGTGAGAAGAATGCTCCTTACATTGGTGACCAGTGAGAAGAATGTTCCTTACATTGGTGATCAGTGAGAAGAATGTCCCTTACATTGGTGATCAGTGAGAAGAATGTCCCTTACATTGGTGATCAGTGAGAAGAATGTTCCTTACATTGGTGATCAGTGAGAAGAATGTCCCTTACATTGGTGATCAGTGAGAAGAATGTCCCTTACATTGGTGATCAGTGAGAAGAATGTTCCTTACATTGGTGATCAGTAGGAAGAATGTTCCTTACATTGGTGATCAGTGGGAAGAATGTCCCTTACATTGGTGATCAGTGGGAAGAATGTCCCTTACATTGGTGATCAGTGAGAAGAATGTCCCTTACATTGGTGATCAGTGAGAAGAATGTCCCTTACATTGGTGATCAGTGGGAAGAATGTTCCTTACATTGGTGATCAGTGGGAAGAATGTCCCTTACATTGGTGATCAGTGAGAAGAATGTCCCTTACATTGGAGATCAGTGAGAAGAATGTCCCTTACATTGGTGATCAGTGAGAAGAATGTTCCTTACATTGGTGATCAGTGGGAAGAATGTCCCTTACATTGGTGATCAGTGAGAAGAATGTCCCTTACATTGGTGATCAGTGAGAAGAATGTCCCTTACATTGGTGATCAGTGAGAAGAATGCTCCTTACATTGGTGACCAGTGAGAAGAATGTTCCTTACATTGGTGATCAGTGAGAAGAATGTCCCTTACATTGGTGATCAGTGGGAAGAATGTTCCTTACATTGGTGATCAGTGAGAAGAATGTCCCTTACATTGGTGATCAGTGGGAAGAATGTTCCTTACATTGGTGATCAGTGAGAAGAATGTCCCTTACATTGGTGATCAGTGAGAAGAATGCTCCTTACATTGGTGATCAGTGAGAAGAATGTCCCTTACATTGGTGATCAGTGAGAAGAATGTCCCTTACATTGGTGATCAGTGAGAAGAATGTCCCTTACATTGGTGATCAGTGAGAAGAATGCTCCTTACATTGGTGATCAGTGGGAAGAATGTTCCTTACATTGGTGATCAGTGAGAAGAATGTCCCTTACATTGGTGATCAGTGAGAAGAATGTCCCTTACATTGGTGATCAGTGGGAAGAATGTTCCTTACATTGGTGATCAGTGAGAAGAATGTCCCTTACATTGGTGATCAGTGGGAAGAATGTCCCTTACATTGGTGATCAGTGGGAAGAATGTTCCTTACATTGGTGATCAGTGAGAAGAATGTCCCTTACATTGGTGATCAGTGAGAAGAATGTCCCTTACATTGGTGATCAGTGGGAAGAATGTCCCTTACATTGGTGATCAGTGAGAAGAATGTCCCTTACATTGGTGATCAGTGAGAAGAATGTCCCTTACATTGGTGATCAGTGGGAAGAATGTCCCTTACATTGGTGATCAGTGAGAAGAATGTTCCTTACATTGGTGATCAGTGAGAAGAATGTCCCTTACATTGGTGATCAGTGAGAAGAATGTCCCTTACATTGGTGATCAGTGGGAAGAATGTTCCTTACATTGGTGATCAGTGGGAAGAATGTCCCTTACATTGGTGATCAGTGAGAAGAATGTCCCTTACATTGGTGATCAGTGGGAAGAATGTTCCTTACATTGGTGATCAGTGAGAAGAATGTTCCTTACATTGGTGATCAGTGGGAAGAATGTCCCTTACATTGGTGATCAGTGAGAAGAATGTCCCTTACATTGGTGATCAGTGGGAAGAATGTCCCTTACATTGGTGATCAGTGAGAAGAATGTATCTTACATTGGTGATCAGTGGGAAGAATGTCCCTTACATTGGTGATCAGTGGGAAGAATGTCCCTTACATTGGTGATCAGTGGGAAGAATGTTCCTTACATTGGTGATCAGTGGGAAGAATGTTCCTTACATTGGTGATCAGTGAGAAGAATGTCCCTTACATTGGTGATCAGTGAGAAGAATGTCCCTTACATTGGTGATCAGTGAGAAGAATGTCCCTTACATTGGTGATCAGTGAGAAGAATGTCCCTTACATTGGTGATCAGTGGGAAGAATGTCCCTTACATTGGTGATCAGTGAGAAGAATGTCCCTTACATTGGTGATCAGTGAGAAGAATGTCCCTTACATTGGTGATCAGTGAGAAGAATGTCCCTTACATTGGTGATCAGTGGGAAGAATGTCCCTTACATTGGTGATCAGTGAGAAGAATGTCCCTTACATTGGTGATCAGTGGGAAGAATGTCCCTTACATTGGTGATCAGTGAGAAGAATGTCCCTTACATTGGTGATCAGTGGGAAGAATGTCCCTTACATTGGTGATCAGTGAGAAGAATGTCCCTTACATTGGTGATCAGTGAGAAGAATGTCCCTTACATTGGTGATCAGTGAGAAGAATGTTCCTTACATTGGTGATCAGTGAGAAGAATGTCCCTTACATTGGTGATCAGTGAGAAGAATGTCCCTTACATTGGTGATCAGTGGGAAGAATGTCCCTTACATTGGTGATCAGTGAGAAGAATGTCCCTTACATTGGTGATCAGTGAGAAGAATGTTCCTTACATTGGTGATCAGTGGGAAGAATGTCCCTTACATTGGTGATCAGTGAGAAGAATGTCCCTTACATTGGTGATCAGTGAGAAGAATGTCCCTTACATTGGTGATCAGTGAGAAGAATGTCCCTTACATTGGTGATCAGTGGAAAGAATGTCCCTTACATTGGTGATCAGTGGGAAGAATGTCCCTTACATTGGTGTCACTGGGGGAAGAATGTCCCTTACATTGGTGATCAGTGGGAAGAATGTTCCTTACATTGGTGATCAGTGGGAAGAATGTCCCTTACATTGGTGATCAGTGAGAAGAATGTCCCTTACATTGGTGATCAGTGAGAAGAACTTTCCTTACATTGGTGATCAGTGGGAAGAATGTCCCTTACATTGGTGATCAGTGGGAAGAATGTCCCTTACATTGGTGATCAGTGAGAAGAATGTCCCTTACATTGGTGATCAGTGAGAAGAATGTTCCTTACATTGGTGATCAGTGAGAAGAATGTCCCTTACATTGGTGATCAGTGGGAAGAATGTTCCTTACATTGGTGATCAGTGGGAAGAATGTTCCTTACATTGGTGATCAGTGAGAAGAATGTCCCTTACATTGGTGATCAGTGAGAAGAATGTCCCTTACATTGGTGATCAGTGGGAAGAATGTCCCTTACATTGGTGATCAGTGAGAAGAATGTTCCTTACATTGGTGATCAGTGAGAAGAATGTCCCTTACATTGGTGATCAGTGAGAAGAATGTTCCTTACATTGGTGATCAGTGGGAATAATGTCCCTTACATTGGTGATCAGTGGGAAGAATGTTCCTTACATTGGTGATCAGTGAGAAGAATGTTCCTTACATTGGTGATCAGTGAGAAGAATGTCCCTTACATTGGTGATCAGTGAGAAGAATGTCCCTTACATTGGTGATCAGTGAGAAGAATGTCCCTTACATTGGTGATCAGTGAGAAGAATGTCCCTTACATTGGTGATCAGTGAGAAGAATGTTCCTTACATTGGTGATCAGTGGGAAGAATGTCCCTTACATTGGTGATCAGTGAGAAGAATGTCCCTTACATTGGTGATCAGTGAGAAGAATGTCCCTTACATTGGTGATCAGTGGGAAGAATGTCCCTTACATTGGTGATCAGTGGGAAGAATGTCCCTTACATTGGTGATCAGTGGGAAGAATGTCCCTTACATTGGTGATCAGTGAGAAGAATGTTCCTTACATTGGTGATCAGTGAGAAGGATGTCCCTTACATTGGTGATCAGTGAGAAGAATGTCCCTTACATTGGTGATCAGTGAGAAGAATGTCCCTTACATTGGTGATCAGTGAGAAGAATGTCCCTTACATTGGTGATCAGTGAGAAGAATGTCCCTTACATTGGTGATCAGTGGGAAGAATGTCCCTTACATTGGTGATCAGTGAGAAGAATGTCCCTTACATTGGTGATCAGTGAGAAGAATGTCCCTTACATTGGTGATCAGTGGGAAGAATGTCCCTTACATTGGTGATCAGTGAGAAGAATGTTCCTTACATTGGTGATCAGTGAGAAGAATGTCCCTTACATTGGTGATCAGTGGGAAGAATGTCCCTTACATTGGTGATCAGTGGGAAGAATGTTCCTTACATTGGTGATCAGTGGGAAGAATGTCCCTTACATTGGTGATCAGTGAGAAGAATGTCCCTTACATTGGTGATCAGTGGGAAGAATGTCCCTTACATTGGTGATCAGTGGGAAGAATGCCCCTTACATTGGTGATCAGTGAGAAGAATGTATCTTACATTGGTGATCAGTGGGAAGAATGTCCCTTACATTGGTGATCAGTGGGAAGAATGTCCCTTACATTGGTGATCAGTGGGAAGAATGTTCCTTACATTGGTGATCAGTGAGAAGAATGTCCCTTACATTGGTGATCAGTGGGAAGAATGTCCCTTACATTGGTGATCAGTGAGAAGAATGTCCCTTACATTGGTGATCAGTGGGAAGAAAGTCCCTTACATTGGTGATCAGTGAGAAGAATGTCCCTTACATTGGTGATCAGTGGGAAGAATGTCCCTTACATTGGTGATCAGTGAGAAGAATGTCCCTTACATTGGTGATCAGTGGGAAGAATGTCCCTTACATTGGTGATCAGTGGGAAGAATGTCCCTATCATTGGTGATCAGTGAGAAGAATGTCCCTTACATTGGTGATCAGTGAGAAGAATGTCCCTTACATTGGTGATCAGTGAGAAGAATGTTCCTTACATTGGTGATCAGTGAGAAGAATGTCCCTTACATTGGTGATCAGTGGGAAGAATGTCCCTTACATTGGTGATCAGTGAGAAGAATGTCCCTTACATTGGTGATCGGTGGGAAGAATGTCCCTTACATTGGTGATCAGTGGGAAGAATGTCCCTTACATTGGTGATCAGTGAGAAGAATGTCCCTTACATTGGTGATCAGTGGGAAGAATGTCCCTTACATTGGTGATCAGTGGGAAGAATGTCCCTTACATTGGTGATCAGTGAGAAGAATGTCCCTTACATTGGTGATCAGTGAGAAGAATGTTCCTTACATTGGTGATCAGTGGGAAGAATGTCCCTTACATTGGTGATCAGTGAGAAGAATGTCCCTTACATTGGTGATCAGTGAGAAGAATGTCCCTTACATTGGTGATCAGTGAGAAGAATGTCCCTTACATTGGTGATCAGTGGGAAGAATGTCCCTTACATTGGTGATCAGTGGGAAGAATGTCCCTTACATTGGTGTCACTGGGGGAAGAATGTCCCTTACATTGGTGATCAGTGGGAAGAATGTCCCTTACATTGGTGATCAGTGGGAAGAATGTCCCTTACATTGGTGATCAGTGAGAAGAATGTCCCTTACATTGGTGATCAGTGAGAAGAACTTTCCTTACATTGGTGATCAGTGGGAAGAATGTCCCTTACATTGGTGATCAGTGGGAAGAATGTCCCTTACATTGGTGATCAGTGAGAAGAATGTCCCTTACATTGGTGATCAGTGAGAAGAATGTTCCTTACATTGGTGATCAGTGAGAAGAATGTCCCTTACATTGGTGATCAGTGGGAAGAATGTTCCTTACATTGGTGATCAGTGGGAAGAATGTTCCTTACATTGGTGATCAGTGAGAAGAATGTCCCTTACATTGGTGATCAGTGAGAAGAATGTCCCTTACATTGGTGATCAGTGGGAAGAATGTCCCTTACATTGGTGATCAGTGAGAAGAATGTCCCTTACATTGGTGATCAGTGAGAAGAATGTCCCTTACATTGGTGATCAGTGGGAAGAATGTCCCTTACATTGGTGATCAGTGGGAAGAATGTCCCTTACATTGGTGATCAGTGAGAAGAATGCTCCTTACATTGGTGATCAGTGAGAAGAATGTTCCTTACATTGGTGATCAGTGGGAAGAATGTCCCTTACATTGGTGATCAGTGAGAAGAATGTCCCTTACATTGGTGATCAGTGAGAAGAATGTCCCTTACATTGGTGATCAGTGGGAAGAATGTTCCTTACATTGGTGATCAGTGAGAAGAATGTCCCTTACATTGGTGATCAGTGAGAAGAATGTCCCTTACATTGGTGATCAGTGGGAAGAATGTCCCTTACATTGGTGATCAGTGGGAAGAATGTCCCTTACATTGGTGATCAGTGAGAAGAATGTTCCTTACATTGGTGATCAGTGGGAAGAATGTTCCTTACATTGGTGATCAGTGGGAAGAATGTCCCTTACATTGGTGATCAGTGAGAAGAATGTTCCTCACATTGGTGATCAGTGGGAAGAATGTCCCTTACATTGGTGATCAGTGAGAAGAATGTCCCTCACATTGGTGATCAGTGAGAAGAATGTCCCTTACATTGGTGATCAGTGGGAAGAATGTTCCTTACATTGGTGATCAGTGGGAAGAATGTCCCTTACATTGGTGATCAGTGAGAAGAATGTTCCTTACATTGGTGATCAGTGAGAAGAATGTCCCTTACATTGGTGATCAGTGAGAAGAATGTCCCTTACATTGGTGATCAGTGGGAAGAATGTCCCTTACATTGGTGATCAGTGGGAAGAATGTCCCTTACATTGGTGATCAGTGAGAAGAATGTTCCTTACATTGGTGATCAGTGAGAAGAATGTCCCTTACATTGGTGATCAGTGGGAAGAATGTTCCTTACATTGGTGATCAGTGGGAAGAATGTTCCTTACATTGGTGATCAGTGAGAAGAATGTTCCTTACATTGGTGATCAGTGAGAAGAATGTCCCTTACATTGGTGATCAGTGGGAAGAATGTTCCTTACATTGGTGATCAGTGGGAAGAATGTTCCTTACATTGGTGATCAGTGGGAAGAATGTCCCTTACATTGGTGATCAGTGAGAAGAATGTCCCTTACATTGGTGATCAGTGAGAAGAATGTCCCTTACATTGGTGATCAGTGGGAAGAATGTCCCTTACATTGGTGATCAGTGAGAAGAATATCCCTTACATTGGTGATCAGTGAGAAGAATGTCCCTTACATTGGTGATCAGTGAGAAGAATGTCCCTTACATTGGTGATCAGTGGGAAGAATGTCCCTTACATTGGTGATCAGTGGGAAGAATGTCCCTTACATTGGTGATCAGTGAGAAGAATGTTCCTTACATTGGTGATCAGTGGGAAGAATGTCCCTTACATTGGTGATCAGTGGGAAGAATGTCCCTTACATTGGTGATCAGTGGGAAGAATGTCCCTTACATTGGTGATCAGTGGGAAGAATGTCCCTTACATTGGTGATCAGTGGGAAGAATGTCCCTTACATTGGTGATCAGTGGGAAGAATGTCCCTTACATTGGTGATCAGTGAGAAGAATGTTCCTTACATTGGTGATCAGTGGGAAGAATGTTCCTTACATTGGTGATCAGTGAGAAGAATGTCCCTTACATTGGTGATCAGTGAGAAGAATGTCCCTTACATTGGTGATCAGTGGGAAGAATGTCCCTTACATTGGTGATCAGTGAGAAGAATGTTCCTTACATTGGTGATCAGTGGGAAGAATGTCCCTTACATTGGTGATCAGTGGGAAGAATGTCCCTTACATTGGTGATCAGTGAGAAGAATGTCCCTTACATTGGTGATCAGTGGGAAGAATGTTCCACTTTTCTCCGACATTCCTGACTTCCTTTTAGTGCTGTACGTGAAATCTCCCGCATAGGCGGTGGGCAGAGAACATGGAGAGACCCCCCCTCCCCCCCTATAGGAAGGGCACATGTATGATTAGCGTGATGAGGATCAGATTGCGATCGCGCTCTCTCCTCGCCATGAACGGGAATTCCCGGGTGGCATTTCCTGCAGATTGGTGGGAAAAGGAGGCTGCGGAGTGCCAGATGACAGACGGCCCGGGGCTCAGACTCCGCCATGAGAACATACAATGAAGGGGGGGGGGGGGGATCCGGGAAAATATCCATTACACTTATATGGGAACTTCAGCCCAAGGAGTAATACCTGAGCTTAGCAATCCTTAGATGTGATGGCTGCATTAGTTTTCTTTATTAGGATTGTGTTCCTTTTATTTTTTACCTGGTGATCCTGCCAGTAATATAGTTCCTTTGTACAAGGGGGCACACTATAGACATGGGGGTACTTCCAGTCAGCAGAGGACATGTAGACTGGGAATACAGTTAGGAGTTGTTGGGAGCACCAAAGTCTATAGATGACACATTGAGAGGGAGGAGTCAATGGGTGCACTAGAGTCACTAGATGTTATGTGGACTGGGAGCGCACTGGACATACTGGAAGAACTGGAGACATTAGGTGACCTATAGGCTGGAGAGCACTTGGAGTCACTGGGCACACTGGGAGCACCGGAGCCACTAGATGACAAATGGACTGGGAGCGCACTTGGGAGTCTCACTGGGCACTGGGGAGCAAAGGACATCTTGACTGGTAGCCCGTCTAAAGTTATTGGGAAAACTGGGAGGAGCAGAGACATAAGATGAGGTTATGATTAAACCTTTTATAATTGAAACCATAAAATTTCGTAGGGGATGTACCATCGTCCTATTATTTTGATATAGATAGAGGGGTCTCAGGGATTCCCCACAAACCCCAAAACTCCAATGAAAATTATGGGCGGGGAGGACTATACGGGTACTATTGTGTATAGGTTCAAAAACCTTAGTGATTCACATTAGATAAGTTTAAGAAAAAGTTTATTTACATATAGACATCATGGACAAAAATAAAAACTACATCACATTAAAACATATTACAAAAATACAAACTTGACCACAGTCTGGTCACCGGTTGTGCAATCCCATTTCTTAACAAGAGGGGTGGGGTATCGGTGAAAAAATTGCAATCATGAGACCAACAGTCTATAGTCTCGACTAGTTTCGCTTTCGCTTCGTCAGGAGACGGTCTAGTGGCACAGCGTCCCTTAGCCCCAAAGAGGGGGTCTCAGGCAAACAGTGGATAAGTATCTCACACGTGGACCAAGACCAAGTCTTTGAGACAGACCTGTGTGCCCTAACGGGCATAAAATACTAAGAAAAGGTTTGGGTCCCAGGACATGGGAATCCCATATAAAGATTGTACAGATGCTCACAATAATGGCCTGGTTAGAGCAACCAGCCACACACACAATAGGCTGGTAATGTGTCAGTTACCAGTCCATAAGGATAACCAGATAGGAGCTTGTTATGTATATGATAATATACATATGTCCTGGGACCCAAACCTTTTCTTAGTATTTTATGCCCGTTAGGGCACACAGGTCTGTCTCAAAGACTTGGTCTTGGTCCACGTGTGAGATACTTATCCACTGTTTGCCTGGGACCCCCTCTTTGGGGCTAAGGGACGCTGTGCCACTAGACCGTCTCCTGACGAAGCGAAAGCGAAACTAGTCGAGACTAGAGACTGTTGGTCTCATGATTGCAATTTTTTCACCGATACCCCACCCCTCTTGTTAAGAAATGGGATTGCACAACCGGTGACCAGACTGTGGTCAAGTTTGTATTTTTGTAATATGTTTTAATGTGATGTAGTTTTTATTTTTGTCCATGATGTCTATATGTAAATAAACTTTTTCTTAAACTTATCTAATGTGAATCACTAAGGTTTTTGAACCTATACACAATAGTACCCGTATAGTCCTCCCCGCCCATAATTTTCATTGGAGTTTTGGGGTTTGTGGGGAATCCCTGAGACCCCTCTATCTATATCACATTAGATGAGGTGCTGACTGGTAGCCCACCTAGAACCACTGGGAAAATTGGAAGCATGTGGACTGACATGTGACATGTGGACTGGTAGCCCACCTAGAGTCACTGGGCATACTGGGAACATTGGAGACATTAGGTGACACGTGGACTGGTAGCTCACCTAGAGTCACTGGGCATACTGGGAACACCGTAGACAATAGGTGACACGTGGACTGGTAGCTCACCTAGAGTCACTGGGCATACTGGGAGCACCAGAGACATTAGGTGACACGTCGACTGGTAGCCCACCTAGAGTCACTGGGCATACTGGGAACATTGGAGACATTAGGTGACACGTGGACTGGTAGCCCACCAAGAGTCACTGGGCATACTGGGAGCACCGTAGACATTAGGTGACACGTGGACTGGTAGCCCACCTAGAGTCACTGGGCATACTGGGAACATTGGAGACAATAGGTGACACGTGGACTGGTAGCTCACCTAGAGTCACTGGGCATACTGGGAAAATTTGAGAATCTCTGCTGAAGGAGCGGGGACGGGTTTTCTATCTTTCTGGCCATTGGATGTACCGTATATACTTGAGTATAAGCCAGTGAGGCTGCAAATGGGCACAGTGAGGCTGCAAATGGGCACAGTGAGGCTGCAAATGGGCACAGGGAGGTGGCAGATGGGCACTGATGAGACAGGTGGGCACAGTGAGGCTGCAGATGGGCACAGTGATTCTGAAAATGGGCACAGGGAGGCTGCAGACAGGCACAGTGAGGCTGCAGATGGGCACAGTGAGGCTGCATATGGGCACTGATGAGACAGGTGGGCACAGTGAGGCTGCAAAAGGGCACAGTGAGACTCCAGATGGGCATTGTTGACCCTCTTTTCCACTTATAGTAGCTGCTGCATTTCCCACCCAAGGCTTATTCTCGAATCAATACGTTTTCCCATTTTGGTAAAATTAGGTGCCTCGGAATATATTCGGGTCGGCTTATACTCGAGTATATACGGTATATTGCCTCAGAACTCGGACTGATGTTTGTGATTTTACAGAGTTTTAGGAAACCTGAGCGTTCCCCTCCGACATCGCTGGGGGTCCAACTGTTATTTTTAGGATTCATTTCTTGATATGAAGCCGGATTGTTCAGCTGCCAAAAAAGAAACAACCCCCCCCCCCCCCCACAGACCCCCCGGAACACAGCGATTGCAGCAAGAAGTGAAGAAATTCTCTGCTAGATGAGATCTCCCATCTGTCCCACAGATTTCCCTCCCGGCCGCCTCTTCAGAAATCCTGACATCGAATTTTACTTCTATTGTCACATCAGGAGCCAAAGTCTACCGGAGGCGCGGTGCGCCGGGTGCAAGAGACAGCCAATAGACTAGCAGAGTGCCCATGGTGATGGGGGCAATACGTTTGGTGTTCGCGAGGTAACAATGCGCAGAAATACCTCGCCAGCGCTCCAATGTCAAAGCAGGGTTAGCAGAACCAGTATGCTGGCCATTTATTGTCCCTCGTGCTGGAAATTGATTTACATTAATTTCAAACAATTCCCTAGTCTAACTGCCACATTCACCATCCTGGGTCACACTGTTCCTTAGTCTAACTGCCACATTCACCATCCTGGGTCACACTGTTCCGTAGTCTAACTGCCACATTCACCATCCTGGGTCACACTGTTCCGTAGTCTAACTGCCACATTCACCATCCTGGGTCACACTGTTCCGTAGTCTAACTGCCACATTCACCATCCTGGGTCACACTGTTCCTTAGTCTAACTGCCACATTCACCATCCTGGGTCACACTGTTCCGTAGTCTAACTGCCACATTCACCATCCTGGGTCACACTGTTCCTTAGTCTAACTGCCACATTCACCATCCTGGGTCACACTGTTCCGTAGTCTAACTGCCACATTCACCATCCTGGGTCACACTGTTCCGTAGTCTAAGGGCCCTTTCACACTGGGGCATTTTTCAAGCGCTTTAGCGTTAAAAAAAGCGCCTGTAAAACGCCTGAAAGAAGCTGCATCTGCAATCCCAATGTGAAAGCTCGAGTGCTTTCACACTAAAGCGCCTGAAAAACACCCCAGTGTGAAAGTGGTCTTAGCGTTAAAAAAAAGCGCCTGAAAGAAGCTGCATCTGCAATCCCAATGTGAAAGCCTGAGTGCTTTCACACTGAGGCGCTGAGCTGGCAGGGCGTCAAAAAAAGTCCTGCATGCAGCTTCTTTGCAGCGCTTTAGGAGCGGTTAATACACCGCTCCTAAAGCCCCCTTCCCATTGAGGAAGCTTTTTTTAACGCCAAAGCGCCTGAAAAGCGCCTCAGTGTGAAAGGGGTCTTAGCAGCGCTTTACCAGTGGTTTTCGGGCGCTGGCAGTGTGAAAGGCCTCTGAAAGCACTTGGGCTTTCACATTAAGATTGCAGATGAGGCTTCTTTCAGGCGCTTTACAGGCTTTTTTTTAAACGCCAAAGCGCCGAAAAAACGCCCGAAAAACGCCCCAGTGTGAAAGGGGTCTAACTGCCACATTCACCATCCTGGGTCACACTGTTCCGTAGTCTAACTGCCACATTTACCATCCTGGGTCACACTGCTCCTTAGTCTAACTGCCGCATTCACCATCCTGGGTCACACTGTTCCTTAGTCTAACTGCCACATTCACCATCCTGGGTCACACTGTTCCTTAGTCTAACTGCCACATTCCTCATCCTGGGTGACACTGTTCCTTAGTCTAACTGCCACATTCACCATCCTGGGTGACACTGCTCCTTAGTCTAACTGCCACATTCACCATCCTGGGTGACACTGCTCCTTAGTCTAACTGCCACATTCACCATCCTGGGTGACACTGCTCCTTAGTCTAACTGCCACATTCACCATCCTGGGTGACACTGCTCCTTAGTCTAACTGCCACATTCACCATCCTGGGTCACACTGTTCCGTAGTCTAACTGCCACATTCACCATCCTGGGTCACACTGTTCCGTAGTCTAACTGCCACATTTACCATCCTGGGTGACACTGCTCCTTAGTCTAACTGCCACATTCACCATCCTGGGTCACACTGTTCCTTAGTCTAACTGCCGCATTCACCATTCTGGGTCACACTGTTCCTTAGTCTAACTGCCACATTCACCATCCTGGGTCACACTGTTCCTTAGTCTAACTGCCACATTCACTATCCCGGGTCACACTGTTCCTTAGTCTAACTGTCACATTCACCATCCTGGGTCACACTGTTCCTTAGTCTAACTGCCACATTCACCATCCTGGGTCACACTGCTCCTTAGTCTAACTGCCACATTCACCATCCTGGGTCACACTGCTCCTTAGTCTAACTGCCACATTCACCATCCCGGGTCACACTGTTCCTTAGTCTAACTGCCACATTCGCCATCCCGGGTCACACTGTTCCTTAGTCTAACTGCCACATTCACCATCCTGGGTCACACTGTTCCTTAGTCTAACTGCCACATTCACCATCCTGCATCACGCTGCTCCTTAGTCTAACTGCCACATTCACCATCCTGGGTCACACTGTTCTTTAGTCTAACTGCCACATTCACCATCCTGGGTCACACTGCTCCTTAGTCTAACTGCCACATTCACCATCCTGGGTCACACTGTTCCTTAGTCTAACTGCCACATTCACCATCCTGGGTCACACTGCTCCTTAGTCTAACTGCCACATTCACCATCCTGGGTCACACTGCTCCTTAGTCTAACTGCCACATTCACCATCCCGGGTCACACTGTTCATTAGTCTAACTGCCACATTCACCATCCTGGGTCACACTGTCCATTAGTCTAACTGCCACATTCACCATCCTGGGTCACACTGTTCCTTAGTCTAACTGCCACATTCACCATCCTGGGTCACACTGTTCCTTAGTCTAACTGCCGCATTCACCATTCTGGGTCACACTGTTCCTTAGTCTAACTGCCACATTCACCATCCTGGGTCACACTGTTCCTTAGTCTAACTGTACATTCACCATCCCTGTCACACTGTTCCTTAGTCTAACTGCCGCATTCACCATCCTGGGTCACACTGTTCCTTAGTCTAACTGCCACATTCACCATCCTGGGTCACACTGCTCCTTAGTCTAACTGCCACTTTTGCCTTTTTTTGGATCACACTGATTTTCTCTGAAGTCTACATTAAAGCGGAGTTGCACCCAAACATTTTACTTCCGCTTTTTGGAACCCCCCCTCTGGTGTCACATTTGGCACCTTTCAGGGGGGGGGAGCAGATACCTGTGTAATCCAGGTATTTTGCTCCCACTTCCGGGCATAGATACCCGAGCCACTCGCAGGTATCTACACCACTTCCAGCTCCTTCTTCCACAGAGAGAGAGACAGAGGCAGAGAGAGACAGAGGCAGAGAGAGACAGAGGCAGGTAGAGAGAGACACAGGCAGGCAGAGAGAGGCAGAGAGAGACAGAGAGAGAGAGGCAGAGAGAGACAGAGAGACAGAGAGAGAGGCAGAGAGAGGCAGAGAAAGGCAGAGAGGCAGAGAGAGACAGAGGCAGGCAGAAAGAGACACAGGCAGGCAGAGAGAGACAGAGGCAGGCAGAGAGAGACAGAGGCAGGCAGAGGCAGAGAAAGACAGGCACAGAGAGAGGCAGAGAAAGACAGAGGCAGAGAGAGAGAGGGGGGCACAGAGAGAGAGAGAGGGAGGCAGAGAGAGAGGCAGAGAGAGAGAGGGGCAGAGGCAGAGAGAGAGAAAGAAAGGCAGAGAGAGAGAGAGAGAGGCAGAGAGAGAGAGGCAGGCAGAAAGAGACACTGGCAGGCAGAGAGAGAGAGAGGCAGAGAGAGAGAGAGGCAGAGAGAGTTACTGTAGGCAGGACAGTATAGCGGTCAGTGTAGTATAGTGGTCAGTTTAGTTCTTGGTGTGGTATACACCACTGGAGAGCGCTGAAAGCTAAACATTGGCCTGGGCAGGAAGGGAGTAAAAGTGCCCGGTAGGCAAGTGGTTAAAACATAAGCAAGATATTTTTAGAAACAGTGTGTCAAATAAAAGCCTTATGTGTTCTTAAAGACAAAAACAAACACACAATGTAACAATTATTTTGTTGCAGAGAAGTTACTGGACACTAAATTTGGGCATCTTGACTTGGATGACGTCCGGTCATGAAGGGGTTAATATGAATTGTTACATTGTAGACATTTCACCCCAAAATACAAAAATACTTTTTTTAAGAAATACAAAACGATCGGACGTCTTCTCACAGATTGGCGCCGATCTCCTAAAAATAAACCCCGAATGTACAAACACGCCGCGGCTTTTACCTCGAAATTCTTCACATTCGCAGCGGTTCCCAAAAAAGTGACATTTAAGGTAACGCGGCGGAACGCGGCGGCGATAAATTGCCTTTCAGTGTAAATAAGATTTCTTCGGAATAACCTTCGGGGGATAATCTCTTTAATCTCACTTAATTGGTCGCGGTCGCGGAGGAATTGGAGGAGCTGGCAACAAAAAGGTTTTCCATTTTGGAAAAGGAATGTGGCTGCGCGCCCGCGCCTCGCGATCGGCTGGATCCTGCGCCCCCGTACGGTGACTGTGCGCTTCCAGCTCGCCGCCGTCCCCTGCGTCGTCACGTCAGACAGAAGCGCCGATTTGCAGGGCTGGCGATCTGCGGATTGTTTACGCGCATTGGAGCCAGCGATCGGCGAACGTTCCAAGTTACTAATTACATAAATAAAGTGTCAGCGAGGAACGTAAAGTCCGGCCGCGTCCAAGTCACGTGATCTGACCTCCCAACCCCCCGACCGCCGCGCACAACGCCGTGATTCTGTTCAGTGTCAAGTGCTTGATTTTCATTTCTCCAGCCTGGAAAGCGACTCGGACACACTTCTCCGCAAGAAAAGGACGCCGTCAGCCAATCACAGGGCACCTTTCATAGATCAGAGCTGTCAGAACACGGCTAGGAGGGAGCTGATTGGTTGCTGAAGTTCACAAATCGCCCCTTTGCTTGATTATCAGAGGCTGGGGGCACATAAGAGGGGGTTAGTATTGGGGTTACAAAGAGGATTAGTGTTAGGGTTACAAAGAGGATTAGTGTTAGGGTTACAAAGAGGATTCGTATTTGGGATGCATGGAGAATTAGTAGTAGGGTTTATTTGGGGGATTAGTGTTAGGGTTACAGGGAGGGTTAGTATTGGGGTCACATGGAGAGTTGGTGTTAGGGGTTAAAGGGAAGGTTAATGTCAGGAATACATGGAGGTTTAGTGTTACATGGAGGTTTAGGGTTAGGGTTACATGGAGGTTTTTTAGTGTTAGGGTTACATGGAGGTTTAGTGTTAGTGTTAAAAAGAGGACTAGTATTGGGGATGCATGGAGGATTAGTAGTAGGGTTTCCAGAATGGTTATTTGGAGAATTAGTGTTAGGGTTACAGGGAGGTGTAGTGTTGGGATTACAGGGGCATTAGTGTTGGGGTTACAGGGGGATTAGTGTTGGGATTACAGGGGGATTAGTGTTGGGATTACAGGGGGATTAGTGTTGGGATTACAGGGAGGGTTATTGTTAGGGTTACAGGGGGTTAGTGTTGGGGTTACAGGGGGTTAGTGTTGGGGTTACAGGGAGGGTTAGTGTTGGGGTTACAGGGAGGATTAGTGTTAGGGTTACAGGGGGGATTAGTGTTGGGATTACAGGGAGGGTAGTGTTAGGGTTACAGGGGGGATTAGTGTTAGGGTTACAGGGAGGATTAGTGTTAGGGTTACAGGGAGGATTAGTGTTAGGGTTACAGGGAGGATTAGTGTTAGGGTTACAGGGAGGATTAGTGTTAGGGTTACAGGGAGGATTAGTGTTAGGGTTACAGGGAGGATTAGTGTTAGGGTTACAGGGAGGATTAGTGTTAGGGTTACAGGGGGGATTAGTGTTGGGATTACAGGGAGGGTAGTGTTAGGGTTACAGGGGGGATTAGTGTTAGGGTTACAGGGGGATTAGTGTTGGGATTACAGGGAGGGTAGTGTTAGGGTTACAGGGGGGGTTAGTGTTAGGGTTACATGGAGGTTTAGTGTTAGGGTTACAGGGGGATTAGTGTTAGGGTTACAGGGAGGATTAGTGTTACAGGGAGGATTAGTGTTAAGGTTACAGAGACGATTAGTGTTAGGGTTACAGGGGGATTGGTGTTAGGGTTACAGGGGGATTAGTGTTAGGGTTACAGGGGGGATTAGTGTTAGGGTTACAGGGTGCCTTTGGAGGACAGGACTGGAGTGTCACATGACAGCACAGTGACTCAGGGGGTCTCCTTCCTCGTTCTTCTCCTTCCTCTAAGTTCAGTTTTAGGACCAGGACATGCCGAGCTTCTCATTAAAATCCCCTTTTGTCTCCTGGGCGCAGTGGGCGGGTCTCGCCGTGTAAAACGCCGTCAGCTGAGATCTCAGAGTTCCCGATGACATTATCACCCCATCACTTTATTACTCATCTTGTCTATATAGACCCCCAATAGGGGTTTGTATAGAGCAGAGCGCCCCCCGTTGGTGGTGTGGCGTCCCTCCAGCACCCTCCGGCCCGCGGCGCAGAGAAACGCACATCCTGAATGTATAGAGAAGAGAGAGGTCTGGAGCCAGTTGGATGATCTCCATGCCGTCAGCACTGGCAGAATCTCAGCACTGGGAGAGAAGAGAGCCATAAAAGGTCACAGAGAAGGAGCGCAGACGGGGGTCTGGGATGCAGCTTCTCACAACCAGCTGTATTCCATGTCCCCGTAACAAGGGGCCACTAAACACGGGATCCGTCCTGTACACCCCAGCGGGGGAGGGGAGCGGAGGGTGCAGGTCTTCCACAAATACAGCTAAAAACATCCAGAAACATCTAAAGGGCAAAACAACATGATATACAGAGGAAGGGATAGTGTTGGGGGCCAAAGATGAACCATCAAGGGGTGCAAGAGGGGCCCTTCATGGCTTTCTGTAACCCCAACACTAACCCTCTCTGTAGATTGAAGATTATTCATTTCTGTAACCCCCCAACACCAACCCCCCCTGTAACCCCCAACACCAACCCTTCAATACCCTAAAACCAAACCCCCCTGTAACCCCCGACACCAACCCTTCAATACCCTAAAACCTACCCCCCTGTAACCCCCAACACCAACCCTCCATGTAACCCCCAACACCAACCCCCCCTGTAACCCCCAACACCAACCCCCCCTGTAACCCCCAACCCTTCAATACCCTAAAACCTACCCCCCTGTAACCCCCAACACCAGCCCTCCCTGTAACCCCCAACACCAACCCCCCCTGTAACCCCCAGCACCAACCCTTCAATACCCTAAAACCAACCCCCCCTGTAACCCCCCCAACACCAACCCTCCCTGTAACCCCTAACACCAACCCTTCAATACCCTAAAACCAACCCCCCCTGTAACCCCCAACACCAACCCTTCAATACCCTAAAACCTACCCCCCTGTAACCCCCCCAACACCAACCCCCCTGTAACCCCCCAACACCAACCCTTCAATACCATAAAACCTATCCCCCCTGTAACCCCCAACACCAACCCACCAATACTCTAAAACCTACCCCCCCTGTAACCCCCAACATCAACCCTCCATGTAACCCCCAACACCAACCCCCCCTGTAACCCCCAACACCAACCCTTCAATATCCTAAAACCTACCCCCCTGTAACCCCCAACACCAACCCTCCCTGTAGATTGAAGATTATTCATCCCTGTAACCCCCCAACACCAACCCCCCCTGTAATCCCCAACACTAACCCTTCAATACCCTAAAACCAACCCCCCCATAACCCTAACACTCACCGTCCTCATTACCCTAACAAAAACAACCTTCTAACCCTAATCCTCCCTGTAACCCTAACCAACCCACTAACCCTAACTCCACGCCCCCTTTATCCTAACACTAACCAACTCACTAACCCCGACTCTAATCCTTCCTGTAACCCTAATACTACCCCCCTTGCCTTAACCAGTCCTCTAACCCTAACTCCAATCCTTCCTAACACTAACAAACCCCCACTAACCCTAACTCCAATAATCCCAGTAACCCTAACACTAACCCCCCTGACCAGTCTGCTAACCCTAACTACAATCCTCCCTGTAACTCTAACACTAATCAACCCTTAAACCCTAACTCTAATCCTTCCTGTAACTCTAACACTACCCCCCCTTACCCTAACCATATCTCTATCCCTAACCACAATCCTCCCTGTAACCCTAACACTAATGCCCCGAACTACAGATGGAAAAAGTCGGACAGACTTTTTCCTTTGGAAATTCCGACCGTGTGTGTGCCCCATCGGAAATTCTGAGGAATTCCGTCTGAGTTTAGATAGAAAACAAGGTCCGGCCGTGTGTACGGGGCTTTACCCTCCTGTATCCAAACACTAATCAACCCTCTAACCCTTACTCTAATCCTTCCTGTAACCCTAACGCCCCTTTATCCTAACACTAATCAACCCACTAACCCTAACACTAATCCTCCCTGTAACCCTAACACCCCTATATCCTAACACTAATCAACCCACTAAACCTAACACTAATCCTCCCTGTAACCCTAACACTAATCCTCCCTGTAACCCTAACACTAATCCCCCTGTAACCCTAACACTAATCCTCCCTGTAACCCTAACGCCCCTATATCCTAACACTAATCAACCCACTAACCCTAACACTAATCCTCCCTGTAACCCTAACACTAATCCTCCCTGTAACCCTAACACTAATCCTCCCTGTAACCCTAACGCCCCTATATCCTAACACTAATCCTCCCTGTAACCCTAACACTAATCCTCCCTGTAACCCCAACACTAATCCTCCCTGTAACCCTAACACTAATCCTCCCTGTAACCCTAACACTAATCCTCCCTGTAACCCTAACACTAATCCTCCCTGTAACCCTAACACTAATCCTCCCTGTAACCCTAACACTAATCCTCCCTGTAACCCTAACACTAACCCCTTACCCTAACCAGTCCTCTAACCTTAACTCCAATCCTTCCTGTAAATCTAACACTTACCCCCTTTATACTAACACTAACCAACCCTTAAACCCTAACTCTAATCCTTCCTGTAACCCTAACACTACCCCCCTTACCCTAACCAATTCTCTAACCACAATCCTCCCTGTAACCCTAACACTAAACCTCCTGTATCCAAACACTAACCAACCCTCTAACCCTAACTCTCTCTGTAACCCTAACACTCACCCTCCTCATTACCCTAACAAAAAAACAACCTTCTAACCCTAATCTTCCCTGTAACCCTAACCAACCCTCTAACCCCAACTCCAAGCCCCCTTTATCCTAACACTAACCCACCCACTAGCCCCAACTCTAATCCTCCCAGTAACCATAACACTAACCCCCCTTACCCTAACCAGTCCGCTATCCTTAACTAAAATCCTCCCTGTAAATCTAACACTTACACCCTTTATACTAACACTAACCAACCCTTAAACACTAACTCTAATCCTTCCTGTAACCCTAACACTACCCCCCTTACCCTAACCAATTCTCTAACCACAATCCTCCCTGTAACCCTAACACTACCCCCCTATATCCTAACACTAACCAACCCTCTAACCCCAACTCTAATACTTCCTGTAAAACGAACCCTCCCTGTAACCCAGACACTAACCCCCCCCATTACTTTAACACTATCTCGCTAATCCGAACTCTAAACCTTCCTGTAACCCTAACACTAACCCACTTTTTCTCTAATCCCCCCATTACCTTAACACTAACTCTAATCTTTCCTGTAACACCAGCACTAAAAGATTTCCTGCAGTAGTTTGTGTCTCTGCCCCTCCCACAATGGTGATATTTCCTGCAGTAGTTTGTGTCTTTGCCCCTCCCACAATGGTGAGATTTCCTGCAGTAGTTTGTGTCTTTGCCCCTCCCACAATGGTGAGATTTCCTGCAGTAGTTTGTGTCTCTGCCCCTCCCACAATGGGGAGATTTCCTGCAGTAGTTTGTGTCTTTGCCCCTCCCACAATGGGGAGATTTCCTGCAGTAGTTTGTGTCTCTGCCCCTCCCACAATGGTGAGATTTCCTGCAGTAGTTTGTGTCTCTGCCCCTCCCACAATGAGGAGATTTCCTGTAGTAGTTGTGTCTCTGCCCCTCCCACAATGATGACATTTCCTGCAGTAGTTTGTGTCTCTGCCCCTCCCACAATGGTGAGATTTCCTGCAGTAGTTTGTGTCTCTGCCCCTCCCACAATGGTGAGATTCTCCTGCAGTAGTTTGTGTCTCTGCCCCTCCCACAATGGTGAGATTCCCCTGCAGTAGTTTGTGTCTCTGCCCCTCCCACAATGGGGAGATTTCCTGCAGTAGTTTGTGTCTCTGCCCCTCCCACAATGGTGAGATTTCCTGCAGTAGTTTGTGTCTCTGCCCCTCCCACAATGATGAGATTTCCCTGCAGTAGTTTGTGTCTCTGCCCCTCCCACAGTGGTGAGATTCCCCTGCAGTAGTTTGTGTCTCTGCCCCTCCCACAATGGTGAGATTTCCCTGCAGTAGTTTGTGTCTCTGCCCCTCCCACAATGGTGAGATTTCCCTGCAGTAGTTTGTGTCTCTGCCCCTCCTGCAGGTGTCTCTCTCTCTCTCTTTGGATCTGGGATTGGCCCTCACTGCCCTCTTGTGATAATATATACGGGAACTCTGGGAGGATCCTGGGAGATATCAGAAGTCGGGAATTGGTCCAGGTTATACGCGGCTCTTTCGTCTCTCTTCATTAAAATTTTTCTCTATTAAGTTTCATAATTCCCCCAATCTGCCCGATCCTCCTCCACAGAGCGCCGGGAATCCATCACAATATTTCAAAATGACCCCCCCCCCATACTTGGCTCCCCCCGAGCGCCCTCTCCATCCAGACTTCACAGAGCGCCGGAATGTCTGAAAACGTGCCGCTCGCAGGATGACCGCCACCGACACGAGTCAATTAAGGAGAAAACAGAAATAAAACGATTCCCTGGAAGACTTCAACGTTCCTCGGGAAACGAGACTCGCCTGGAAGGAGCCTCATAATCTGATCTTCACATTAAGACTCCCCCCCACACACCTGGCTCCCCCACAAGCGCCCTCTCCATCCACACTTCACAGAGCGACGGAATGTCTGAAAACGCGCCACTCGCAGGATGACCGCCATCGACACGAGTCAATTAAAGAGAAAACAGAAATAAAACAATTCCCTGGAAGACTTCAACGTTCCTCGGAAAACGAGACTCGCCTGGAAGGAGCCTCATAATCTGATCTTCACATTAAGACTCCACCCCCTCCACAGTATCAATTTGGAACGGTCGGTTTTTTGAATACCAAAGAAATACAAAGTATCCAAAAACAAAATGTGTTTTATCCCACGATCTGTAGAGGGGAAAAATTGGGGCGTACTCAAAATCTGGAGGAAGATCGAACATGGGACGATCGGGGCAGTAGCGGCTCTAGGCTTTGTGAGGCCTTAGGCAAAATTTTCCCCGCAAAAAAAAATAAAAATGCGTATGTATTATTTTTTTATTAAATGGAGAACTTTATTGATTCCCTTATTTGCCCTTAATTAACGCCAATCACCCCCAATTAACTCCCCTTAGTTCAATTTTTTTTCACCATTGTTATTTTTTTTTTTTTTTCCGCCGTTCTTATTTTCTGCAAAACCGCAAAATGCCAGAAATTGCTGAGGTGTGGGAGGAGCTAGCATTCAGTGGTGTGTCTCTCTCCAGCCAATCGCAGTTCAGGGTGGAGCGACGCTGTAACGCTTTGTTATTCTGATACTCCCGGGAAATCTCCGGATCGCACGGCTTGTTGTATTCATTTATAAAAACGCACAACGTGGGGCGATCTTCCTAAAATAACCCCCGGAATAGATAACAAAGCGAGATCAGCACAACGGCTGTCACAACAAGCCGGGACCCTCAGGGAGGTCACCCTACAGAATATAATGTTACCTGTATTCTGGGCTCTCACTGGTATCCGGAACATTATCTGGGGGGGCACTGATTAGTGACCAGATCTGAATCTCATTATATCCTATCGTTCCATGCGGGAGAAAGGCAACCTGGAAAATATCTGATATAGATGGCACCCCCCCCCTGACACTTTGCTACAATGTTGTGTAGTGAGTGTACAGCTTGTATAACAGTGTAAATTTGCTGTCCCCTCAAAATAACACAACACACACACACACTGGCAACAAAAGTGAGTACACTCCCTAAGTGAAACTGTCCAAATTGGGGCCCAATTAGCCATTTTCCCTCCCCCCGGTGTCATGTGACTCGTTAGTGTTACAAGGTCTCAGGTGTGATAAATTTGGTGTTATCGCTCTCACTCTCTCATACTGGTCACTGGAAGGACAACATGGCCCCTCATGGCAAAGAACTCTCTGAGGATCTGATATAAAGAATTGTGTCTCTACATAAAGATGGCCGAGGATATAAGAAGATCGCCAAGACCCTGAAACTGAGCTGCAGCACGGGGGCCAAGACCACCCAGCGGTATAACAGGACGGGTTCCCCTCAGAACAGGCCTCACCATGGTCCACCAGAGTTGAGGTCACGTGATCAGCGTCATATCCAGAGGTTGTCTTTGGGAAATAGACGTATGAGTGCTGCCAGCATTGCTGCAGAGGGTGAAGTGGTGGGGGGTAGGGGTCAGCCTGTCAGTGCTCAGACCATACGCCGCACACTGCATCAAATTGGTCTGCATGGCTGTCATGTCAGAAGGAAGCATCTGCAATGCACTTATCTTACATTAATACAAAGGGGAAATGCACTTATCTTACAATATGGCATGGGGCGATGCACTTATTTCACATTATTACACAGGGGTGATGCACTTATCTCACACACCGAGGCGATGCCGGGACTCACCGAATACGGTCAGGTTGACCTGGGCTTGCTTGGAGCCCTGCTTGTTCTCCACCACCAGCGTGTAGCAGCCGCAGTGCTCCTGGCGGGCACATGAGATGGTCAGTTTGCTGGAGTCCTCCGAGCTCTCCACCTTGATGAACTCACTGTCTTTGATCTGATAGTAGAGAGAGCCGAGCGTTAGAAGAGTAAAGAGTCAATGGGCCCCCAATGTGCACAGATAAGGGCCCCTGATGCAGACAGATAAAGCACCAAGATGTACAGAGATGGGGCCCCTGATGCAGACAGATGAAGCCCCCCAATGGACACAGATGGAGTTTCTCAATGTGCACAACTGAGGTCCCAACATACTCAGACGGGGACCCTTCATGTGTAGAGGGCCCCGATATGGTAAGAAGCTCCCAATATACATAGATGAGGCTCTTCTCATTTCCTATGGTGTCTCTAAAAACTAAAAACTCCACAAACACACCCCCCACACACACACACACACAAACCCCCCTCACACACACCCCCACACAAACCCCCCCCACACCCCTCCCACACAAACACACACACCCCCACACACACACACAAACCCCCACACACACAAACCCCCCCCACACACACACAACCCCCCCACACACACACACAAACTCCTCACACACAACCCCCCCCCCCACACACACAAACCCCCCCCCCACACACACACACCCACACACACACCCCCCCACACACACACACACCCCCCCCCCCACACATACACCCCCACACACTCCCCCCCACACACACACTCCCCCACACACATCCACACCCCCACACACACACACATCCCCCCCCCCACACACACACACACACCCCCCCACACACACACACTCCCCCCCACACACACACAAACCACACACACACACCCCCCACACCCCCTCCCACACACACACACACACCCCCCCACACACACACACTCCCCCACACACACACTCCTCCCCCCCCCACACACACAAACCCCACACACACACACACTCCCCCCCCACACACCCACCCCCCCCCCCCCACCCCCACCCACACCCCCCCCACACACAAACACACCCCACCACACACACATCGTGGCCGCCGGTGCGCGTGCCCAATCTTTTAAATGGGAAAACAATGCGTGTTCAATGCCCCCCCCCCCAAATAATAAACATTGTATATCATTGGTGACAGGAGGGGTGTGGTCCTGTGATCCCCCCACCACTCCACTCCACGTTTTCCAATCTTATTTCGTATCATCGATCGGTCTGATCAATGGGCTCCATCATCTCATCACATAATCAATAATCAATAATCACCTCTCTCTTGAACTTCATCCAGGTGCAGGTGATCGGCGGCATCCCGGCCACTTTGGACAGAAGCACCACATTCTCCCCGGCGCGGACTTTCTGGTCTTCGGGAAATTGGAGGATTTGGGGTACAGACGCTGGAGGGGGGGAGGGGGGGAAACAACACAAAATGTAACATCAACCAAAATCCATCCTCATTACTGGCAGTCAAGTCTTGGCGCTAATATTATATAGAACAGTGGTTCTCAACCTGGGGGGCCGGGACCCCCTTGGGGGGTCAAATGAGGATTTTCCAGGGGTCGGCAAAACCTGGGCTGTTCCTGAAGCCCGCGGCCACCCACTCGGCCTCTTCACAGCCGCCCATTCAGTTCACAGCATAGCTGAGGGGCGGGGACTAGTGGTCAGCTGACTGGTGAGGAATGTGAAGTGGGAGGGGTTGGAGGAGACCCTATCTGCTGATTTCGGCATAGGTGTCACTGCTACTGATCCCAACTCCCCACCAGCACTGCCACTGATCCCAACTCCCCGCCAGCACTGCCACTGATCCCAACTCCCCGCCAGCACTGCCACTGATCCCAACTCCCCACCAGCACTGCCACTGATCCCAACTCCCCGCCAGCACTGCCACTGATCCCAACTCCCCGCCAGCACTGCCACTGATCCCAACTCCCCGCCAGCACTGCCACTGATCCCAACTCCCCGCCAGCACTGCCACTGATCCCAACTCCCCGCCAGCACTGCCACTGATCCCAACTTCCCGCCAGCACTGCCACTGATCCCAACTTCCCGCCAGCACTGCCACTGATCCCAACTCCCCGCCAGCACTGCCACTGATCCCAACTCCCCGCCAGCACTGCCACTGATCCCAACTCCCCGCCAGCACTGCCACTGATCCCAACTCCCCGCCAGCACTGCTACTGATCCCAACTCCCCGCCAGCACTGCCACTGATCCCAACTCCCTGCCAGCATTGCCACTGATCCCAACTCCCCACCAGCACTGCCACTGATCCCAACTCCCCGCCAGCACTGCCACTGATCCCAACTCCCCACCAGCACTGCCACTGATCCCAACTCACCGCCAGCACTGACACTGATCCCAACTCCCCACCAGCACTGCCTCTGATCCCAAATTCCCGCCAGCACTGCCACTGATCCCAACTCTCCACCAGCTCTGCCACTGATCCCAACTTCCCGCCAGCACTGCCACTGATCCCAACTCCCCGCCAGCACTGCCACTGATCCCAACTCCCCGCCAGCACTGCCACTGATCCCAACTTCCCGCCAGCGCTGCCACTCATCCCAACTCCCCGCCAGCACTGTCACTAATCCCAACTCCCCGCCAGCACTGCCACTGATCCCAACTCCCCACTAGCACTGCCACTGATCCCAACTCCCCGCCAGCACTGTCACTAATCCCAACTCCCCACCAGCACTGCCACTGATCCCAACTCCCCACCAGCACTGCCACTGATCCCAACTCCCCACAAGCTCTGCCACTGATCCCAACTCCCCGCCAGCACTGCCACTGATCCCAACTTCCCGCCAGCACTGCCACTGATCCCAACTCCCCACAAGCTCTGCAACTGATCCCAAATCCCTGCCGACAACCCACGATAGGAAAATAATTTTACGGTTAGGGGTCCCCACAACTTGGGAAATGTTATCAAGGGGTCACGGCACTAGACAGGTTGAGAACCACTGATATAGAAGGACCTATAAATGTAAAAAAAAAAAAAAAGAAGTGAATAATCAGTGCCTTGAAAAAGTATTCATACCCCTTGACATTCCCCACATGTTCTCATGTTACATCCAAAAACGTAAATGTATTTTATTGGGATTTTATGTGAGAGACACAAAGTGTCACATAATTGTGAAGAGGAAGGAAAATTATACAAATAAATATGTGAAAAGTGTGTGGGGGGGGAGGAGGCATTTGTATTCAGCCCCCTTTACTCTGATAACTAAAATCTAGAGGAACCAATTGCCTTCAGAAGTCACCTAATTAGTAAATAGAGTCCACCTGTGTGTCATGTAATCTCAGTATAAATACAGCTGTTCTATGAAGCCCTCAGAGGTTTGTTAGTGATTATTTGTATCATTTATCATTTTCCTTCCACTTCACAATTATGTGACACTTTGTGTCTCTCACATAAAATAACAATAAAATACATTTAGGTTTTTGGCTGTAACCTGACAAGATGTGGAACATTCAAGGGGTATGAATACTTTTTCAAGGCACTGTATATGAATATTTATCATGTGATCCTCCTCATGCCGAAGAGGGAATTTCCTCTGGAGAGATTTCCTCCCACTTCCTGTTGTGTCTCTGGGACAGGAAGTGATTATTCGCCATTAACAGCACTACAGACCTCACAGAGATTCAGAACCTTTCCAAAAAATAAAAAGGAAAAAAAATAGTTTGGGTCGGAGTTATACTTTGTGGTGACTCCGCCTCCATGTCTGGGGTTGTGGGTGTGGTTACTTTTGAGCGACTCGAAAAAAATATAACAAACACCCACCAAAATTAAAGAAAAGCATTATAGAAAGTGTAACATTGTTATAGTATAAATGACATCCTCCTTTATTACAATATCACTGTATCGTTACATTGTACTGTACATTGTACTAGATTCTGTGCAATTCGATTCGATCCGAATTCGTTTTTTTTTTTATCTAATTTAGACAAAACCCATTTAACACATTTTTCAGAATACTCGGAAATTCAAATATTCAAAAATTAAAAATTTAGAAGATTTGAAAATCCGAATATTTAGAAATTTGAAAAATCGGAATTCGACATTTCCAAAAGTTCGGAAATTCGGAAAAATAGAAATGAAAATGCAAACATTCAAAAGAACGAAAATAAGAAAAAAAAATCCCAAAATTCGAAAACACAAAAATTCAAAAACCCAAAAATCTGAAATAATAACTAACTAATAATATCTTAACTATTCCTAAACTATTAAATTATAGGTTCCTTTCAAATTTGGCTTTTTAGTGAATGTAACTTATACGAATTTATCCGAAAATAACGAATGCCGCATCTAAACAAATGGAGCATAACAAATTACTTTTTATTATTATTTATTATTAATTGATTCCATTTCATTTGTTTAGATGCGGCATTCGTTATTTTGGATAATTCGTAACTTTAGATACATTCGTATTCGTTACGTTCACTAACAGCCACATTTGAAAGGAAATTCCAATACCGATCATTTAATAGTTAGTTATCATTTAGAATTTTCTGATTTATGGATTTTTCTTTCTTATTTATTTTCTTTCTTATTTTTGAATTCCAAATTTATGAATTTATCACAAAAAAAACAAAAAAAAATGAATGAAACGAAAAGTGAACAATTTTTTTTCAATACCTATAATTTAATAGTTATTGTTTAGAATTTTTGTTCTTTCGATTTTTTCCTTTCTTATTTTTGGATTTTTTGAATTTAAGAATTTTCGGATAAATTATTTTTCGTTACGGTCGCCAACAACCAAATTTGAAAGGAAATTCCAATACCTATGATTTAATAGTTAGTTATTATTTTGAATCTTTGGGTTTTCATTCTTTCGATTTTTCCTTTCTAATTTTTGGATTTTCGGATAAATTCGTTACGTTCACTAACAGCCAAATTTGAAAGGAAATTCCAATACCTATTATTTAATAGTTAGTTATTATTTTGAATCTTTGGGTTTTCATTCTTTCGATTTTTTCCTTTCTTATTTTTGGATTTTAGAATTTCAGAATTTTCAGATAAATTATTTTTCGTTACGGTCGCTAGCAACCAAATTTGAAAGAAAATTCCAATACCTATCATTTAATAGTTAGTTATCATTTAGAATTTTCGGATTTTCTTTCTTATTTTTGAATTCCGAATTTATGAATTTACCAAAAAAAAAAAAAAACAACAAAAAATGAATGAAACGAAAAGTGAATTTTTTTTTTTCAATACCTATAATTTAATAGTTATTATTTAGAATTTTAGGATTTTTGTTCTTTCGATTTTTCCTTTCTTATTTTTGGACTTTTGAATTTCAGAATTTTCAGATAAATTATTTTTCATCATGGTCACCAACAACCAAATTTGAAAGGAAATTCCAATAACTATGATTTAATAGTTGGTTATTATTTTGAATCTTTGGATTTTCATTCTTTCGATTTTTTCCTTTCTAATTTTTGGATTTTCTAATTTCCCGAATTTTCGGATAAATTTGTTACGTTCACTAACAGCCACATTTGAAAGGAAATTCCAATACCTATCATTTAATAGTTAGTTATCATTTAGAATTTTTGGATTTTCTTTCTTATTTCTTTTCTTTCTTATTTTTGAATTCCGAATTTATGAATTTACCAAATAAAAAAAAACAACAAAAAATGAATGAAACGAAAAGTGAACAATTTTTTTCAATACCTATAATTTAATAGTTATTTAGAATTTTGGGATTTTTGTTCATTCGATTTTTGCTTTCTTATTTTTGGATTTTCGAATTTCAGAATTTTCAAATAAATTATTTTTCATTACAGTCGCTAACAACCAAATTTGAAAGGAAATTCCAATATCTATGATTTAATAGTTAGTTATCATTTAGAATTTTTAGATTTTTGGATTTTCTTTCTTATTTCTTTTCTTTCTTATTTTTTAATTCCGAATTTATGAATTTACCAAAAAAAAATTAAAAATTAATGAAACGAAACGTGAACATTTTTTTTTCAATACCTATAATTTAATAGTTATTATTTCGAATTTTAGGATTTTTGTTCTTTCGATTTTTCCTTTCATATTTTTGGATTTTTGAATTTCAGAATTTTCAGATAAATAATTTTTCGTTACAGTCACTAACAGCCAAATTTGAAAGGAAATTCCAATACCTATGATTTAATAGTTCGTTATTTTTTGGGGAATTTAGTATTTTCTTTCTTATTTCTTTTCTTTCTTATTTTTAAATTCCGAATTTATGAATTTACCAAAAAAAAAAAAAAAAACTAAAAATGAATAAAACGAAAAGTGAACAATTTTTTTTCAATACCTATAATTTAATAGTTATTTAGAATTTTTTGGATTTTTGTTCTTTCGAATTTTTTCCTTTCTTATTTTTGGATTTTTGAATTTCAGAATTTTCAAATAAATTATTTTTCGTTACGGTCGCTAACAACCAAATTTGAAAGGAAATTCCAATACCTATGATTTAATAGTTATTTAGAATTTTTGGATTTTTGTTCTTTCTATTTTTACTTTCTTGTTTTTGAATTTTCGAATTTCAGAATTTTCGGATAAATTATTTTTCGTTATGGTCGCTAACAACCAAATTTGAAAGCAAATTCCAATACCTATGATTTAATAGTTAGTAATTATTTTGAATCTTTGGATTTTCATTCTTTCGATTTTTCCAAAACCTATAATTTAATTATTATTTTTTTTAGAATTTTTGGATATTCTTTCTTATTTTCGAATTCCAAATTTCCAAAAAAAAAAAAAAAACGAAAAGCGAACAAATTTTTCAGCAGTGCACGTCTACATTGTATCATTATAGCGTGATCGTATTATCTGATCGCCACCAGTACCGGCGGCTTCTGTTGCCGCTACGGTTTATAACGGTCTAAGAATTGCTCAATATTGGGGAGTCCTGATTGGCAGTCGTCACATAACGGGGGAGGGGCTTGTCAATCCTTCTACCTGCTTTAGGGGGGGTCTTCGGAGCTGCCTTCCTCTTGATGGTGGCCCCATCTGGAAGGAAAGCGCAAGGACTTAATACAAGTCTTAATGAGGGCGGGAGGAGAGGCGGAGCCATGCTGCGATATGAGATGATGAATGGATTCCAGATACGTGGATCTGCTCCGTGTTACATGATGGGCATGAGATGGGATTAGTAGCCATGAGGGTTACGTTATAAGCGGAAGGTCACCAGGGGGCGTTGCAGTCACTGCGACATGAAGCGGTTACGTGACAATGCCGTGATGTCATCACCGCCTTTCTCTTACAAAGAAAGTTTAGGATCTGCTCACCGGCCTCTAGGGGGCGACACTTCTCGTAAAATAACAGCAACGCGTTTCATGCGATTAAAATAAGCGGCTGATCGGTGGACGATTGATGACAGATGGAGTTAAAATAGAGATGAGGATGAGGATGAGGATGGAGGGCGGAGAGAACAAGGTTTTACATTCAGTAATAAATCCTTTTAATAAAATTGTTACATTTGTTTCCAAAGTTTGTAACAAAAACAATAAAAAAAATAAAAAAAACAATACAGATGAAGTAAAAACACTTCCTGTTATCGGCCCCTTTCACGTCGATCAGAAGAGAAATGCCCCCCTATAAAATATTATGGAACTGCTCGCTGCATTTCTGGTTTGAAGCCGTACCTCCAGTGGCGTCGCTAGGGGGTGGCTACTGGGGAAATAGCCCCGAATCTGGAGCCCATAGAACCCCGAGTCTCTTACTTAGGATTGGCTCGGGGTTCCATCTGCTCAGGAACATGACTAGTTAATGTTACCAGGCACAAGTTCTTATCTATATTCAGCACTTGACGTCCACTTCTATACCGATCTGCCGGGAACCACAGCCCCCCCTGATGTAAGGGGGAGGCTCTCTGGGAACCCTGATGTAAGGAAGGGGCTCTCTGGGGATCTTGATGTAAGGAAGGGGCTCTCTGGGGATCTTGATGTAAGGGGGGCTCTCTAAGGATCTTGAAATAAGGGGGGCTCTCTGGAAATATTGATGTAAGGGGGGGCTCTCTGAGGACCCTGATGTAAGGGGGGGCTCTCTGGGGATCTTGATGTAAGGGGGGCTCTCTAAGGATCTTGATGTAAGGGGGGCTCTCTGGGGTCCCTGATGTAAGGAAGGGGCTCTCTGGAAATATTGATGTAAGGGGGAGGCTCTCTGGGGATCTTGATGTAAGGGGGGCTCTCTGGGGACCATGATGTAAGGAAGGGGTTCTCTGGGGACCCTGATGTAATGAGGGGGGCTCTGATGTAAGTGGGGAGGCTCTCTGGGGACCATGATGTAATGATGAGGAGAGCTTTGAGGGACCGATGTAAGTGGGGGGGCTCTCTGGGGACCCTGGGGTAATGAGGAGGGCTCTCTGGGGACCCTGACGTAATGAGGAGGGCTCTCTGGGGACCCTGATGTAAGGGGGGCTCTCTAGGGACCCTGATGTAATGAGGAGGGCTCTCTGGGGACCCTGATGCAAGGGGGGCTCTCTTGGGACCCTGTTGTAAGGAGGGGGGCTCTCTAGGGACCCTGATGTAAGGGGGGCTCTCTAGGGACCCTGATGTAATGAGGAGGGCTCTCTGGGGACCCTGATGTAAGGGGGGCTCTCTAGAGACCCTGTTGTAAGGAGGGGGGCTCTCTAGGGACCCTGTTGTAAGGAGGGGGGGCTCTCTAGGGAGCCTGATGTAATGAGGAGGGCTTTGGGGACCTGATGTAATGAGGAGGGCTTTGGGGACCCTGATGCAAGGGGGGCTCTCTTGGGACCCTGTTGTAAGGAGGGGGGCTCTCTAGGGACCCTGATGTAAGGGGGGCTCTCTAGGGACCCTGATGTAATGAGGAGGGCTCTCTGGGGACCCTGATGTAAGGGGGGCTCTCTAGAGACCCTGTTGTAAGGAGGGGGGCTCTCTAGGGACCCTGTTGTAAGGAGGGGGGGCTCTCTAGGGAGCCTGATGTAATGAGGAGGGCTTTGGGGACCTGATGTAATGAGGAGGGCTTTGGGGACCTGACATAATGAGGAGGGCTCTCTGGGGACCCTGATGTAAGGGGGGCTCTCTAGGGACCCTGTTGTAAGGAGGGGGGCTCTCTGGGGACCCTGATGTAATGAGGAGGGCTCTCTGGGGACTGGATGTAAGTGGGGGGGGTTACTCTGGGGACCCTGATGTAAGGGGGATATGTCCAGATTGAAACGCATCAAAAACGCATCGATATTTATGCTTGTGCTAAAAAGCTTGACAAAGTTGGGATATGGAGGACTCTCCCTCCACCCTGAATGGAAGATGTCCCCCCCCCCCCAAATTTCATCTTCCAGAGACGGCGGCGCCCCTCCATACACTCCCACCAGGCCGTGCATTCCGGAGACCTCGTCTTTTCCCGGACACAGCGCCGTATTTAGGCTGGGAAAAGGTCACCGGAGGATTCCTAAGTGGCTTTAAAATGTCAAAATATACTTGATGGAGAACGACTTTCAATGTTTACCGGGAATGTTAAGTGAGACGCGACGGATCCTCAATCATCGGAAGATCAGGGAAAACAAGAACAGGGAGGAGTCCCGAGACTCTCAGAAGATCAAACTCAGCATCAGGAGAAAAACCAGAAACATAAAAGTCTCACTATTCCCCCCACTGACACCAATGATGGGACACTATTCCTCTCACTGACACCAATGATGGGACACTATTCCTCCCACTGACACCAATGACGGGACACTATTCCTCCCACTGACACCAATGATGGGACACTATTCCCCCCACTGACACCAATGATGGGTCACTATTCCTCCCACTGACACCAACGATGGGACACTATTCCTCCCACTGACACCAATGATGGGACACTATTCCCTCCACTGACACCAATGATGGGTCACTATTTCTCCCACTGACACCAATGATGGGCCACTATTCCCTCCACTGACACCAATGATGGGACACTATTTCTCCCACTGACACCAATGATGGGCCACTATTCCCTCCACTGACACCAATGATGGGTCACTATTTCTCCCACTGATACCAATGATGGTACACTATTCTTCCCACTGTGCCCATTATTAGGGATTCCCACCATCCCTGTGCGGAGTTCCCGGGTCTGTACACCCGCTGTGCCCATTATGAGGGGTTCCCACCATCCCTGTGCTGAGTTCCCGGGTCTGTACACCCGCTGTGCCCCATTATGAGGGGTTCCCACCATCCCTGTGCTGAGTTCCCAGGTCTGTACACCCGCTGTGCCCATTATGAGGGGTTCCCACCATCCCTGTGCTGAGTTCCCGGGTCTGTACACCCGCTGTGCCCATTATGAGGGGTTCCCACCATCCCTGTGCTGAGTTCCCGGGTCTGTACACCCGCTGTGCCCATTATGAGGGGTTCCCACCATCCCTGTGCTGAGTTCCCGGGTCTGTACACCCGCTGTGCCCATTATGAGAGGTTCCCACCATCCCTGTGCTGAGTTCCCGGGTCTGTACACCCGCTGTGCCCATTATGAGGGGTTCCCACCATCCCTGTGCTGAGTTCCCAGGTCTGTACACCCGCTGTGCCCATTATGAGGAGTTCCCACCATCCCTGTGCTGAGTTCCCAGGTCTGTACACCCGCTGTGCCCATTATGAGGGATTCCCACCATCCCTGCTTGATTTATTTTATATACAGGGAGCTAATATGTATAAAGTGGGGGGGGGGGCACAGAACAGAACTTGGAGGTATGGATGGCAGAACCCTTCAGGGGCCCCTGTTAGAACGGGTCTATACTAGGCTCCTCTTTGCTGTCTCGTATTCGCGGTATTGCGCTCTGGTCCCTCGGCGAGGAGATAGAATCCCCATAAAAGTCAAGTGCCGCATCTTCAGAGTATTTGCTCTGCTCACCATCCCACCCGACATTAAATATACAAAACGTCTGCGGGAGATTTATTGGGTTCTCCATTGTAGCACTTTCCCCGGTAGCTGGAGAGGAGGGGGGCGGAGACTTCGCGGGAATAAAAGCGCTCTCCTGCCTTATTTCATCCGCCATGTTTATACATGCAGAAGATTCCGCTGTCTGGGAGAAAAAATGTGCATCCTAAAATAGAAAAATCCCAAACCAGCTAATGTCAGCACTGTGCCAGGCGCACCAAAGACCGCGCATGAGCGGCGCAGCGAAAGTGGAGACAAACGTTACATAATTCTGTCTGCAGGAAATGATTCTAATCAATGGAGTAAAATTCTTCAACATAAATACAAACTAATGAATAGAAAGCTCATTCGGTTACATAAGAGGCGATAGGAATGCGGGGGAAACGATTCACAAAATAATTACGCCGGCGTATCTACTGATACGCCGCGTCATTTTAAATTTCCCGCGTCGTATCTTTGTTTTGTATCTACAAAACAAGATACAACGCCATCTGGGATCGATCCGACAGGCGTACGGCTTAGTACGCCGTCGGATCGTAGATGCATTTTTTCTGCCGGCCGCTAGGTGGCGTTTCCGTCGAATTCCGCGTCGAGTATGCAAATTAGCTAGTTACGGCGATCCACGAATGTATGTCTCCGGCCGGCGCATTTTTTTACGTCGTTTGCGTTCGGCTTTTTCCGGCGTATAGTTACCCCTGCTATTATGAGGCGTACTCAATGTCAAGTATGGCCGTCGTTCCCGCGTCGAATTTTGAATTTTTTTACGTCGTTTGCGTACGTCGTTCGCGAATACGGCTGTACGTCATTTACGTTCACGTCAAATCCAATACGTCCTTGCGATGTAATTTGGAGCAATGCACACTTGGATATTTTACGGACAGCGCGTGCGCCATTAAAAAAAAAAACGGCAAAAAACGTGGGGTCAAGTCAAATTTAAATAAAACACGCCCCCAACATCCCCATTTGAATTACGCGGCCTTACGCCGCAAAACACATACGTTACGCCACCGTAAATAAGGGCACAAGTTCTTTCTGAATACAGAACTTGCGGCCAAAGTTACAGCGGCGTAACGTATCGGGGATACGTTACGCCAGCAGAAAGATCCGCTGATCTTTCTGAATCTGGCCCTTTATCTTTTTGAATACCTACTGTACAGTGGGGGGGAAAATAACGATCGATCGTCTCCCCTGCAGATCGTTACATAGAAATGAAGGGTCTGTAATTTTTCTCATAGGTGTATTTTATATGATAGAAGATCAACCACAAATCCAGAGAGATCACATGATACAAATGTTATAAATGGAGGAAAATAAGTATTTGATCCCCCGACCAACAATAATTCCCCCCCCACAGACTGGCTACAGGGGGCGCTCATGTGGTCCACAGATCAGTCCTGTCAATGTAAGAAGATTCTCCTAACGACAACTCGTTATATGTATAAAAGACTCCCGTTCACAGAATCTCTTTCCTCCAATCACATCTCTCCATCATGGGGGAGACCAAAGATCTGTCAGAGGACGTCAGGGAGAAGATCAGAGATCGGCACAAGGCTGGAATGGGCTACAAGACCAAAGATCGGTCAGAGGACGTCGGGGAGAAGATCGGAGATCTGCACAAGGCTGGAATGGGCTACAAGACCAAAGATCGGTCAGAGGACGTCGGGGAGAAGATCGGAGACCTGCACAAGGCTGGAATGGGCTACAAGACCATCAGCAAGAAGCTTGGTGAGAAGGAGACAAGTGTTGGATCGATTGGAAGAAATACAAAATAACCATCGATCGTCCTCGGTCTGGAGCTCTATTGAAGATTTCTCCTCATGGGGTGAGGATGGTCATGAGAAAAGTAAGGGATCCGCCCAGAACCAACATCTCTAACAGAGATGCCCCAGTAAAAGTCCATATGGGACGAAACGCATTGGGTCAGGTACACCACTCGCCATGTTGCTTTTTATTTGAACCGTGATCACTTTTTATTATATTTTTATCAATTAAAACCCACTCAGTTTTGACCTGCACTATTAAAGGCCCCATTTTTTTCTTTTCTTTCCATGTTCTTTGGATGGGGAATTTTTTGGGGTTCCTTTGCCTGGTTTTCCTCACCACCCAACGGGGCACTGCTTACTGAAACCATCCAGTAATTTCGGATTTCCCGTCGATCCATTTGGCTAAGTGATCCATCTCTACACGACCTGGATTCCAACATCAGACCGATCGGCAGGTGTAAAGTATCCGGTTTTCTGGTTCCGTCTATGGTCATCGTTACCCAGTGTCCATTCAGGTTTCCCCCTGAAGTTCTCTGGATTCCTTCAACTATTTCGATCCATCTGTTTGGATTATCCACGCTCGATGGACCCGGTTTTCAGCAGGTCCAACAGTTCCGGTAAGAGTGTCCATTCACACCATTTGTTTGAAGGCACTGGCCAAGGGATGTTGCGTACAGCTTCATGACACCCTAGGGCAGGGGTCTCCAAGCTTTTCAAACAAAGGGCCACTTTATTGTCCTTCAGACTTCAGGAGGGCCGGATTGTGGCCAGCAGGGGCAGAAAATGTCCCGGGCCCGGCATCAGTGAGAATAAATGTGGCCTCAGGGTTGGTGGTCAATAGGAGGAGGAGGAGTTTTCTCACTATTAGTAGGAGGAGGAATAGTATCCCGTCATTGGAATCGGTGGAAGATAGCGTCTTGTTGTTTTTGTGTCAGCGGGAGGAATTGTGTCCCAAGGGCCTGATAAAGGCTGGTAAAGGGCCACATCTGGCCCTCGGGCCGCAGTTTGGAGACCCCTGCCCTAGCGCGATGATCTTCATCCATTTGTGACGAACACTTTCACTATTTGCTTTATCGGTGGACTTCTTATCGTTATTCCACTTTATTTGTTGTATATCGTTAGCGACCTTATACGCCAATTTTTATTTCAGCGCTGCGCACTCACTTGTACCATTTTTCCAGCACGTGTTGCGTTTTTTTTTCATGTGCGTTATTGATGTATTTTTCTCGCCATCGTTGAGTCAACTAATTTACCAGACAAAGAAAGATCGTCGATATAACCCCTCCAACCATTAGAAAACCGAACCTTCCAAAAATGAAAAACACATTTTTACTTTGGCCGCAGCTGAGATATCAGGAGGAAGGATCCTTACGCATAAAATGGAATAGGATGGAATCTGTAAATTCTGTGGGTTTTTGGCGCATTACCCGGACGCGCCCGGTACGCCGACCGGACAAATAATTGGGATCTTGGAGGAAAGCCGCGAGCGGGCCGGCGGCGAGGGGGTTAAGTTCCCTCTGTGCCCCGGATTCCGCTCTCCCACACAGGATGTTCACATGACCCGTGACAAAGGGTTAAGGAAACACATGGAATCCATCATCAGGACTGGACACCAGTGTCAGCCACATTCGCAGCCTCTGCACACAGCCCACGGAGGGAAGCAGACGGATTAAAGGGTCACTCCGCTTTCATAACAAAGTCATACCGTCAGGTGGGGCATAAAAGACACAAGAGGTGTTTGTCTGCCATAGTGCTCCCTGCGCAGGCTCTGGAGATATCCCTCTCGCCATTAGATACCATCGTGGCACTGCTGAGGGAAGGGGGCGGCGCACATTGCCCGGCGAAGAGCTGACACTCCATTCTGTCTGAATTTACCACAACAAGTCAAGTCTGAGAATTTCTCTCGGGGTACAAAGGATACTTCAAGAGTCGTACTAAGAGAACAAGCTTCACCATTCACACATTATGATTCATTTCTGTGCTGCTGTAAAGGCTAAATTTATTAGAGGGATCTATCAGAGGGATCTATCCGAGGGGTGGAGGGATCTATCAGAGGGATCTATCCGAGGGGTGGAGGGATCTATCCGAGGGGTGGAGGAATCTATCAGAGGGATCTATCAGAGGGGTGGAGGAATCTATCAGAGGGATGAAGAAATATTCAGAGGGATGGAGGAATCCATCAGAGGGGTGGAGGGATCTATCAGAGGGATGGAGGGATCTATCAGAGGGGTGGGGGGATCTAGCAGATGGGTGGAGGGATCTAGCAGAGGGGTGGAGGGATCTATCAGCGTGATCTATCCGAGGGGTGGAGGGATCTATCAGAGGGATCCGAGGGGTGGAGGGATCTATCAGAGGGGTGGAGGGATCTATCAGAGGGATCTATACGAGGGATGGAGGGATCTATCAGAGGGATCTATCCGAGGGATGGAGGGATCTATCAGAGGGATCCAAGGGGGTGGAGGAATCTATCAGAGGGATCTATCCGAGGGATGGAGGGATCTATCAGAGGGATGGAGGGATCTAGCAGAGGGGTAGAGGGATCTATCAGAGGGATGGAGGTATCTATCAGAGGGATCTATCCGAGGGGTGGAGGAATCTATCAGAGGGATCTATCCGAGGGATGGAGGGATCTATCAGAGGGGTGGAGGGATCTATCAGAGGGATCTATCCGAGGGGTGGAGGGATCTTTTAGAGGGATCAGAGGGGTGGAGGAATCTATCAGAGGGGTGGGGGGATCTAGCAGATGGGTGGAGGGATCTAGCAGAGGGGTGGAGGGATCTATCAGAGTGATCTATCCGAGGGGTGGAGGGATCTATCAGAGGGATCCGAGGGGTGGAGGGATCTATCAGAGGGGTGGAGGGATCTATCAGAGGGATCTATCCGAGGGATGGAGGGATCTATCAGAGGGATCTATCCGAGGGATGGAGGGATCTATCAGAGGGATCCAAGGGGGTGGAGAAATCTATCAGAGGGATCTATCCGAGGGATGGAGGGATCTATCAGAGGGGTGGAGGGATCTATCAGAGGGGTGGAGGAATCTATCAGAGGGATCCAAGGGGGTGGAGGGATCTATCAGAGGGGTAGAGGGATGGAGCGATCTATAAGATGGATGAGGGATCTATCAGAAGGGTGGAGGGATCTATCAGAGGGGTGGAGGGATCTATCAGAGGGGTGGAGGGATCTATCAGAGGGGTGAAGGGATCTATCAGAGGGATCTATCCGAGGGGTGGAGGGATCTATCTGACGGGTGGAGGAATCTAGCAGAGGGATCTAGCAGAAGAATGGAGGGATCTATCAGAGGGATCTATCCGAGGGGTGGAGGAATCTATCAGAGGAATCTATCTGAGGAATAGAGGGATCTATCAGAGGGGTGGAGGGATCTAGCAGAGGGTGGAGGAATCTAGCAGAGGGATCTAGCAGAAGAATGGAGGGATCTATCAGAGGGATCTATCAGAGGGGTGGAGGAATCTATCAGAGGAATCTATCCGAGGGATAGAGGGTTCTATCAGAGGGGTGGAGGGATCTAGCAGAGGGGTGAAGGGATCTATCAGAGGGATCTAGCAGATGAATGGAGGGATCTAGCAGAGGGGTGGAGGGATATATCAGAGGGATCAATGAGGAGGGATGGATGGATCAATCAATCAGAGGAATGGAGGGATCTATCAGAGGGATGGAGTGATCTATCAGCGTGATCAATCAGCGGAATGGAGGGATCTATAAGAGGGATGAGGGATCTATCAGAGGGGTGGAAGGATCTATCAGAGTGATCAGAGGAATGGAGGGATCTATCAGAGGGATGAGGGATCTATCAGAGGGGCGGAAGGATCTATCAGAGGAATGGAGGGATCAATCAGGAGGAATGGAGGGATCTATCAGAGGGGTGGAAGGATCTATCAGAGGAATGGAGGGATCTATCAGAGCGGTAGAGGGATCTATCAGAGGGGTGGAGGGATCTATCAGAGGGGTGGAGAGATCTATCAGAGGGGTGGATGGATCAATCAGAGCAGTGGAGGGATCAATCAGAGGGGTGGAGGGATCTATCAGAGGGGTGGAGGGATCAATCAGGAGGGATGGATGATCTATCAGAGGGATGGAGGGATCTATCAGAGGAGTGGAGGGATCTATCAGAGGAATGGAGGGATCTATCAGAGGGGTGGAGGGATCTATCAGAGGGGTGGAGGGATCTATCAGAGGGGTGGAGGGATCTATCAGAGGAGTGGAGGGATCTATCAGAGGAATGGAGGGATCTATCAGAGGGGTGGAGGGATCTATCAGAGGAATGGGGGGATCTATCAGAGGGGTGGAGGGATCTATCAGAGGGGCGGAGGGATCAATCAGGAGGGATGGATGATCTATCAGAGGAATGGAGGGATCTATCAGAGGAGTGGAGGGATCTATCAGAGGAATGGAGGGATCTATCAGAGGGGTGGAGGGATCTATCAGAGGGGTGGAGGGATCTATCAGAGGGGTGGAGGGATCTATCAGAGGAATGGAGGGATCTATCAGAGGGGTGGAGGGATCTATCAGAGGGGTGGAGGGATCTATCAGAGGGGTGGAGGGATCTATCAGAGGAATGGAGGGATCTATCAGAGGGGTGGAGGGATCTATCAGAGGGGTGGAGGGATCTATCAGAGGAATGGAGGGATCTATCAGAGGGGTGGAGGGATCTATCAGAGGGGCGGAGGGATCTATCAGAGGGGTGGATGGATCTATCAGAGGGGCGACCATATCACCACCATGATTGGCTGTCACACTGGTCGCGTGATCTTAGTCCGATCATTAGTGGGGACTGAGCGCTGTCTGCGATTATTAGAAGCTCGCTGTTATTCATCGCCCAGTGACGCGTATTTGTGGGTGGGAGGAGTCACATACTTTTGCCCTCATCTGATCAGCCGCTGTGACCAAAAACTATTATTTTCCAATGTATCACTTCTGAGGATAAAAAAAAGAAAAAAGATTTGATAAAATAAGAAACAAGTGACATTGTTACAATGTAGAGGAACGCAGATAATAACTCCTCCCTGCGTCGGGTTCAGGAAGCGCCGGACGCCGCCGGGTATTAGTTCTGATATGGAATGGTAAGGAAGCGGATGGAATGACAGGTCCTCCTCGTTAGGGAGGAGCCAATGAGAAGGAACGTGCACAACATACCCAATACAATCATTTCATCATCACAAATAATCATTTACAACATTCAAAAATGGGAAACATTTCAGTGTCGAGACGGAGAATTTCCTGATCCTAAGGAATCAATTTACAGCCCATTTCACCCTAAACCCCCCGCCCCTCCCCCCATACAGGCAATTTCACCCTAAACCCCGCCCCTCCCCCCATACAGCCCATTTCACCCTAAACCCCGCCCCTCCCCCATACAGCCCATTTCACCTTAAACCCTGCCCCCCATGTCATCTTTTCAGGGCCGCTGCTAGGGGGACCACCAGCCCTCCTGTAGGGGGCCCGGGCAAACAGGGGGGCCTGGACAGCAGAGGGAATCATTGTGGTCGGATGGAGGGGCAATTACAGAATTACTTCCCCCCTATGTTTGCGTCCGCTAATAATGATTTTAGTGCATTTGTGAAAATATTGTTTTGATATATTTCGGGGGGGGGGGGCCTGTCGGTAGGCTGTACGGGGCCCCCCCGTGATTTCTGACAGCAGCCCTGCGTCTCTTGACCCCGGGGGAATTACACCAACAATCTCGCTCATCCCTCCGCTTGCTCCTTCACCCAGCAGACTGAACACAGCGGTCTGTATCTCAGCCAATGACGTGTTTGGAAACACATAGGGGCCACTGAGTGATAAGTAATAGAAGGGCTCTGATTGGTCACTATAGGAGCCGCTTGTTGGTCTGGGTAAAACGGAGTGCTAGCTCTGCTCCTTCTCTATCCACTCATCCTGGGACTGGGGGGGGGGGGGGGACACTTACTCTCCGATGTGCCGGCTGGGGCCGCATTACTTCGAGGCTTTTTGGTTTTCTTTATTTCTGTTTTTCCGGAAGTATCTGAAACAGAAGAGAAGAAATATTAGCGATGGACACGGAAAAGAAGAGTATACGAAGCAGCCCAGGGCCGCCATCAGGGGGGGTACAGGCATTACACCAGTAAGGGGCACGATGGTCCCCATTGGCCCGGCTGACCCCCTCCCGTTTTTTTTTTTGCATTACACCTGTAAGGGGCCCAATGTTCCCCAGGGCCCCTTACAGGCCTGGCTGGCCCCCCTCACTTTTTTTGTTATTTTTTAAATTTGTTTTTGCATTACATCTGTAAGGGGCCCAATGGTCCCCAGGGCCCCTTACAGGCCTGGCTGGCTCCCCTCCCGTATTTAGTTATTATTATTTTTTTGCATTACATCTGTAAGGGGCCCAATGGTCCCCTTACAGGCCCGGCTAGCTCCCCTCCCGTTTTTTTTTTTTTTTGCATTACATCTGTAAGGGGCCCAATGGTCCCCAGGGCCCCCCTCCCGTTTTTTTTTTGCATTACATCTGTAAGGGGCCCGATGGTCCCCAGGGCCCCTTACAGGCCTGGCTGGCCCCCCTCACTTTTTAATTTTATTTATTTTTTCATTACACCTGTAAAAGGCCCAATGGTCCCCAGGGCCCCTTACAGGCCTGGCTGGCCCCCCTCCCGTTTTTTTATTTCTTATTTTTTGCATTACACCTGTAAGGGGCCCAATGGTCCCCTTACAGGCCCGGCTAGCTCCCCTCCCGTTTTATTTTTTATTTTTTTTTTGCATTACATCTGTAAGGGGCCCAATGGTCCCCAGGGCCCCCCTCCCGTTTTTTTTTTGCATTACATCTGTAAGGGGCCCGATGGTCCCCAGGGCCCCTTACAGGCCTGGCTGGCTCCCCTCCAGTTTTTTTTATTTTTTATATATTTTTTGTATTACACCTGTAAGGGGACTGATGGCCCCCAGAGCCCCCACCCCAAGTCCCCCCCCTCCACTTATTATCTTGCGTCAGGAGAGAGGAGATTACATTTGTTTTTTTCCGTCGGCCCCCCCCCCCCCCCCGGTTCTCTGCTCCAGGGGGGGGGCCCTGCCTAAAGCTGTGTAAGGGGCCCCAAAATTTGTAATGGCTGCCCTGAAACAGCCATTCGCTGTGATCCTGGAGAGGTGGGGGGGGGGGGACACAGAGGGGGGAGTTCAATGGTGGGCGGAATGGGGGCGATAAAAGTGGGTCACAGATAACTGCTATATAGAGATCTTGTGTGATCCGCTCAGGGCCGGAGACATGGGGTGGGCAGGTGGGGCGGCTGCCCTGGGCATGTGAGGTAAAAGGGGGGGGGTGCTCTGTGAGGAGATGGAAGGGGAGGGGATTTGTGTTGTGAGGAGCAATTTGGGGAGACGGCAGGGGGTAAGAATTGCAAGGAGTGGTGATTATGGGGAATATGTGTTGAGATGGGGAGGAGGATTTGTGCTAGAAGGGGGGGGGATTTTGTGCTAAAAGAGGTGAAACGGTGAAGGGGGGAGGAGGATTGTGCTAGGAGAGGACATTTTGGTTTGTTGGGGGGGGATCTGTACAAGGAGGGGAAATTTAGGAGGTGGACTTGTGCTAGAAGGGGGATTTGAGGTGGGAGGAGGAGTCTACTCAGAGGGGAAACTTGAGGGGTAGAAGATTTGTGCAAGGAGGGGGTGACTTTTTTTGGGGAGGGGCATTTGTGTTGGGGGGATTTAGGCAAAGATTTGTACTGGGGGAGTAGGCATGCAGATTAGTGCTCAATTTGTTTTGTGTGTGGGGGGGGGGGGGGGTGGTTTAAGTTGCATAGAGTAAATAGATACCGAACATGTCGAGGCTTAAAATTGGACTGGCTACACATGTGCAATTTGTTTCGTTCCAATCTCATTTCTTTAACAAATTTTCGACAAATTTGTTAATTCAGAAACATTCGAAGAAATCCCGTATTCGTAAATTCGGAATGCAAAAATCCGAAAAAAAATAACTAATAACTATTACTAACTATTAAATTAAAAAAAAAATGTTTTCGTTTAGTTTTTTTTTTTTTTTTTTTCGGGTCATTCGTGTGATCACAATTCGTAAATTCGATAACCTGAAAATAAGAAAGAAAAATCCAAAAATTCAAAATTCAAATTTGTTAATTCAGAAACATTCGAATTAAAGAAAACCCGTATTCGTAAATTCGGAATCCAAAAATCCGAACAAATAACTAATAGTAATAATTAAGTTATTAGTTATTTTTAACTATTACTAACATTTAAATTTAATTAAAAAAAATTTGCTTCATTTGCTTTTGTGTTTTTTTTCGGGTCATTCGTGTGATCACAAAATTCGTAAATTCGATAATCTGAAAATAAGAAAGAAAATCCGAAAATTCTAAATCCAAATTTGTTAATTCAGAAACATTCGAATTAAAGAAAACCCGTATTCGTAAATTCGGGATCCAAAAATCCGAAAAAATAACTAATAGTAATAATTAAGTTATTAGTTATTTTTTCGGATTTTTGGATTCCGAATTTACGAATACGGGTTTTCTTTAATTCGAATGTTTCTGAATTAACAAATTTGAATTTTGAATTTTCTTTCTTATTATCAGATTATCGAATTTCCGAATTTTGTGATCACATGAATGACCCAAACAAAAAACAAAAAAAAACAAACAAATGAAACAAAAATAGTTTTTTTATTTAATAGTTAGTAATAGTTAAATTAACTATTAAATAAAAAAACAAAAAAAAAACAAATGAAACAAAATATTTTTTTTTTATTTAATAGTTAGTAATAGTTAAATCAACTATTAAATTAAAAAAAAATAACTAATAGTAATAAATAAGTTATTAGTTATTTTTTCGGATTTTTGGATTCCGAATTTACAAATACGGGTTTTCTTTAATTCGAATGTTTCTGAATTAACAAATTTTAATTTGGAATCTTTCTTATTATCAGATTATTGAATTTACGAATTTTGTGATCACACGAATGACCCGAAAAAAAAAACCAAAAAAACAAATGAAACAATTTTTTTATTTTATTTAATAGTTAGTAACAGTTAAGTTAACTATTAAATAAAAAATAAAAAAATTTGTTTCATTTGTTTTTTTTTCGGGTCATTCGTGTGATCACAACTAGTAAATTTGATAATCTGATAAGAAGAAAGAAAATCCGAAAATTCAAAAGAGTACCGTAACTAACTAATAATAAATTGACTATTACTAACTATTAAAATTATAGGTATTGGAATTTCCTTTAAAATGTGGCTGTTAGTGAGCGTAACAAATACGAATTTATCCGAAGTTGAGAATTTATCCGAAATAACGAATGCCGCATCTAAACGAATTGAACGTAACAAATTAATAACATAAAATAACATTAATAATAATAATAATAAAAACATCTTCTTCTTCTTCTTCTTCTTCTTCTTATTATTATTATTATTTGATATTAATTTGTTCGATTAGATGCGGCATTCGATTATTTCGGATAATTCGTAACTTCGGATAAATTCGCATTCGTTACGCTCACCAACAGCCAAATTTGAAAGGAAATTCCAATATCTATAATTTAATAGTTAGTAATAGTTAAGTAATAATTTTTTAGTTAAATTTTCAGATTTTCGGATTTACGAATTGTGATCACACGAATGACCCGAAAAAATGAAAAAAAATAAAGCAAATGAAACGAAAACTTTTTTTTTTTAAATTTAATAGTAATAGTTAAGTTATTAGTTATTTTTTCTGATTTTTGGATTCCGAATTTACGAATACGTTTTTTTTTTAATTCAAATGTTTCTGAATTAACAAATTTGAATTTTGAATTTTCGGATTTTCTTTCTTATTTTCAGATTTTCGGATTTACGAATTGCGATCACACGAATGACCCGAAAAAATGAAAAAAACAAAAACAAAAAACAAATGACCCGAAAGTGCACATGTCTAGGACTGGCAACAAACTACAGTACCTAAAAATCTCCTTAGATCATTTTTTTATCATTATGGAGTTAATCCTGAATGGTGCCAACAAGCCCCCTTGTTATAGAATTGGACAGGTGACAGGTCCTCTTCATGGAGACATTAGACCCCTGATGTCCCCTTTGCCCTTCAAAGCAGTTGATCAAACACAGAGGGGGAGGAACCAATCGCCTTCAGAAGTTACCTGATTAGTAAATAGAGTCCACCTGTGTGTCATGTAATCTCAGTATAAATACAGCTGTTCTGTGAAGCCCTCAGAGGTTTGTTAGGGAACCTTAGTGAACAAACACCATCATGAAGGCCGAGGAACACACCAGACAGGTCAGGGATGAAGTTGTGGAGAAGTATAAAGCAGGGGGAGGTTATAAAATAATCTCCCAAGCTTCTGTTCAATCCATCATCGGAAAATGGAAAGAGTATGGCACAACCGCAAACCTACCCAGACACAGCTGTCCACCTAAACTGACCGGGCCGGGCAAGGAGAGCATTCATCAGAGAAGCAGCCAAGAGGCCCATGGTAACTCTGGAGGAGCTGCACAGCTCAGGGGGGAGAATCTGTCCACAGGACAACTATTAGTGGTCTCTCCACAAATCTGCCCTTTATGGAAGAGTGACAAGAAGAAAGACATTGGAGAAAGAAAGACATAAGAAGTCCTGTTTGTAGTTTGTGAGAAGCCATGTGGGGGAGGGGATACAGAAAACATGTGGAAGAAGGTGCTCTGGTCACATGACACCAAAATTCTACTTTTTCAAGGCACTGTATACAGACTCCATTTTTAAGCCCCGATGAGTTCACCTACCACAGCCTGATGACTTACCTTCTACAGAAACATTACAGGAGCACTCCGCCTTCCCCGCCGAGTTCTCCGCTATACATTTATACTGACCGCCGTCCTCCGGGAACGTCTTCTCTATGGTGAGAGAGAAGAGGGGGCCTATGGAGGAGACACAAAATATCACTGAGATCCAATATATACATAGAGAGATCACTGAGCCAATCACATCAGTCTCTGTACAGCGGAGCTTACACTCTAATGTCCCCTCCCCCCACAGTCACATCAGTCTCTGTACAGCGGAGCTTACACTCTAATGTCCCCTCCCCCCACAGTCACATCAGTCTCTGTACAGAGGAGCTTACACTCTAATGTCCCCTCCCCCCACAGTCACATCTGTCTCTGTACAGCGGAGCTTACACTCTAATGTCCCCTCCCCCACACATCACATCAGTCTCTGTACAGAGGAGCTTACACTCTAATGTCCCCTCCCCCCACAGTCACATCAGTCTCTGTACAGAGGAGCTTACACTCTAATGTCCCCTCCCCCCCACAGTCACATCAGTCTCTGTACAGACTTGTTAGGAAATGAATATAAGATGTGGAGACGCGCATACAATGTATCATGCCGATCGGTAGAACAAAACACGGAGATCCCGCCGCGTTGTATGACTGTAGCGTGACGGAGGGGGGCCGCCGACCACACTGCACGTGCGGAGCGCAGCCCTTATTCCTGGGCATACCTGAACCCTCTACAGTCTTAATATATTTTTCTTACTACTAATGGCGGCGATCGGCGATTTTTATCGTGACTGCGACATTGCGGCGGACACATCGGATACATCCGACGCCATTTCTGGGACCGTTGTCATTTATTCAGCGATTACTGTCAAAATGACACTGGCAGGGAAGGGGTTAACCACTAGGGGGGCGCTGAAGGGGTTAAGTGTGTCCTAGGGAGTGATTCTAACTGTAGGGGGGGCGTGGCTTGGAGTGTCACGTCACTGATCGTCGTTCCCTATGACAGACGATCAGTGACACTCTCACTAGGAAGAACGGGGGAAGGTTTGTTTACACTCGCCTCTCCCCGTTCTTCAGCTCTGTGACCCGATCGCGGGACACCGGTGGCGATCGGGGGCGGGGTCACGGAGTACCCAACAGGCTCCCGGATGTCTTATCCTCGGAACGTACGGGGGGTGCGTCCCTTGGATAAGACTGACGGCCGTCTCAGCCAATCAGGTTCACCGATTCTGGTTATCGGTAACCTGATTGGCTGAAGCGTCACCAAGGCGGGAGAAGACATCGAGTGACTTGGAAGGAGTAAGGTAAGTGCATTTTACAGGGCACAGCGGCGACAATGGGCACAGTAGTGACAATGGGCACAGTGGCAACAATTAAAGGGCACAGTGACATGTACAGTGGCAACAATGGGCACAGTGGCGACAATTGAGGGGCACAGTGGCTGTGTTTGATGGCATGGCACAGTGGTGACAATTGATGGCACAGTGACTGCGTTTGATGGCATGGCACAGCGACTGCGTTTGATGGCATGGCACAGTGACTGCGTTTGATGGCATGGCACAGTGACTGCGTTTGATGGCATGGCACAGCGACTGTGTTTGATGGCATGGCACAGTGGTGCGAATTGATGGCATAGTGACTGCATTTGATGGCATGGCACTGTGGTGACAATTGATGGCACAGTGACTGCGTTTGATGGCATGGCACAGTAACTGCGTTTGATGGCATGGCACAGTGACTGCGTTTGATGGCATGGGACAGTAACTGCGTTTGGCATGGCATGGCACAGCGACTGCGTTTGATGGCATGGCACAGTGACTGCGTTTCATGGCATGGCACAGTGACTGCGTTTCATGGCATGGCACAGTGACTGCGTTTCATGGCATGGCACAGTGGTGCGAATTGATGGCATAGTGACTGCATTTGATGGCATGGCACAGTGGTGACAATTGATGGCACAGTGGCTGCGTTTGATGGCATGGCACAGTGACTGCGTTTGATGGCATGGCACAGCGACTGCGTTTGATGGCATGGCACAGTGACTGCGTTTGATGGCATGGCACAGCGACTGTGTTTGATGGCATGGCACAGCGACTGCGTTTGATGGCATGGCACAGTGACTACGTTTCATGGCATGGCACAGTGGTGCGAATTGATGGCATAGTGACTGCATTTGATGGCATGGCACTGTGGTGACCATTGATGGCACAGTGACTGCGTTTGATGGCATGGGACAGTAACTGCGTTTGGCATGGCACAGTGACTGCGTTTGATGGCATGGCACAGTGACTGCGTTTGATGGCATGGCACAGTGACTGCGTTTGATGGCATGGCACAGTGACTGTGTTTGATGGCACAGTGACTGCGTTTGATGGCATGGCACAGTGACTGTGTTTGGCATGGCACAGTGACTGCGTTTGATGGCATGGCACAGTGGTGACAATTGATGGCACAGTGGCTGCATTTGATGGGCACAGTGAGGCTGCAATTTTTTATTTTTTTTTATGTTTGCGCCCCCCCAAAAAATTTTGAACACCAGCCGCCACTGGACATGAAGTCACACTTAACCCCTACAGCGCCCCCTAGTGGTTAACCCCTTCACTGCCAGTGTAATTTTCACAGTAATCGGTGCATTTTTATAGCACTTTTCGCTGTGAAAATGACAACGGTCCCAAAAATGTGTCAAAATTGTCCGAAGTGTTCGCCATAATGTCGCAATCGCGAAAAAAATCGCTGATCGCCGCCATTAGTAGTAAAAAAATAATTATTAATAAAAATGCCATAAAACTATCCCCTATTTTGTAGACGCTATAAATTTTGCACAAACCAATCGTTAAACGCTTATTGCGTTTTTTTTTTACCAAAAATATGTAGAAGAATACGTATCGGCCTAAACTGAGGAAAAAAAAGTTTTTTTATATATTTTTGGGGGATATTTATTATAGCAAAAAGTAAAAAATATTGCATTTTTTTCAAAATTGTCGCTCTATTTTTGTTTATAGCACAAAAATAAAAAAACGCAGAGGGGATCAAATACCACCAAAAGAAATCTCTATTTGTGGGGGAAAAAAGGACGCCAATTTTGTTTGGGAGCCACGTCGCACGACCGCGCAATTGTCAGTTAAAGCGACGCAGTGCCGAATCGCAAAAAGGTCCTTTGGCTGCATAATGGTTCGGGGCTGAAGTGGTTAAAGCATCAAAAAAACATAATTTTACATGTGAATTTTTTTTTTGTTTTATCGCAGAAAGTAAAAAATATCGTCTTTTTCTCAAAATTGTTTATAGCGCAAAAAAGAAAAACGCAAAAAAAAAGAAAAATCGCAGAGGTGATCAAATACCACACAAATAAAGCTTTTTTTTTTGTGAAAAAAAGGACGCCAATTTTTTTTTTGGTACAGCGTCGCACGACCGCGCAATTGTCAGTTAAAGTAATGCAGTGGCATATCACCCAAAAAATTGCCTGATCATAAAGGGGGGGGGGGGAGTGGCTATGCGTGTTTTATGAAAACGCATGAAAAAAATGCGTTAGTAAAAGGCGAGGTGCGAACGGGCGTCAGTGCTTTCTGCATTTTTTTTTTAACCGCCATGTTTTGCCGCATTTTTTTCGTGCTGTAAAAGCATTTTCTTTTCTTTTTTCCACCATGTTTAGGGTACCATTAACAATAATTATCAACGCGGGTGCGGCGGGTGCAATTCTCACGTTTCGTAAACGCAAATTTTCACGAAACGCTACAGTGCGAATGTTGTCTTAAAAAAAAACGGCGAATCCTGCAGAATAGGTTTTTCTGGGTAACGACCAAGCTTTGTGGGGCCGCGAGATCCCGCGCCAGAGCTGGCGGGAGGTTAAACCGGTCGGATTTCTTAGTGCATATTTTATTAAATCGCCCCAAAACCGGCGTGTCCCAAAAAAAAGATGTTTCCGATAGAAGGTCCGATGTTTGGTAAACAAGCACGAGGGACACGAGACGCGATCTGCGCGTTGAGATAACGATCGGCGCTGACATGTCTGAGCCTTTCATGTTGGGCCGGGTCCAGTAATTATGTGGAATTTCCTCCCTCAGTGCGATTTCCCCCCGGAGTCCAGGAACGCCGTCCGTCCGGAAGATTTAACCCTCTCTGTGCCGCACAACACCCACCATGGGGGGAGGAGGGTGAGACGATGGGTGATGCCAGGAAGACTGCTAAGAACACACGGAGGGAGTTTGTGATTGTTCAGCACAGGGATGGTGGGAACCCCTCATAATGGGGCACAGCGGGTGTACAGACCCGGGAACTCAGCACAGGGATGGTGGGAACCTCTCATAATGGGGCACAGCAGGGGGTACAGACCCGGGAACTCAGCACAGGGATGGTGGGAACCCCTCATAATGGGCACAGCAGATGTACAGACCCGGGAGTTCAGCACAGGGATGGTGGGAACCCCTCATAATGGGCACAGCGGGTGTACAGACCCGGGAACTCAGCACAGGGATGGTGGGAACCCCTCATAATGGGCACAGCGGGTGTACAGACCCAGGAACTCAGCACAGGGATGGTGGGAACCCCTCATAATGGGCACAGCGGGTGTACAGACCCGGGAACTCAGCACAGGGATGGTGGGAACCCCTCATAATGGGCACAGCGGGTGTACAGACTGGGGAACTCAGCACAGGGATGGTGGGAACCCCTCATAATGGGCACAGCGGGTGTACAGACCCGGGAACTCAGCACAGGGATGGTGGGAACCCCTCATAATGGGCACAGCGGGTGTACAGACCCGGGAACTCAGCACAGGGATGGTGGGAACCCCTCATAATGGGCACAGCGGGTGTACAGACTGGGGAACTCAGCACAGGGATGGTGGGAACCCCTCATAATGGGCACAGCGGGTGTACAGACCCGGGAACTCAGCACAGGGATGGTGGGAACCCTAATAATGGGCACAGCGGGTGTACAGACCCGGGAACTCAGCATAGGGATGGTGGGAACCCCTCATAATGGGCACAGCGGGTGTGAAAATAGCGCGTCAGATGGCATTCCCTGGCAATCCTCGGTATTTATTCACATCTGTGATCTGCATTATGAAAAGTCCGGCATGCAGAATCTTTTGTTTAAAAAGCAAATAAAAAAAAACGCACTTTCCATAGAAATCAATAGAACGCGCCACGTTGCGATTTTGATGCGTTTTTCTTTTTTTACACGTCCAGGATACACAATTGCATGCTGGGAGTCAGTGATGTAATATATCCAGAAAACACGTCAAAAACACATTAAAAGCGCATTAAAAACGCGATATTCCCCGCACTGAAATGCATTAAAAACTCGCTAAAAACACGATATGCGTTTTTATAAACTGCATAAGACATTTTTAATGCGCTTTTGTGTAAAAGGGATGAATCCAAGATGATGACACCAAATTGGGTATCTCCTATAACATGTTGTGTACTATATAATCATCCTATCGGAATACAGGATACAGAATAGGGGGCGTGGCCGACCTTCCTTTATATTGGACATTTTTCATCTATATAGTCGCCCTATAGGAATACAGGATACAGAATAGGGGGCGTGGCCTTCCTTTATATTGGACATTTTTCGTCTATATAGTCGCCCTATCGGAATACAGGATACAGAATAGGGGGCGTGGCCTTCCTTTGTATTGGACATTTTTAATCTATATAGTCGTCCTATCGGAATACAGGATACAGAATAGGGGGCGTGGCCTTCCTTTGTATTGGACATTTTTAATCTATATAGTCGTCCTATCGGAATACAGGATACAGAATAGGGGGCGTGGCCGTCTTGTTTCTGGATGATTGGAAACGGATTGATAACATCAGACTTTCTTCTTATTATTAATACAATGTATCCAATGCAGATCTATTTCTTTATACTTTGTAGCAAATCCTCCATTCTTCCTCACACTTTGTCTCCTTATTGAACCCACAAACACGTGTAACCCCTTCCTTACCGGGCACTAAACCCCCCCCCCCCCCCTTCCTGCCCAAGCCAATTTCCAGCTTTCAGAGCTGACGCACTTTGAATGACAATTGTGCGGTCGTGCTACACTGCACCCAAATTATATTTTTATCATTTTTTTCACACAAATAGAGCTTTTTTTTGGTGGTATTTAATTACAGCTGGGGGGTTATTTTTTGCTAAACAAAGAAAAAAAAAGTTTCATATTTTGTTATAAAGTTCTGCAAACAGGTGATTTTTCTCCTTCGTTGATATTCACTGATGAGGCTGCACTGGTGGGCACTGATAGGCACAGATAAGGCGGCGCTGATGGGTACAGATAAGGCGGCACTGATGGGTACAGATAAGGCGACACTGATGGGGATAGATACGGTGCCACTGATGGCCACTGATAAGTTGGCACTGATGGGCCCTTATGGGTGGCACTGATGCCTGGGTGTTACTGATAGGTAAAACTGATGACACTGGCAGGGGCGACTGACCATTCGGGCACTGCCCGAGGGCCCCATGCCACTAGGGGGCCCCTATCAGGGTTGGCAGCCTCCGTAAAACGAGGGACACTATGTAAAAATCAGTGTTTTTAAAAAATCCCAAGATTATAGCTGCCCCGCCTCTCCAGTACCTTTTCAGTGTGTGTGTGTGTAATGTGTGTTTGTATGTATACTGTTTATGTATACTGTATGAGTGTGTATACTGTGTGGCCCCATAATCTCCTATTGCCCTGGGGGCCCCATAATCTCCTATTGCCCTGGGGGCCCCATAATCTCCTATTGTCCGGGGGCCCCATAATCTCCTATTGCCCAGGGGCCCAATAATCTCCTATTGACCTGTGGGCCCCATAATCTCCTATTGCCCAGGGGCCCAATAATCTCCTATTGCCCGGGGGCCCCCATGAGTTGTCAGTCCGCCCCTGGGCACTGGTAGGTGACACTGATGGGCACGATAGATGACACTGGGCACTGGTAGGTGACACTGATGGGCACAGGTAGGTGACACTGATGGGCACTGGTAGGTGACACTGATGGGCACTGGTAGGTGACACTGGCGTGCGGCACTGGTAGGTGTCACTGATTGGTGACACTGATTGGTGGCACTATGGGCACTGATGGGTGGCACTTGTGGAGGAGAACAAATAGCCGATTACCGGCTCTGTTTACATCACATGATCTGCTGTCATTGGCTGACCGCTGGTCACGTGGTAAGGGGTCAAGATCTGTGATCAGCCGAGTCTCATTGACTCACTGATCACAGGGCGAGCCCTGCAGGGGGCACGCCGGTCGCTCGAGCACGGGAGGAAGTTTAGGGACCCCCTCCCGGGAAAGTAAGTCCGCGCTGTAGCAGTCTTTCGGCTATAGCGCGGATCTGAAGTAATTAAACCCACATAAAGCCCCATTCACACCTGAGTGTAGCAGGAACGCGCATTCCCACGGTATCCTCTTCAATGGCGGGCGATCCGCTTTCAGATAAAAGTGGTCTCTGCGGCGGATTCACCGCAAGATCGCTTTTATCTGGAGAGGGCCCCCCTTGATTACGAGGAGCCTAAAAAAAGCTCCCGAAAAGATATTGTGTGGTGGGTACAGAATTTTCCCCAAAAAGTGGGCGTGGAGGAGTTTCCCAAGCAGGGTCCCTCCAGAGGTTGTTGGGGGTCCCTAAAGAGATTGTTGGGGGTCCCCCCAGAGATTGTTGGGGGTTCCTCCTGAGGTTGTTGGGGGTTCTCCCGGAGGTTGTTGGGGGTCCCTCCAGAGGTTGTTGGGGGAACCCCCAGAGGTTGTTATGGGTTCCCTCCCAAGATTGTTGGGGGTCCCTCCAGAGGTTGTTGGGGGTTCCTCCAGAGGTTGTTGGGGGTCCCTCCAGAGGTTGTTGGGGGCCCCTCCAGAGGTTGTTGGGGGTCCCTCCAGAGGTTGTTGGGGGTCCCTCCAGAGGTTGTTATGGGTTCCCTCCCAAGATTGTTGGGGGTCCCTCCAGAGGTTGTTGGGGGTTCCTCCAGAGGTTGTTGGGGGTCCCTCCAGAGGTTGTTGGGGGTCCCCCCAGAGATTGTTGGGGGTCCCTCCAGAGGTTGTTGGGGGTTCCTCCGGAGGTTGTTGGGGGTCCCTCCAGAGATTGTTGGGGGTCCCCCCAGAGGTTGTTGGGGGTTCCTCCGGAGGTTGTTGGGGGCCCCTCCAGAGATTGTTGTGGGTTCCTCCGGAGGTTGTTGGGGGTTCCTCCGGAGGTTGTTGGGGGTTCCTCCGGAGGTTGTTGGGGGTTCCTCCAGCAATGAGCACTTTATGCCTCTCGGGTACAGGAGGTTCCCACTGACACCAATTTATTTCAAGGTCCTCTGTGTTGAAAAGGCTGAGAAAGGACTAAACTGAGTATTTTTTTGTACTTTGGCAGAAACTTTTTTTAAACATCAAACATAAGAAGGAATTTTTGTTTTCAATGATCTGGGTGAAGAGAAGATACATGTGGAGGAAATTGTGAACAGGAAAAGGAATTATCGGCCTCCCTCCCTGAGGGGGATACAGAGTGCGATTTGGGCTCCCCGCTGCCCTGGGAACCGGGAGACCCTCAAACAGATCTCAGGGGAGATATACTAATGGGACAGAGACTTAACCACTTGTCCACCGCGCCTATTCCGGCACTTCTCTCCTTCACGTAAAAATCACAATTTTTTTTGCTAGAAAATTAATCAGAACCCGCCAAAAATTATATATTTTTTTAGCAGACACCCTAGGGAATAAAATGGCAGTCATTGCAACTTTTTTTCTCGCACAGTATTTGCGCAATAATTTTTCAAACACCTTTTTTTGGGGAAAAAAAAACGGTTTCATGAATTAAAAAATAACAAAAAACAGTAAAGATAGCCGAATTTTTTTGTATAATGTGAAAGATGATGTTACGCCGAGTAAATAGATACCTAACATGTCACGCTTTAAAATTGCGCACACTCAAGGAATGGCGCCAAACTTCGGTACTTAAAAATCTCCATAGGCGACGCTTTAACATTTTTTACAGGTTACTATTTTCGGGTTACAGAGGAGGTCTAGTGCTAGAATTGTTGCACACGCTCTAACGCACGCGACGATACCTCACATGTGGGGTTTGAATGACGTTTACATATGTGGGCGGGACTTGCATGCGTGTTCGCTTCTGTGCGCGAGATAACGGGGACAGGGGCGTTTTGAAAAAAACATTTTTTTAATTTAATTTTTATTTTACTTAATTTTAATTTTTTTAACACTTTTTTTACATTTTTTTGATCACTTTTATTCCTATTACAAGGAATGTAAACATCCCTTGTAATAGGAATCACTGTGACAGGTCCTCTTTATGGAGAGAGGCGGGGTCAATAAGACCTTCCCCTCCCCCCACATCTCTCCTCCAGGCTTACAAGCATGAAATCGGTGAAAAAAATAAATCACGATCACATGCCGGCAGCCGCGATTGCGGCTTTGTTTACTTCCGGGTACCGGGCGTGACGTCATAACGTCGCACCCGGGCCTCCGACGGTCATAGAGATGACTGGGGACCATCTGGTCACCAGTCATCTCTATGCTTTCCAGGCAGCGCCGACCGATTCGCTCTCCGGGCCCCCGATGGCACGGGAGAACCCGGAGAAGCACCGGATGGCGGTGGGAGGGGAGGGGGACGTCCCTTCCCGCTGCCTATAAGAACGATCAAGCGGCGGAACTGCCGCTTTGATCGTTCTTATCGTGCACATAATCTGCGGCTGAAGACGGCGATATCTGAATGATGCCTGTAGCTGCCCCATCATTCAGATATCACCGCACAAAGCCGAGGACGTCATATGACGTCCTCCGGTGGGCAAGTGGTTAATTAACCCCGCGTAGCCTAAGAACCTCAGAAACAGAGAGAACCCCCTCCCCAATGACTGGAGATATAATGACTGGTGGGGTAATAATAAGAGATGGGAGAAGCACAGATCCACAGATGGATGAAGCAGAAGCAGGGAGATCCTTGCACTGCAGGTCCTCAGGTACGGCTTCCACTCCAGCAGGGAAAACAGTGAGCAGCACAGTAGGTTCTGGATGGACAGTTGGATAAATGGTTCTATATTTAGGATGTATCCAATCTATAAACCAGAGGCTCTGGATGGACAGTTGGATAAATGACTCTATATTTAGGATGTATGCAGTCTATAAACCAGGAGGCTCTGGATAGACAGTTGGATAAATGGCTCTATATTTAGGATGTATCCGGTCTATAAACCAGAGGCTCTGGATGGACAGTTGGATAAATGGATCTATATTTAGGATGTATCCGGTCTATAAACCAGAGGCTCTGGATGGACAGTTGGATAAATGGTTCTATATTTAGGATGTATCCGGTCTATAAACCAGAGGCTCTGGATGGACAGTTGGATAGATGGTTCTATATTTAGGATGCATCCGATCTATAAACCAGAGGCTCTAGGTGGACAGTTGGATAAATGGCTCTATATTTAGGATGTATCCAGGCTATAAACCAGAGGCTCTGGATGGACAGTTGGATAAATTGGTCTATATTTAGGACGTATCCGGTCTATAAACCAGAAGCTCTGGATGGACAGTTGGATAAATGTCTCTATATTTAGGATGTATCCGGCCTATAAACCAGAGGCTCTGGATGGACAGTTGGATAAATGGCTCTATATTTAGGATGTATCCGGTCTATAAACCAGAGGTTCTGGAGGGACAGTTGGATAAATGGCTCTATATTAAGGATGTATCCGGTCTATAAACCATAGGCTTTGGATGGACAGTTGGATAAATGGCTCTATATTTAGGATGTATCCGGTCTATAAACCAGAGGTTCTGGAGGGACAGTTGGATAAATGGCTCTATATTTAGGATGTATCCGGTCTATAAACCAGAGGCTCTAGGTGGACAGTTGGATAAATGGCTCTATATTTAGGATGTATCCGGTCTATAAACCATAGGCTTTGGATGGACAGTTGGATAAATGGCTCTATATTAAGGATGTATCCGGTCTATAAACCAGAGGCTCTGGATGGACAGTTGGATAAATGGTTCTATATTTAGGATGTATCCGGTCTATAAACCAGAGGCTCTGGATGGACAGTTGGATAAATGGCTCTATATTTAGGATGTATCTGGCCTATAAACCAGAGGCTCTAGGTGGACAGTTGGATAAATGTCTCTATATTTAGGATGTATCCGGTCTATAAACCAGAGGCTCTGAATGGACAGTTGGATAAATGGCTCTATATTTAGGATGTATCCGGTCTATAAACCAGAGGCTCTGGAGGGACAGTTGGATAAATGGCTCTATATTTAGGATGTATCCGGTCTATAAACCAGAGGCTCTGGAGGGACAGTTGGATAAATGGCTCTATATTTAGGATGTATCCGGTCTATAAACCAGAGGCTCTGGATGGACAGTTGGATAAATGGCTCTATATTTAGGATGCATCCGGTCTATAAACCAGAGGCTCTGGAGGGACGGTTGGCCATAGGGGCAGGAGATATGATTTGCATGACTCCGCCCACTGCCCTAAAGATTACTATGAACATTAATTGGCTCCTAATTATTCTGTAAATCACGCAGAAACAAAACAATGTTTGGAGGATGGGAATCCTGTGCGTTGTTCTGTACATTCATATATTTTCCCCTGAAGAAGGGACGTGTCCCGAAACGCGTCGGGTTGTCTGGACTCTATTTGGGAACCCACCACCATTACTAGTATCATCTACGCTTTTAAATTGGGTTGTTACTCCTAAATGTATATTTGTACAATTTGTTAATAAATGATATTTTACTGATACTTTTGTTGCCGTTAAAGTCCCACTTAAAGGGGGGGGGAGGGGATCTCCTTTTTCGATTTACATTCTATACACAGTCCCAGTTCAGACAGTCCCAGTTCCCATTGTTTCTGGGAATAATCGTCATTTGCATCTCAGTCGCTCTTTGCGCACTCATCCTCGTGGCTTCCAATCCTCGGTCTCGGCATTCGGTGACTAATTCGCAGACGGCGCTGGCAGCGGCAACTATCAAGGGTCATAAAACAAACACGCCGAGTCCTGAGATTTATTACATCGCTTTAATGTGGGAACGAGAGGATCGTCTCCACAAACATCTCGCAGAATCTTCTCAGCCGGGGGAACCCAAAACAGCTTCCAATTTTACCGACGCCACCGCGTCACAGCGCCACCGCGTCACCACGCCACCGCGTCACCACGCCACGGCACAAAACACGCATTACTGTACCCAGAACCTGGGCTACCAGCCAGAATATCTGCCTCCAACAACACAAATGGGAGCACATCTTCTGTATTGGGGCTCATGGGGGGGGGGCTATCAGGAGCGGGGGGGGGGGCTATCAGAAGCGGGGGGGGCTATCAGGAGCGGTGGGGTTCAGACACAAGTTTGGGGGGACACAGTTTAGGGTTTGGAACGCAAATTATCCCTCAAGGTTTAGTGGTGGCCCAACAAGAAGAGAAATTGTAACATTAGATATAAGAAATTTGGTGCCACCCTGATTTTTTTGTTCCCTATATTCACACAGTATCTCACAAAAGTAAGTACACCCCTCACATTTGTGTAAATCTTTTCATGTGACAACACTGAAGAAATGACACTTTTAGGCAGATTCAGAGCGAGTTACGCCGGCGTATCAGTAGATACGCCGTCGTAACTCTGAATCTGCGCCGTAGTAAATTTAAGCGTATTCTGGAAACCAGATACGCTTAAATTAGGCTAAGATACGAGCGGCGTAAGTCTCCTACCCCGTCGTATCTTAAAGTGTAATTTTTAGGCTGGCCGCTAGGTGGCGCTTCCGTTGAGTTCGGCGTAGAATATGTAAAATGACTAGATACGCCGATTCACGAACGTACGTGCGCCCGTCGCAGTAAAGATACGCCGTTTCCGTAAGAGATATACGCCGCGCAAAGATAAAGCTGCCCCCTAGAAGGTGTAGCCAATGTTAAGTATGGCCGTCGTTCCCGCGTCGAATTTTGAAAATTTTACGTCGTTTGCGTAAGTCGTCCGTGAATGGGGCTGGACGTAATTTACGTTCACGTCAAAACCAATACGTCCTTGCGGCGTACTTTGGAGCAATGCACACTGGGATATGTACACGGACGGCGCATGCGCCGTTCGTAAAAAACGTCAATCAGGTCGGGTCACCACCCATTTACATAAAACACGCCCCCCTCATCCTCATTTGAATTAGGCGCGCTTACGCCGGCCACATTTACGCTACGCTGCCATAAGTTAGGAGGCCACTACTTGCCTCGATACGCTACGCCGCCTTAAAGTTGCGACGGCGTCTTTGAATCTAGGTATATGTATCTACAATGTTGTGTAGTGAGTGTACAGCTTGTATAACGGTGTACATTTTCTGTCCCCTCAAAATAACTCAACACACAGCCATTAATGTCTAAATCCGCTGGCAACAAAAGTCAGTACACCCCCTAAGTGAAAATGTCCAAATTGGGCCCCAAAGTGTCAATATTTTGTGTGGCCGCCATTATTTTCCAGCACTGCCTTAACCCTCTTGGGCATGGAGGTCACCAGAGCTTCACAGGTTGTCACCGGAGTCCTCTTCCCCTCCTCCATGACGACATCACAGAGCTGGTGGGTGTCGGAGACCTTGCGCTCCTCCACCTTCCATTTGCCATTAATGTCGAAACCGCTGGCAACAAAAGTGAGGACACCCCTAAGTGAAAATGTCCAAATTGGGCCCAAATGGCCATTTTCCCTCCCCCGATGTCATGCGACTCGTTAGTGTTACAAGGTCTCAGGTGTGAATGGGGAGCAGGTGTGATAAATTTGGTGTTATCGCTCTCACTCTCTCATACTGGTCACTGGAAGGACAACATGGCCCCTCATGGCAAAGAACTCTCTGAGGATCTGATATAAAGAATTGTGTCTCTACATAAAGATGGCCGAGGATATAAGAAGATCGCCGAGACCCTGAAACTGATCTGCAGCACGGGGGGCGGGGACCCTCCAGCGGTATAACAGGACGGGTTCCCCTCCCCCGCCTCGCCATGGTCCACCAAAGAAGTTGAGGTCACATGATCAGCGTCATATGCAGAGGTTGTCTTTGGGAAATAGACGTATGAGTGCTGCCAGCATTGCTGCAGAGGGTGAAGGGGTGGGGGAGGGGTCAGCCTGTCAGCGCTCAGACCATATGCCGCACACTGCATCAAATTGGTCTGCATGGCTGTCGTCCCAGAAGGAAGCCTCTTCTAAAGATGATGCACAAGAAAGAGACGCAAACAGTTTGCTGAAGACAAGCAGACTAAGGAGATGGATTACGGGAACCGTGTCCTGCGGTCTGATGAGACAAGATAAAGGTATTTGGTGTCAGATGGTGTCAGGCATGTGTGGGGGGAGGGGCCAGGTGAGGAGGACAAAGACAAGTGTGTCTTCCCTACAGTCAGGCATGGTGGGGGGAGTGTCATGGTCTGGGGGCTGCACGAGTGCTGCCGGCACTGGGGGGGGGTACAGATCATTGAGGGGACCATGAATGCCAACATGTACTGTGACATACTGAAGCAGAGCATGATCCCCTCCCTTCAGAGACTGGGCCGCAGGGTAGTATTCCAACATGATAACCACCCTAAACACAACTCCAAGACCACCACTGCCTTGCTAAAGAAGCTGAGGGTAAAGGTGATGGACTGGTCAAGCATGTCTCCAGACCTAAACCCTATTGATCATCTGTGGGGGGAAGGGGGAGGAGCGCAAGGTCTCCAACATTCACCAGCTCTGTGATGTCCTCATGAGGGAGGGAAAGAGGACTCCAGTGGCAACCTGGGAAGCTCTGGTGACCTCCATGCCCAAGAGGGTTAAAAATAATGGCGGCCGCACAAAATATTGACACTTTGGGCACCAATTTGGACATTTTCACTTAGGGGGTGTCCTGACTTTTGTTGCCAGCGGATTTAGACATTAACCACTTGCCGTCGCCGCACCGTCATTTTACGTCCACAAGGTGGCTCTCCTAGGCGAGACCACGTAAATGGACGTCCTACCCTTTAGCCGCCACTAGGGGCGCACGCGCGCCGCCGGAGGCGCGCGCGCGCGCCCCCCGCTCGCCCCCGACTCCCGTGCGTGTGCCCGGCGGGCGCGATCGCCGCCGGGCACACGCGATCGCTCGGTACAGAGCGGGGAACGGGAGCTGTGTGTGTAAACACACAGCTCTCGTTCCTGTCAGCAGGGGAAATGCTGATTTTCTGTTCATACAATGTATGAACAGAAGATCAGTGTTTCCCCTAGTGAGGCCACCCCCCCCCCCACAGTAAGAACACACCCAGGCATACTTAACCCCTTCCCCGCCCCCTAGTGTTAACCCCTTGACTGCCAGTGGCATTTTTATAGTAATCTAATGCATTTTTATAGCACTGATCGCTATAAAAATGCCAATGGTCCCAAAAATGTGTCAAAAATGTCCGAAGTGTCCGCCATAATGTCGCAATACCGAAAAAAAAATCGCCGATCGCCGCCATTACTAGTAAAAAAAATATTAATAAAAATGCCATAAAAATACCCCCTATTTTGTAAACGCTATAACTTTTGCGCAAACCAATCAATAAACGCTTATTGCGATTTTTTTTACGAAAAATATGTAGAAGAATACGTATCGGCCTAAACTGAGGAAAAAAAATGTTTTTTTATATATTTTTGGGGGATATTTATTACAGCAAAAAGTAAAAAATATTCATTTTTTTCAAAATTGTCGTTCTATTTTTGTTTATAGCGCAAAAAAAAAAAAACGCAGAGGTGATCAAATACCACCAAAAGAAAGCTCTATTTGTGGGAAAAAAAGGACGCCAATTTTGTTTGGGAGCCACGTCGCACGACCGCGCAATTGTCTGTTAAAGCGACGCAGTCCCGAATCGCAAAAAGTACTCTGGTCTTTGGGCAGCAATATGGTCCGGGGGGTAAGTGGTTAATGGCTGTGTGTTGAGTTATTTGTTATACAAGCTGTACACTCACTACACAACATTGTAGATACAAAGTGTCATTTCTTCAGTGTTGTCACATGAAAAGATACAAGAAATGTGACTGAGCGGTGTACTTACTTTTGTGAGACACTGTATATATACATATTGCTTATATTGTTGATCTATCACTAAACCCGGATGGATGTTTCGCCTACAATACTGAACACGTTTGCTGATGGAATCTTCTTCCTCCTCTTCGTTACTTTGTATCTTTTTGCTGTTGATAAATAGATGCAGCTTCACATTCTACAATTTCCTGATTCCATTTCTTTGAGATTTACCTTAATCCATGTAGTAGAAGGGCCGGCCTGATTCCATAAACATTGAGAGTGTTCAGGTTTGACCTCATATTATATGGTTTTGGTAAATCTAAAGGAAGATTGTATAATGTATGGGCCAGCCTCAGACATCAACGTCACGTTATTTTAACCTCTAAATCTGTGGCCAGCAAACAGCAGGAACCAAATGTCCCAGATCTGGTGACCTGAGGGTCAAAGAGATGATAAGATCACTCAGACAAGGCATGCTGGAGCTTGTAGTGATCAGTGAGAAGAATGTCCCTTACATTGGTGATCAGTGAGAAGAATGTTCCTTACATTGGTGATCAGTGGGAAGAAAGTTCCTTACATTGGTGATCAGTGGGAAGAATGTCCCTCACATTGGTGATCAGTGGGAAGAATGTCCCTTACATTGGTGATCAGTGGGAAGAATGTTCCTTACATTGGTGATCAGTGAGAAGAATGTCCCTTACATTGGTGATCAGTGAGAAGAATGTTCCTTACATTGGTGATCAGTGAGAAGAATGTCCCTTACATTGGTGATCAGTGGGAAGAATGTTCCTTACATTGGTGATCAGTGGGAAGAATGTCCCTTACATTGGTGATCAGTGGGAAGAATGTTCCTTACATTGGTGATCAGTGGGAAGAATGTCCCTTACATTGGTGATCAGTGGGAAGAATGTTCCTTACATTGGTGATCAGTGAGAAGAATGTCCCTTACATTGGTGATCAGTGAGAAGAATGTTCCTTACATTGGTGATCAGTGGGAAGAATGTCCCTTACATTGGTGATCAGTGAGAAGAATGTTCCTTACATTGGTGATCAGTGAGAAGAATATCCCTTACATTGGTGATCAGTGGGAAGAATGTCCCTTACATTGGTGATCAGTGAGAAGAATGTCCCTTACATTGGTGATCAGTGAGAAGAATGTCCCTTACATTGGTGATCAGTGAGAAGAATGTCCCTTACATTGGTGATCAGTGGGAAGAATGTCCCTTACATTGGTGATCAGTGAGAAGAATGTCCCTTACATTGGTGATCAGTGGGAAGAATGTTCCTTACATTGGTGATCAGTGAGAAGAATGTCCCTTACATTGGTGATCAGTGAGAAGAATGTTCCTTACATTGGTGTCACTGGGGGAAGAATGTTCCTTACATTGGTGATCAGTGAGAAGAATGTCCCTTACATTGGTGATCAGTGAGAAGAATGTCCCTTACATTGGTGATCAGTGAGAAGAATGTCCCTTACATTGGTGATCAGTGAGAAGAATGTTCCTTACATTGGTGATCAGTGAGAAGAATGTCCCTTACATTGGTGTCACTGGGGGAAGAATGTTCCTTACATTAGTGATCAGTGAGAAGAATGTTCCTTACATTGGTGATCAGTGAGAAGAATGTCCCTTACATTGGTGATCAGTGGGAAGAATGTTCCTTACATTGGTGATCAGTGAGAAGAATGTTCCTTACATTGGTGATCAGTGGGAAGAATGTTCCTTACATTGGTGATCAGTGAGAAGAATGTCCCTTACATTGGTGATCAGTGAGAAGAATGTCCCTTACATTGGTGATCAGTGAGAAGAATGTCCCTTACATTGGTGATCAGTGGGAAGAATGTCCCTTACATTGGTGATCAATGAGAAGAATGTCCCTTACATTGGTGATCAGTGAGAAGAATGTCCCTTACATTGGTGATCAGTGAGAAGAATGTCCCTTACATTGGTGATCAGTGGGAAGAATGTTCCTTACATTGGTGATCAGTGAGAAGAATGTTCCTTACATTGGTGATCAGTGAGAAGAATGTTCCTTACATTGGTGATCAGTGAGAAGAATGTTCCTTACATTGGTGATCAGTGGGAAGAATGTCCCTTACATTGGTGATCAGTGAGAAGAATGCTCCTTACATTGGTGATCAGTGAGAAGAATGTCCCTTACATTGTTGATCAGTGAGAAGAATGTCCCTTACATTGGTGATCAGTGAGAAGAATGTCCCTTACATTGGTGATCAGTGAGAAGAATGTTCCTTACATTGGTGATCAGTGGAAGAATGTCCCTTACATTGGTGATCAGTGAGAAGAATGTCCCTTACATTGGTGATCAGTGAGAAGAATGTTCCTTACATTGGTGATCAGTGAGAAGAATGTTCCTTACATTGGTGATCAGTGAGAAGAATGTTCCTTACATTGGTGATCAGTGGGAAGAATGTCCCTTACATTGGTGATCAGTGAGAAGAATGTCCCTTACATTGGTGATCAGTGGGAAGAATGTTCCTTACATTGGTGATCAGTGAGAAGAATGTCCCTTACATTGGTGATCAGTGAGAAGAATGTTCCTTACATTGGTGTCACTGGGGGAAGAATGTTCCTTACATTGGTGATCAGTGAGAAGAATGTCCCTTACATTGGTGATCAGTGAGAAGAATGTCCCTTACATTGGTGTCACTGGGGGAAGAATGTTCCTTACATTAGTGATCAGTGAGAAGAATGTCCCTTACATTGGTGATCAGTGGGAAGAATGTTCCTTACATTGGTGATCAGTGAGAAGAATGTTCCTTACATTGGTGATCAGTGGGAAGAATGTCCCTTACATTGGTGATCAGTGAGAAGAATGTCCCTTACATTGGTGATCAGTGAGAAGAATGTTCCTTACATTGGTGATCAGTGAGAAGAATGTCCCTTACATTGGTGATCAGTGAGAAGAATGTTCCTTACATTGGTGATCAGTGAGAAGAATGTCCCTTACATTGGTGATCAGTGGGAAGAATGTCCCTTACATTGGTGATCAGTGAGAAGAATGTTCCTTCCATTGGTGATCAGTGGGAAGAATGTTCCTTACATTGGTGATCAGTGAGAAGAATGTTCCTTACATTGGTGATCAGTGAGAAGAATGTCCCTTACATTGGTGATCAGTGGGAAGAATGTCCCTTACATTGGTGATCAGTGAGAAGAATGTCCCTTACATTGGTGATCAGTGAGAAGAATGTCCCTTACATTGGTGATCAGTGAGAAGAATGTCCCTTACATTGGTGATCAATGAGAAGAATGTCCCTTACATTGGTGATCAGTGAGAAGAATGTCCCTTACATTGGTGATCAGTGAGAAGAATGTCCCTTACATTGGTGATCAGTGGGAAGAATGTTCCTTACATTGGTGATCAGTGAGAAGAATGTTCCTTACATTGGTGATCAGTGAGAAGAATGTTCCTTACATTGGTGATCAGTGAGAAGAATGTTCCTTACATTGGTGATCAGTGGGAAGAATGTCCCTTACATTGGTGATCAGTGAGAAGAATGCTCCTTACATTGGTGATCAGTGAGAAGAATGTCCCTTACATTGGTGATCAGTGAGAAGAATGTTCCTTACATTGGTGATCAGTGGGAAGAATGTCCCTTACATTGGTGATCAGTGAGAAGAATGTCCCTTACATTGGTGATCAGTGAGAAGAATGTTCCTTACATTGGTGATCAGTGAGAAGAATGTTCCTTACATTGGTGATCAGTGAGAAGAATGTTCCTTACATTGGTGATCAGTGGGAAGAATGTCCCTTACATTGGTGATCAGTGAGAAGAATGTCCCTGACATTGGTGATCAGTGAGAAGAATGTCCCTTACATTGGTGATCAGTGGGAAGAATGTCCCTTACATTGGTGATCAGTGGGAAGAATGTCCCTTACATTGGTGGTCAGAATGCCACAATTACGGACAGCTAAAAAGTCTATTAGTGACTGGGCAACTGGTTCTGCTGACTACCATTGGCCCTGGAGATCTGGAGGCACCGTCAGATGGGAGGTCAATAAGCCTCGGCTCAAGGAACCCCCAACATACTCTGAAGGACATTCGTTGAGAAAGGATGTTCTAGATAATTTAATAAAACAGGAACAAAAGGTAAAAAAAACACACAAACTGCAGTAACTGATAAAAACCCCGAATCTTCCTCCAGGGCAATGGAGATGATGCTCTTCATCTTGTGCCCTCTCCCTTATTACAAATCCATATAATGACGAGTTAACATGAGTACCAGGAAATATCGGCAGTACAAGTCCCCTCCAGCAAGGAGAACTTTCCCCCTTATTGTAAATTCCATACAGACAGGTGCAGAGATACAATGACAGACAAGAGACGGTGAAGACGGGTAGAACAGGCTCTCTCTATACAATTCGGGAAGAATAGAATCATCAAAACAAAGTGCAGTACAAAGAATATCAAAAAGTATATTTATAGACTTACCCTCCTGGGCGAGAACGATGAACTTGGAGGACTTTATGACTTTTCCATCGAGGGTCCACGTCACGGCCGGCGGTGGCTCTGAGGTGACCTGGCACTGTAGAAGCAGCTTCTCTCCATCCACCAACTTCAAGTCCTGCAAAACTTCAGAGAAGACCGGAGGAGCCCCTGAGCCTTCTTCAGCCTTGTTCTCCACTTCTCCATCCACCACCGACAGGCAGTTCTGCTCCACTTTCTCCTCCTTGACCGCCGGCGTGGCATTTTCCTCGACGGGTTTGGCGTTCTCCTCTACAACAGGTGCGCTCTCTTTTTTCACCGGGGGCTTTGAGATTTCTTCCTTCGCAGCTGGTTTTGCCTTTTCATCCTTCTCCAAAGTTTTTGCTTTTTCCTGGTTGACTGCCGGTTTGGCATTTTCCTCCTTGACTATAGGTTTTGGCTTATCGTCTTTGACGAAGGGTTTTGCTTTCTCTTGGTTGGCTACGGGCTTTAGTTTGTCTTGCGCTGCCGCTGGTTTGGCAGTTTCCTCTTTGACCAGCGGCTTAAATTTATCTTGACCGGGCGCGGGCTTGGCGTTTTCCTCCTTGCCCACTGGCTTAAATTTGTCTTGAATGGCCGCCGGTTTGGCATTTTCCTCCTTGCCCACTGGCTTTAGTTTGTCTTGAATGGTGGCCGGTTTGGCATTTTCCTCCTTGCCCACTGGCTTAAATTTGTCTTGAATGGCAGCTGGTTTGGCATTTTCCTCCTTGCCCACTGGCTTAAATTTGTCTGGAATGGCAGCCGGTTTGGCATTTTCCTCCTTGCCCACTGGCTTTAGTTTGTCTTGAATGGCGGCCGGTTTGGCATTTTCTTCCTTGCCCACTGGCTTTAGTTTGTCTTGAAGGAACGCCGGCTTTGCATTTTCCTCCTTGACCGCAGGCTTTGCCTTCTCATCCTTGGCAACTGACTTTAGCCTATCTCCAAACGGCTTGGCGTTCTCATGAGGCTCGGTGCTGTTGGCACTGCCATTCTCAGTGGGCCCTTTCTTCTTGCTGCCCAGAAGAGACCTGAAGTCCGGGGTGGACGCTTTGACCGGGGTCTTTTCTACCACGGGGGTCTTTGGCGTAGAGCCCTTTTTCCCCAAGACGGAGCGAAAATCCACCTGCTGGGGGGTGTTGAGCTTTTTGTCATCCTCCGGGGCTTTGGGCTTGACCTGCCCTTTAAGGTTAGCTCTGAAGTCCATCTGGTCGGCCGATACCTCCTTGAGGTCCTCTTCTGAAAGGCTCCTGGTGCTGACCTTTCTTCCCAAAACCCGTCGGAAGTCCACTTGCTCTGCCTCTTGCTGTCGGAGTCTGTCCTCGGTGCGCTCCTTCACCTCCACTCTTCTCTTCAGCACGCCGCGGATGGTCTCTTCTTGGTCGTCTCTTTGGGTGACCCCTCTAAGCGCATCTACATCTCCATCCCTCTCTGCAAATCCCAGCTGCTCCCCGTGCCTGAGTGTCAACGAGAAGAGGAAAAAAAAATGAAAAAAAGAGAAAGAGGAAACTTGAGGGAGGTTTGGCTTTCAAATCAAACAATTTGTGTGAGGAAGAAAAGTCCTGGGGGAGGGAAGTCAGATCAGAAGAACACAATCCATTTCTTTATTGCATCAGTGATGACTTCAGTGGCCTTATAAGGGAAAGAGCCAAAAAAAAAAAAAAAAAACACCCATCAACTCTCGCAGCCTGTAATGTACGTCTCTGTGTCTGCGGATGGGTCACATTTAGGGGATTAGGACGGCTCTCAAGGTTTGGGGAGGGAAGAGAATTAGTCAAGAGTGAAAAAAAGAATAGCATTCGATCGGCCTGAGAAGCCCTGCAGCGACTTACTCTCCAAACTGCGACCCCGCCGAGCTCTCCCGCAGCATCAGAGGCACCTGGCAGCCGCATTCGCCCACCGCGTTCCTGCAATCCAAACACAGAGGAATGTTTTATCCCCAGAAAAAAAAAAAAAAAACAATTAAACACGCCAGAAACTGTTGTTACTTAGTTGCTGTCAGCTGTCTAACAATGGTACAGTTTATTCAAACTACCCCCCCCCCCCCTCGTTTGGGCTGCCCCCCCCCTTCCCAGGGATCCAGCTTTTCCCAGACTGGGTCACACAGCTGAGTGCTTTACGGGAAAAAAAATGTTTTTCTTGCTGCTGAGCGAGCCGCTGCGCGTTGCGGGACACCAACGTCCCTGGCTGAACGCCGCATCAGATAAACAGCATAGTAAAAAATAAAATAAAAAACAAACACAAATAAGGGACTCATTGTTCTACACAAGGGGCTAGATTCAGCAAAGATTTACGCCGGCGTATCCATAGATACGCCGCGTAAATTCAAAGCTGCGCCGGCGTATCTTCTTTCTTTATTCAGAAAGCTAGATACGCCGACATTAGCCTAAGATGCGACTGGCGTAAGTCTCTTACGCCGTCGTATCTTAGGGTGCATATTAATGCTGGCCGCTAGGTGGCGCTTCCGTCATTTTCGGCGTAGAGAATGCAAATTACCTAGATACGCCGATTCACAAAACGTACGTGCGCCCGGCGGTAGTTTTTTTACTTCGTTTGCGTTAGGCTTTTTCGGCGTAACGTTGCTCCTGCTTCTATGAGGCGCACGCAATGTTAAGTATGGACGTCGTTCCCGCGTCGAATTTCGAATTTTTTTACGTTGTTTGCGTAAGTCGTTCGCGAATAGGGCTGGACGTAATTTCTTTTTTTTTTTTTAAATTGTTTTTATTAAAGTTTTCAGATAGTACAGAAAGAAGAATAAAATAGATAGGACAGAGAGTTACACGGGCTGGACGTAATTTACGTTCACGTCGAAACCAATACGTCGTTGCGGCGTACTTGGGAGCAATGCACACTGGGATATGTACACGGACGGCGCATGCGCCGTTCGTAAAAAACGTCAATCACGTCAGGTCATCATACATTAACATAAAACACGCCCCCTCATCCACATTTGAATTATACGCGCTTACGCTGGCCCCATTTATGCTACGCCGCCGTAACTTAGAAGGCAAGTGCTTTGTGAATACAGCACTTGCCTCTCTAACTTACGGCGGCGTAGCGTAAATACGATACGCTGCGCCGCCGTAAGTATGCGCGCCCCTACCTGAATCTAGCCCAAGATGTTCAAGACATCAGACTAAATCAGACTAAAACATTTTAGTCGACTAACTCAATACCATTTTAGTTGACTAAAATACGACTAAAACAATTGAGATGGCTAAAATACGACTGAAACTAAAATGGCATTTTAGTCAAAAAGACTAAGAATAGAACTAAATTCGAAAATTTGACGTCAAAATGAACACTGGTCTGTAGTGCTGTCATGTTCATACCTCAATAACATGCTGTAAATAATAACATTATAGATTTTTCCCTCCAGCAGTATATTTTGGAGTTTGGAAACTGTAAAGAAATGCTTAAATAACGCAATTGGAATGAATTTGACGTAGTTGGTACGAGAAAAGTCACTTTGATGCAGTTGGCCGGAAAGAGATCACTTTGACGCAGTTGGGCAGAGAAGGATCACTTTGCTACAGTTGGGCAGATAGGGGCCACTCTGATGCAATTGGAGGAGATTATTTTGACCCAGTTGGCCAGAGAAGGATCACTGTGACCCAGTTGGCCAGAGAAGGATCACTTGGAGCCAGTTGGCCAGAGAAGGATCACTTTGACCCAGTTGGTCAGAGAGGAATCACTTTGACCCAGTTGGCCAGAGAAGGATCACTTGGAGCCAGTTGGCCAGAGAAGGATCACTTTGACCCAGTTGGTCAGAGAGGAGTCACTTTGACCCAGTTGGCCAGAGAGGGGTCACTTTGACCCAGTTGGCCAGAGAGTGTCACTTTGACCCAGTTGGTCAGAGAAGAGTCACTTTGACCCAGTTGGCCAGAGAGGAGTCACTTTGACCCAGTTGGTCAGAGAAGAGTCACTTTGACCCAGTTGGCCAGAGAGGAGTCACTTTGACCCAGTTGGCCAGAGAGGAGTCACTTTGACTCAGTTTGCCAGAGAGGCGTCACTTTGACCAAGTTGGCCAGAGAGGCGTCACTTTGACCCAGTTGGCCAGAGAGGCATCACTTTGACCCAGTTTGCCAGAGAAGGATCACTTTGACCCAGTTGGCCAGAGAGGCGTCACTTTGACCCAGTTGGCCAGAGAAGGATCACTTTGACCCAGTTGGCCAGAGAGGCGTCACTTTGACTCAGTTTGCCAGAGAGGCGTCACTTTGACCAAGTTGGCCAGAGAGGGGTCACTTTGACCCAGTTGGCCAGAGAGGCGTCACTTTGACCCAGTTTGCCAGAGAAGGATCACTTTGACCCAGTTGGCCAGAGAGGTGTCACTTTGACCCAGTTGGCCAGAGAGGGGTCACTTTGACCCAGTTGGCCAGAGAGGCATCACTTTGACCCAGTTTGCCAGAGAGGCATCACTTTGACCCAGTTTGCCAGAGAAGGATCACTTTGACCCAGTTGGCCAGAGAGGCATCACTTTGACCCAGTTTGCCAGAGAAGGATCACTTTGACCCAGTTGGCCAGAGAGGCATCACTTTGACCCAGTTTGCCAGAGAAGGATCACTTTGACCCAGTTGGCCAGAGAGGGATTACTTGGACCCAGTTGGCCAGAGAAGGATCACTTGGACCCAGATGGCCAGAGAAGGATAATTTAGAGAAATGCTTAAATAATGCTTTACAATTTAACTACACCCATTTTATTTTAGATGACTAAAAAAGAAAAGATCCTGAGAGTTTGATGGTGTGCTCTGCAATACACTCACTGAAGTGGATTCTGATTCCTTCATACAGTATGTGGCAACTTCTACAAACATTACTTTGCATGGTAGAGTAGGGACTGCTGAGACAGGGATCACTTTGATGCAGCTGGCCAGAGAGGGGTCACTTTGATGCAGCTGGCCAGAGAAGGGTCACTTTGATGCAGCTGGCCAGAGAAGGGTCACTTTGATGCAGCTGGCCAGAGAAGGGTCACTTTAATGCAGCTGGCCAGGGAGGGGTCACTTTGATGCAGCTGGCCAGAGAAGGGTCACTTTGATGCAGCTGGCCAGAGAAGGGTCACTTTGATGCAGCTGGCCAGAGAAGGGTCACTTTAATGCAGCTGGCCAGGGAGGGGTCACTTTGATGCAGCTGGCCAGAGAGGGGTCACTTTGATGCAGCTGACCAGAGAGGGGTCACTTTGATGCAGCTGGCCAGAGAGGGGTCACTTTGATGCAGCTGGCCAGAGAAGGGTCACTTTGATGCAGCTGGCCAGAGAGGGGTCACTTTGATGCAGCTGGCCAGAGAGGGGTCACTTTGATGCAGCTGGCCAGAGAGGGGTCACTTTGATACAGCTGGCCAGAGAGGGGTCACTTTGATGCAGCTGGCCAGAGAGGGGTCACTTTGATGCAGCTGGCCAAAGAGGGGTCACTTTGATGCAGCTGGCCAGAGAGGGGTCACTTTGATGCAGCTGGCCAATGAGGGATCACTTTGATGCAGCTGGCCAATGAGGGGTCACTTTGATGCAGCTGGTCAGAGAGGGGTCACTTTGATGCAGCTGGCCAAAGAGGGGTCACTTTGATGCAGCTGGCCAAAGAGGGGTCACTTTGATGCAGCTGGCCAAAGAGGGGTCACTTTGATGCAGCTGGCCAAAGAGGGGTCACTTTGATGCAGCTGGCCAGAGAGGGGTCACTTTGATGCAGCTGGCCAGAGAGGGGTCACTTTGATGCAGTTGGCCAGAGAGGGGTCACTTTGATGCAGCAGGCCAGAGAGGGGTCACTTGGATGCAGTTGGCCAAAGAGGGGTCACTTTGATGCAGCTGGCCGGAGAGGGATCACTTTGATGCAGCTGGCCAGAGAGGGGTCACTTTGATGCAGTTGGCCAGAGAGGGGTCACTTTGATGCAGCTGGCCAGAGAGGGGTCACTTTGATGCAGCTGGCCAGAGAGGGGTCACTTTGATGCAGCTGGCCAGAGAGGGGTCACTTTGATGCAGCTGGCCAGAGAGGGGTCACTTTGATGCAGCTGGCCAGAGAGGGGTCACTTTGATGCAGCTGGCCGGAGAGGGGTCACTTTGATGCAGCTGGCCAGAGAGGGGTCACTTTGATGCAGCTGGCCAGAGAGGGGTCACTTTGATGCAGCTGGCCAGAGAGGGGTCACTTTGATGCAGCTGGCCAGAGAGGGGTCACTTTGATGCAGCTGGCCAGAGAGGGGTCACTTTGATACAGCTGGCCAGAGAGGGGTCACTTTGATGCAACTGGCCAAAGAGGGGTCACTTTGATGCAGATGGCCAGAGAGGGGTCACTTTGATGCAACTGGCTAGAGTGGGTTCAATCTGATGCCCTTGACCATAGAGGGATCACATTAAAACTGTAGGCCAGAAAGAGATCACTTTGCTCCAGTTGGCCAGAAAGAGATCACTTTGACCCAGTTGACCAAAGAGCAGTCAATTTGACGCAGTTGGGCAGAGAAGGATCACTTTGACCCAGTTGGCCAGAGAGGGGTCCACTTTGACCCAGTTGGCCAGAGAGGGGTCCATTTGACCCAGTTGGTCAGAGAGGGGTCCATTTGACCCAGTTGGCCAGAGAGGGATCACTTTGACCCAGTTGGCCAGAGAGGGGTCACTGTTGACCCAGTTGGCCAGAGAAGGATCACTTTGACCCAGTTGGCCAGAGAGGCGTCACTTGGACCCAGTTGGCCAGAGAGGCGTCACTTTGACCCAGTTGGCCAGAGAGGGGTCACTTTGACCCAGTTGGCCAGAGAGGGGTCACTTGGACCCAGTTGGCCAGAGAGGGGTCACTTGGACCCAGTTGGCCAGAGAGGGGTCACTTGGACCCAGTTGGCCAGAGAGGCGTCACTTGGACCCAGTTGGCCAGAGAGGAATCACTTGGACCCAGTTGGCGAGAGAGGCGTCACTTTGACCCAGTTGGCCAGAGAGGAGTCACTTTGACCCAGTTGGCCAGAGAGGGGTCACTTGGGCCCAGTTGGCCAGAGAAGGGTCACTTTGACCCAGTTGGCCAGAGAAGGATCACTTTGACCCAGTTGGCCAGAGAGGGGTCACTTTGACCCAGTTGGCCAGAGAGGGGTCAGGTCTAGAATTTGCTCTTCAGCCAGAGACAGGGCATGCTGGGGCTTGTAGTTTCTCAAACGTCTCCAGCCGCACATTTTTTCCAGCTCTGCATTATCCAATTTCCCGTAAAGTGAAAATGAGGAAATCCGGCCAAAACAAGACCCCCCCTCCCCCCCCCCCAAACTCCTCCTCAAAGTATTTTAAAAAGTTTCATTCTTAACCCCAGAAAAGGGTCCAAACTTTTTATCCCTCCAGTTTAACTCCTAAACCGTCTTCTTCCCCTCTGGATTTTTTCCGCAGAGCGAGAGAAGAGCGTCTCCACCCCCCCTCCCCCCTCCCCCTCCCCCTTCGTTTATATTAAAATCTTCGAAGTGTCGCCATATATGGTGGTGGGAACGTATTTCTGCGTCGGGTAAAGGACATGCCTGAAGCAAATGCCTCCGTCACGGGGACCTGCTGCTCCTTCAAAAGAAACACATTTAGCATAATGGATCTCTAAATGTTTTATCGCAGACGGAGGCGCAGGACGCGGGGCCGCGCACCGCGCACCTCCGACGCTCAATACCATATTAAGTTCTTTTCATAAAGAAGAATCGCCGGGCAGAAAACGCCGGCAGCGAGGAATCTCGAAAACTCTATTTATAGGATTTGGACTTTATGTCCTTGCCCAAGAAGTCGTTCCTCGCGCACTCCCCCCCCCCCCCCAAACCAACCAAAGCGTCTCGCCATCACCAGCCTGCAGAGGGCAGTATGAGGGTACAAGTGAAGAGTGAGGGGCCCATGTTTATGGATTTTAGGGTGTAGGGCCACATATTTGCGGCATTTAGAATAAGATTCTAATAAGTCCCCCCATCCACAGACCCCCCCCCCCAGTTACCTGGCCAGGGTTGTAGGACAGAGGCCCTTGACCTGCCTGGAGTTTGCCCGTTCTCCCTGTGCGGGTTTCCTCCGGGTACTCCGGTTTCCTTCCACACTCTCCAAACACATGCTGGGAGGTGAGTTGGCATGCTGAGGGGAGGGAGTGATGAGAATGTATATTCTGGATTATTATAATAATAACACTTCCCTCTTCAAGGGTCAGTCGGGATGAAGGTTCTGATTGATACCTTCCCATCCCCCAGCCTAAAGGACATTGAGGGGCGGGCGGGGGCTTTACCGCTGTGACTGGACGTCATAAGATGTCCTTCAGAACGGGGCCCCGGGGGGCGGGGGGGGGGGGTGCCGATCGTTGGTGCGGAGTGTCCCTCAGACAGGCGAATTACTGATCAAGCGAATCACCTCAAAGAGCCTATGATGAAGGGTCTTTATCATGTGATCAGCCGTGTCCAAGCAGCTTTCTTCAGTGAGGGCATCAGGGCCCTAATTATCAGTGCAGCTCCACCAGTGATGCCCTTCAGTGCCCATCAGAGTACCGCCTATCAGTGCCTCCTCATCAGTGCACATCAGTGCCGCCTATCAATGCCCATCAGTGCAGCCTATCAGGGGCCATCAGTGTCGCCTATCAGGGGCCATCAGTGCCGCCTATCAATGCCCATCGGTGCCACCTATCAATGCCCATCAGTGCAGCCTATCAGTGCTCATCAGTGCCGCCTATCAGTGCACATCAGTGCCGCCCATCAATGCCCATCAGTGCAGCCTATCAGGGGCCATCAGTGCTGCCCATCAGTGCCGCCTATCAATGCCCATTAGGGCAGCCTATCAGTGCACATCAGTGCCTCCTATCAGTGCCTTCTATCAGTGCCCAATCAGTGCCACATATCAATGCACATCAATGCCTCCTATCAGTGCCCATCAGTGCCTTCTATCAGTGCCCATCAGTGCCTTCTATCTGTGCCCATCAGTGCCTCCTATCAGTGCTTATCAGAGAGCTGCCTATCAGTGCCTCCTCATCAGTGCACATCAGTGCTGCCTATCAATGCCCATCAGTGCAGCCTATCAGGGGCCATTAGTGCCGCCCATCAGTGCCGCCTATCAATGTCCATCAGGGCAGCCTATCAGTGCACATCAGTGCAGCCTATCAATGCCCATCAGTGCCCAATCAGTGCCACATATCAATGCACATCAATGCCTCATATCAGTGCACATCAGTGCAGCCTATCAGGGGCCATCAGTGCCGCCCATCAGTGCCGCCTATCAATGCCCATCAGGGCAGCCTCTCAGTGCACATCAATGCCTCCTATCAGTGCCCATCAGTGCCTTCTATCAGTGCCCATCAGTGCCTTCTATCTGTGCCCATCAATGCCTCCTATCAGTGCCGCCTATCGGTGCCCATCAGTGCCACCTATTAGTGCCCCCCTCCTTTGGCTATCAGTCCAGAAGTTGGCTCTGATTGATTTCAGTGGAGTTTGAGGTTTGGCCCCCCGGGGCCGTCTTATAATCTCAGAAATGAGATTTCCCATAAAGAAGGAGTGTGTCCGGTCCCCGGGGCCCCGGGCGCAGCAGACGAGGTCTGAGAATCCGAATCTCTCCCACATGTGCAGCGCCCGCGGTCCCCAGCGGGGTCCCAGACTTCCTGCCACCTGCGCTGGGCAGGGGAGGGGCTCTCTCCGCCGTCAATGAAGAAAAGTGATATGAAACTTCGGAGTCCTGAGGGGCCACAAAGAGGGCCAACTCCGAGGGCCAACTCCGAGGGCCAATTCCCCCCTCCCCTCCCCCCACCTCCTTCCTGGCTGTTTACAAAGAAGACGGAATATAAACAAACACTCAGCGATCGCACAAAGGGCCACAAAGTGGGGATTTTATTGCCGCTAAAAAAATAATTTTCTCACTCCGACGCCCTCGCCGGGAGAGCCGCCGACTCCGGAGCGCAGAGATTCCAGAAAATCAAAAATGAAGCGCTCACAATCCGTCGCCGCACATACAGGGCCGCCATCAGGAATTAAGGGGCCCCTTACACAGCTTCAGGCATGGGCCCCCTGGAGCAGAGAACCGGGGGGGGGGTGCTCCCGCCGCCTGAAACTGAGAAGCGGGGGGCTGCCGCGAATTGAGAAGCTGAGAAGTGGGGGGGGCCCTTTACAAAAAAAAGAAGAAATAAAGAAAAATATGTATAAAAAAAGGGGGGTTAGCCATCTGGGGCCCTGGGGACCTCTGGGCCCTTTAATTTTTTTATTTTAATTTTTATAAAAAGAAATTACAAAATAAAGAGGGGTTGCCTTCCGGGACCTCTGGGCCCTTTAATTAAAAAAAAATTAAAAATAATAAATATAAACATTTATAAAAAATAAAAAGGGGGGAGGGGGTTGCCATCCAGGGCCCTGGGGACCTCTGGGCCCTTTAATAAAAAAATAAATAATATAAAAATAAATAATTTTTTTTATACAAAAAGGGGGGTTTGCCATCCAGGCCCTGGGGACCTCCGACCCCTAAACAAAATAAAAAATTTGGCCCTTTAATAAAAAAAAAAAAATAATTATATATATATATATATATATATATATATATATATATATATATATATATATATATATATACACATACATACATATATACCTCCAGACTTCCAAAAAAAAATTGTCCCTTTAATAAAAAATAAATAAAAAAGGGGGTTTGTCATCTGGGGCCCCTGGGGACCTCCAGACCACTTACAGTTTTTTTTTTTAAGGGGGTTGCCATCCAGGCCCCTGGGGACCTCCGGGCCCCTTACAGGTGTACTGCCTGTACCCCCCAGGGGCCCGGATGGCAACCCCCTTAAAAAAAAAAACTGTAAGTTGTCTGGAGGTCCCCAGGGGCCCGGAGAAAAATTGATTAGATCAGAATAGAAAAAAACATTGAATAGAACAAAATAAAATAGAAAGAATATAACAATTTCGTGAAATTCTAATCTGAATAGAAGAAATTGGAGTAAAACGAAACGGAATACAAAATAAAAGAATAGAAAACAAATTGATTAGAAAATAAAAGAATAGAACAAAATAGAAAATAAAATAAATGAACAGAATACAATAGAATATAAAATAAAGGAATAGAATATAAAATAATATAATATATAGGAAAGAATGGAATAGAAAATACAAGAATATAATATAATAGAAATGAAAATAAAAGAATAGAGTAAAACAGAACAAAATAGAATAGAAAATAAAATAACAGAATAAAATAGAAGAGAAAATAAAGGAATAGAATAGATTAGAATAGATAAAAATAATAATAAAATAAAGTAGAAAAGACCTTCTTCCGAAATTTGAATAGAAAATAAAATAATAGAATAGAATAAAAGAGCAAAAAATAATATAATGAACATAACCATTAACCAAAATGTGATTATAATAGAAAAAATCAATAGAAGAGAATAAAGGAGAAAGAATATAATCATCTCCTGAAATTCAAATTTGAAGAGAATAGAATAGAAAAAAAACAATAGAATAGAATATAACCATCTTCCGAAATTTGAATAGAATAGAAAAAAATAGAATAGAAAAGAAAAGGAAAGAATAGCATAGGAAACAATAGAATAAATAAAACATTATCATGAAATAGGAAGAATAGAATAAATTGGATTACGTGGAGTTGGAATTGTATAGAATTTCCTGAATTTTATTGAATTTTTAGTTCAATTGGGAATTTTTTTTATCGATTTGAATAAACAAAACAAAATTTGGAAAACGAATTGAATGAAACAATTGAATGTAAATAATGAATGGAGACAGGAGAGATTCCCGGAAGCCCCGCCCCTCGGGGTGAATTCTCGATCTATAAATAGACACATCAGGTGACGGATTTCATGGAATTGTTGGAAATTGTTACAAATTGTAATTATTTAGTTTTTCAGCGATTCCGACATTCCGGCAGCGATGGGATTCTCACTTCTCCTCGGAGTCTCGGAGTCGCTCTTCATTGGGCAGAGATGATAAACAGAGGCGCCTCCCACCCCCGACCTCACAAGAGAACCACAACTGATTGCTGATTGGCTGCTGTGGCTCACAGCACTTTGTATGTGTGGCACCTGAGGGAGATGAAGCTACAGAAGTGAGTGTGCCCCACAACAGACCCCCTTAACCCCCCAACAGCCCCCCTCCCCCCCCACAACAGACCCCCCTTGCCCCCCTCACAACAGACCCCCCCTGCCCCCCCCACATCAGACCCCCCTGCCCCCCCCCACAACAGACCCCCCTACACCCCCAACAGCCCCCCTGCCCCCCCCCACAACAGACCCCCCTACCCCCCCCCACAACAGACCCCCCTACCCCCCCAACAGACCCCCTTGCCCCCCCCCCACAACAGACCCCCCCTGCCCTCCCACAACAGACCCCCCCTACCACCCCCCCACAACAGACCCCCTTAACCCCCCAACAGCCCCCCCCCACAACAGACCCCCCTACCCCCCCAACAGCCCCCCTTGCCCCCCCCCCCACAACAGACCCCCCCTGCCCCCCCCACATCAGGCCCCCCCACAACAGACCCCCCCTAACCCCCCCACAACAGACCCCCTGCCCCCCCCAACAGCCCCCCTGCCCCCCCCCCACAACAGACCCCCTACACCCCCAACAGCCCCCCTGCCCCCCCACAACAGACCCCCCTACCCCCCCAACAGCCCCCCTTGCCCCCCCCACAACAGACCCCCCTGCCCCCCCCACAACAGACCCCCCTACCCCCCCAACAGCCCCCCTGCCCCCCCCACAGCAACCCCCCTTGCCCACCCCAAAACAGAAATTCCGAAAAAAAAGAAAATTCTGAAATTTCGGAATTAACGAATTTGTCGAAATTTGTTAATATTTGGAAGTAAAAGAATTGCACGCGTCTACTACGTATGGATGGCCGTACTTGAGATTGATTGTATAGACCCCGGCGTCTCTGTCGGTGACGTTCCTCAGGATCAGCGTGAAGACGTCTTCATTCTTCAGGACATTGCAGTCCACCAGCATGCGGCCGTCCTTCAGCCACTGCACCTCGGGGAAGGGGTCTCCGGCGATGGCGCAGGTGATCAGCGCGTTCTGACCCGGGGACAAGGTCAGGGCTTGGGGTTTGCTGATAAACCACGGCTGCGTTCCTTCCTGCGGTTCTAGAAGAGCGCAAAGTATAAAGAGAAACGTCTTCATCAATAGAGGAGATCTCATGTATAATGTAGCAAAAAAATCATAATGGCAACATAAAATACCTGAACCCCCCCAGATGGAGGATTCTGCATCGTCACCTTCTAATAAATAGCCAGATTTTATCAAAACATAACTTCGTTAGATATAAGCTTAACCACTTCAGCCCCGGAGGATTTGGCTGCCCAAAGACCAGAGCACTTTTTGCGATTCGGCACTGCGTCGCTTCAACTGACAATTGCGCGGTCGTGTGACGTGGCTCCCAAACAAAATTGGCGTCCTTTTTTCCCCCACAAATAGAGCTTTCTTTTGGTGGTATTTGATCACCTCTGTGGTTTTATTTTTTTTTCACTATAAACAAAAATAGAGCGACAATTTTGAAAAAAAATCAATGGGGTAGATTCAGGTAGCTTACGCTATAAGTTACAGCGGCGCAGCGTATCGTATTTACGCTACGCCTCCGCAACTTACAGGAGCAAGTGCAGTATTCACAAAGCACTTGCTCCGTAAGTCGCGGCGGCGTAGCGTAAATGGGGCCGGCGTAAGCGCGCGTAATTCAAATGGGGAAGAGGGGCGTGTTTTATGGTAATATGTGATGACCTGACGTGATTTACGAACGGCGCATGCGCCGTCCGTGTACATATCCCAGTGTGCATTGCTTCCAAGTACGGCGTAACGACGTATTGGTTTCGACGTGAACGTAAATTACGTCCAGCCCTATTCGCGAACGACTTACGCAAACAACGTAAATAATTCAAATTTCGAATTGGGAACGACGTCCATACTTAACATTGGCTGCGCCTCCTAATAGCAGGAGCAGCCTTACGCTGAAAAAGCCTTAACGCAAACGACGTAAAAAACAAACGCCGGGCGCACGTACGTTTGTGTATCGGCGTATCTAGCAAATTAGCATATTTTACGCCGACAACAACGGAAGCGCCCCTAGCGGCCAAAGTGATATTGCACACAATTCTACGCCGCCGCAATCAAGTTACGTCCGTGGAGGAAGCCTATTTTTTCAGCGTATCTGCCTTTGAGAATCAGCGTAACGATACGCCGGCGCAGATTTGCAATTATGGCGGCGTATCTGGAGATACGCCGCCGTAAAAGCTTCCTGAATCTACCCCAATATTTTTTAACTTTTTGCTATAATAAATATCCCCCCAAAAAAAACATATTTTTCCTCAGTTTAGGCCGATACGTATTCTTCTATATATTTAAAAAAAACAAAAACGCAATAAGCGTATATTGATTGGTTTGCGCAAAAGTCATGGGGCCAGATTCAGGTAAATTTCGGCGGGCGTAGCTTATCTCAGATACACTACGCCGCCGTAAGTTAGAGCAGCAGGTCCTGCATTCACAAAGAACTTGCGCTGTAACTTACGGCGGCGTAGTGTAACGGGGCCGGCGTAAGCCCGCCTAATTCAAAATAGGCTGGTTGGGGGCCGTTTTCTATGTAAAATACTAGTGACTCCACGTATTTGACGTTTCTAACGAACGGCGCATGCGCCGTCTGTGGACGTATCCCAGTGCGCATGCTCCAAATAACGTCGGCAAATCGTCAATGCTTTCGACGTGAACGTAAATTACGGCCAGCCCCATTCACGGACGAGTTACGCAAACGACGTAAAATTTGGCGCGGTTCTGACGTCCATACTTAACATTGGCTGCGCCATCTTTTTGGTGGTTTATCTTTACGCCTGAAAACCCCTTACGTAAACGGCGTATCTTACTGCGACAGGCCGGGCGTACAAGTTAAAGTTGCGACGGCGCGGATTCGGACTTACGACGGCGTATCTACTGATACGCCGGTCGTAAGTCTTTATAAATCTGGTCCATGGCGTCTACAAATTAGGGGATAGTTTTATGGCGTTTTTATTAATATATATTTTTTTTACTAGTAATGGCGGCGATCAGCGAGTTTTATCGTGACTGCGACATTAGGGCGGACACATCGGACACCTTTGACGCTATTGACATTTTATACAGCATTCAGAGCTTGAAAAATGCGCTGATTACTGTGTAAATGACACTGGCAGGGAAGGGGGTTAACCTGTAGGGGGCGATGAAGAGGTTAAGTGTGTCCTAAGGAGAGATTCTAACTGTGTGGGGGCGTGGCTTGCCGTGACACGTCACTGATCGCTGCTCCCGATGAGAGGGAACAGACAATCAGTGACCTGTCACTAGGAAGAACGGGGAGATGTTGTGTTTGCACTCACCTCTCCCCGTTCTTCAGCTCTGTGACCCGATCCCGGGACACCGGCGGACATCTAGTCCGTGGGGGCTTCGCGCGCCTGGTCAGGGGGCTTGCGCATAAGGTCCATACAGACATGGATGAGCCAGTTTGGGGTGGAGGAACTTGACTGGCCTGCACAGAGTCCTGACCCCAACCCGATAGAACACCTTTGGGATGAATTACAGTGGAGACTGCGAGCCAACATCAGTGCCTGACTTCACAAGGCAATGATGGGACTTGTAGTTTCACAAACAGCTGGAGGGCCGCCAGTTTGAGACCCCCTGATGTAAAGGGGGGCGTCCCAATACTTTTGGTAATATAGTGCATAAAAACAAAAATGCCTCAAGTTTAAAAAATGCTTATTTTTTATATATTTTTTGGGGAGGAATGCTGAAAAGAAAGTTCTCAACTCCTGATTGTTGGCCATTTTGTTGGAAATGTGTTAAAAAGGCATAACCAACGCGTTTCGGCGGTTCCACCGCCTTCTTCAGGGCTAAAGGCTTGGAACAGTGACTCCATGTTCATGGTTAGGGGTGGAGCCACTATATATATATAAATAATCATTTGGGTGAAGCTCAGAAAAACGTCCCCCCCCCCCTCAGAATAGAACACAGAAATGGGCGGGGCTTAATTCTCCCAGTTTCCTAAGATTTGGGAGTTGTGTCGGAAGATCCAGCCTGGGCTTATTGTAGTTGAATTTGATTTGCTCTATGATGCACCCCGCCTCCCTTATGACGGCCCGCCCACCCACATATAGAATATAACCCGCGCCGGGGGGGGGGGGGTCACTGACCTTGCACAGTGAGCCCCGCCTCCGTCTTGGCCAGTCCCAGGAGGTTCCAGGCTTGGCAGGTGTAGGACCCCGTGTCCTCCGGGAACACTTCTTGGATGTAGAGGCTGTAGGTGTTCCCACTCTGTTCAAAGTGGAAGTCCTCCGTCTCCTGGATCTCCATCCCGTTGTGAAGCCAGACGACCTCCGCCGGCGGGTTGGCTAGAAAAGAACACAAGGATCTCGGTCATTACCGCCAATAAAACTCCACCCCCAGCCGCCTGCTAGGGGGCCGGAGGAACATTTGTCTCATGGGAGGAGCCTGTGATACTTGTGTACATGGGAGGAGTCTGTGATGCTTATGTACATGGGAGGAGCCTGTGATACTTATGTACATGGGAGGAGCCTGTGATACTTACGTACATGGGAGGAGCCTGTGATACTTCTGTACATGGGAGGAGCCTGTGATACTTCTGTACATGGGAGGAGCCTGTGATACTTCTGTACATGGGAGGAGCCTGTGATACTTCTGTACATGGGAGGAGCCCGTGATACTTATGTGCATGGGAGGAGCCCGTGATACTTATGGACATGGGAGGAGCCCGTGATACTTATGGACATAGGAGGAGCCTTTGATACTTATGGACATGGGAGGAACCTGTAATACTTATGTACATGGGAGGAGCCTGTGATACTTATATACATGGGAGGAGTCTGTGATACTTATGTACATGGGAGGAGCCTGTGATACTTATGTACATGGGAGGAGTCTGTGATACTTATGTACATGGGAGGAGCCTGTGATACTTATGTACATGGGAGGAGCCTGTGATACTTATGTACATGGGAGGAGCCTGTGATACTCATGTACATGGGAGGAGGCTGTGATACTTATGTACATGGGAGGAGGCTGTGATACTTATGTACATGGGAGGAGCCTGTGATACTTATGTACATGGGAGGAGCCTGTGATGCTTGTGTACATGGGAGGAGTCTGTGATGCTTGTGTACATGGGAGGAGTCTGTGATGCTTATGCACATGGGAGGAGCATGTGATGCTTATGTACATGGGAGGAGCCTGTGATACTTATGTACATGGGAGGAGCCCGTGATACTTATGTACATAGGAGGAGCCCGTGATACATATGTACATGGGAGGGGCCTGTGATACTTATGTACATGGAAGGAGCCTGTGATGCTTGTGTACATGGGAGGAGCCTGTGATACTTATGCACATGGGAGGAGCATGTGATGCTTATGTACATGGGAGGAGTCTGTAAAGCTTGTGTACATGGGAGGAGCCTGTGATACTTATGGACATGGGAGGAGCCTGTGATACTTATGGACATGGGAGGAGCCTGTGATACTTATGGACATGGGAGGAGCCTGTGATATTTATATACATGGGAGGAGCCTGTGATACTTATGTACATGGGAGGAGCCTGTGATACTTATTTACATGGGAGGAGCCTGTGATACTTATGTACATGGGAGGAGCCTGTGATACTTATGTGCATGGGAGGAGCCTGTGATACTTATGTGCATGGGAGGAGCCTGTGATACTTATGTGCATGGGAGGAGCCTGTGATAATTATATACATGGAAGGAGCCTGTGGTCTTGTGACCTTCCATTCTGAGCTCTGGATCCAAAAACCCTGCAGGGTGTTGGGGGCTCTGGGCATGCTCGGTGCTCGGTGGTCGGTGCTCGGTGGTCAGTGCTCGGACAATTCATCGTCACGGCGGAATTTAGATGTCCTATAAGATAATAGTCTTGCCCGGTGGTGGTTTGTGGTGTGTCCATCGGGGGGCAGCACTTACCTGACACCTCCACGCTCATCACCACCTGACTGCCGTCCATCACCTGGAGATCGCGGAGACCCTTCACGAAAATCGGAGCAAAACTGGCGCTCGGGGCGACATCGCTGAACCCCTCCGGCTCTGCCGAGGATTTCTTCTCTGGGGACACAAAGCAAAAAAAAACAACTCATAAGACAGAGAAATGTTCCTCCACATCCGACGGTCATGTCACCGCCCCTAGCCTGTCATTGGACAGTGAAGGAGCAGCATCAGACTGATGAGCTTATCCCTCTGCTCTCTCCTCCTGTCAGCACACGTGAATGCAGCAAACCTGATTGGCCCCTACAGTGCCTTTAAAAAGTATTCATACCCCTCTATATACAGAGCCTTTAAAAAGTATTCATACCCCCTGAAATCTCCCACATTTTCTCATGTTACAACCAAAAACGTAAATGTATTTTATTGGGATTTTATGCGAGAGACACAAAGTGTCACATAATTGTGAAGTGGAAGGAAAATGATACAAATAAATCTGTGAAAAGTGTGGGGGGGGAGGGGCATTTGTATGGCGCCCCCCGGAGTCAATACTTTGTAGAACCCCCTTTCTCTACAAGTCTTTTTGGGGGTGTCTCTACCAGCTTTGCACATCTAGAGAGGGACATTTCTCCTCCATTCTTCTTCTCTGTAAAATATCTCAAGCTCTGTCAGATTGGATGGAGAGCGTCTGTGATCAGCAATTTTCAAGTCTTGCAACAGATTCTCAATGGGATTTAGGTCTGGACTGTGACTGGGCCATTCTAACACATGGATAGGCTTTGATGTAAACCATTCCATTGTAGCTCTGGCTGTACTTTAGGGTCGTTGTCCTGCTGGAAGGTGAACCCCCCCCCCCCCCCACGGTCTCAAGTCTTTTGCAGACTCTAACAGGTTTTCTTCTAAGATTGTCCTGTATTTGTCTCCATCTATCTTCCCATCAACTCTGACCAGCTTCCCTGTCCCTGCTGAAGAAAAGCATCCCCACCACATGATGCTGCCACCACCATGTTTCACGGTGGGGATGGTGTGTTCAGGGTGATGTGCAGTGTTAGTTTTCCCCACACATAGGGGAAAAGTTGAATTTTGGTGTCATGTGACCAGAGCACCTTCTTCCACATGTTTGCTGTGTCCCCTCCCCCACCTGTTTGCTGTGTCCCCTCCCCCACATGTTTGCTGTGTCCCCTCCCCCACATGTTTGCTGTGTCCCCTCCCCCACATGTTTGCTGTGTCCCCCCCCACATGTTTGCTGTGTCCCCTCCCCCACATGTTTGCTGTGTCCCCTCCTCCACATGTTTCCTGTGTCCCCTCCCCCACATGTTTGCTGTGCCCCCCTCCCCCACATGGCTTCTCACAAACTGCAAACAGGACTTCTTATGTCTTTCTTCTTGTCACTCTTTCATAAAGGGCAGATTTGTGGAGAGACCACTAATAGTTGTCCTGTGCACAGATTCTCCCCCCCTGAGCTGTGCAGCTCCTGTGCTGCTCCTCCAGAGTCACCATGGACCTCTTGGCTGCTTCTCTGATGAATGCTCTCCTTGCCCGGCCCGGTCAGTTTAGGTGGACGGCCATGTCTTGGTAGGTTTGCGGTTGTGCCATACTCTTTCCATTTTCCGAAAGAGGAGGATGGGGGGGGATTGATGCTTCTCTGCAGATTCTGGATAGCCCTCCTGTGGCCTCCATGATGGGTGAGAGGGGTGGGGGGTGACAGGATGGATGGTATGGGGGGGGTTGATGCTTCTAGATAGATCTCCTGTGGCCTCCATGATGGGGGGAGAGGGGTGGGGGGGGTGACAGGATGGGGGGGGGTTGTTGCTTCTCTGCAGCTTCTGGATAGACCTCCTGTGGCCCCCATGATGGGTGAGAGGGGTGGGGGGTGACAGGATGGATGGGATGGGGGGGTAATAGGGTGGGGGGATGGGGGGGTTGATGCTTCTGGATAGACCTCCTGTGGCCCCCATGATGGGGTGAGAGGTGTGGGGGGTGACAGGATGGATGGTATGGGGGGGGTGATAGGGTGGGGGGGATGGGGGGTTGATGCTTCTGGATAGACCTCCTGTAGCCCCCATGATGGGGTGAAAGGGGGGGGTGACAGGATGGATGGTATGGGGGGGGGGTGATAGGGTGGGGGGGGTGGGGGGATTGATGCTTCTGGATAGACCTCCTGTGGCCCCCACGATGGGGTGAGAGGGGTGGGGGGTGACAGGATGGATGGGATGGGGGGGATATGATGGGGGGGTAATAGGGTGGGGGGGGATGGGGGGGTTGATGCTTCTGGATAGACCTCCTGTGGCCCCCCCGCTGGGGTGTGACAGCGGCGGTGTCTATGGAAAGTTGGGATCCATAGCTCTCTCACTAATGTATACACACTAAAACTATTGGCAGACTTTCCCACACAATTCCACTCCTGAAATAGCCACAATTCCTCTCGGCAGGTCCCCTTCCCGCAGCGACCCCCCCCCCCCCATGTACGGGACACGGCAGCCAATCACAGGAGGACCGAACCAGAAACTTCCAGAAACTGAGGCCATTTTCCTCAGCAGATACTTAATATAACTTTCATTTATTCCCATAAAACTCCTTTTTTTTATTTATCCTTTACAAGAAATATTATTGACCCGTTAAGTCCGCAACCAACAATAATAAACAATGTTACTATAATGGGGGCCGATCTTTGCCGATCCGCCCTTCCGGTCAGTTATATTGTAACAACTCCGATCTACAGCACTAAAAATACCCGACATTTCTCATCTTCATGTCCGTCCTTCTGGACAGTTCTATACGAAGAAACTGTGAGAATTTCTCTTTATTTATTCAACTGTCATTTCTATTTCTCCCCAACAACCGATCACTTTCTTCCTTTAACCCCTTGTCGCCAGGCCTGTAATGCACACAGTGCTCTGTACAGTCACCTGAGGAGGCCTGTAATACACACAGTGCTCTGGACAGTCACCTGAGGAGGTCTGTAATGCACACAGTGCTCTGTACAGTCACCTGAGGAGGCCTGTAATGCACACAGTGCTCTGTACAGTCACCTGAGGAGGCCTGTAATGCACACAGTGCTCTGGACAGTCACCTGAGGAGGCCTGTAATGTACACAGTGCTCTGTACAGTCACCTGAGGAGGTCTGTAATACACACAGTGCTCTGTACGGTCACCTGAGGAGGCCTGTAATGCACACAGTGCTCTGTACAGTCACCTGAGGAGGCCTGTAATGCACACAGTGCTCTGTACGGTCACCTGAGGAGGCCTGTAATGCACACAGTGCTCTGTACAGTCACCTGAGGAGGCCTGTAATGCACACAGTGCTCTGTACGGTCACCTGAGGAGGCCTGTAATGCACACAGTGCTCTGTACAGTCACCTGAGGAGGCCTGTAATGCACACAGTGCTCTGGACAGTCACCTGAGGAGGCCTGTAATGTACACAGTGCTCTGGACAGTCACCTGAGGAGGTCTGTAATGTACACAGTGCTCTGTACAGTCACCTGAGGAGGCCTGTAATGTACACAGTGCTCTGTACAGTCACCTGAGGAGGCCTGTAATGTACACAGTGCTCTGGACAGTCACCTGAGGAGGTCTGTAATGCACACAGTGCTCTGGACAGTCACCTGAGGAGGTCTGTAATGCACACAGTGCTCTGGACAGTCATCCGAGGAGGCCTGTAATGCACACAGTGCTCTGGACAGTCACCTGAGGAGGTCTGTAATGTACACAGTGCTCTGTACAGTCACCTGAGGAGGCCTGTAATGTACACAGTGCTCTGTACGGTCACCTGAGGAGGCCTGTAATGCACACAGTGCTCTGTACAGTCACCTGAGGAGGCCTGTAATGCACACAGTGCTCTGGACGGTCACCTGAGGAGGTCTGTAATGCACACAGTGCTCTGGACAGTCATCCGAGGAGGCCTGTAATGCACACAGTGCTCTGTACAGTCACCTGAGGAGGTCTGTAATGTAGGGTGACCAGACATCCCCCGGTTTCAGTCCCCAGATTGAGGACACTGTCCCCGGACCAAGTCTGCCTGTCCCCAGATTGGATTTAATAGGGGGCAGGGGCAGGCTCCCTGAATCCTGCATCTGACCCGGCTGCCTGACCCTGAGTCCTGCATCTGACCCGGCTCCCTGACCCTGAGTCCTGCATCTGACCCAGCTGCCTGACCCTGAGTCCTGCATCTGACCCGGCTGCCTGATACTGAATCCTGCATCTGACCCGGCTCCCTGACCCTGAGTCCTGCATCTGACCCGGCTGCCTGACCCTGAATCCTGCATCTGACCCGGCTGCCTGACCCTGAATCCTGCATCTGACCCGGCTGCCTGACCCTGAGTCCTGCATCTGACCCGGCTGCCTGACCCTGAGTCCTGCATCTGACCCGGCTGCCTGACCCTAACTCCTGCATCTGACCCGGCTGCCTGACCCTGAGTCCTGCATCTGACCCGGCTCCCTGAGCCTGAATCCTGCATCTGACCCGGCTGCCTGACCCTGAGTCCTGCATCTGACCCAGCTGCCTGACCCTGAGTCCTGCATCTGACCCGGCTGCCTGATACTGAATCCTGCATCTGACCCGGCTCCCTGACCCTGAGTCCTGCATCTGACCCGGCTGCCTGACCCTGAATCCTGCATCTGACCCGGCTGCCTGACCCTGAATCCTGCATCTGACCCGGCTGCCTGACCCTGAGTCCTGCATCTGACCCGGCTGCCTGACCCTGAGTCCTGCATCTGACCCGGCTCCCTGACCCTGAGTCCTGCATCTGACCCGGCTCCCTGACCCTGAGTCCTGCATCTGACCTGGCTGCCTGACCCTGAGTCCTGCATCTGACCCGGCTGCCTGACCCTGAATCCTGCATCTGACCCGGCTGCCTGACCCTGAGTCCTGCATCTGACCCGGCTCCCTGACCCTGAGTCCTGCATCTGACCCGGCTGCCTGACCCTGAGTCCTGCATCTGACCCGGCTCCCTGACCCTGAGTCCTGCATCTGACCCGGCTGCCTGACCCTGAGTCCTGCATCTGACCCGGCTCCCTGACCCTGAGTCTTGCATCTGACCCAGCTGCCTGACCCTGAGTCCTGCATCTGACCCGGCTGCCTGACTCTGAATCCTGCATCTGACCCGGCTGCCTGACCCTGAATCCTGCATCCGACCCGGCTGCCTGACCCTGAGTCCTGCATCTGACCCGGCTCCCTGACCCTGAATCCTGCATCTGACCCGGCTGCCTGACCCTGAATCCTGCATCTGACCCGGCTGCCTGACCCTGAGACCTGCATCTGACCCGGCTGCCTGACCCTGAGACCTGCATCTGACCCGGCTGCCTGACCCTGAGACCTGCATCTGACCCGGCTGCCTGACCCTGAGTCCTGCATCTGACCCGGCTGCCTGACCCTGAGTCCTGCATCTGACCCGGCTCCCTGACCCTGAGTCCTGCATCTGACCCGGCTGCCTGACCCTGAATCCTGCATCTGACCCGGCTCCCTGACCCTGAGTCCTGCATCTGACCCGGCTGCCTGACCCTGAGTCCTGCATCTGACCCGGCTCCCTGACCCTGAGTCCTGCATCTGACCCGGCTGCCTGACCCTGAGTCCTGCATCTGACCCGGCTCCCTGACCCTGAGTCTTGCATCTGACCCAGCTGCCTGACCCTGAGTCCTGCATCTGACCCGGCTGCCTGACCCTGCTTCTATCTCCAGTCCTGACCTTGGGCTTTCTTGACCTTGCTTTGCTCATCTGTCTGCCTGATCCTCCGTTGCTGAACCTACCGGAACACTGACCATCCGCTGCCTGCCACTTCTGCCCATATCTGACCCGCTGTGCATTACCTGGCTCGTCTGACCCTGCCTGCTCCTTGCACCTGTGTGCGCCTGTTGCTCCTTGGCGCACCTGCATCTTCAGCCTTCAAGCCAGCTCCTGCCCTTAGCAGCAGTCTTCATATCCAGTCCAGGAGAACCCAGCAGGCACCCCTTTCCCCACTGTGCTCTTCCAGTCCCTGTCCCCAACTTCAGTGACCCCCCAGGAACCAGGGCTGTATGAGAGTTCTCCCTCTGCACGTCAGGCTCACCTCCAAGGTACGGGTCACACCCCCTTTACACTGATTGGTTACCTGCCCTCTGCCAATATCCAGCAAGTGTTTTTAAAATGTGATCAGCTGTGATTGGACACAGCTGATCACTTGGTAAAGAGACGCTGTGATTGGCTCTTTACACTGTGATCAGCTGTGTCTGAAGGTCACGGCTTTCGCAGATTGCACCGGGGTGCGCGCTAAATCGGGGGACGGATCTGGGAGGGCATCACCGAAACCGGATGACAGTACTGCCACTTGGCTATAGTGCGATAGCCTAGGGTGCGGCGCTCCTCCCCCCTGAAAAATGTCATCCAAGGTAAACGCCTTGTTTGCTTCGTAGCGGATCCGCCCCGGGCCCTAGGCAGGGGAAACCTTGGGGCAGGCTTCTTGAGGTTTCTCATGTGCGCCCTCTAGTGGGGTAACATTGAACTAAGTAGTGTGTACATTGGTTGCTAGATGGAAATGACATCACTACTGTACATGGCATCATCACTATTGTACGTGACATATCTACTGTACGTGACGTCACTACTGTACGTGACATCATCAATACTGTGCATGGCATCATCACTACTGTACGTGACATATCTACTGTACGTGACATCATCACTACTGTACGTGACATCATCAATACTGTACATGGCATCATCTCTACTGTACGTGACATCACTATTGTACATGGCACCATCAATACTGTATGTGGCATCATCTCTACTGTACGTGACATCATCACTACTGTACGTGACATCTCTACTGTACATGACATCATCGCTACTGTACGTGACATCATCTCTACTGCACGTGACATTTCTACTGTACGTGACATCATCACTACTGTACGTGACATCACTACTGTACGTGACATCACTACTGTACGTGACATCACTACAGTACGTGACATCATCTCTACTGTACATGACATCATCGCTACTGTACGTGACAACTCTACTGTACGTGAAATCACTACTCTACGTGACATCACTACTGTACGTGACATCATCGCTACTGTACGTGACATCACTACTGTACGTGACATCACTACTGTACGTGACATCATCTCTACTGCACGTGACATTTCTACTGTACGTGACATCATCACTACTGTACGTGACATCACTACTGTACGTGACATCTCTACTGTACGTGACATCACTACTGTACGTGACATCATCACTACTGTATGTGACATCACTACTGTACGTGACATCATCTCTACTGTACGTGACATCACTACTGTACGTGACCTCTACTGTACGTGACATCATCACTACTGTACGTGACATCATCACTACTGTACGTGACATCTCTACTGTACGTGACATCATCACTACTGTACATGACATCACTACTGTACATGACATCCTCTGCTATATGTGACATCATCACTACTGTACGTGACATCATCTCTACTGTACGTGACATCACTACTGTACGAGACATCTCTACTGTATGACATCATCACTACTGTACATGACATCCTCTGCTGTACGTGACATCACTACTGTACGTGACATCATCTCTACTGTACGTGACATCATCACTACTGTACATGACATCACTACTGTACATGACATCCTCTGCTATATGTGACATCATCACTACTGTACGTGACATCATCTCTACTGTACGTGACATCACTACTGTACGTGACATCATCACTACTATACGTGACATCACTACTGTACGAGACATCTCTACTGTATGACATCATCACTACTGTACATGACATCCTCTGCTGTACGTGACATCACTACTGTACGTGACATCATCTCTACTGTACGTGACATCATCTCTACTGTACGTGACATCATCACTACTGTACGTGACAACTCTACTGTACGTGACATCATCACTACTGTACGTGACATCATCTCTACTGTACGTGACATCATCACTACTGTACGTGACATCATCTCTACTGCACGTGACAACTCTACTGTACGTGACATCATCACTACTGTACGTGACATCACTACTGTACGTGACATCATCTCTACTGTACGTGACATCACTACTGTACGTGACATCATCACTACTGTACGTGACAACTCTACTGTACGTGACATCATCACTACTGTACGTGACATCACTACTGTACGTGACAACTCTACTGTACGTGACATCACTACTGTACGTGACATCTCTACTGCACGTGACATCACTACTGTACGTGACATCTCTACTGTACGTGACATCTCTACTGTACGTGACATCTCTACTGTACGTGACATCATCTCTACTGTACGTGACATCACTACTGTACGTGACATCTCTACTGTACGTGACATCTCTACTGTACGTGACATCACTACTGTACGTGACATCTCTACTGTACGTGACATCTCTACTGTACGTGACATCATCTCTACTGTACGTGACATCTCTACTGTACGTGACATCATCTCTACTGTACGAGACATCACTACTGTACGTGACATCATCTCTACTGTCAGGACCATCTTAATAGCATGATAGATGATCGCGGCAGCTCCTCCCCCCTCTATTCTAAACGCATTATGTGCGAACGAAGCCATAAAAATATAACTGCGCGGTAAGCGCGTTGTGTGATTCTACATATTAAACGGCAAGTTCTGAAATCGCAGGCAGAATCGCGGCAATTCCATCTACGATTTCAGACATGTGCAGAACGATTTTCTGATAAAAATTCGAAACGAGCCGCACAACGTCTACGCGATTCGAAAAATGCGAGAACGCAGCCTGAAACGCAGGGAGCAGTCGCACGTTTTGCAGCACATTTTTTTTGCACAGATAGCTGTCGCGAAACGCGCTTGGCCCAGCACCAAAATGTATTGCATGGGGGGGGCGGGGTTTATTTTAGCACATTTTTGGAGAGGGGGAGGGGCCCATTCAGAATCAAGGGTGGTACTTCATAAAACGCACCGAGGGCCGCGTCACACCATAGAAACGCATGCGTTCCGGGAGCTTTTCTGCAGGCGGGTTTTTGGTGCGTTTTTGAAGTGCAGTGCTCCCCCCTCCCCCCACACACACTTTTTTCTTGACACCACATGCAGTACAGTGCGTTTTTTATTTCTGTATCAAAAACGCATGGAAAGTAGTTATACGGTTTTCAATGGCGTAGTTCACACCGATGCGTTCCAGGAAAAAAAAGTAGAACGCGCCGCATTTTTCCTGCGCTGGACTGCACTGGAACGCTTCAAAACGCAACAAAAACGCACCGGAACGCACATGTCCTTATTTATGGTTAAGAAAAAAAAGGAGAGAAAAAAAGCGCATCAAAAACGCACAAAAAAAGCGTTCCAGCGCAGGAAAAATGCAGCAAGTTATACTTTTTTTAATGAAACTGAAACGCACCAAAAACGCACTGGAATGCACATGACCTTATTTAGGGCCGCTGCACACCATAGAAACGCAATCCGGATGCGTTCCAGGTGATTTTTTTTTGCATGCGCGCTTTTGATGCGTTCTAGGTGCGTTTGTGATGCGGTCCAGAGCTTTTTTTCACCCCACTTTTTTCATTAACCTTAGAGAAGGACAAGAGCGTTCCAGTGCGTTTTCATGCGTTTTACAGCGTTCCAGTGCAGGAAAAATGCAGCATGTTCTACTTTTTTTTCTCTGCAACGCAGTGGTGTGAATTACGCCATTGAAAACCATATAACCGACTTTCTATGCGTTTTTGATGCAGAAAAAAACTGCACAAGACTGCATCTGGTGTGAACCGGCCCTTAGGTGTTTTCCAGTGCGTTTTTTGTGCATTTAGGTGCATTTTGGTGCGTTTGGGTGTTTTCCAGTGTGTTTTTGTGCATTCAGGTGCGTTCCAGTGCGTTTTTGATGCATTTAGGTGTTTTCCAGTGCGTTTTTTGTGTGTTTAGGTGCGTTTCAGTGCATTTTGTGTGTGTTTAGGTGCGTTCCAGTGCGTTTTGGTGCATTTAGGTGCGTTTCAGTGCGTTTTTGAAGCGTTTAGGTGTTTTCCAGTGTGTTTTTTGTGCGTTTGGGTGCGTTCCAGAGCGTCTTTTGTGCGTTTAGGTGCATTCCAGTGCGTCTTTGGTGCATTTGGGTGTTTTCCAGTGTGTTTTTGTGCATTCAGGTGCGTTCCAGTGCGTTTTTGATGCATTTAGGTGTTTTCCAGTGCGTTTTTTGTGTGTTTAGGTGCGTTCCAGTGCGTTTATGAAGCGTTTAGGTGTTTTTCAGTGTGTTTTTGGTGCATTTAGGTGCGTTCCAATGCTTTTTTTGTGCGTTTGGGTGTTTTCCAGTGCGTTTTTTGTGTGTTTAGGTGTGTTCCAGTGCATTTTTGGTGCATTTAGGTGCGTTTCAGTGCATTTTGTGTGTGTTTAGGTGCGTTCCAGTGCGTTTTGGTGCATTTAGGTGCGTTTCAGTGCGTTTTTGAAGCGTTTAGGTGTTTTCCAGTGTGTTTTTTGTGCGTTTGGGTGCGTTCCAGAGCGTCTTTTGTGCGTTTAGGTGCATTCCAGTGCGTCTTTGGTGCATTTGGGTGTTTTCCAGTGTGTTTTTGGTGCATTTAGGTGCGTTCCAGTGCGTTTTGTGTGTTTAGGTGCGTTCCAGTGCGTTTTTTGTGCATTTGGGCGTTTTCCAGTGCGTTTTTGGTGTGTTTGGGGCGTTTAGGTGTTTTTTGAAGCGTTTAGGTGTTTTCCAGTGTTTTTGGTGCATTTAGGTGCTTTCCAGTACATGCCAGTACAGTCCAGTGTAGGAAAAATGCAGCACGTTCTACTTTTTTTTTTTTAAACTGGAACACACCAAAAACGCACTGGAACGCACATGTCCTTATTTAAGCTTAAGAAAAAAAAAGGGGGAGCACTGGACTGCATCAAAAACGCACCAAAAACGCGCACGCAGAAAAGCATCTGGAAGGCATCCAGACTTTGTTTCTATGGTAAGAGCTGGTTGTGCTCCGGTGCGTTTTTGGTGCGTTTTACATCATTTCGGTACAGTCCGGTTTTCTGTCTGGAACTGCAGGCGCCGGTGTGAACTACGCCATTTGAAAATCATATAACCGACTTTCCATGCGTTTTTGATGCAAAAAAAAAATCGCATTGGACTGCGTGTGGTGTGAACGGGCTCCCTAAAAACACGAAGGACGCCGCATTTGCGATTCGAGGAGAAAATCGCACAGCCTTCCTGCGCAAAAATCGCATTGCGATGTCCGTCCGGTGCGATTTGAGCCCGCTCGTTTTGTATATGTCTCAAATCGCATCCGCAAAATGATGGGGGGGGGGCGCTGCGATTCGAGGCGGAAGGGGGGGCTGGTCTGGGGGGGGGGGACCCGGCTTCCCGAAGCCTCTCCAGGCGTTCTACAATCCCACGTGATTCTGGCTGCGATTCTGCAACGCGGTAAAACGGACGCAAAACGCGCGTTTTGCGTCCGTTTTACCGCGTTGCAGAATCGCAGCCAGAATCACGTGGGATTGTAGAACGCCCGGAGAGGCTTCGGGAAGCCGGGTCTCCCCCTTGGACCAGCCCCCCCTTCCGCCCCGAATCGCAGCGCCCCCCCCCCATCAGTTTGGGTCACGGCTCGGACCCCTGGGATGGAAATGCGATTGTCGCAGAGCGTTGCGGCTGTTTAGTCTCCTGACAGAGAAGCACGGGAGGAATCCTTGGCAGGCGGCTCAGGAAGAGATCCCGCAGCGCGCTCTCCGGGACGCTCTCCTTACCATGTATGGTCCTTGTGGATTAGGAACCCGAGGGGCCACTCGCCCCCCCCCTCCCCTCCCCCGCCAGAGAGTCGCATTAACTCCATCACTCCGCAGGTACACAGCATGTGTGTTATAATATATATATCTGCGACCTGCACAGCATCACATCGGGGGAAGGAATGTGCCGGCGCACCATCACTGCCCCCCCCCCGCCGCGCCGCGTCTCCGAATATCCAAACCAGATAATTCAAGTCTCATCCTTCCATTTCTTACACGTTTTGCTGTTCCATATTGTCACTATGGAAGTCGTCTGCAAATCGCTCCGAAAACCTCCGCCGCACGGGGGGTGCGTTTTTTTTTTTTAAAGATGAAGCGGTGAGCTTTCAACTCTGCCCCCCGGCCCAGCCCGCCCCTGCCCCCCTCCCACCCATAGAGGTTATGAAGCGCCATTCGGATGTAGCAGAAACGCGCTAAAACACGAGACGCACTTATGGTAACTTTATTTTTAAGGCTTCGGTCGTTTCTCCGCGTATGGGGGGGGGGGGGCGACGATCGCGGGAAAAACGCAAAAATAGAATCGCTGGACGCCCCGTCGCTTCGCCAAAAGAAGCTCCTGTATTTTTTTATGGGCATTTTTGCCGCGATTGCCGCCCGGGAAAAATCGCGCCGCAATTTGGGTCGCTGTTAAAATTGACAGGCGACGCACGGGGAACGCGCGGAACGTCCCGCGATTTGCTGCTATTGCAAATTAGCGCGGCGGAATCGAGGCGATTATGCCCCCCCGCGCGCAATTCGGAGAGCGGAGATGTGAACGGAAGCCTAAATGGCCCCCCCCTGAAATGCGGGAAAGCGGTCGCGCGTTCTGCCAGGTGTTTTGCCGCAAACCGCACACGTGTCTGATCACCACTTCCTAGCGCACCCCTAATTACCCCTCCCAGAAAATCGCACCGCGTTTGGGGTTCTATTAAAAATCGGCGTGTGACGCACCGGGAACGCACGGAGCGTCCCGCGATTTGCCGCTATTGCGAATTAGCGCAGCAGAATCGTGGCCATTTCCAACCTTCGCCACAATTCGGGGAGCGGAAACCTAAATGGCACCCCGAAATGCGGGTAAGCGGTCGCGCGTTCTGCCAAACTTTTTTCACGTGGAAAAAAAAGCGCAGCTTTTGGCTCAGTGATTTGGAATTTTGCTTCTTTGGCGCATTTTTTGGGGGGTGGAGGGACATTCATACGGGTACGGTGGTGCCGCTCCAAAAACAAAAAACGCACAAAAGTGCGCCAAAAACACGCAAAAAAGCAAAGCTTTTGGCTCGGAGTCAGAATTTGGAATTTTGCCTCTTTGGCGCATTTTTGGGGGCGGAAGGATGGGGTCCATTCATATGGGTGTTTTTTTTAGCTTTTTTTTACTGGCAAACGTGCCAAATTTTGGCGCCGAGCCAGGCACGTTTTTTTTTGTGCCTCAATTTTTGCAATTTTTTTTCAGAAATAACGGCGTGATGAGTCCTTTGTGTGTTTTGCCGCGAATTCGGATCGATTCGAAAACTTTTTGAATAAATTTTTCGAATTGTTTTCCAATTTCCAGAATAAAATAGAATAGAAAAAAAAAGTTCTATTCTATTATTTTCTATTCTGTTCTCTTTGAAAATGTAAAGAGACATCCCAATCCAGCAAAGAGACATCCCTATTGAGCAAAGAGACAGCCCAATCCATCAAAGGGACATCACAATCCAGCAAACAGACAGCCCTATCCAAAGAGACATCCCTATCGAGCAAAGAGACATCCCTATTCAAAAAAGAGACATCCATATTCAGCAAAGAGACATCCATATTCAGCAAAGAGACATCCATATTCAGCAAAGAGACATCCCTATTCAGCAAAGAGACATCCCTATTTAGCAAAGAGACAGCCCAATCCAGCAAAGAGACATCCCAATCCAGCAAAGAGACATCCCTATTCAGCAAAGAGACAGCCCAATCCAGCAAAGAGACAGCCCAATCCAGCAAAGAGACAGCCCAATCCAGCAAAGAGACATTCCTATTCAGCAAAGAGACATCCCTATTCAGCAAAGAGACAGCCCAATCCAGCAAAGAGACAGCCCAATCCAGCAAAGAGACAGCCCAATCCAGCAAAGAGACATCCCAATCCAGCAAAGAGACATCCCAATCCAGCAAAGAGACATCCCAATCCAGCAAAGAGACATCCCTATTTAGCAAAGAGACAGCCCAATCCAGCAAAGAGACAGCCCAATCCAGCAAAGAGACATCCCCATTCAGCAAAGAGACATCCCTATTCAGCAAAGAGACAGCCCAATCCAGCAAAGAGACATCCCAATCCAGCAAAGAGACAGCCCAATCCAGCAAAGAGACATCCCTATTCAGCAAAGAGACAGCCCAATCCAGCAAAGAGACAGCCCAATCCAGCAAAGAGACATCCCTATTCAGCAAAGAGACAGTCCAATCCAGCAAAGAGACAGCCCAATCCAGCAAAGAGACAGCCCAATCCAGCAAAGAGACAGTCCAATCCAGCAAAGAGACAGCCCAATCCAGCAAAGAGACAGCCCAATCCAGCAAAGAGACATCCCTATTCAGCAAAGAGACATCCCTATTCAGCAAAGAGACATCCCTATTCAGCAAAGAGACAGGCCAATCCAGCAAAGAGACATCCCTATTCAGCAAAGAGACATCCCTATTCAGCAAAGAGACATCCCTATTCAGCAAAGAGACATCCCTATTCAGCAAAGAGACAGCCCAATCCAGTAAAGAGACATCCCTGTTCAGAAAAGAGACATCCCAATCCGGCAAAGAGAGATCCCTATTCAGCAAAGAGACAACCCTATCTAGCAGACAGCCCTATCCAAAGAGACATCCATATCGAGCAAAGTGACATCCCTATTCAAAAAAGAGACATCCCTATTCAACAAAGACATCCCAATTCAGCAAAGAGACATCCCTATTCAACAAAGAGACATCCCAATTCAGCAAAGAGACATCCCAATCTAGCAAAATACATCCCAATAGAGCAAAGAAACACCTCAATCCAGCAAAGAGACATCCCCAAATAAAGAGACAGCCAAATCCAGCAAAGAGACATCCCCAAATAAAGAGACAGCCAAATCCAGCAAAGAGACATCTCCAAATAAAGAGACAGCCAAATCCAGCAAAGAGACATCCCCAAATAAAGAGACAGCCAAATCCAGCAAAGAGACATCTCCAAATAAAGAGACAGCCAAATCCAGCAAAGAGACATCCCTAAATAAAGAGACAGCCAAATCCAGCAAAGAGACATCCCCAAATAACAAAAAGGCAGCCAAATACAGCAGCCCCTGCCGGACAGCTGAGCCCTGGCCGTGGCTGCACCCTAAAATTGGTAGTGCGCCCTAGGCAACTGCCTAGTTCCCCCCCCCCCCCCACGCAGGCAGCGCTGGGACCCGGCTCCGTGGCACACAACAATGCAAGAGTGCCAAAGAACTCCGAGGTTCCGGGGAAGAGAGTTCTTAATAAAAAATGTATTTTATTTACGGAAAAATCATTTTCCCCCAATTACAGATTTCCGGAGATTCCATGCAAATTAAAAGGACGAATCTCTGATCTGCACATCAGTATGAAGGGCCAAGTCACACTTTTCTCACGCACAGCGGCGCCCGTTTCCTGGGGGGGGGGGGGTCGTCATGCGTTCTCATTCATCTTCCGCGGTCCCGCTGCGCATCGAAACGCGTCGGCCTCATTGATTTCCAGCGCCCTGCAAGGCGACATGTTCTGTATTCTTACTGTTTTACTATTAGAAATGAGTTCCAACGCACGCCATCGTCCTCTCACTGCTAGAGCGCTAAAAAAACGCACGTGAACGCACTACAACGCTTCCGCAGTGTTCCCCGAGAAGCGTCGCGCCCTGAGACTGTATTGTCACATTATACGGTATAAAGGCAAAGCTGTGCGAATGAAGCGTGCAAACCCCCAATCACGGGCTTCATTCATGCAACCCGAACGCCACAAAACACACTGGCCCAGATTCTGAAAGGGTTACGACGGCGCAGCGCCATGTACGCCGTCGTAAGTCCTAATCTGACCCGTCGTATCTATGCGCTTGATTCTTAGAATCAGTTACGCATAGATATCCATTCGATCCGACAGGCGTAGGTCTCTTACGCCGTCGGATCTTTAATGCAATTTTTTTTTTATTCGCCGCTAGGTGTCGCCTCCGTCGTTTTCCCGATCGAGTATGCAAATTAGCAAAATACGCGAATTCCCGAACGTACACGCGGTCGACGCAGTGAAGATACAACGTTTACGTTTGATTTGCGACGCGTAAAGTCGCCCCTGCTATATGAGGGGGAACCAATGTTAAGTATGACCGTCGTTCCCGCGACGAAATGTAAAAAATTTACGTCGTTTGCGTAAGTCGTCCGTGAATGGGGCTGGACGCCATTTACGTTCACGTCGAAACCAATGACGTCCTTGCGACGTCATTTAGCGCAATGCACGTCGGGAAATTTTAGGGACGGCGCATGCGCAGTACGTTCGGCGCGGGAACGCGCCTAATTTAAATGATCCACGCCCCCCTACCCGGATCATTTGAATTAGGCGGGCTTGCGCCGGGGGATTTACGCTACGCCGCCGCAACTTTACAGGCACGTGCTTTGTGAATCAAGCACTTGCCCGTAAAACTTGCGGCGCCGTAACGTAAATGAGATACGTTACGTCGCCGCAGAGATGCGGCGATCTACGAGAATCTGCCCCATAGTAACAATATTGTAGCCGCTGATTCCCCCCCCCACCCGACATGCTGAGCGTGACACCAGGGGGGGGGGGGGACAAGAGGTGGGCAGGAGGGTCGGCTGCCCTGGGCACTGTTGTAAGGTGTGAGGTGGGGAAGGGGGGTACCACCAGGGCCACCATCAGGGGGGTACAGGCATTACACCTGTAAGGGGCCCGATTGTCCCCAGGGGCCCGGCTGGCCCCTCTCCCGTTTTTTTTTTTTTGCATTACACCTGTAAGGGGCCCGATGGTCCCCAGGGCCCCCCTTACAGGCCCGGCCGGCCCCCTCCCGTTTTTTGTTTTGCATTACACCTGTAAGGGGCCCGATGGTCCCCAGGGGCCCGGCTGGCCCCCTCCTGTTTTTTTTTTGTTTTGCATTACACCTGTAAGGGGCCCAATGGTCCCCAGGCCCCCCCCCCCCGTTTATTATTATCTCGTGTCAGAAGAGAAGAGATTACATTTTGGCAGCACCCCGCTCCGGTTCACTGCTCCAGGGGGGCCCTGCCTAAAGCTGTGTAAGGGGCCCCAACATTTGTGATGGCTGCCCTGGGTACCACAAGGAGATTGGGGGAGGGGATTTGTGTTGAGAGGGGGGATTTGGGGGGGCGGCAGGAGATAAGAATTGTTCTCGGAGGGTCAATTTGGGGGAGGTTTGCTAGGAGTGGTGATTTGGGGGGGGGGTTGTGTTGAGAGGGAGGATGTGGGAGAGGATTTGTGCTGGGAGGGGGGATTTGTGCTGGGAGGGGGGATTTGTGCTGGGATGGGGGATTTGTGCTGGGAGGGGGGATTTGTGCTGGGAGGGGGGATTTGTGCTGGGAGGGGGGATTTGTGCTGGGATGGGGGATTTGTGCTGGGAGGGGGGATTTGTGCTGGGAGGGGGGATTTGTGCTGGGATGGGGGATTTGTGCTGGGAGGGGGGATTTGTGCTGGGAGGGGGGATTTGTGCTGGGAGGGGGGATTTGTGCTGGGAGGGGGGATTTGTGCTGGGATGGGGGATTTGTGCTGGGAGGGGGGATTTGAGGGGTTTGTGCTAGAAAATGTAATATGCAAAGGGAGAAGGGGGATTTGTCCTAGGAGGGGAAATTTTTGGGGCTAGGGGGATTTGTGCTAGTAGGGAAGTTTGGGGGGCATTATTTGTACTAGGGAGTGAATTTTTTTTTGGTGGGGGGGGGGTTGTGCTAGAATGGATGATTGAAGGGGGGGAGTTTGTGCTGGGAAGAGGGGGATTTGAAAAGGGGGGGGAGGATTTGGGCTCAGAGGGGGAAATTCGAGGGGGTTGGGAATTTGTGCTAGGAAAGGGAATTTTTTGAGGGGAGATTTGTCCTAGGAGGGGACTTTTTTGGGGGGTAGGTGGATTCGTGCTAGTAGGGACGTTTGGGGGGCATTATTTGTGCTAGGAAGTGATTTTTTTTTGGGGGGGGGGGGGTTGTGCTAGGGATGGATGATTGAAGAGGGGAGTTTGTTCTGGGAATAAGGGGATTTGAAAGGGGGGGGGGATTTTGGCTCAGAGGGGGAAATTCGAGGGGTAAAGAGTTTGTGCTAGGAAAGGGATTTTTTTGGGGTAGGTGGATTTGTGCTAGTAGGGATGGTTGGGGGGCATTATTTGTGCTAGGAAGTGAAATTTGGGGGGGGGGGGGGTTGTGCTAGGATGGATGATTGAAGGGGGGAGTTTGTTCTGGGAATAAGGGGATTTAAAAAGGGGGGGGGATTTTGGCTCAGAGGGGGCAATTCGAGGTGTAGGGAATTTGTGCTAGAAAAGAGATTTTTTTTTGTGGGGGGGGGGGGGATTAGTCCTAGGAGGGGACATTTTTGGGGTAGGGGGATTTGTGCTAGGTAAGGGATTTTTTTTGGGGGGGATTTGTGCTAGTAGGGATAGTTGGGGGGCATTATTTGTGCAAAAAGGGGAAATTTGGGGGGGGGGGATTTGCGCTAGAATGGAGGAAGGGGATTTGTTTTATTTGTGGGGGGGAGTTGTGCTGGGAGTATTTGCGCAGAATGAGAGGATCTTAGCTGAGGGGGTGGGGGGGAAAGATTTGTGCTGGGAGGGGGGATTTATGCTTGGGGGGGCAAGCATGCAGATTAGTACCTGATGTTTTGGAAGGGGGGAATTTTGTGGGGGGGGGGGGGCAGTTTGGCATGTTCACCTGGGGCTCTAGATGACCTTGTCCTCGCACTAAGAAGAGCTGCTTTCCTCAGGGGTGGCAGCGAGTGTGTGGCCACTCCTCCCAGGAGCCCTCAGTCCTGATGCAAGCAGTGGGAGGAGTTATGCAAATAATATAATGCCTTGATGGGTGGGTGTCAGTTTCGACGAGTGGGTGTTCCTAGACAAGGCTGTATTTGCATAGGTAACGCCCCCCACATGTGATGTTGAACCACCTAACTGAAACTCAATGAATAAAAGGGGCGGGGCCAGGGACAATCGGATTGGGTAAGAAAGAGCTAGATGATGCTGGACGTCCTCCAGCCAGGAAATGGGGCGGGGCTTTACCTGACTTGCTGCGGCTTCTAATGTACATGGTGAGAAGCTCACAGTGTTCAGTGAAATCAGAGGAAGCCGTTTCTGTCACCGACAGCGATCGTTCGCACGCAAAAAAAGACGCGGCTTTTCCTTTAATGAAAATGTTTCCAGGGAAGTCGGATATTTTTCTCGGCGGTAATTTAATCACCATGGGAGATTCTCCGGATCTCTCAGAGAAGCGGAAACAGAGCGGCACCGTGGGAACAGTCTGTGAACCCGTCATCAGAGACGGTGACCCCCGCGGGGTGACACCCCCACAAACACCCCTCCCCCCCCCCAACCACCAGCGACACCTCATTGGAGGGCGTGATATCAGAAAACCGGCCCTGACTGCCAACAAATTGTATCCGAAATCCAAATCCCAGAATACAAAGTATCAGATCAGCATCGGAATGTTACATAGTTACAGAGGGCGGGAGACCTGACACCCCTCCCACCCCCACCCCCTGTCCAGACCTGACACACCTCCCACCCTCTGCCCAGACCCAACACCCCTCCCACCCCCTGTCCAGACCTGCCGCACCTCCCACCCTCTGTCCAGACCTGCCCCACCTCCCACCCCTTGTCCAGACCTGCTGCACCTCCCACCCTCTGTCCAGACCTGCCACACCTCCCACCCTATGTCCAGACCTGCCGCACCTCCCGCCCTCTTCCCAGACCTGCCACCCCTCCCACCCCCTGTCCAGACCTGCCGCACCTCCCGCCCTCTTCCCAGACCTGCTGCACCTCCCGCCCTCTTCCCAGACCTGCCACACCTCCCGCCCTCTGTCCAGACCTGCCCCACCTCCCACCCTCTGTCCAGACCTGACACACCTCCCACCCTCTGTCCAGACCTGACACACCTCCCGCCCCCTGTCCAGACCTGCCCCACCTGCCACCCTCTGTCCAGACCTGCCCCACCTCCCACCCTCTGTCCAGATCTGACACCCCTCCCACCCCCCACCCCCTGTCCAGACCTGCCCCACCTACCACCCTCTGTCCAGACCTAACGCACCTCCCACCCTCTGTCCAGACCTGACGGGCGGACACTTTGGGGTGGACTTACTAAAGTAAAAGGGACTGCGCACTTTGCAAGTTGTAGGGGGGTACAGGCAGTACACCTGTAAGGGGCCCGGTGGTCCCCGGATGGAATCCCCCTTTTTTTTTTTTGTCAACACCCAAAGCCCCCCCCCCAACCTCTAAGGGGCCCAGTGGTCCCCAGGAACCCAGATGGCACCCCCCTTTTTTTTTGTCAGCACCCAAAGCCCCCCGCCCTCTAAGGGGCCCAGTGGTCCCCAGGGGCCCGGATGGCATCCCTCTTTTTTTTCCTCAGCACCCAAAGCCCCCGACCTTAAGTTGTGGCGGCAGCCCCCCCAGCTTCTCGATCCGCAGTGCCCCCCCATTCTCAATTCGCGGCGCCCCTCCGCTTCTCAACTAGCGACACTCCGCCCCCGCTTCTCAATTTGCGACAGCAGCACCCCCCCCATTATCTGCTCCAGGGGGCCCATGCCTGAAGCTGTGTAAGGGGCCCCAAAATTCCTAATGGCGGCCCTGGTTCTACCTGTATTGTTCCCGATCAAGCTCCTGTAAGTCTGCCTTGTTTGTTGTTGGATCCCCTGTGTTTGACCCGGATTGGACGGGATTATCCCCTGAACTTAGCCTGCCTCTACCTGGACTGTCTTTGAACCACGCTGTCTGCTAACTGCAAGTAACCTGTTGTTTGCTCTGTTTCTGGCCGGCTGGCCAGAAACTATAGCATTGTGTAGAAGTCCTGGGGGGGGGGGGCAACCAAGTACCGGTAGACCTGCTTGCCTTAAGGGAAAGGGGGCTGCTATAGGTGAAGTGCACAGTAGCCAGCTATAGTGTCTGACCCCCTACATTGAGATAGACGTGACATTCGTTACACTCGGGGGAAAATGAGTGCAACTGCAAAGTGCGCAGTTTATTTGTCTTTAGTAAATCCCCCCCATTGACAATACATGGAAGTCATTTAATGTGAATTCAGCGTATGAACCGCACAGCGAACCCGCGTACGGCCGGCGTCTGAACTGAATGACGGTAATTATAACCAGAGAACTCTGGCCGGGTAAAACGGGTAGAAAAATTTGATGATATTCTGCAACAAAGTTACAAATCTCACCCCGAAATCCGCCCAGCGATCCCCACCGCTCACCTTGTACGGGAATCGCATCGTCCATCCCGGAGAAGTCCCACCATGGCGGCAGATGCTCCGGATTTCAGACGATTAAACCTTCACTGAAGGAACTCCTTCTTCTAATCAGATTATGAGAAGGACGAGCCGCCTCTCTGCTTTCACCTCCGATTAGAGGCTTGGGAGGACTGACAGGGTCACTTACACCTAGAAATGGGCCCCAGCACCATGAGAGAACCGGGGGCCCCTTCCCCAGCAAAGATGATGGGAACCCCTTATAATGGGCACAGTGGGTGTACAGACCCGGGGACTCAGCACAGGGATGGTGGGAACCCCTCATAATGGGCACAGCGGGTGTACAGACCCGGGGACTCAGCACAGGGATGGTGGGAACCCCTCATAATGGGCACAGCGGGTGTACAGACCCGGGAACTCAGCACAGGGATGGTGGGAACCCCTCATAATGGGCACAGCGGGTGTACAGACCTGGGAACTCAGCACAGGGATGGTGGGAACTCCTCATAATGGGCACAGCGGGTGTACAGACCCGGGAACTCAGCACAGGGATGGTGGGAACCCCTCATAATGGGCACAGCGGGTGTACAGACCTGGGAACTCAGCACAGGGATGGTGGGAACGCCTCATAATGGACACAGCGGGGGTACAGACCCGGGAACTCAGCACAGGGATGGTGGGAACCCCTCATAATGGGCACAGCGGGTGTACAGACCCGGGAACTCAGCACAGGGATGGTGGGAACCCCTCATAATGGGCACAGCGGGTGTACAGACCTGGGAACTCAGCACAGGGATGGTGGGAACGCCTCATAATGGACACAGCGGGGGTACAGACCCGGGAACTCAGCACAGGGATGGTGGGAACCCCTCATAATGGGTACAGCGGGTGTACAGACCCGGGAACTCAGCACAGGGATGGTGGGAACCCCTCATAATGGGGCACAGCGGGTGTACAGACCCGGGAACTCAGCACAGGGATGGTGGGAACCCCTCATAATGGGCACAGCGGGTGTACAGACCCGGGAACTCAGCACAGGGATGGTGGGAACCCCTCATAATGGGCACAGCGGGTGTACAGACCCAGGAACTCAGCACAGGGATGGTGGAAACCACTCATAATGGGCACAGCGGGTGTACAGACCCGGGGACTCAGCAGAGGGATGGTGGGAACCCCTCATAATGGGCACAGCGGGTGTACAGACCCAGGAACTCAGCACAGCGATGGTGAGAACCCCTCATAATGGGCACAGCGGGTGTACAGACCCGGGAACTCAGCACAGGGATGGTGGGAACCCCTCATAATGGGGCACAGCGGGTGTACAGACCCGGGAACTCAGCACAGGGATGGTGGGAACTCCTCATAATGGGCACAGCGGGGGTACAGACCCGGGAACTCAGCACAGGGATGGTGGGAACCCCTCATAATGGGCACAGCGGGTGTACAGACCCGGGAACTCAGCACAGGGATGGTGGGAACCCCTCATAATGGGCACAGCGGAAGTACAGACCCGGGAACTCAGCACAGGGATGGTGGGAACTCCTCATAATGGGCACAGCGGGTGTACAGACCTGGGAACTCAGCACAGGGATGGTGGGAACCCCTCATAATGGGCACAGCGGGTGTACAGACCCGGGAACTCAGCACAGGGATGGTGAGAACCCCTCATAATGGGCACAGCGGGGGTACAGACCCGGGAACTCAGAGCTCAATATTCGCACACTTAGCAGATACATTCATATTAGAACGTATAGATAGAGAATCTCTCGGCGCTCCCAATGGGGAGAGGAAGGGACGCTGTAACAAATAATGTCTTTATTCTTTGGATACGTTCCAGATCCTCGCCGTTCGCGGTTTGTACAGTATATATACGGCGATAATGTGCGCTCCCCCCTCCATCAGGTTTATGTCTCATAATGATTTGTGTAGGAACCCGTCTGCAGCTTCTGCAGGATTTTTCCACGCATTTCATCCCGGGGATTAGTGAGGCATCCCTGCTACCGTCACATCGCCTCCATTAAACGCGTTCGCTACCACTTATAGAAGTGTGTATGTTCTCCGAGCTTCACCGCCATCTCTGGACAAACGCACAAGGGCAAAGAATTACTGACAGGGGGGGGGGGGGCTGCGGCCATGTTGGAAAAGCGCCATCAATCACCTCCGATCGTTATGACATCACTTCCCCGGTGATGACATCAACATCCATAAATCCCAGGGAAGAACTTTCTGGTATTTTTCTGGGTCGGAAATAATCATTTACCACCTGGAAGGGCGCGCGTTTCACAGTCAGTCATTTCTCTAATGGGGGAAAATTATTTTATATACAGTAAAACCTCGGATTGCGAGGATAATTCGTTCCAGAAACAAGCTTGTAATGCAAAGCACTTGTATATCAAAGCAATTTTTTTTATAGTATAAAAGAGAAGAGAGGCGCCTCTAAGTGTAGCAATAAGTTGCTAATTGTTGCATCCTCATTAAATGTAACCAGATTGCTACACTTAGAGGCGCCTCTCTTCTCTTTTATACTCAGTGGTGACATGACGCTGCTCTTATATCAAGACATCGCTTGTATATCAAGGCAAAGGGCTAGATTCAGCATTGATTTACGCCAGCGTATCTATAGATACGCCGTGTAAATTCAAAGCAGCGCTGGCGTATTCTTATTTCTGTATTCAGAAAGCTAGATACGCCGAAATTAGCCTAAGGTCCAACTGGCGTGAGTCTCTTACGCCGTCGTATCTTAGGGTGCATATTTACGCTGGCTGCTAGGTGGCGCTTCCGTCATTTAGGCGTAGAATATGTAAATGACCTAGATACGCCAAATCACAAAACGTACGTGCGTCTGGCGGAATTTTTTACGTCGTTTGCGTAAGGCTTTCCCGGCATAACGTTGCTCCTGCTTCTATGAGGCGTACGCAATGTTAAGTATGGCCGTCGTTTCCGCGTCGAATTTTGAATTTTTTACGTCGTTTGCGTAAGTCGTTCGCGAATAGGGCTGGACATAATTTACGTTTACGTCTAAACCAATAAGTCCTTGCGGCGTACTTTGGAGCAATGCACACTGTGATATGTACACGGACGGCGCATGCGCCATTCGTAAAAAAAACGTCAATCACGTCGGGTCACCGCCCATTTACATAAAAAAACGCCGTAACTTAGGAGGCAAGTGCTTTGTGAATACAGCACTTGCCTCTCTGATTTACGGCGGCGTAGCGTAAATTCGATACGCTACGCCGCCGTACAAATGCGCCGCCCTACCTGAATCTAGCCCAAAATGTATTAAAACATTTTGCTTGTCTTGCAAAACGCTCTCAAACCAAGGTTTTACTGTCTTACGAAAAAAATAAATAATAATAATAATAATTCACAAAAGAAAAATTCCAAATTGTTGCCAAACTGGATGGGAAAAGAAAAGCTGAAATCTAATAGTTACAAAGTTACAAAGTAGGCGAGGTTAAACAAAAAGATACAAATCCATCCATGGAATCCGATCCTCAGATCATCGCCCATTTCATCAGATTCTCTCAGAGTGGAAAAGCTACATAAGAAAAAGTGAGGTGCGCAACAAAAATAATACTAGTGTGAAAAAAAAAAACTTTCAATCAAATTTTGATTTTAACCACTTCAGCCCCCCGGACCATTTGGCTGGCCAAAGACCGGGCCCCTTTTTGCGATTCGGCACTGCGTCGCTTTAACTGACATTTGCACGGTCGTGCGACGTGGCTCCCAAACAAAATTGGTGTCCTTTTTCCCCCCCCCCACAAATAGAGCTTTCTTTTAGTGGTATTTGATCATCTCTGTGGTTTTTATTTTTTTGCGCTATAAACAAAAAATAGAGCGACAATTTTTGAATTTTTTTTTTTTTTTGTACTTTTTGCCATAATAAATATCCATAAAAATATGTTAAGAAAAACAATTTTCTTCCTCAGTTTAGGGCGATACGTATTCTTCTACATTTTTTTGGTAAAAAAAAAAAAATCGCAATAAGCGTCTATTGATTGGTTTGCACAAAAGTTATTGGCCCAGATTCACAAAGCACTTACGCCGACGTATAACAAGTTACGCCGACGTAAGTGCAAATGTGCGCCGGCGTATATGTGTGCGCCAGACCCACAAAACAGATATGCGCCTAAAACCAGGTTACACCCCGCCGACATAGCTTGCTTACGCCGGCGTAGGGTGGGCGCATGGTGCCGCTCCCATTGATTAGCCATATAAAACGTGCAAATAAGGGAAATACGGCGATTCAAAAACCTGCGTGCGTCCGACACAGGCTAAGCGAGGTACGCGTAAGTTGTACGTCCAGCGTAGAGTTATTCTCCATAAAGGAGGTGCAACCCGGCAGCAGACATGCTCAGGTCTGCGCCAGGGAACACAAGCCAGCGTATTTTACGTTGGACGTGTGTGTGGCTGGGCGTAGGTTACGTTCACACCGTACACAGTGATCCGGCGTAGTTTAGGCAGTTATTCCGACGTGGTTGTGAGCAGGCGCAGGGGGATGCGTCCACGTCACGGCACATGCGCAGTTCGTGATACGTATCTGTCTGGCACTCGGCCCATCATTTGCATGGGGTCACGCCTCATTTGCATGGGTCACGCCCACTTCCACCTACGCTGGCGTACGCCTTCGAATCAGCGTTGGGAGCACTGGCTTGCTGAATACATTGCTTGCCTCTCTGCGCTGCGTTGGCGTAGCGTACATTGGTTACTCTACAGCTGCGTAATGTGCACCTGCTCTCTGTGAATCTGGGCCATAGCGTCTACAAAATAGATAGATTTATGGCATTTTTATTTTTTTATAGTAATGGCGGCGATCTGCGATTTTTTTTTTGTGACCGTGGCATTGCGGCGGACACATCGGACACTTTTGACACATTTTTGGGGCCATTGTCATTTTTACAGCGACCAGTGATATAAAAATGCACCGTTTACTGTGTAAATGTGACTGGCAGCGAAGGGGTTAACCACTAGGGGACCAGGAAGGGGTTAAGTGTGTCCTAGGGAGTGATTCTAACTGTGTGGGGGGGGGGGGTGGGCTACAAGTGACACGACAGCGGTCACTGCTCACGATGATGAGAGGGAGCAGATGATCAGTGGCCTGTCACTAGGCAGAACAGGGAAATGCCTTGTTTACAAATGCCTCTCCCTGTTCCGGCAAGCGGTTAAGGACCGGGGCCTATTTTTGAAGCTTGTTGTTTACAAGTTAAAATCATTTTTTATTTTTTTGCTAGAAAATGACTTTGAACCCCCAAACATAATGGGCCAGATTCTCAGAGGAGATACGACGGCGTATCTCCAGATACGCCGTCGTATCTCTGCGTCCGGTCGGTCGTACCTATGCGCCTGATTCTTAGAATCAGTTACGCATAGATATCTATTAGATCCGACAGGCGTAAGTCTCTTACGCCATCGGATCGTAACTGCATAATTATGCTGGCCGCTAGGGGCGTGTACGCCGATTTACGCATCGAAATATGTAAATCAGCTAGATACGCCAATTCACGAACGTACGCGCGGCCGACGCAGTACAGTTACGCCGTTTACGTTAGGCTTTTCCCGGCGTATAGTTACCCCTGCTATATGGTGGCGTAAGTGCGGCGTACCAATGTTAAGTATGGCCGTCGTTCCCGTGTCGAAATTTGAAAAAGTTACGTCGTTTGCGTAAGTCGTCCGTGAATGGGGCTGGACGTCATTTACGTTCACGTCGAAACCCTACGACGTCCTTGCGGCGTACTTTGGAGCAATGCACACTGGGAAATTCCACGGACGGCGCTTGCGCCTTTCTGGAAAAAAACGTCAATCACGTCGGGTCAAGCCTGATTTACATAACACACGCCCACCTCTTCACAATTTGAATCAGGCGGGCTTACGCCGGCCGATTTACGCTATGCTGCCGCAACTTTTTTTTTGAGAATACGGCACTTGCCTGTAAAAGTTGCGGAGGCGTAACGTAAATAGGATACGTTACGCCCGCACAAAGTTACGCCATTCTACGTGAATCTACCCCTATATATTTTTTTTTCTAACACCCTAGAGAATAAAATGGCTGTCACCTCAATACTTTCTGTCGCACCGTATTTGCGCAGCGGTCTTACAAGCGCACTTTTTGAGGTAAAAAAAATACACTTTTTTGAAAAACAAAAATAAGATGCAATGTACCGTATTTATCGCGGTATAACGCGCTCCCGCGTATACCGCGCACCCCTAAAGTTGCCCCGAATCCTGTGGAAAAAAAGTTTTTTTTGTACTTACAGTTTTGGTGTCTTGCACGGCGTCCATCGGCGGCCTCGTCGGGTCCGGCGTCCGTCTGCGGCTTCGGGTGTCCTCTTCGTCGGGTCCGGCGTCCGTCTGCGGCTTCGGGTGTCCTCTTCGTCGGGTCCGACGTCCTTCTGTGGCTTCGGGTGTCCTCTTCGTCGGGTCCGGCGTCCGTCTGCGGTGTCCTCGCGTCCTCCCCGCTCATTTCCCGCGCCGAGTTTGAATACTGCGCCGACATATACAGAGCGCAGTACACTCGTGTATTGTCGGCAATGCTCGGCAACTCTCGCGCTGACGTCCTGTACGTCCAGGACGTGAGCGCGAGAGGAGCCGAGACTGCCTGACTATACCCGAGTGTACTGCGCTCTGTATATGTCGGCGCAGTATTCAAAACTTGGCGCGGGAAAGCAGGCATCGGAGTATACCGCGCACCCACGATTTTGCCCTGATTTTCAGGGCAAAAAGGTGCGCGGTATACGCCGATAAATACGGTAATTCCGCACGGCAAGGCTCATCACCCACCAGATTTTATGGATTCATGTTCAGTATTATTATCATTTATCATCTTCATCTCTTTTTCCCTGAAGAAGTCGGAGGATTTCCTCTGAAACGCGTTGGCTGCTTTTTTCCTGTCAATGAATTCTGAATGATCTGAAAATGATGCCATCGATAAAAAACCCAGAGCCCCGCCCACACCGCCACTTAACACCTTCCTGCCCGGCCTATAGTAGAATGACGGTCAGGCGGGGAGATCCATTGTTCTGATTGGAGGTCAAATTACGTCCTTCAGAACAAGCCGCTCGTGCCGCCCCCGGGGCGCGTGCAGCACGGTGATTGGTGGTGCGGTGTGTCACCCGGATCACGGTAAAGAACCAATGACAGACTCTTTACCACGTAATCAGCTGTAACCAATCACAGCTGATCACAGTGTTAATGGGAAGTGCCGGTTATCGGCATGACATGACGGGGGGGGGGGGGGTCTGTGCTGATAAACAGCCCCATCAGCGATGCCTGCCAGTGCCCAGTGATGCCAATCAGTGCCCATCAGTTCTGTATTTCAGTGCCCATCAGTGATGGCTGTCAGTGCCTCCTTATCAGTGATGCCTATCAGTGCACATAAAGGCTACCCAACAGTGCCTTCAGTGCTGCCTATCAGTGCCCATCAGTGCCAACTATCAGTGTCCATAAAGGTTTCTCATCAGTGATGCCTCTCAGTGCCCATCAGAGCCATCTATTAATGGCCAGTGCCGCCTATCAGTGCCCATCTTTGCCTATAAAGACTTCCCATCAGTGCCACCTATTAGTGCCATCTATTAATGCCCATCAGTGCCGCCTATCAGTGCCCATCAGTGCCATCTATTAGTACCCATCAGTGCTGCCTATCAGTGCCCATCAGTACCCATAAAGGCTGCCCATCAGTACCCATAAAGGCTGCCCATCAGTGCTGCATATCAGTGCTGCACTTCAGTGCCTCCTCATAAGTGCCCTTCAGTGCCTCATCAGTGTCCTTCAGTGCCTCCTCATCAGTGCCTACTCATCAGTGCCACCTATCAGTGCCTATAAAGGCTGGCCGTCAGTCCTGCCCATCAGTACCCATAAAGGCTGCCCATCAGTGCCACCTATCAGTGCCCAGTGCCTATAAAGGCTGCCCATCGGAGCCATATATGAATGCCCATCAGTGCCTCCTATCAGTGTCCTTCAGTGAAGGAGAAGAATTACCTATTGATGAAATGTATGTCCAATGTATACAGTGTTGTATGACCGCGCAATTGTCATTCGAGGTGTGACAGCCCTGAAAGCTGAACATTGGCCTGGGCAGGAAGGGGGTGGCAGAGCCCGCATTGAAGGGGTTAAAGTGTTTTTCCATGTAAAGTAACAGAAATGCCAAACCAGAACGCGGCTGCTCACCAGATACGGTCACCGTGGTGCTGCAGGAGGCGGATCCCGCGCTGTTCTGTGCTCGGCAGGTGTACACCCCCTCGTCCTCCGGCAGGGCGTCCTGTACAGTCAGCCGTGCCGTCCCGCCCTCGTAGGTGGTATGTGCGTATTGGATGGGCCGATCTGCGGGGGGAGGAGAGAGATCACAAAACGGTTATTTTTTCTTATTATTGGCAAAATGTAACAAGATAACAATTAAATCTCGAAATCTCCATCTAACCTTCCTGTCCCGCCTTCCTGTCCCGCCTTCCTGTCCCGCCTTCCCGTCCCACCTTCATATCTGACCTTCCCGTCTCACCTTCCCGTACCGTCTTCCCGTCCCACCTTCATATCTCACCTTCCCATTCCACCTTCATAGCTGACCTTCCCGTCCCGCCTGCCCGTCCCGCCTTCATATCTGACCTTCCCGTCCTGTCTCACCTTCATATCTCACCTTCCCGTCCCGCATTCCCGTACCGCCTTCCCGTCCCGCCTTCATATCTGACCTTCCCGTCCCGCCTTTCCTTACCGCCTTCCCGTAACGCCTTCCCGTCACAACTTCATATCTCACCTTCCCGTCCCACCTTCCTGTCCCGCCTGCCCGTCCCGCCTTCCCGTCCCACCTTCCCGTCCCACCTTCATATCTCACCTTCCCATTCCACCTTCATAGCTGACCTTCCCGTCTCACCTTCCTGTCCCGCCTGCCCGTCCCGCCTTCCCGTCCCACCTTCCCGTCCCACCTTCATATCTGACCTTCCCGTCCTGTCTCACCTTCATATCTCACCTTCCCAACTCGCCTTCCCGTACTGCCTTCCCGTCCCACCTTCATATCTCCACCTTCCCGTCCCACCTTCCCGTACGTCTTCCCGTCCCACCTTCATATCTCACCTTCCCGTCCCGCCTTCCCGTACCGTCTTCCCGTCCCACCTTCATATCTCACCTTCCCGTCCCGCCTTCCAGTCCCACCTTCATATCTCACCTTCCCGTCCCGCCTTCCCGTACCGTCTTCCCGTCCCACCTTCATATCTCACCTTCCCGTCCCGCCTTCCTGTCCCACCTTCATATCTCACCTTCCCGTCACATTTTCATATCTGACCTTTTCGTCTCACCTTCCCATCCCAACTTCACGTACCGCCTTCCCGTCCCGTCTTCATATCTCACCTTCCCGTCACATTTTCATATCTGACCTTTTCGTCTCACCTTCCCATCCCAACTTCATATCTGACCTTCCCGTCTCACCTTCCCGTACCGTCTTCCCGTCCCACCTTCATATCTGACCTTCCCGTCCTGTCTCACCTTCATATCTCACCTTCCCGTCCCACCTTCCCGTACCGTCTTCCCGTCCCACCTTCATATCTCACCTTCCCATTCCACCTTCATAGCTGACCTTCCCGTCTCACCTTCCTGTCCCGCCTGCCCGTCCCGCCTTCCCGTCCCACCTTCCCGTCCCACCTTCATATCTGACCTTCCCGTCCTGTCTCACCTTCATATCTCACCTTCCCAACTCGCCTTCCCGTACTGCCTTCCCGTCCCACCTTCATATCTCACCTTCCGTCCCACCTTCCCGTACCGTCTTCCCGTCCCACCTTCATATCTCACCTTCCCGTCCCGCCTTCCGTACCGTCTTCCCGTCCCACCTTCATATCTCACCTTCCCGTCCCGCCTTCCGTCCCACCTTCATATCTCACCTTCCCGTCCCGCCTTCCCGTACCGTCTTCCCGTCCCACCTTCATATCTCACCTTCCCGTCCGCGCCTTCCCGTCCCACCTTCATATCTCACCTTCCCGTCCCGCCTTCCCGTACCGTCTTCCCGTCCCACCTTCATAGCTCACCTTCCCGTCCCACCTTCATATCTCACCTTCCCGTACCCCTTCCCGTCCCGTCTTCATATCTCACCTTCCCGTCACATTTTCATATCTGACCTTTTCGTCTCACCTTCCCATCCCAACTTCATATCTGACCTTCCCGTCTCACCTTCCCGTACCATCTTCCCGTCCCGCCTTCCCGTCCAACTTCCCATCCCGCCTTCCCGTCCCACCTTCCCGTCTCACCTTCCCGTCCTGCCTTCATATCTGACCTTTCCGTCCCGCCTTCCCGCCCCGCCTTCCCGTCCCACCTTCATATCTCACCTTCCCGTCCCGCCTTCCCGTCCCGCCTTCATATCTGACCTTACCGTCCCACCTTCCCGCCCCGCCTTCCCGTCCCACCTTCATATCTGACCTTCCCGTCCCGCCTTCCCGTCCCGCCTTCATATCTGACCTTACCGTCCCACCTTCCCGCCCCGCCTTCCCGTCCCACCTTCATATCTGACCTTCCCGTCCCGCCTTCCCGTCCCACCTTCATATCTCACCTTCCCGTCCCGCCTTCCCGTCCCACCTTCATATCTGACCTTCCCGCCCCGCCTTCCCGTCCCCCCTTCCCGTCCCAACTTCATATCTGACCTTCCCGTCTCACCTTCCCGTACCGTCTTCCCGCCTTCCCGTCCCAACTTCATATCTGACCTTCCCGTCTCACCTTCCCGTCCCGCCTTCCCGTCCCACCTTCATATCTGACCTTCCCGTCCCAACTTCATATCTCACCTTCCCGTCCCACTTCATATCTCACCCTTCCCGTCCCAACTTCATATCTCACCTTCCCGTCCCACCTTCTTATCTCACCTTCCCGTCCCGCCTTCCTGTCTCGCCTTCCCGTCCCACCTTCCCGTCTTATATCTCACCTTCCCGTCCCACCTTCTTATCTCACCTTCCCGTCCCGCCTTTCTGTCCCGCCCTTCCCGTCCCACCTTCCCGTCCACCTTCCCGTCCCCCCTTCATATCTCACCTTCCTGTACCGTCTTCCTGTCTCGCCTTCCCGTCCCTCCTTCCCGTCTTCATATCTCACCTTCCCGTCCCACCTTCCCGTCCCGCCTTCCCGTCCCGCCTTCCCGTCCCACCTTCCCGTCCCACCTTCATATCTCACCTTCCTGTCCCTCCCTTCCCGTCCAGCTTTCCCGTCCCGCCTCCCCGTCTTACCCTCCCGTTCATCGCATTTCCTTCCACAAAATGATACATTTTCCAAATTCTTACACCTGCAACTGCGTCATTCTAACAAACGCAGAACAATAATGTCTGCAGGTGGCACCGAATGTTTATAAACGTTGGAAAACGCGACAAACACAAGCAAAGAGTCTAAAGGGGTTTCCTTGGGGATGGACAGAAGAAAATCAGGGGCCCTTTAATGGTCTTGCTTTGGGGCCCCATCATGCCTGCCAGTTAAAATTTCTTAAAAACATCATGAATTTTAAATGCAGCTAATAGAAGTACCCGACTCTGTCTTGATATGAGTCTGTGATCCCCTTCCTAGCACAAATCCTCTACCCCTCAAAATTCCCCTCCTAACGCACAACCCACCCCCCCCCCACTCCAAATTCCCACCCTTCCAGCTCAAATACCCCTTCCTAATTCTAGCACATACCCCCCACAAATGACCCCTCCTAGCGCGAGTGTCCCCCAATCTTACCACCTGCCGCCCCACAAAGTCCCCTTGTCAACACAATTTGCCTCCCACTCCTTGTGGTGGCCCCCCTCCCCCCACACCTCACATAATACCACAGTGCCCAGGGCAGCCACCACTCCTGCCCCACCCCCCCGTCCCCCCGTCCTCGTCCTGCGTACTGTCCAGTCACAGGTTGGGGGGGGGGGGGGGGACCAAGCTATTCCAAGCTATACTGATTACCTGCAGTAGAGAAAAAAATGGGCTATCCTCTGATTCTGCTGAATGGCAGAGCTGTGTAACTCTCACGGCTGGCTGGACAAACCCTTACCATGACCTACCCCATCAGGTAGGTGCACCTCACCATGACCTCCTCCATCAGGTAGGTGCACCTCACCATGACCTCCTCCATCAGGTAGGTGCACCTTACCATGACCTCCTCCATCAGGTAGGTGCACCTCACCATGACCTCCTCCATCAGGTAGGTGCACCTCACCATGACCTCCTCCACCAGGTAGGTGCACCTCACCATGACCTCCTCTACCAGGTAGGTGCACCTCACCATGACCTCCTCCACCAGGTAGGTGCACCTCACCATGACCTCCTCCATCTCGCCTAGAGAGAAAGATCCAATAATAAAATGTTTCCTGGAGTGAGAGCCGAGCGCTCAGATTTCCCACAAACCTCGCAATTCATCAGAGAAAATTATCATCATAAATACAATAAAATAATTCTGTCCAATCCGGGACTTTGCATGGTGACAGCGCCCCCTTGTGGTGGACGGCGGCAGTGCAGACAGCGATCTACAGAGGGGAATCACACCGGCAGTCAACGAATCGCCGATCGTCCGATCCGCACAATGCCGGGGGACGGGGGGGGGTATGACGTCCATCGATCAATCAGTTCAGAGGTTTCCAAACTGTTCAGTTATCTTTGTATACAGCGATCTCTCCGTATACAGCGGTCTTTCCATACAGCGATCTCTCCGTATACAGCGGTCTCTCCGTATAGATCGATCTCTCCGTATACAGCGGTCTCTCCGTATACAGCGATCTTTCCATACAGCGATCTCTCCGTATACAGCGGTCTCTCCGTATAGATCGATCTCTCCGTATACAGCGGTCTCTCCGTATACAGCGGTCTCTCCGTATACAGCGCTCTCTCCGTATGCAGCGGTCTCTCCGTATACAGCGCTCTCTCCGTATGCAGCGGTCTCTCCGTATACAGCGCTCTCTCCGTATGCAGCGGTCTCTTCGTATACAGTGATCTCTTCATATACAGCGATCTCTCCGTATACAGCGATCTCTCCGTATACAGCAGTCTCTCCGTATGCAGCGGTCTCTCCGTATACAGCGGTCTCTCCGTATACAGCGGTCTCTTCGTATACAGTGATCTCTTCATATACAGCGGTCTCTTCATATACAGCGGCCTCTCCGTATACAGCGATCTCTCCGTATACAGCGATCTCTCCGTATACAGCGCTCTCTCCGTATACATCGGTCTCTCCGTATACAGCGGTCTCTTCATATACATCGGTCTCTCCGTATACAGCGATCTCTTTGTATACAGCGGTCTCTTCATATACAGCGGTCTCTTCATATACATCGGTCTCTCCGTATACAGCGATCTCTTCGTATACAGCGATCTCTCCGTATACATCGGTCTCTCCGTATACAGCGGTCTCTTCATATACATCGGTCTCTCCGTATACAGCGATCTCTTTGTATACAGCGGTCTCTTCATATACAGCGGTCTCTTCATATACATCGGTCTCTCCGTATACAGCGATCTCTTCGTATACAGCGATCTCTCCGTATACAGCGCTCTCTCCATATACATCGGTCTCTCCGTATACAGCGATCTCTTTGTATACAGCGGTCTCTTCATATACAGCGGTCTCTCCATTAATAATACATAAATAAATAATATTTAACCTAAAAAAAAAACTGAACTACTGCGTTACATAATCCTGACCCCTTCACCCAGGTAATATAATATTAATATTGAGCAAAAGCTCAAAGTATCTACAAGAGAAGGTGGTTGGATCTCGATGCCTTATATATGAGCCAATCCCGGTCTTACCGTTCAGCAGCCATGTGATGTCAGGGCGCGGCTCCCCCCGCACAGTGCAGCTCAGAGCGAAGTCCTGGCCCTCCATCACTGCGCAGCCCTGCAGAACCTGCTCAAAGCGGGGGGCAAACTGCTCCGGCTGGGACCCTGAATGGTAAAAAAAGGGGTGTAAATTCTTCAGTACATCAAAGAAACGGCCATTATGATCACCTTCCTTCCCGGAGCCCCTCCCCCGCTGTACGATGCAACTAAACCTGAGCATCACCTCCCACCCAACATGATCATCCGGGACCCTTCTGTCCCAACACCCGGACAGACCCCACCCTTCTGTCCCAACACCCGGAAAGATCCCACCCTTCTGTCCCAACACCCGGACAGACCCCATGTGTGTGCACTTAGGAGTTCTTCCTTTCCTGTCTACACACCTGAACACCTCGACCATCTCATCTACACAGCGAAGGACCTCCCAATGCAATCCGCATTATGGACGTCCGGGTACAACCCATACTCACATACCATACCAAACTATAGCCCCTCATCCATCTGGTCTACACGCCCAGGTAGCAACCATCTTCACATATCTGGGTACCACCCCTACACACCTGGACACCTACCCTTACATCTACACACCTGGACACCTACACACCTGGACACCTACCCTTATATGTACACACCTGGACACCTACCCTTATATGTACACACCTGGACACCTACCCTTATATGTACACACCTGGACACCTACCCTTATATCTACACACCTGGACACCTACCCTTATATCTACACACCTGGACACCTACCCTTACATCTACACACCTGGACACCTACCCTTACATCTACACACCTGGACACCTACCCTTACATCTACACACCTGGACACCTACCCTTACATCTACACACCTTGACACCTACCCTTACGTCTACACACCTGGACACCTACCCTTACGTCTACACACCTGGACACCTACCCTTACGTCTACACACCTGGACACCTACCCTTACATCTACACACCTGGACACCTACCCTTACGTCTACACACCTGGACACCTACCCTTACGTCTACACACCTGGACACCTACCCTTACGTCTACACACCTGGACACCTACCCTTACATCTACACACCTGGACACCTACCCTTACGTCTACACACCTGGACACCTACCTTTACGTCTATACACCTGGACACCTACCCTTACGTCTACACACCTGGACACCTACCCTTACGTCTACACACCTGGACACCTACCCTTACGTCTACACACCTGGACACCTACCCTTACGTCTACACACCTGGACACCTACCCTTACGTCTACACACCTGAACACCTACCCTTACGACTACACACCTGGGTTACTACCCTTACATCAATACACCTGGACACCTACCCCTATGTCTACACACCTGGACACCTACCTTTACGTCTTCACACCCTGACATCTACCTTTACGTCTACACACCTGGACACCTACCCTTACGTCTACACACCTGGACACCTACCCTTACGTCTACACACCTGGACACCTACCCTTACATCTACACACCTGGACACCTACCCTTACATCTACACACCTGGACACCTACCCTTACGTCTACACACCTGGACACCTACCTTTACGTCTATACACCTGGACACCTACCCTTACATCTACACACCTGGACACCTACCCTTACGTCTACACACCTGGACACCTACCCTTACGTCTACACACCTGAACACCTACCCTTACGACTACACACCTGGGTTACTACCCTTACATCAATACACCTGGACACCTACCCCTATGTCTACACACCTGGACACCTACCTTTACGTCTTCACACCCTGACATCTACCTTTACGTCTACACACCTGGACACCTACCTTTACATCTACACACCTGGACACCTACCTTTATGTCTAAATATCTGGACACCTAACCTTACGTCTACACACCTGAATACATACCCTTACGCCTACACACCTGGACACAAACTCCTTAAGTCTTCACACCTAGACACCTACCCTTATGTCTACACACCTGGACACCTACCCTTATGTCTACACACCTGGACACCTACCCTTATGTCTACACACCTGATCACCTCCCCCTCTTATCAACACACCTAACAAACTCCCCCACCTGTCATATCTGGACAGCGACCAATCTAGCATCAACACTTAAGCACCTCCCACTGTACATACCTGAGTCCCCCTTCCCTCTACACATCTGACCATCTCATTTCCGCGTTCCCTCCTGCAGTCCTCATCCCTACATGGTCTCTTCCAGACACAGGCCCCTCCCCAGTCACCCCGGATGCTCCCACCTGCCCCCTCCAGAACACTTACTTTTCACTGTCAGGGTCCAGCTACAAGCCTGGTGACCCTTGTGGTTGGATATCTCACAGCTGTAGGTCCCTCCGTCCCCGGGCTGAACTTTCCTCAGATTTAAGGAGTGGATCCGACTCCCTCTCCGCACCTCCACTCCTTCCTTCTCCTCCACCCGGGAGCCTTCTTTATACCACTCAATGCAAGGCTTGGGTTCTCCTGACACTGGGAGAGAAGAGCGGAAAATACCGGAGAGTCATTAAACCCGATCCAGAGTGAAACGTTATTTATATAAAGCGAGGAGAGAACTCGGCACAGCCCAGAGCTTCACCAGGCTTATTAACACTTCAGGGGCATGAAATGCCCACATAGGGAGAGAGATGACTACCCTGACCTATAAGGAGAGAGCCGACTACCCCGACCTATAGGGAGAGAGCCGACTACCCTGACCTATAGGGAGAGAGCCGACTACCCCGACCTATAGGGAGAGAGCCAACTACCCCGACCTATAGGGAGAGAGCCAACTACCTCCATCTATAGGGAGAGAGCCGACTACCCCCACCTATAGGGAGAGAGCCGACTACCCCGACCTATAGGGAGAGAGCCGACTACCCCAACCTATAGGGAGAGAGCCGACTACCCCGACCTATAGGGAGAGAGCCGACTACCCCGACCTATAGGGAGAGAGCCAACTACCTCCACCTATAGGGAGAGAGCCGACTACCTCCACCTATAGGGAGAGAGCCGACTACCCCCACCTATAGGGAGAGAGCCGACTACCTCCACCTATAGGGAGAGAGCCGACTACCTCCACCTATAGGGAGAGAGCCGACTACCTCCACCTATAGGGAGAGAGCCGACTACCCTGACCTATAGGGAGAGAGCCGAGTACCCCCACCTATAGGGAGAGAGCCGACTACCTCCACCTATAGGGAGAGAGCCGAGTACCCCCACCTATAGGGAGAGAGCCGACTACCTCCACCTATAGGGAGAGAGCCGACTACCTCCACCTATAGGGAGAGAGCCGACTACCCCGACCTATAGGGAGAGAGCCGACTACCCTGACCTATAGGGAGAGAGCCGACTACCCCGACCTATAGGGAGAGAGCCGACTACCCCGACCTATAGGGAGAGAGCCGACTACCCCGACCTATAGGGAGAGAGCAGACTACCCTGACCTATAGGGAGAGAGCCGAGTACCCCCACCTATAGGGAGAGAGGCGACTACCTCCACCTATAGGGAGAGAGCCGAGTACCCCCACCTATAGGGAGAGAGCCGACTACCTCCACCTATAGGGAGAGAGCCGACTACCTCCACCTATAGGGAGAGAGCCGACTACCCCGACCTATAGGGAGAGAGCCGACTACCCTGACCTATAGGGAGAGAGCCGACTACCCCGACCTATAGGGAGAGAGCCGACTACCCCGACCTATAGGGAGAGAGCCAACTACCTCCATCTATAGGGAGAGAGCCGACTACCCCCACCTATAGGGAGAGAGCCGACTACCCCGACCTATAGGGAGAGAGCCGACTACCCCGACCTATAGGGAGAGAGCCAACTACCTCCATCTATAGGGAGAGAGCCGACTACCCCCACCTATAGGGAGAGAGCCGACTACCCCGACCTATAGGGAGAGAGCCGACTACCCCGACCTATAGGGAGAGAGCCAACTACCTCCACCTATAGGGAGAGAGCCGACTACCTCCACCTATAGGGAGAGAGCCGACTACCCCGACCTATAGGGAGAGAGCCGACTACCTCCACCTATAGGGAGAGAGCCGACTACCTCCACCTATAGGGAGAGAGCCGACTACCCTGACCTATAGGGAGAGAGCCGAGTACCCCCACCTATAGGGAGAGAGCCGACTACCCCGACCTATAGAGAGAGAGCCAACTACCCCGACCTATAGGGAGAGAGCCGACTACCCCGACCTATAGGGAGAGAGCCGACTACCTCCACCTATAGGGAGAGAGCCGACTACCTCCACCTATAGGGAGAGAGCCGACTACCCCGACCTATAGGGAGAGAGCCGACTACCCCGACCTATAGGGAGAGAGCCGACTACCCCGACCTATAGGGAGAGAGCCGACTACCCCGACCTATAGGGAGAGAGCCGACTACCTCCACCTATAGGGAGAGAGCCGACTACCTCCACCTATAGGGAGAGAGCCGACTACCCTGACCTATAGGGAGAGAGCCGACTACCCCGACCTATAGGGAGAGAGCCGACTACCCCGACCTATAGGGAGAGAGCCGACTACCCCGACCTATAGGGAGAGAGCCGACTACCTCCACCTATAGGGAGAGAGCCGACTACCCTGACCTATAGGGAGAGAGCCGACTACCCCGACCTATAGGGAGAGAGCCGACTACCCCGACCTATAGGGAGAGAGCCAACTACCTCCATCTATAGGGAGAGAGCCGACTACCCCCACCTATAGGGAGAGAGCCGACTACCCCGACCTATAGGAAGAGAGCCGACTACCCCGACCTATAGGGAGAGAGCCGACTACCTCCACCTATAGGGAGAGAGCCGACTACCTCCACCTATAGGGAGAGAGCCGACTACCCTGACCTATAGGGAGAGAGCCGACTACCCCGACCTATAGGGAGAGAGCCGACTACCCCGACCTATAGGGAGAGAGCCAACTACCTCCATCTATAGGGAGAGAGCCAACTACCTCCATCTATAGGGAGAGAGCCGACTACCCCCACCTATAGGGAGAGAGCCGACTACCCCGACCTATAGGGAGAGAGCCGACTACCTCCACCTATAGGGAGAGAGCCGACTACCCTGACCTATAGGGAGAGAGCCGACTACCCCGACCTATAGGGAGAGAGCCGACTACCCCGACCTATAGGGAGAGAGCCAACTACCTCCATCTATAGGGAGAGAGCCGACTACCCCCACCTATAGGGAGAGAGCCGACTACCCCGACCTATAGGGAGAGAGCCGACTACCCCCACCTATAGGGAGAGAGCCGAGTACCCCCACCTATAGGGAGAGAGCCGAGTACTCCCATCTATAGGGAGAGAGCCGAGTACCCCGACCTATAGGGAGAGAGCCGACTACCCCCACCTATAGGGAGAGAGCCGACTACACCGACCTATAGGGAGAGAGCCGACTACCCCGACCTATAGGGAGAGAGCCGACTACCCCGACCTATAGGGAGAGAGCCGACTACCCCGACCTATAGGGAGAGAGCCGACTACCCCGACCTATAGGGAGAGAGACGACTACCCTGACCTATAGGGAGAGAGCCGACTACCCCGACCTATAGGGAGAGAGCCAACTACCCCCACCTATTGGGAGAGAGCCGACTACCCCGACATATAGGGAGAGAGCCAACTACCTCCATCTATAGGGAGAGAGCCGACTACCTCCATCTATAGGGAGAGAGCCGACTACCCCCACCTATAGGGAGAGAGCCGACTACCCCCACCTATAGGGAGAGAGCCGACTACCCCGACCTATAGGGAGAGAGCCGACTACCCCGACCTATAGGGAGAGAGCCGAGTACCCCGACCTATAGGGAGAGAGCTGACTACCTCCACCTATAGGGAGAGAGCAGACTACCCCGACCTATAGGGAGAGAGCCGACTACCCCCACCTATAGGGAGAGAGCCGACTACCCCGACCTATAGTGAGAGAGCCGAGTACCCCGACCTATAGGGAGAGAGCCGACTACCCCCACCTATAGGGAGAGAGCCGACTACCCCGACCTATAGGGAGAGAGCCAACTACCCCGACCTATAGGGAGAGAGCCGACTACCCCGACCTACAGGGAGAGAGCCAACTACCTCCACCTATAGGGAGAGAGCCGACTACCTCCACCTATAGGGAGAGAGCCGACTATCCCAACCTATAGGGAGAGAGCTGACTACCTCCACCTATAGGGAGAGAGCCGACTACCTCCACCTATAGGGAGAGAGTCGACTACCCCCACCTATAGGGAGAGAGCCGACTACCCCCACCTATAGGGAGAGAGCCGACTACCCCCACCTATAGGGAGAGAGCCGACTACCCCCACCTATAGGGAGAGAGCTGACTACCTCCATCTATAGGGAGAGAGCCGACTACCCCAACCTATAGGGAGAGAGACGACTACCCCGACCTATAGGGAGAGAGCCAACTACCACCACCTATAGGGAGAGAGGCGAATACCTCCATCTATAGGGAGAGAGCCGACTACCCCAACCTATAGGGAGAGAGACGACTACCCCGACCTATAGGGAGAGAGCCAACTACCACCACCTATAGGGAGAGAGGCGAATACCTCCACCTATAGGGAGAGAGCCGACTACCCCGACCTATAGGGAGAGAGCCAACTAATTCCATCTATAGGGTGAGAGCCGACTACCCCGACCTATAGGGAGAGAGCAGACTACCTCCATCTATAGGGAGAGAGCCGACTACCCCCACCTATAGGGAGAGAGCCGACTACCCCCACCTATAGGGAGAGCGCCGACTACCCCCACCTATAGGGAGAGAGCCGACTACCCCCACCTATAGGGAGAGAGCTGACTACCTCCATCTATAGGGAGAGAGCCGACTACCCCAACCTATAGGGAGAGAGACGACTACCCCGACCTATAGGGAGAGAGCCAACTACCACCACCTATAGGGAGAGAGGCGAATACCTCCATCTATAGGGAGAGAGCCGACTACCCCAACCTATAGGGAGAGAGACGACTACCCCGACCTATAGGGAGAGAGCCAACTACCACCACCTATAGGGAGAGAGGCGAATACCTCCACCTATAGGGAGAGAGCCGACTACCCCGACCTATAGGGAGAGAGCCAACTAATTCCATCTATAGGGTGAGAGCCGACTACCCCGACCTATAGGGAGAGAGCAGACTACCTCCATCTATAGGGAGAAAGCCGACTACCCCCACCTATAGGGAGAGAGCCGACTACCCCCACCTATAGGGAGAGCGCCGACTACCCCCACCTATAGGGAGAGAGCCGACTACCCCCACCTATAGGGAGAGAGCCAACTACCCTCACCTATAGGAAGAGAGCCAACTACCCCCACCTATAGGAAGAGAGCCAACTACCCCCACCTATAGGGAGAGAGCCGACTACCTCAATCTATAGGGAGAGAGCCAACTACCCCCACCTATAGGGAGAGAGCCAACTACCTCCATCTAAAGGGAGAGAGCCAACTACCCCAACCTATAGGGAGAGAGCCAACTACCCCGACCTATAGGGAGAGAGCCAACTACCCCAACCTATAGGGAGAGAGCTGACTACCTCCACCTATAGGGAGAGAGCCGACTACCCCGACCTATAGGGAGAGAGTCGACTACCCCCACCTATAGGGAGAGAGCCGACTACCCCCACCTATAGGGAGAGAGCCGACTACCCCCACCTATAGGGAGAGAGCCGACTACCACCACCTATAGGGAGAGAGGCGAATACCTCCACCTATAGGGAGAGAGCCGACTACCCCGACCTATAGGGAGAGAGGCCGACTACCCCGACCTATAGGGAGAGAGCCGACTACCCCGACCTATAGGGAGAGAACCAACTACCACCACCTATTGGGAGAGAGACGACTACCCCGACCTATAGGGAGAGAACCGACTACCACCACCTATTGGGAGAGAGACGACTACCCCGACCTATAGGGAGAGAACCGACTACCACCACCTATTGGGAGAGAGACGACTACCACCACCTATAGGGAGTAGGGTTAAAACTGCTTCTCCCTGTCAGAGGCGGCTCTCTAATTTGGCAAATTAGGGGATCGCCTTAGGCCTCGCAAATCACAGGGGCCCCCTGTGCGGCTGCCTAATTTAGTCCCTGTAATACGGAACTTTAACTTTTTTTTTTTATTTGCTTTGGTACACGTCGCCCAGGGCAGAGCCTAATACACGCGATCGGATTTTTCATCAGAAAAACCTTGGATGGGTTTTCCGACGAATTCCACTCAAGCTTGGCTTGCATACACACAAAAAACGTTCTCCTGAACTTTTGACCGGCAAGAATACGGTGACCTACAACACTACGACGAGCCGAGAAAATTAAGTTCAGTGCTTCCGAGCATGCGTCGGAATTTTGCGCATAGGAATTGCTACAGACGATTGGAATTTTTTCCGTCGAAAAATTTGAGAACCAGCTCTCAATTTTTTTTTGGCGGAAATTCCGTCAGGAAAAATCTGATTTCCAACCACAAGCTCACATAGGACTTTTCTTGCCGGAAATTGAGACCGTGTGTACGCGGCATTACACTTATGCCCCGCTACGCCATTAGTCATGACTGGCCGTCACCAGGGCCATAGATACCTTTGCAGCGGAAGGTGACACTGCTGCCTTCCAGCACCTCCTGGCTCGATGGCGTAAGGTCAAACTTCGGAGCCGTTCCACATTCAGAACTGTCAGTCTCTGCTGCCCCCTTCTGGTCATCCCCAGAACCAAAAGACACCTCCTGAATTTTGGAGACCTCCACGTTCTCCTTTTGTCCCGTGACGCTACGGCCGGTCTCAGACGAGGGAAGGATTTTTATAGACTTCAGAGTGATGGTGCTGGACGATTTCTGCTGATACTTCCCATCACTGCCGGAGGAGGCGACCTCAGCGGCTCGCCCTCTGTGGTGGAAACCAGATACGACGTTGTGGGTTTTTTCGAAGGGCGATTCGGATTTGAGGTTTGGGGAAGAGACGGAGCTTTTTTTCAGTAAAATGTTAGTCGTCGATTGGCAGATGCTGCCGGCTCCATTTTTTGGCGGCTCCAGTTTGGGGGTGACGTATTGTGTGGTCCTCAAAGTCTCTTTGGTGGACACACATGAGGTCTTCAGAGGGGGCTCAACCAACGTCTTGTCGCTTTTTTTGTCATGAATGGAAATGAAAGTGGTCTCTCCTTTCGATGTCGGAGTCCTGAGAGGAACAGAGGTCTCCTTTGAAGGCTTATCTGCCAACGTTATGCCATCTGTTGAAGAAATATCTGCCGGCCTGCTGGAGGCCGACTTCTGGGGAAAGAGGTTCTCCGATTTGGGGGCCGACTTCTGGGGAAAGAGGTTCTCCGTTTTGGGGGCCGACTTCTGGAGAAAGAGGTTCTCCGTTTTGGGGGCCGACTTCTGGAAAAAGAGGTTCTCCGTTTTGGGAGCCGACTTCTGGGGAAAGAAGTTCTCCGTTTTGGGGGCCGACTTCTGGGGAAAGATGTTCTCCGTTTTGGGGGCCGACTTCTGGGGAAAGAGGTTCTCCGTTTTGGGAGCCGACTTCTGGGGAAAGAGGTTCTCCGTTTTGGGGGGCGACTTCTGGGGAAAGAGGTTCTCCGTTTTGGGGTCCGACTTCTGGAGAAAGAGGTTCTCCGTTTTGGGGGCCGACTTCTGGGGAAAGAGGTTCTCCGTTTTGGGGTCCGACTTCTGGAGAAAGAGGTTCTCCGTTTTGGGGGCCGACTTCTGGGGAAAGAGGTTCTCCGTTTTGGGGTCCGACTTCTGGAGAAAGAGGTTCTCCGTTTTGGGGGCCGACTTCTGGGGAAAGAAGTTCTCCGTTTTGGGGGGTGACTTCTGGGTTAAGAGGTTCTCCGTTTTGGGGGCCGACTTCTGGGGAAAGAGGTTCTCCGTTTTGGGGGGCGACTTCTGGGTTAAGAGGTTCTCCGTTTTGGGGGCCGACTTCTGGGGAAAGAGGTTCTCCGTTTTGGGGGCTGACTTCTGGGGAAAGAGGTTCTCCGTTTTGGGGGCCGACTTCTGGGGAAAGAGGTTCTCCGTTTTGGGGGGCGACTTGCACCCCGCAGTCTCTTTTGTTTTCGCAGGAACATTCGGTGTATAATAGCTCCCAATGTTGTGTCCTGAACTCGCGTACCTGGAAGGCAAAGAACTGGTGGTCTCCATGGAGGATGGACTTTGGGCCTCTGGCGTCTTCTGTGACGGCCTCACTTTGGACTCTATGCTACTCGAGTAGCTTGACACAAGAGTTGAGGCCACTTTTGGTGAACCAAACTTTGTCTCAACGAGGGATTTAGTCTTTATATCTAAACTAGGAAGATTCTGAGGACGTGGTTCATCTGGGGGTTTGGTCTCCGTTTCTCTAGAAGGGGCCGGAGATCTCTCCTTTGGGTCCAGCATTGAGGTGTAACGGGAGACGATGGACGGCGTCTCTTTGGCTGTTCTGGTGGTTTGCGTCTTTGCATGGGTGGTCGGTGATGACGACTCTTCAGATTGTTTGTGTCGGGATCCGGCAGAGTCAGTTATTGGAGATGGTGGACCTCTCATGAAGGCGCTTGAAGACTCGGACTTCAGGCTGGGGGGCTGGGCTGTGGAGGACACTGAAGACCCCTCTTTGGAAACATAACTCGACTTGGCTTTCATAGGCTCCGCATTGGGCTCCGGTTTCCTGGTGGCACTTTCCGTACTTCTGCCCTTTTCTGGAATGGCATCCCTGTGCGTTTTAAGTATACCATTAGAGGCGATGGGGGGCTTGGCTGTGTGTGTCACAGAGCCCCCTAGTGGAGGGGAGGTTCTGAAAAAGAAAGAAGAGTCATGGTGGCAGATTTATCAGGAAATGCTACAGAATCACAAAGACAGACAGCAAAATATCCACCTTCCCTTCAATTAGATCTATAATCAATCAATCAATCAATAAAATATCATATTGTATGGAGTATCGCTGTATCAGGCTGAGGAAAAGGGGCCTCTCATTGCTGGGCCCCCCATGCACTGTAATGTATATAGTCTGGAGGTTATGCTGGTCTCTGTAGTCCTCCCCCATAATGCTGGACAAGACTCATTCCTCTGCCAGAGGCTGCAGATGGGCAATGAGCAAGCTGCATTAATTGGCAATGGAAAGGCTGCATTAACTGGCAACGGAGAGGCTGCAGCTGGGCAATGAGCAAGCTGCATTAATTGGCAATGTTGAGGCTGCATATGAGCAATGGTAAGACTGCAGATGGGCAATAGAGAGGCTGCAGATGGGCAATAGAGAGGCTGCAGATGGGCAATATAGATCCTGCAGATGGGAAATAGAGAGGCTGCAGATAGGCAATGGAGAGGCTGCAGATGGGAAATGGAGAGGCTGCAGATAGGCAATGGAGAGCCTGCAGATGGGCAATAGAGAGGATGCAGATGGGCAATAGAGAGGATGCAGATTTTCAATGGAGAGGCTGCAGATGGGAAATGGAGAGTCTGCAGATAGGCAATGGAGAGGCTGCAGATGGGCAATGAGCAGGCTGCATTAATTGGCAAAGGAAAGGCTGCATTAATTGGCAATGGAGATGCTGCAGAAGGGCAATGAGCAAGCTGCATTAATTGGCAATGTTGAGGCTGCATATGAGCAATGGTGAGCCTGCAGATGGGCAATGGAGAGGCTGCAGATGGACAATAGAGATCCTGAAGATGGTAAATAGAGAGGCTGCAGATGGGAAATGGAGAGGCTGCAGATGGGCATTAATTGGCAATGGTGGGGCTGCGTTAATTGGCAATGGAGAGGCTGCAGATAGGTAAAGGAGAGGCTGCAGATGGGCAATGAGCAGGCTGCATTAATTGTCAATGGAAAAGCTGCATATGGGCACTGGTGAGGCTGCATTAATTGGCAATGGAGAGGCTGCATATGGGCAACGAGCAGGCTGCATTAATTGTCAATGGAAAAGCTGCATATGGGCAATGGTGAGGCTGCATTAATTGGCAATGGAGAGGCTGCATTAACTGTCAATGGAAAAGCTGCATATGGGCAATGGTGAGGCTGCATTAATTGGCAATGGTGAGGCTGCATTAATTACCAATGGAGAGGCTGCATTAATTGGCAGTGGAGAGGCTGCGTTAATTGGCAATGGAGAGGCTGCAGATGGGTAAAGGAGAGGTTGCAGATGAACAATTAGCAGGCTGCATTGATGGGCACTGACCCTTATTTTGCTTTTCAAGTTCTTTATTTAAAATTTACGTTTTTTTCCTGAAACGTCCCTCTTCCAATGAAGGTGCCGCGCGTTATACACCGATAAATACGGTAATCCATTCATTACATTTTATTGTGTGTATAATAATAATAAGTAGAGAATATTTCCTGTAACACACGAGAGGGAAAGGAGAAGAGAACGTACCCGTCAGTCTCGTCACCGCCTGCAAAAGAGAAAGAAACATTTATCAGTAAATCATCTTATCGGCTGGAATTGCGACAGCGGCCAAAATCTACACAACAGGAAGGTGACAACCGCTCAGCATGCCGCCCCCCCGGGCTCCTCCGCGGTCAGACAACGCGGGAACTCCCATCGCCGGCTCCGCCCCCATCCCCCGACTTTCATATTCGGCTGGACTCAACTCTCAGGGAGTCATTTATTTTTATTTATTTATTGCGGTTTTATATCGGAGCCAAAAATGATATTGGGGTAGATTCAGGTAGCCTACGCTATAATTTACGGCGGCGCAGCGTAGTGTATTTACGCTACGCCTCCGCAACTTACAGGAGCAAGTGCAGTATTCACGAAACACCTGCTCCGCAAGTCACGGCGGCGTAGCGTAAATGGGGCCGGCGTAAGCGCGCGTAATTCAAATGGGGAAGGGGGGGCGTGTTTTATGTTAATATGCGATGACCTGACGTGATTTACGAACGGCGCATGCGCCGTCCGTGTACATATCCCAGTGTGCATTGCTCCCGAGTACGGCGCAACGACGTATTGGTTTCGACGTGAACGTAAATTACGTCCAGCCCTATTCGCGAACGACTTACGCAAACTACGTAAATAATTCAAATTTCGAAGCGGGAGCGACGTCCATACTCCTAATAGCAGGGGCAACCTTACGCCGAAAAAGCCTTAACGCAAACGACGTAAAAAGCGATCGCCGTGCGCACGTACGTTTGTGAATCGGCGTATCTAGGAAATTAGCATATTCTACGCCGACAACAACGGAAGCGCCACCTAGCGGCCAAAGTGATATTGCACACAATTCTACGCCGCCGCAATCAAGTTACGTCGGTGGAGGAAGCCTATTTTTTCAGCGTAACTGCCTTTGTGAATCGGCGTAACGCTACGCGGGCGCGGAATTCAAATTACGGCGGCGTAGCTGGAGGATACGCCGGCGCAAAAGGTACCTGAATCTGCCCCACTATTGATTTCAGTTCTGAGGAGGAGAATAAATGATTTAGGAATTTTGGGAGCCCCGGAGCAAACATTTCCCCCTCCGACTCCACAAACAAAAGCGCCCCCCGATCGGCGAGACGACGCACGCCGATCCGCCTGCAGCATAAATATTCTACAACAAATAATTCAACAAAACCGACATGGGGGGGGGGGTTATACCACGGCAAAAAAAATATATATATCATGTATTAATTCCCAAATGTTGATACATTGTATACTTATGTGGCAGAGGTAATGCAACATTAAATACGTGCGTTGCGGCGCACCACGACAACGTTTTATTCCTATTGTGGGGTCACCAGTACGGTAACAATTATGGGCCAGATTCACAAAAGAGATACGCCGTCGTATCTCTGAGATACGATTGTCGTATCTATGCGCCTTAAACAGAGAATCAGTTACGCATAGATAGCCCTAAGATCCGACAGGCGTAAGTGTGTTACACCGTCGGATCTTAGGCTGCAATTCTAGGCCGGCCACTAGGTGGCGATTCCATTGCGGTCGGCGTAGAATATGCAAATGACTAGTTACGCCGATTCACGAACGTCCGATTTGCCCGTCGATCTAAATTGACGTCGTTTCCGTAGAGATGCGTCGTGTAAAACTAAGCATGCCCTCTAGGTGGTGTAACCAATGTTAAGTATTGCCGTCGTTCCCGCGTCGAAATTTTAAATTTCACGTCGTTTGCGTAAGTCGTCCGTGAATGGCGCTGGACGCCATTTACGTTAACGTCGAAACCAATGACGTCCTTGCGACGTCATTTAGCGCAATGCACGTCGGGTAATTTTACGGACGGAGCATGCGCAGTACGTTCGGCGCGGGAACGCGCCTAATTTAAATGGTGCCCGTCCCATTTGAATTAGGCGGGCTTGCGCCGAGCGGATTTACGCTGCACCGCAAGTTTACAGGTTAGTGCTTTGTGAATCAGGCACTTACGCTGTAAACTTGCGGCGGTGTAACGTAAATGGGATACGTTACGCCGCCGCAGCGTAACGTATTTGTATGTGAATCTGGCCCTATGTGTCTGTGATGCCAATAAAGTCCATCCTCTCTTTGCCAACCAATATCACTGAATCTAGTGAGCGCCCCCCCCCCCCCCTCCTGTGTCGACATGAAAATCATCCGTGTAATAGAATATTATGAAGGAGGGATTCTGTCATCGCTCACCAAAAACACCAAATCCGCCATCATGGAAACGCTGAAACCAAATTCACATTGCCGGATAAAACTTGCACACATTTTATTTTCATATTTGTACACTAGAGGGCGCTCCTTTACCACTGCATGAAAATAAGACGTCTTTACTATTACTGACTAGACAGAGGAGTAATAATTATTATAATACTAAATAATAATAGAAATAATAATAGTAATAATTATAATACTAAATAATAACAATGATTAATAATAATAATATTAGTTAATATATTAATAAATAATGATAGTAATATTATATGGATCCTGATTATTATTATTATTATTATTATTATTCAGGATTCATATATTATTATTATTTAATATTAAATAATATTAATATTTAATAATATTAATATTACTATCATTGTTTTTATTATCATTATTATTAATAATAGTAATAATAATTTGAATATTATCATTATTTATTAATATGATTAACTAATATTATTATTATTATTATTATTATTATTATTATTATTATAGAGGTGCACCGAATAGAAAATTTTAGTGCAGGAACCGAAAATGCAGGATGCACTTGGCCGAAAAAAAAAAAAAATACTGACACTTGTTTTAAAAAAAGATATATATTTTTATATAGAAATTTATTATAATCTACTTTTTTAAATGAATATCATGAATTTAAACGAATATAAAATGTATTGTCAGCCATTATTGGCACGTTTAGCCCATGAAAAATGCATCCCTTTAAAAATTCTATCACTTGTCTTCACAGCAGTGTTAATTTTGGCATCAAATTTCGATTTAGTCTTAGGACTAAAATGGCATTTTAGTTTTAGTCCCATTTTAGTCTCCTGCCATCGTTTTAGTTTTAGTCGTATTTAGTCAACTAAACCTCCAGTACATTTTAGTCATCTAAAATCTAATGGGCGTCATTAAATTGAAATACATTAGTTAACATTTCTCTACAATTTCCAAACTCATTATATATATACTGCTGGAGTGAAAAATCTCATATGTTATTATTTAGGTATTGAGGTGGTATGGAGGTATAAACTTGCACTACAGACCCGATTTTAGTCGACAAAATTAACATTGCTTCACACGGGTCTTCTGCGCTTCCATTGTGGTGTTTAAAATCCTGCTTGGTGCCTTTTGGTCACCTCCCTCTTCATATGCATTGAAAATGCAGCAAGAAAGCATCAATAACGCACCCGTGTTACATTTGTGATGCATTCTTCTGAGTCACATGACCCGTGGAAGACACACCCTAAGCGTAGTAAAATCGCAGCAAAATTGTGTTCATTTTCGGTGCCATTACCGACACCTTTTTCTCTTATCAGCAAAATGCTGAAAATGCCATGTTCGGCCAAAATGTTTCGGTCGCCGAAATTTCAGTGCATCTATAATAATAATAATTATTATTATTATTATTATTATTATTATTATTATTATTATTATTAAGGATTCATATATTATTATTATTATTATTATTATTATTAGTAATACATATTATTATTGTTTTTTATTATTATTATTATTATTATTATTATTATTATTATTATTATTATTACTACTATTCAGTATTCATAGATTATGATTTTGTATTGAATTTTATTATTTTGTATTATTATTATTATTATAATTATTAAAATAGTAATACATATAATTATTGTTTATTGTTATTATTATTATTATTATTATTATTATTATTATTATTATTATTATTACTATTCAGTAATCATAGTTTATAATTTTGTATTGAATGTCATTATTATTATTATTATTATTATTATTATTATTATTATTATTAATAATAATAATAATAGTCAAAATATTATTATTGTTTTTAATTATTATTATAATTACTATTCAGTATTCATAGATTATAATTTTATATTGAATATTATTATTTTGTATTATTATTATTATTATTATTATTATTATTAATAATAATAATAATAATAATAATAATAATAATAAATATTATAAATGTTTATTGTTATTATTATAATTACTATTCAGTATTCATAGATTATCATTTTGTTTTGAATATCATTATTATATTATTATTAATAATAAATATTATTTTTTTATTATTATTATTATTATTATTATTATTATAATTATAATTACTATCCAGTATTCATGGATTATAATTTTGTATTGAATTTTATTATTTTGTATTGTTTTTTTTATAATTATTATTAAAATAGTAATAAATATTATTATTGTTTATTGTTAATAATAATAATAATAACAACAACAATAAACAATAATAATATTTATTACTATTATTATTATTAATAATAATAATAATGATATTCAATACAAAATTATAATCTATGATTACTGAATAGTAATAATAATAATAATAATAATAATAATAATAATAATAATATTATTATTATTATTATTATTATTATTACTATTCAGTATTGATACATTATAATTTTGTATTGAATATTATTATTAATAATAGTAATAAATATTATTATTGTTTTTTTTTTTTATTATTATTATTATAATTACTTTTCAGTATTCATAGATTCTTATTCTTATTGATTATTATTATTTAATATTATTATTATTATTATTCAGGATTTTCTTCGCTCCAAGCTCAGCGCTTTACAAAACGTGTTCTAATGTATAAACTCATCGATCGATCGATCATACATTATCATTGCTGCTTCTGCAGATGAAGTCCACCTGAAAGTGATATCTGGTTATAGGCGGAGCCTGGTGGTGGACCGAGTCATCCCCTCGTTTCTTATGTTGTTGGCTCCCCATACACATTACAATCTCTGTACAATCGATCTATGTAGGATTAGGACCGATCTAAACTATTCCATCACTCTGTATCCAATCAGAAAGGTTCTTGCACTGCAGGTAGATATAAAGGAGATTGTACAATCAGATTGTAAGGTGTGTGGTGGGATTTAGACTCCCCATCAGCAATGTCTCCTTTCCATGGTACCCGGCTCTGTTTTTTGGGGGTCCCCTCCCCCCTTTGTGTGTTCCAGCACTCACCTTGAACAACCAGCTCTGCGCACACAGAGCTCCGCCCACAACTGTTCGTCACCGTGACGCTATAATTTCCAGCATCCGCTCCGCACACGTCCCGAATCTCCAGGAAATGCACCCCGGACTTGTCGTACGTCTTCCATCGCCCTCCGATCAGCAGCTGAACATCGTCCTGCGCCAAAGAGACCAACAGATATCAACGGTACAAGACCGAGCAACATCGCCGCACAAACTACTGCGGGGAAACCTCCCCATTGTGGGAGGGGCAGAGACACAACTACTGCAGGGAAATCTCCCCATTGTGGGAGGGGCAGAGACACAAACTACTGCGGGAAATCTCCCCATTGTGGGAGGGGCACAGACACAAACTACTGCGGGAAATCTCCCCATTGTGGGAGGGGCAGAGACACAAACTACTGCAGGGAATCTCCCCATTGTGGGAGGGGCAGAGACACAAATTACTGCAGGGAATCTCCCCATTGTGGGAGGGGCAGAGACACAAACTACTGCGGGAAATCTCCCCATTGTGGGAGGGGCAGAGACACAAACTACTGCAGGAAATCTCACCATTGTGGGAGGGGCAGAGACACAAACTACTGCAGGAAATCTCATCATTGTGGGAGGGGCAGAGACACAAACTACTGCAGGAAATCTCATCATTGTGGGAGGGGCAGAGACACAAACTACTGCAGGAAACCTCCCCATTGTGGGAGGGGCAGAGACACAAACTACTGCAGGAAATATCATCATTGTGGGAGGGGCAGAGACACAAACTACTGCAGGGAATCTCCCCATTGTGGGAGGGGCAGAGACACAAACTACTGCGGGAAATCTCACCATTGTGGGAGGGGCAGAGACACAAACTACTGCAGGAAACCTCCCCATTGTGGGAGGGGCAGAGACACAAACTACTGCAGGAAATATCATCATTGTGGGAGGGGCAGAGACACAAACTACTGCGGGAAATCTCACCATTGTGGGAGGGGCAGAGACACAAACTACTGCAGGAAATATCATCATTGTGGGAGGGGCAGAGACACAAACTACTGCAGGAAACCTCCCCATTGTGGGAGGGGCAGAGACACAAACTACTGCAGGAAATCTCACCATTGTGGGAGGGGCAGAGACACAAACTACTGCAGGGAAATCTCCCCATTGTGGGAGGGGCAGAGACACAAACTACTGCAGGAAATTCCACCATTGTGGGAGGGGCAGAGACACAAACTACTGCAGGAAATCTCATCATTGTGGGAGGGGCAGAGACACAAACTACTGCAGGAAACCTCCCCATTGTGGGAGGGGCAGAGACACAAACTACTGCAGGAAATATCATCATTGTGGGAGGGGCAGAGACACAAACTACTGCAGGGAATCTCCCCATTGTGGGAGGGGCAGAGACACAAACTACTGTAGGAAATCTCATCATTGTGGGAGGGGCAGAGACACAAACTACTGCGGGAAATCTCACCATTGTGGGAGGGGCAGAGACACAAACTACTGCAGGAAACCTCCCCATTGTGGGAGGGGCAGAGACACAAACTACTGCAGGAAATCTCATCATTGTGGGAGGGGCAGAGACACAAACTACTGCAGGAAACCTCCCCATTGTGGGAGGGGCAGAGACACAAACTACTGCAGGAAATATCATCATTGTGGGAGGGGCAGAGACACAAACTACTGCAGGGAATCTCCCCATTGTGGGAGGGGCAGAGACACAAACTACTGCGGGAAATCTCACCATTGTGGGAGGGGCAGAGACACAAACTACTGCAGGAAACCTCCCCATTGTGGGAGGGGCAGAGACACAAACTACTGCAGGAAATATCATCATTGTGGGAGGGGCAGAGACACAAACTACTGCGGGAAATCTCACCATTGTGGGAGGGGCAGAGACACAAACTACTGCAGGAAATATCATCATTGTGGGAGGGGCAGAGACACAAACTACTGCAGGAAACCTCCCCATTGTGGGAGGGGCAGAGACACAAACTACTGCAGGAAAATCTCACCATTGTGGGAGGGGCAGAGACACAAACTACTGCAGGGAAATCTCCCCATTGTGGGAGGGGCAGAGACACAAACTACTGCAGGAAATTCCACCATTGTGGGAGGGGCAGAGACACAAACTACTGCAGGAAATCTCATCATTGTGGGAGGGGCAGAGACACAAACTACTGCAGGAAACCTCCCCATTGTGGGAGGGGCAGAGACACAAACTACTGCAGGAAATATCATCATTGTGGGAGGGGCAGAGACACAAACTACTGCAGGGAATCTCCCCATTGTGGGAGGGGCAGAGACACAAACTACTGTAGGAAATCTCATCATTGTGGGAGGGGCAGAGACACAAACTACTGCGGGAAATCTCACCATTGTGGGAGGGGCAGAGACACAAACTACTGCAGGAAACCTCCCCATTGTGGGAGGGGCAGAGACACAAACTACTGCAGGAAATATCATCATTGTGGGAGGGGCAGAGACACAAATGACTGCGGGAAATCTCCACTGGAGATACAAGGATCCGGTTTGGGATTTTTATTTATTATTTTTATTTATTATTTCCTCGGATTGTTTGCATATCACTAATAGGGATGAGTTTTGAGTTCGAGTCTAACTCATGTTCGACTCGAACATTGTCTGTTCGGCGAACAATTTGGGGTGTTCGCGGCAAATTCGAAAAGCCGCAGAACACCCTGTTAAAGTCTATGGGAGAAATCTAAAGTGCTAATTTTAAAGGCTAATATGCAATTTATTGTCCTAAAAAGTGTTTGGGGACCCGGGTCCTGTCCCAGGGGACATGTATAAATGCAATTTTTTTTTAAAAACGGCCGTTTTTTCAGGAGCAGTGAATTTAATAATGCTAAAAGTGAAACAATAAAAGTGTAATATTCCTTTAAATTTCATACCTGGGGGGGGGGGTGTAAAGTCAGCATGTGAAAAAGCGCATGTTTCCCGTACATAGAACTGTCCCTGCACAAAGTGTCATTTCTGAAAGGAAAAAAAAGTCTTTTAAAACCGGACTTGCGGCTATAATGAATTGTCGGCTCTGGCAATTCAGAGAGAATTCATTCATAAAAAAAAAATAGCGTGGGGGTCCCCCCAAATTCCATTACCAGGCCCTTTAGGTCTGGAATGGATATTAAGGGGAACCCCGCAGTCAATTTAAAAAAAAAATGACGTGGGGTTCCCCCCAAATATCCATTCCAGACCCCTTATCCGAGCACGTTAACCTGGCCGGCTGCAGAAAAGAGGGGGGGGACAGAGTGTGGGCCCCCCCTCTCCTGAACCATACCAGACCACATGCCCTTAACCTGGGGAGGATGGCCCCATGTTGATGGGGACAAGGGCCTCATCCCCACAACCCTTGCCCGGTGGTTGTGGGGGACTGCGGGCGGGGGGCTTATCAGAATCTGGAAGACCCCTTTAACAAAGGGGACCCCCAGATCCTGGCCCCCCCTATGTGAATTGGTAATGGGGTACACTGTACCCCTACAATTTCACGAAGGAAGTGTAAATAGTTGGAAAAAACACACACACCGTAGAAAAAAATCCTTTATTAATAAAAAATAAATAAAAAAGATCCAGCGGTGGTAATCTACTCGGTCCCGGCTCCCTGCTCCAACGTTGTCTGTATCCAGCGACGGGTGATCTCCGGTCCAGCGATGAGAAGATCCATCCATCCAGAGCGCAGCCACGCCGACCTCCTCTCACCGCTGGACACAGCCCAGCGAATGACGCGGCTGAAGCTGTGACATTTCTTATATAGGGGAGGCGGGGCCACCTGTCACGTGACCCCGCCCCCTCTAACGCACCCTCTGCTACGTCACTGGGGAAGCCCAGTCTTCCCCCTTGCGTCAGAGGGGGCGGGGTCACGTGACGGGTGGCCCCGCCTCCCCTATAAAAGAAATGTCAATGCTTCAGTGCGTCATTCGCTGGGCTGTGTCCAGCGGTGAGAGGAGGTCGGCGTGGCTGCGCTCTGGATGGATGGATCTTCTCATCGCTGGATCGGAGATCACCCGTCGCTGGATACAGACAACGATGGAGCGGGGAGCCGGGACCGAGTAGATTACCACCGCTGGATTTATTTTAATTTTTTTATTATTAATAAAGGACTTTTTTCTACGGTGTGTGTGTGTGTGTTTTTTCCAACTATTTACACTTCCTTCGTGAAATAGTAGGGGTACAATGTACCCCATTAACAATTCACATAGGGGGGGCCAGGATCTGGGGGTCCACTTTGTTAAAGGGGTCTTCCAGATTCTGATAAGCCCCCCGCCCGCAGACCCCCACAACCACCGGGCAAGGGTTGTGGGGATGAGGCCCTTGTCCCCATCAACATGGGGACATCCTCCCCATGTTAAGGGCATGTGGCCTGGTGCGGTTCAGGAGAGGGGCGCTCTCTCGTCCCCCCCTCTTTTCTGCGACCGGCCAGGTTAACGTGCTCGGATAAGGGGTCTGGTATGGATATTTGGGGGGAACCCCACATCATTTTTTTTTTAAATTGACGGCAGAGTTCCCCTAAATATCCATACCAGACCTGAAGGGCCTGGTAATTGAATTTGGGGGGACCCCCACGCTATTTTTTTTTTTTTATGAATGAATTCTCTCTGAATTGCTGGGAGCCGACAATTCATTAGAGCCGCAAGTCCGGTTTTAAATGCCTTTTTTTCTTTCAGAAATGACACTTTGTGCAGGGACAGTTCTATGTACCGGAAACATGCGCTTTTTCACATGCTGACTTTACACCCCCCACCCTAGGTACGAAATTTAAAGGAATATTACACTTTTATTGTTTCACTTTTAGCATTATTAAATTCACTGCTCCTGAAAAAACGTAAGTTTTTAAAACTTTTTTTTGCATTGATACATGTCCCCTGGGACAGGACCCGGGTCCCCAAACACTCCCCTGGGGCAGGACCCGGGTCCCCAAACACTCCCCTGGGACAGGACCCGGGTCCCCAAACACTCCCCTGGGACAGGACCCGGGTCCCCAAACTCTCCCCTGGGGCAGGACCCGGGTCCCCAAACACTCCCCTGGGACAGGACCCGGGTCCCCAAACTCTCCCCTGGGGCAGGACCCGGGTCCCCAAACTCTCCCCTGGGGCAGGACCCGGGTCCCCAAACTCTCCCCTGGGGCAGGACCCGGGTCCCCAAACTCTCCCCTGGGGCAGGACCCGGGTCCCCAAACACTCCCCTGGGGCAGGACCCGGGTCCCCAAACACTCCCCTGGGGCAGGACCCGGGTCCCCAAACACTCCCCTGGGGCAGGACCCGGTCCCCAAACACTCCCTGGGACAGGACCCGGGTCCCCAAACACTCCCCTGGGACAGGTCCCGGGTCCCCAAACACTCCCCTGGGACAGGACCCGGGTCCCCAAACACTCCCCTGGGACAGGACCCGGGTCCCCAAACACTCCCCTGGGGCAGGACCCGGGTCCCCAAACACTCCCCTGGGGACAGGTCCCGGGTCCCCAAACACTCCCCTGGGACAGGACCCGGGTCCCCAAACACTCCCCTGGGACAGGACCCGGGTCCCCAAACACTCCCCTGGGGCAGGACCCGGGTCCCCAAACACTCCCCTGGGACAGGACCCGGGTCCCCAAACACTCCCCTGGGACAGGACCCGGGTCCCCAAACACTCCCCTGGGGCAGGACCCGGGTCCCCAAACACTTGTTAGGACAATAACTTGCATATTAGCCTTTAAAATTAACACTTTAGATTTCAAACGTTCGAGTCCCATAGACTTTAACGGGGTTCTAAAGTTCACACGAACATTTGGTCTGTTCGCAAGTTCTGATGCGAACCGAACAGGGGGGTGTTCGGCTCATCCTTATTCACTAATAATACTGATTTTTGTTACATTAGAATGTCGCTCACAATACTGGACGTGACTCCAGATCAGAGAGGTTTAGAGACACTTCTATTTAATACTAAAATAATAAAACAACGAGGGTCACGCGGCACTTTTCGGGGGACCCGACAACCAGGAATGTTTTTCGGGCCGAACATGAAAAGGATCCAAAAACATCCAGAAGAAAAATATTATTCTGAAGTCGGCAGAATCTCTTCTTTATGATTTTGTCGGGTCCTTTCCAAAGAAAATCTGCCGGCCGACAGACTGATTGAGCGGCGAGCGAATTCCATTTCTTTACCTTGGAAGATTTTCAGAAGCGACCGACGCGTTCCCCTCAATCCAAGAAAGAAACACGACTTATGTGGTGAGGAGAGAGCCAGACAAAGTGACGGGGGGCTCAGACATCCAACGCGGGACGTCACCGTTATAACCCCGATATTGTAGAAGAGAGGCGACTCCGCCATAAAGGAGAACACACACCAAGGAATGCAACCAATCACATCCGTCTCTGTACAGAGGAGCTTACACTCTAATGTCCCCTCCCCCCACAGTCACATCCGTCTCTGTACAGAGGAGCTTACACTCTAATGTCCCCTCCCCCCACAGTCACATCAGTCTCTGTACAGAGGAGCTTACACTCTAATGTCCCCTCCCCCCCACAGTCACATCAGTCTCTGTACAGAGGAGCTTACACTCTAATGTCCCCTCCCCCCACAGTCACATCAGTCTCTCTACACAGGAGCTTACACTCTAATGTCCCCTCCCCCCACAGTCACATCAGTCTCTGTACAGAGGAGCTTACACTCTAATGTCCCCTCCCCCCACAGTCGCATACGTCTCTGTACCAGAGGAGCTTACACTCTAATGTCCCCCCCCCCCCACAGTCACATCAGTCTCTGTACAGAGGAGCTTACACTCTAATGTCCCCTCCCCCCACATCACATCAGTCTCTGTACAGAGGAGCTTACACTCTAATGTCCCCTCCCCCCCACAGTCACATCAGTCTCTGTACAGAGGAGCTTACACTCTAATGCCCCCTCCCCCCACAGTCACACCAGTCTCTGTACAGAGGAGCTTACACTCTAATGTCCCCCCCCCCCCCCCCCACAGTCACATTTTATTAGAAGTCAGGTGACCTCCAGGTATGTTTTATATTGTGAACGGGAATTGAAACACCTGGAGGATAACATGAATACTCCATGCAGCCCCTTCCTCACACACTCCATGTGGATCTGGCAGACTCCGTTGTATCTTTCACGATCTACAATACGGCCACTTACCTTGTGCCAGGTGACAGCCGGCTGGGGGCGTCCGGTGACCTTGAAGGAGAACCGTCCGGTCTGACCCGCCGTCACCACACTGCGATTGGGCTTTGTAACAAACTTCGGGGGGCTCTCACCCCAAATACTGGGGCGGTTTTCTATCTGGGGGACCCCAAGTGGGCTTCTGCAAAGAGAAGAATGGAAGAATTAAGGGTCACGACCCTCAGATGGGTACAAACCGATAGTAATATCATTCAAAAATAGTGTCCCATCATTGGTGTCAGTGGGAGGAATAGTGTCCCATCATTGGTATCAGTGGGGGGAATAGTGTCCCATCATTGGTGTCAGTGGGAGGAATAGTGTCCCATCATTGGTGTCAGTGGGAGGAATAGTGTCCCATCATTGGTGTCAGTGGGAGGAATAGTGTCCCATCATTGGTGTCAGTGGGAGGAATAGTGTCCCATCATTGGTGTCAGTGGGAGGAATAGTGTCCCATCATTGGTGTCAGTGGGAGGAATAGTGTCCCATCATTGGTGTCAGTGGGAGGAATAGTGTCCCATCATTGGTGTCAGTGGGAGGAATAGTGTCCCATCATTGGTGTCAGTGGGAGGAATAGTGTCCCATCATTGGTGTCAGTGGGAGGAATAGTGTCCCATCATTGGTGTCAGTGGGAGGAATAGTGTCCCATCATTGGTATCAGTGGGAGGAATAGTGTCCCATCATTGGTATCAGTGGGAGGAATAGTGTCCCATCATTGGTGTCAGTGGGAGGAATAGTGTCCCATCATTGGTGTCAGTGGGAGGAATAGTGTCCCATCATTGGTGTCAGTGGGAGGAATAGTGTCCCATCATTGGTGTCAGTGGGAGGAATAGTGTCCCATCATTGGTGTCAGTGGGAGGAATAGTGTCCCATCATTGGTGTCAGTGGGAGGAATAGTGTCCCATCATTGGTGTCAGTGGGAGGAATAGTGTCCCATCATTGGTGTCAGTGGGAGGAATAGTGTCCCATCATTGGTGTCAGTGGGAGGAATAGTGTCCCATCATTGGTGTCAGTGGGAGGAATAGTGTCCCATCATTGGTATCAGTGGGAGGAATAGTGTCCCATCATTGGTATCAGTGGGAGGAATAGTGTCCCATCATTGGTGTCAGTGGGAGGAATAGTGTCCCATCATTGGTGTCAGTGGGAGGAATAGTGTCCCATCATTGGTGTCAGTGGGAGGAATAGTGTCCCATCATTGGTGTCAGTGGGAGGAATAGTGTCCCATCATTGGTGTCAGTGGGAGGAATAGTGCCCCATCATTGGTATCAGTGGGAGGAATAGTGTCCCATCATAGGTGTCAGTGGAAGGAATAGTGTCCATCATTGGTGTCAGTAGAAGGAATAGTGTCCCATCATTGGTGTCAGTGGAAGGAATAGTGTCCCATCATTGGTGTCAGTGGGAGGAATAGTGTCCCATCATTGGTGTCAGTGGGAGGAATAGTGTCCCATCATTGGTGTCAGTGGGAGGAATAGTGTCCCATCATTGGTGTCAGTGGGAGGAATAGTGTCCCATCATTGGTATCAGTGGGAGGAATAGTGTCCCATCATTGGTGTCAGTGGGAGGAATAGTGCCCATCATTGGTGTCAGTGGGAGGAATAGTGTCCCATCATTGGTATCAGTGGGAGGAATAGTGTCCCATCATTGGTGTCAGTGGGAGGAATAGTGTCCCATCATTGGTATCAGTGGGAGGAATAGTGTCCCATCATTGGTGTCAGTGGGAGGAATAGTGCCCCATCATTGGTATCAGTGGGAGGAATAGTGTCCCATCATTGGTGTCAGTGGGAGGAATAGTGTCCCATCATTGGTATCAGTGGGAGGAATAGTGTCCCATCATTGGTGTCAGTGGGAGGAATAGTGTCCCATCATTGGTGTCAGTGAGAGGAATAGTGTCCCATCATTGGTATCAGTGGGAGGAATAGTGTCCCATCATTGGTGTCAGTGGGAGGAATAGTGTCCCATCATTGGTGTCAGTGGGAGGAATAGTGCCCCAAGGGCGGAATGAAGACAAGAAAAGGGCCACATCTGGCCCTGGGCTGCAGTTCGGAGACCCCTGGCCTAGAGCACTACGGCCAATCAGTGAAGAAACACATTGATCAGTGTACGCACAATGCAACAATATTTCTATGTCACGCCTCCCCTTTGCTGCTGTACCTTTACCTTTTTTAGTAACCGCTGTAAACTGTCTTGCCCTTCTTGTTCCCCCATGTCCCCAATGCACCCTGTGTCCCCCGTGTCCTCAATGCACCCTGTGTCACCCTATGTGCTCTTGTATCCCCAAAAGAACCCTGTGTGCCCCTTTGTCCCCAAAATAACCCTGTGTCCCCCCAATGCACCCTGTGTGCCCCCTTGTCCCCAATGCACCCTGTGTCCCCCCATGTCCCCAATGCACCCTGTGTGCCCCCGTGTCCCCAATGCACCCTGTGTGCCCCCGTGTCCTCAATGCACCCTGTGTCACCCTATGTGCCCTTGTGTCCCCAAAAGAACCATGTGTGCCCCCGTGTCCCCAAAAGAACCCTGTGTGTCCCCAATGCACCCTGTGTGCCCCCTTGTCCCCAATGCGCCCTCGTGTCCCCAATGCGCCCTGTGTGCCCTCGTGTCCCCAATGCGCCCTGTGTGCCCCCGTGTCCCCAATGCACCCTGTGTGCCCTTGTGTCCCCAAAAGAACCCTGTGTGCCCCCAATGCACCCTGTGTCCCCCCTTGTCCTCAATGCGCCCTTGTGTTCCCAATGTACCCTGTGTACCCCCATGTCCCCAAAAGAACCATGTGCCCCGTGTTCCCAGCGCACCCTGTGTGCCCCCGTGTCCCCAATGCACCCTGTGTGCTCCCTTGTTCAAAATGTACTCTGTGTGCCCCCTTGTCTCCAAGTGCCTCCCAGAGCATTCTGTGTCATCTGCTGACTCCAAAGTTCACCTCAGTGCACCCCGTGTCATTGAGTGACTTCTAATGCACCCTCCTGACTTTACTGCACCCCAGAGCTGTCCAGTGCCATCTAGTGCATCCTGTGCACCTCCATGACCTGTAATCCAGAGCCTCCTTTGTCATCCAGTGACGCCAGTGCCCCCCATGACTTCAGTGCACAATAGTGTCATCTAGTGACCACAATGCACCCCCATCACTCCAAGACCCCCGAAGAGCATCCCATATCATCTAGTGACCGACTCCAAGTTCACCCAGGTGCACCCCGTGTCATCTGTTGACTCCAAGTGTGCCCCTGGGCTTTCTGTGCCATATACTGACTCCAGTGTACCCCATCATTATTCAAGTGTACCCCAGGCCATCCTTTGTCATCTAATGACTCCTAGAATGTTCCTGTGCGCCCCCCTCGATTCCAACGCACCCAGAACATCCCAAGTCATCTAGTTACTCCAAGTGCACCCACATGTGCCCCTGTGACTCTAGGTTCACCCCAATACATCCTGTGTCATCTACTGATCACAGTGCGCCCCCTTCACTCCAAGTGCCCCCAAGAGTGTCACATATTATTTAGTGACCCCAAGGGCATCTCTATGCACCCCCTTCACTCCAAGTTCCCCCAAAGAGCATCCATTGTCATCTAGTGACTCCAAGTGCACCCACATGCACCCTTCTGACTCCAAGTTTTCCCAAGTGCCCTCTCTGTCATCTACTGACTCCAAGTGTGCCCCTGGGTTTGCTGCTCCATCCAGTGACCACTGTGAGACCCCCCCGACTCCAGTGCACCCTAGTGTCACCTAGTGACCACAGTCCCCTCATCACTCCAAGTGCCCCAAAGAGCATCCCTGTGTCAACTAGTGACCTGTGTCATCTAGTGACTGACTCCAAGTTCACCCCGGTGCACCCCGTGTCATCTGCTGACTCCAAGTGTGCCCCTTGGCTTTCTGTGCCATATAGTGACTCCAGTGCACCCCAGTCCATCCTTTGTCATCTAATGACTCATAGAATGCTCCTGTGCACCCCCTTTGACTCCAACGCACCCCAGAGCACCCTGTGTCATCTAGTGACTCCAAGTGCACCCACATGTGCCCCTCTGACTCCAAGTTTTCCCAAGTGCCCTCTCTGTCATCTACTGACTCCAAGTGTACCCCTGTGTTTCCTGAGAGACCCCCAACTCCAGTGTACCCCAGGGAATTCTGTGCCATCCACTGACTCTAATGTCCCTGGTTACACCAGAGTACCCCAGTCCATCCTTTGTCATCCAATGACTCCTAGAATGATCCTGTGCCCCTCCCACCCCTGGACTACAAGTGTATCACAGAGCATCCTGTGTCATCTAGTTACCCCGATGTGCCCCAATGCACCCCCATTACTGCAACTGAACCCCAAAAGGAACCCATTTCATCTAGTGACTCCAAATGCACCCCAGAGCCTCCTGTGTCATCGAGTGACACCCAGTGTGCCCTGTGCTCCTCCATGACACCCGGCCGTGTCTCCCCCCAGCCTCCAGCACTCTCCAGCTCCAGACAGTTCTTCTCCCAGTGGATAGGGAGCGCCATCTGTGACACCAAGTGAGGAATTGTTAACTAATCCCGCCCCATGCCCATTAGATGACCTTCTACCCATCACACAACATGAACTCCGTCATACTTTTCAGTCATGTGATCCAGTTGGCACCAAATATGCCCAATAATCACCCAGACTTCTGGACTCTCTCCCCTGCTGTGATTGGTTAGGCTGCGAGCCCCTGAACAGCGATTCACATTTATTAGTGGCTCGGGGGGGGGGGGGGGCTGCCAGCATCAGTGCCAATATCAGCCAATCACAATAAGGTTTCAGAATGGAGAAGCAGATGCAGAATATTGTATAGAGATGGCGCAGGGATCCAATCCAGCAGAGCGCAAGCCGGAGAGCGGCCATGTTTGACAGGCGTCAGGCGGTTCCTGGGATTATGGCGCTGGCATGGCGATTTGTGTTAATAAGGGGGGAGGGTGTTTTTATTGGAAGGTTGGACAGGAGGACGGCGGGCCAAAGGAAACAGGCGAGAGATGTGAGCGGGGAGACGAAAGACTTAGCGATTGTCAATCTACAACGTCTCACCCGGGACTGCGGGAGCTGGACGGCAAGGCGTACCGCGGCACCGCGCTACCTGCAAAAAAAAACCACAAACATCACATATTAGATCAGAATCACAGAACTAAATATATAAGAATAATACAGACAATGGAGATCGTTATACGCTGCGCTGATATGATATGTACAGGAATACAATACATACAATGGGCCGGATTCACGTACATCGGCGCAGAGTTATGCCGGCGTAGCGTATCAAATATACGCTACGCAAACGTAGCGCAGAGCGGCAAGCACAGTATTCACAAAGCACTTGCTCCCAAATCTACGCTGGGTTCCCTCGACGTAACTCGTTGTAAGTGGCAGTGGGCGTGAGCCATGCTAATGAGGCGTGACCCCATGTAAACGATGGACTGAGCGTCATAAAGATACGATTAACGTACGGCGCATGCGCCGTCCCGTGGACGCATCCCAGTGCGCATGCTCAGAATCACGTTGTAACGTACGCCTAAGATACGTCGAATCACAGCCTACGACTTGAACGTAACCTACGCCCATCCCTATTCACGTACTACTACGTAAACGACGTAAAATACGACGGCTGTTCCCTGGTCCATACCTTTGCATGAGTTGCGCCTCATAGATGGGGAATAACTTTACGTCGGGCGTACGACCTACGTAAACCGCGTATATTAATGTGTCGGGCGCAAGTACGTTCGTGAATCGGCGTATCTCACTCATTTGCATATTCGAATCGTAAATCAATGGGAGCGCCCCCTTGCGGCCAGCGTAAATATGCGCCCACAATACGACGGCGTAGGAAACTTACGTCGGTCGTAGGAAGACTATTTACAGGCGTATCTAGTTCTGTGGGCACGGCGCACAGATACGACGGCGCACATTTACACTTACGCGGCGTATCTCGAGATACGTCGGCGTAAGTGCTACATGAATCCGGGCCCATGTATACAATGTACAGGAATACAATACATACAATATATCCGTCAGATGACTGAGAACCTCCGAATGTATCAATCATAGATACACAGAAATCAAGGGGCCCCATACAGCCTACCGGACAGAGCACCCTCAGTACCCCCCAAAATAGTGGCCCTGTTCACTACTTCACCTTCTGCACCCCCAAATATTCCATGCACTGAACTCGATTATCCCCCCCTATTATCCCACACTATTTTATTTATTTATTTATTACTATTTATTTGGGAAGCGCGCATATACCACCGGTCGGTGGTGCCAAAGCGCTTTGTGACAAAATAGCCCGGATGTTCTGGCGAGGGGAGCATAATTAAAAGAAAAGGGAGAAGAAAAAAAAAGAAATCAGCGAAGAAAAATTGGCCTAGGATTGAAATGCTTGGCAGAATAGCCAGGTCTTCAGCTTCTTCCTGAACGCATATAGGCTTTGGGAGATGCGAATGTTAAGCGGGATTTGGTTCCAGAGAGTCCCCCCCCCGCGGAGCCAATCCGTTTTCCTCCTATAGAAATTAGCCTGTCAGTATTGCCAATGAGTAGAGCTTTGTCGGCTGAGCGAAGACAGCGTCTAGGTATATAGTGTGGAGTCAGATCTGATAGGAACTGTGGGCCCAGCTGGTGGTAGCCCCTGTAGATCAGACAGAGGATTTTAAAATTGATGCAACCGCTGCATCCCCTATTACCCCAACCCTCTGTACCCCCCCCCCCCCCCATGTCCTGTATCACCCACTAGTACCCCAACACTCTGCATCCCCAACTATCCAGCATCTTGTATCACCTACATCTGTCACCACCCAATACCCCCATTACACCTCACAGTGTACCCCTGACCCCCACACACCACCCTGCACTCCACATGCTGCACTCCTTACATCCCCCATTACCCCACATTCTGCACCCCCTACATCCCCTATTACCCCACATTCTGCACCCCCTACATCCCCCATTACCCCACATTCTGCATCCCTACATCCCCCATTACCCCACATTCTGCACCCCCTACATCCCCCATTACCCCACATTCTGCACCCCCTACATCCCCCATTACCCCACATTCTGCACCCCCTACATCCCCCATTACCCCACATTCTGCATCCCTACATCCCCCATTACCCCACATTCTGCACCCCCTACATCCCCCATTACCCCACATTCTGCACCCCCTACATCCCCCATTACCCCACATTCTGCACCCCCTACATCCCTCATTACCCCACATTCTGCACCTCCCACATCTCTTACTACTGCATCCTATGCACCCGCTGCATCCCCCGTTACCCCACATTCTGCACACCCATTACTCTACACTCTGTACCCCCTATATTCCCCAATGGTCATTATTCTGTACCCCATGCATCTCATATTACCCCAAATTCTGCACCCCTTGCACCCCCAGTTATCCAACATTCTGCACACCCATTATTCTACACTCTGCACCTCCTACATCTTTTATTACTCCACATTCTGCACCCCCTGCACCCCACATGACCCCACATTCTGCACACCCATTAATCTACACTTTGTACCCCCTATATTCCTCAACAGTCATTATTCTGTACCCCCTCCATCTAATATTACCCCACATTCTGCACCCCCTGCATCCCACATTCTGCAAACCCATTACTCTACACTCAGTACCCCCTATATTCTCCAATAGTGCTTATTCTGTACCCTCTGCATCTCATATTACCCCACATTCGGCACCCCCTACATCCCTCATTCTGCACACCCATTACTCTACACTCTGTGCCCACTATATTCCCCAATAGTCCTTATTCTGCACCCCCTACATCCCCCATGACCCCACATTCTGCACCCCCTGAATCCCACATTACCCCACATTATATACACCCATTACTCTATACTATGTACTTCCTACATCTCTTATTACCCCACATTCTGAACCCCCTGCATTCCACATTATATACACACACACACACATTACCCTACACTCTGTACCCCTATATCCCCAAAAGTCCTTATATAGCCCCTACATCTCATATTACCCCAAATTCTACATCCCTCACTCTGCACACCCATTACTCTACACTCTGTGCCCCATTTATTCCCCAAGGGTCCTTATTCTGCACCCCCCTACACCCCCATTATCCCACATTCTGCACCCCCTGGTTCCCCCCGATACATATTTATCTGCACCAATGCATCCTCCAATATACCACCTGCATCCCCCTGACACACTGCCCCCCCCCCCCCCCGCTCATGTTTGGACACTTACACCCCCCTGGTAAGCAGTAGACACGTGCAATTAGTTTTCCATTCCAAATTAATTTTTTTAACGAATTTCAACAAATTCGTTAATTCGGAAATATCTGAAATAACAAAAACCCATTAAACAAATTTTTCCGAATATTCACAAATCCGAAAACCCGTAAATTAGAAAATCCAAAAACCTGAAAGTTAGAAAACCGTAAAATTTGAAAATCCAAAACCCTAAAATTTGAAAATCTGAAATAATAACTAATAAAAAAAAACTGTCATTATTACTAACTATTAAATTATAGGTATTGGAATTTGCTTTCAAATTTGGCTGTTCATAAATCTAACAAATACGAATTTATCCGAAATAAAAATAATGTTTTATTATCATTTATTATTAATTAGTTCCGTTCCCTTTGTTTAGATTCTTTATTTTGGATAATTCGTAACTTTGGATAAATTCGTATTCGCTACCTTCACTAACAGCCAAATCTAAAAGGAAATTCCAATACATATCATTTAATAGTTAGTTATTATTAGTTAGTTATTCTTTCGAATTTTTTCATTTTCTTTTTAAACTCTATATTTTATTTTAAGCAATTTTATACAAACAGACATAAATAAATATACAAATAATTTCAAGTCAGAATTCTACTGTTGATATAGACTTTGACCGCTGGCGTCCTAGCCGTTTATCCAAAAAGTAAACAAAAAAAAAAGGGAGAATAAAGGAAATAAATATAGAAAAAATTAACAAATTAATAATAATAAATAACAATAATAATAATAATAATAAAAAAAGTTTTATTATTATTTATTATTAATTCGTCCCGTTCCATTTGTTTAGATGCGAAATTCGTTATTTTGGATAATTCGTAACTTCGGATAAATTCGTATTCTTTACGTTCACTAAAAGCCAAATTTGAAAGTGAAATTCCAATACCTATAATTTAATAGTTAGTTATTCTTTTTGAATTTTTGAATTGACGAATTTTCAAATTTACGAATTGCGATAACGAATGACTTGAAAAAAAAATAAAAAAGGAAAAAAAAAATAAAAATTCCGGCAGTGCTCATGTCTAGTAGGCAGTACCACCCCCAAATGCCACCCATTGAAACAAAAGGACCCTGTAGTCGCGTGTAACGTACGCAGTTGCGTCGCCGCACTGCAGACTTTTTAGGCCCCTATTTTATAAACGCATGAAAAAGCGCGAGATACGGCCCACATTTACAAAATGCGCAAAAAATGCACGTTTCGTTTTTCAGCGCTATTCACTTGTTAAATGGCGCCCCAAACACGACAAGCAGACGCATACTTTGCAGCATGCAAAAATGCGCAACAGACACAGCAAAACGTATGGTAAAAAAAATCTCTATGAGCTACTTCGTTGCGATTGTCCCATGTATGGCAGCCCATTAAAATGCATGCGTGCCAGGCGGAAAAAAACGCAAAAAAAAAAGCGCATTTATAAATGGGGCCTTGGGGGTTAAAAGGGGAATTCAGGCAACATATTGCCTCTGAGCCACCTTGTCAAACTCCCTCTGAAAAGCGAGCCAAGCACAGGCTGCTACAAGTAAACCAATCAGAAAATTCCAATCCGAGCCGATCGCCGTTATTCACCTTCCACAATCAGTTCGATGGTCACTTGGCGCACTCCCTCCTCATTGGTCGCTTCGCAGGTGTATTTCCCGCCATCCTCCTCGCCGACTTCCTTTATGGTGAGGCAGAACGTTCCCCTCGCACTCTGCTCCGCGCTGCACCGGCCGCCATCTTGGACCGGCTGCCCGTTCCTGTACCACGTGACCCGCGGTTCCGGACTCCCCCGGACCTGGAACACAGAGAACACCGACATTCACAATCCGAATTCACAGAGATTTTATTGCATTTCTGTAGACGCGTGCAATTCGTTTCGTTCCGAATTCGATTTTTAACTCATTTCGACAAATTTCTAACGAAATTTGTCGAAATTAGTTAAATATCGAATTTGGAACGAAACTAATTTATTATTTCAGATTTTCGAATTTACGAATATTTGGACAAATTTGTTTTAAAGGTGTTTTTTTTTTGTTAATTCGAATATTTCCGAATTGACATTCGGAAATATTCGAATTAACAAAAAAAAAAACCTTAAAACAAATTTGTCCAAATATTCGTAAATTCGAAAATCCGAAATAATAAATTAAATAATAAATAAATAATATAAAATAATAATGAATAATAAATAATAATAATAAATATAAAATAATAAATAATAATGAATAATAAATAATAATAATAATAAATAAATAAATAAAAATAAATAAATAAATAAATAATAATAAAATAATGAAATAATAAATTAAATAATAAATAAATAATATAAAATAATAAATAATAATGAATAATAAATAATAATAATAATAATAAATAAATAAATAATATAAAATAAATAATAATGAATAATAAATAATAATAATAATAAATAAATAATATAAAATAATAAATAATAATGAATAATAAATAATAATAATAATAAATAAATAATATAAAATAATAAATAATAATGAATAATAAATAATAATAATAAATAAATAAATAAAGAAATAAATAAATAATAAATAATAATAAAATAATGAAATAATGAAATAATAAATTAAACTATTAAATGATAGGCGTTGGAATTTCCTTTCAAAATTGGCTGTTAGTGAAAGGAACGAATGCGAATTTATCCGAAATAACGAATGCCGCATCTAAACAAATGGAACGGGAGGAATTAATAAATAATAATAAAACTTTTTTATTATTGTTATTTATTATTATTAATTTGTTACAAATTTATACGCAGTTATGAATTATCCCCAAAAAAAAAAAAATGCTGCATCAAAACGAACGGAATGTAACAAATTAATAATAAGAAATAACAATAATAGTAAAAAACTTTTCATTATTATTATTTTTATTATTATTACAAATTTTTTCCGTTCCATTTGTTTACATGCGGCATTCGTTATTTCGGATAAATTCGTATTCGCTACTATCACTAACAGCCACATTTTAAAAGGAAATTTCAATACCTATCATTTCATAGTTATTAATAGTTTGTTATTTTTTCGGATTTTATTTTTTATTTTTGTATTTTCTAATTTTACAAATTTTAGAAGTTTTGTATTTACGAATTGCAAATGACCAAAAAAAATAATAAATGAAATGAAAACAAACAAATTTTTCGGCAGTGCACAGGTCTCCATTTCTGTTTATCACCTGACAGTTTTACAATTAGTAGAACTAAAAGCATTTTTTATTTGGATAGTGTAGAGGGGGAGGGGGAGGGTTATAACCCCTGTGAGGTTTTTTTCCCCCCATCTGTGTCCCCATTCGGGAGATTTCTCTTTACTTCCTGTTCCACAGACAAAACAGGAAGCGAGAGAATATCATTCCAAACAAGGGAATCCCTGGATGTCACCAGAACTTGTGTCCTGTGAGAGAAAGGAGCCAATCGGATCATGCGCAGAGAAAAAGCATGGTGATAAGAGGAGAGAGCAGAGAGATGAGCCAATCACTGAGCGGCTTCTCCTTTCACTGTCCAGTCAGAGGCTGGGGGCGGGCCCAGGATGATCTGGGCTCAGAGGAGGAGTTGAATGATGCTGGCCATCAGACTGAGGACATCTTGTGGCAGAAAAGTTGTAGTTCTAGTGGTCAGGCTGGGACTTGTAGTTCTAGTGGTCAGGCTGGGACTTGTAGTTCTAGTGGTCAAGTCAGGCTGGGACTTGTATTTCTAGTAGTCAGGTCAGGCTGGGACTTGTATTTCTAGTAGTCAGGTCAGGCTGGGACTTGTAGTTCTAGTGGTCAGGCTGGGACTTGTAGTTCTAGTAGTCAGGTCAGGCTGGGACTTGTATTTCTAGTAGTCAGGTCAGGCTGGGACTTGTATTTCTAGTAGTCAGGTCAGGCTGGGACTTGTATTTCTAGTAGTCAGGTCAGGCTGGGACTTGTATTTCTAGTAGTCAGGTCAGGCTGGGACTTGTAGTTCTAGTGGTCAGGCTGGGACTTGTAGTTCTAGTGCTCAGGCTGGGACTTGTAGTTCTAGTGGTCCGGTCAGGCTGGGACTTGTAGTTCTAGTGCTCAGGCTGGGACTTGTAGTTCTAGTGCTCAGGCCAGGCTGGGACTTGTAGTTCTAGTGCTCAGGCTGGGACTTGTAGTTCTTGTGCTCAGGCCAAGCTGGGACTTGTAGTTCTAGTGGTCTGGTCAGGCTGGGACTCGTAGTTCTAGTGGTCAGGCTGGGACTCGTAGTTCTAGTGGTCAGGTCAGGCTGGGACTCGTAGTTCTAGTGGTCAGGTCAGGCTGGGACTTGTAGTTCTAGTGGTCAGGTCAGGCTGGGACTTGTAGTTCTAGTGGTCAGGCCAGGCTGGGACTCGTTGTTCTAGTGGTCAGGTCAGGCTGGGACTCGTAGTTCTAGTGGTCAGGTCAGGCTGGGACTTGTAGTTCTAGTGGTCAGGCCAGGCTGGGACTCGTTGTTCTAGTGGTCAGGTCAGGCTGGGACTTGTAGTTCTAGTGGTCAGGTCAGGCTGGGACTTGTAGTTCTAGTGGTCAGGTCAGGCTGGGACTCGTAGTTCTAGTGGTCAGGTCAGGCTGGGACTTGTAGTTCTAGTGGTCAGGCTGGGACTTGTAGTTCTAGTGGTCAGGCTGGGACTTGTAGTTCTAGTGGTCAGGCTGGGACTTGTAGTTCTAGTGGTCAGGCTGGGACTTGTAGTTCTAGTGGTCAGGCTGGGACTTGTAGTTCTAGTGGTCAGGTCAGGCTGGGACTTGTAGTTCTAGTGGTCAGGCCAGGCTGGGACTCGTAGTTCTAGTGGTCAGGTCAGGCTGGGACTTGTATTTCTAGTAGTCAGGTCAGGCTGGGACTTGTATTTCTAGTAGTCAGGTCAGGCTGGGACTTGTATTTCTAGTAGTCAGGTCAGGCTGGGACTTGTAGTTCTAGTGGTCAAGTCAGGCTGGGACTTGTAGTTCTAGTGGTCAGGCTGGGACTTGTAGTTCTAGTGCTCAGGCTGGGACTTGTAGTTCTAGTGGTCCGGTCAGGCTGGGACTTGTAGTTCTAGTGGTCCGGTCAGGCTGGGACTTGTAGTTCTAGTGCTCAGGCTGGGACTTGTAGTTCTAGTGCTCAGGCCAGGCTGGGACTTGTAGTTCTAGTGCTCAGGCCAGGCTGGGACTTGTAGTTCTAGTGCTCAGGCTGGGACTTGTAGTTCTAGTGCTCAGGCCAAGCTGGGACTTGTAGTTCTAGTGGTCAGGCCAAGCTGGGACTTGTAGTTCTAGTGGTCTGGTCAGGCTGGGACTCGTAGTTCTAGTGGTCAGGTCAGGCTGGGACTCGTAGTTCTAGTGGTCAGGTCAGGCTGGGACTTGTAGTTCTAGTGGTCAGGCCAGGCTGGGACTCGTTGTTCTAGTGGTCAGGTCAGGCTGGGACTTGTAGTTCTAGTGGTCAGGCCAGGCTGGGACTCGTAGTTCTAGTGGTCAGGTCAGGCTGGGACTTGTAGTTCTAGTGGTCAGGCTGGGACTTGTAGTTCTAGTGGTCAGGCTGGGACTTGTAGTTCTAGTGGTCAGGCTGGGACTTGTAGTTCTAGTGGTCAGGCTGGGACTTGTAGTTCTAGTGGTCAGGTCAGGCTGGGACTTGTAGTTCTAGTGGTCAGGCCAGGCTGGGACTCGTAGTTCTAGTGGTCAGGTCAGGCTGGGACTTGTAGTTCTAGTGGTCTGGTCAGGCTGGGACTTGTAGTTCTAGTGCTCAGGCTGGGACTTGTAGTTCTAGTGGTCAGGCCAGGCTGGGACTCGTAGTTCTAGTGGTCAGGTCAGGCTGGGACTTGTAGTTCCCTGAACACCGATGGTGACCAGTCACACAATGTCCTCCTAGGTGGGTGACCTCGATGCCGACGGCTCCATTAGAGATCCTGATTTGGGAACAATCCCGTCTTTGTGGATTTGGCCCCTCGGGGGGGGAGAATTCTCTGCAGAGATCTTTAATATTTAACGAAAAAGTAAAAAATGGTGACAAGTCTGACAAGAGGAACTCGAGGGGGGGGGAGGGGAATATATTCTGACAACCAGTTTCGTGCAGCAATGTCCTTTTCTAGAATTCTATTGATCTGCCAAAACCGGCCGGGAGGTGAGATGAGGAACTGGAGGGCCGAGGAGGTTTCAGTATGAATGGGATGGGGTGTGATCAGCCATCCTACCCCCCCCCCCCCCCCCGTTAATATCTCTTCATTCTACAGACAGTTTTGTTTCAGATGCGCTTTATGCATAGACACAGGGGCGATCCTAGGCGCCGGGGAAGGGGGGGGCCGAGGTGTCAGATATACGATCTCTGACCCAGACTGTCCGGACAATATGGTCACCTGCTGACTTGGCAACATCCACAGGCAGCTTCACTCTCCATTAAGACACAGAAGTTCAATCCAATGGAATTTTACTTCAGTTAATTGCATTACAGAGGAAGTTTTTCTAATCATTTCAAGTGTAACAAGAAGTTCACTTTCCTGAGCCCCGTCTCTGTGTGACTGCTGTACTTTACACAGAAGGGGGAGGGGACATAGAAGACGTGAGGAGGGTCCAGACCTTCCAACTGTTCCTGATATGGCGGGACTGTCCCTCATTTTGTCCCCCTGGTCCTCATTTATTGTTTGTCCCTCATTTTGGTCTGATCTATATAGTTGTATATAAAATGCACTAATTATCTATTTACAACTTGCTGACCATCGGGGCAGCCATCAGGAATTATGGGGCCCCTTACACAGCTTCAGGCATGGGCCGCCTGGAGCAGAGAACCGGGGGGAGGGGGGACGGGTGCCCTGAAATTGAGAAGCGGGGGGGAGGGTGCTGCGAATTGAGAAGAAAAAAAGAAGAAATAAAAAAAAATATGTATAAAAAAGGGGTGTAGTCATCCAGGGCCCTGGGGACCTCTGGGCCCTTTAATAAAAAGAAATAAAAAATATATATATTTTTTTTTTTAAAAAGGGGGGTTTGCCGTCTGGGGCCCTGGGGACCTCTGGGTCCTTTATTAATAATAATAATAATAATAATAATAATATATATATAAAATAAATAAAAAATAAAATAAATAAAAAAATATATAAAAAAAAAAAGGGGGGGTTGTCATCCAGGGCCCTGGGGATCTCCGGGCCCCTGGGGACCTCCGGACCTCTAAAAAAAAAAAATAATTGGCCCTTTAATAAAAAATAAAATAAAAATATATTAAAAAAATATGTTTTTTTTAATAAAAAAAAAAAGGGGGGGTTGCCATCTGGGGTCCTGGGGGTCTCTGGACCCCTAGGAAAAAAAATTGTGCCACGCACTCCGTGAGCGTGCCCGTGATCGTGTCACGGAGCTGCAGAACAGGGAGTTGTCAGCGTAAACAAGGCATTTCCCCCGTTCTTCCTAGTGACAGGACAGCGATCGTCTGCTCCCTGTCATTGGGAACAGCGATCAGTGTCGCGTCACTCGTAGCCACGCCCCCTCACAGTTAGAATCACTCCCTAGGACACACTTAACCCCTTCCTCGCCCCCTACTGGTTAACCCCTTCCCTGCCAGTGTCACTTACACAGTAATCAGTGCATTTTCATATGTCTCAAAATAGCATCAAAAGTGTCCGATGTGTCCGCCACAATGTCGCAGTCACGATAAAAATCGCTGATTGACGACACTTCCTGGTTCACGCGATGATCAGCTGTGATTGGTCACAGCTGATCATGCTCTGTCGGAGGCTTCTTATCACGATCGGAGACGTGGGGGTGTCAGACTGACACGCCGAACTCGCGATCGCGCGTTATCCTGCTGGAGGTCATATGACGCCCAGTCAGGATATCAGAACCACTTCCTAGCCATCATTCTGCATACGTTGGGCGGGAAGTGGTAAAAGGGGCGTGGCCGGGGGTGTGTCCTATGCCTACATATTTTTGCTAATAGGCGTCCCTCATTCCCATTAAAGAAAGTTGGGGAGGTATGGGAGGGTCTAGCTATAGGAATGAACTAACTAGCACTAAACAGGAGGGGAGAACAGAGGAAAATCCCATTGGTAAAGTTGTAGTTGCCCAAAACTGCCACTAGATGTCAGAAAAATTATAACCTAATGCAGTTCCAATACAAGACATGAAAGTGGGGCAGAATGCTGGCTGTCTCTGGCCCCGCCCCTTTCCTTCATTGGCTCTCATTTCAAACCAATCAGGGAGGCTCAGCATCACATGTAGGCGGTCTGCATGCAAACACAGCCTGCTTATGAAGACCCTCCCATCCAGACTGACACCCAAAATGTACATGAGAGCAAGGACCTCTCCTGGGGAAGTAGAAAACGATCAGACGGGTCCTCTTTGCTCCTCGTGGGAGGAGTTCTGGTCTCATTCTGTTATTATTACATATGGAGGAATCATCATTCTCTATGTACATTCCTTGAGAGTGATTAGAGAAATAGTCATGACGGGAAACAAAATTCCCCTCGGAGGTCCTGCACCTGTCCGACCGCCAATGTGACGTCCAATCCGGGGCTCACTCATCCACGGACAATGAGGAGATCGGGGGGGGGGGGGACACGGGGGCGGAATGGACTTCCCCAGGATACGGATGAATCTCAGGACAGATGGGGGACCTCCTATAGTCCTTAAAGAAGAATGACGGACCTACCGATTGCCTGGCTGTCATGCTGATCCTCCGTCTTCACTATTTAGTGAAATAAGTGAAAAAGGTCTATTGCGCTACTGCGAGTGTTGGAGCGTATAAATAATGAACACGTGTAAATACTGAAGCTGCTTAATCTATTTAGTCACTGACCCCGGAAGACGCATGGAAATTAGGATTTCGGGCGTTTTCTGACTTTCCCGGTCGGCATACTTGCACCAGCTTGGCAAAGTGATGGCGCCGGGACCCCGATGTATTCTTTTAAAATTAAATATATATTTTATATCCAATAACGAGAATGTAAATATAATGACAACGACCAAACATGGCCAATGATGTCAACGCTATCCCCGCCTCTTCCCTTGTTGGTTACAGTTGGGGAGGGGCCATTCAGCAAGCATTACCATCAGGATCGGTCTTGTAGGCGGGTCAGTCCGAGGCAACGGGCATCGTGATGGACAATACAAAGGGGGGACATTTTTTTTAGGACTTGGGGCTTACATTTTTGGGGGAATGGAGTAGGGGCACTATATTCATGTGTGTGGGGGAGGGGGGTATCATAGTTTCATAGATGGTAAGGTTGAATGAAGACACTAGTCCGCCCTGTAGGTGTGTATCTGGAGGCCCCTTATTTTTAAAGGGAGCTTCCAGGTTCTGATAAGCTCCCCACCTGCAGACCCCCCCTAACATTAGGCCAGGGTTGTGGGGAAGAGGCCCTTGACCTTATCACTATGGGGACAAGGTTCTATCTTTGCCGGGGGGCATCACATGCTGATGGCACATGGCCAAGTTAGGACTTGTAGGTCTGGGTGTCAGGCCAAGCTGGGCCTTGTAGCTCTGGATCTCAGCCCAAGCTGGAACTTGTAGCTCTGGATCTCAGGCCAAGCTGGGACCTGTAGCTCTGGATCTCAGGCCAAGCTGGGACCTGTAGCTCTGGATCTCAGGCCAAGCTGGGACTTGTAGCTCTGGATCTCAGGCCAAGCTGGGACTTGTAGCTCTGGATCTCAGGCCAAGCTGGGACTTGTAGCTCTGGATCTCAGGCCAAGCTGGGACTTGTAGCTCTGGATCTCAGGCCAAGCTGGGACTTGTAGCTCTGGATCTCAGGCCAAGCTGGGACTTGTAGCTCTGGATCTCAGGCCAAGCTGGGACTTGTAGCTCTGGATCTCAGGCCAAGCTGGGACTTGTAGCTCTGGATCTCAGGCCAAGCTGGGACTTGTAGCTCTGGATCTCAGGCCAAGCTGGGACTTGTAGCTCTGGATCTCAGGCCAAGCTGGGACTTGTAGCTCTGGATCTCAGGCCAAGCTGGGACTCGTAGCTCTGGATCTCAGGCCAAGCTGGGACCTGTAGCTCTGGATCTCAGGCCAAGCTGGGACCTGTAGCTCTGGATCTCAGGCCAAGCTGGGACCTGTAGCTCTGGATCTCAGGCCAAGCTGGGACCTGTAGCTCTGGATCTCAGGCCAAGCTGGGACCTGTAGCTCTGGATCTCAGGCCAAGCTGGGACCTGTAGCTCTGGATCTCAGGCCAAGCTGGGACCTGTAGCTCTGGATCTCAGGCCAAGCTGGGACCTGTAGCTCTGGATCTCAGGCCAAGCTGGGACCTGTAGCTCTGGATCTCAGGCCAAGCTGGGACCTGCAGCTCTGGATCTCAGGCCAAGCTGGGACCTTTAGCTCTGGATCTCAGGCCAAGCTGGGACCTGTAGCTCTGGATCTCAGGCCAAGCTGGGACCTGTAGCTCTGGATCTCAGGCCAAGCTGGGACTTGTAGCTCTGGATCTCAGGCCAAGCTGGGACTTGTAGCTCTGGATCTCAGGCCAAGCTGGGACTTGTAGCTCTGGATCTCAGGCCAAGCTGGGACTTGTAGCTCTGGATCTCAGGCCAAGCTGGGACTTGTAGCTCTGGATCTCAGGCCAAGCTGGGACTTGTAGCTCTGGATCTCAGGCCAAGCTGGGACTTGTAGCTCTGGATCTCAGGCCAAGCTGGGACCTGCAGCTCTGGATCTCAGGCCAAGCTGGGACCTTTAGCTCTGGATCTCAGGCCAAGCTGGGACCTGTAGCTCTGGATCTCAGGCCAAGCTGGGACCTGTAGCTCTGGATCTCAGGCCAAGCTGGGACCTGCAGCTCTGGATCTCAGGCCAAGCTGGGACCTGTAGTTGTGGGTGTCACACCAAGCTGGGACCTGTAGTTGTGGGTGTCACACCAAGCTGGGACTTGTAGCTCTGGATCTCAGGCCAAGCTGGGACCTTTAGCTCTGGATCTCAGGCCAAGCTGGGACCTGTAGCTCTGGATCTCAGGCCAAGCTGGGACCTGTAGCTCTGGATCTCAGGCCAAGCTGGGACCTGTAGTTGTGGGTGTCACACCAAGCTGGGACCTGTAGTTGTGGGTGTCACACCAAGCTGGGACTTGTAGCTCTGGATCTCAGGCCAAGCTGGTATTTGTAGTTCCTCAGTACTTGTGCCGTATTCTGGACCTCTTAGCTCTGAGCGGAGTCTCTGGCCCATTTCTCATACAGGAGTCGTCTGAGGCTGGTCATGCAGTAGAGCCGGGCCGGGGTCGGTGCCAAGATCCCCCCGTGCCCTGTAATTAGCCTGAATTAGGACATTGTCTAATGATATGAGAAGGAATTACAGAGCCGGGACCCGGCCACAAACATCCCAGCCACTTCCTGACAGGAAGAAAACCATTTCCTCCACCCAGAAACGGCTTATCGCAGCGCGAGTCGCCAAGAGCCAACCACCGTTCATATACAGTATATACACACATCACAATGTATGGACATCTCTTCCCTCATTGTACAGAACACACAGAGATCCTTCCATACAGAAGACAAGGGGTGGGCAGGAGGGCTGTCCTGGGCACTGTGGTCTCATGTGGGGGTGCCGCAAGGATATTGGGGGGAGAAAATTTGTGTTGGAAGGGGGAATTGGGGGGGGCAACATGGGGTAAGTATTGCTCTAGGAGGGGAAATTTGGCGAAGGGAGGGGGGGGGGGGGTGCTAAGAGTGGTGATTAAAAGGGGACTTGTGTAGGGAGTAGGGAAAAAGGTGAGAAGATTTGTGCTAGGGGAGGGGGAATGAAGGGGGCTGCAGGGAGGTAAGTGGGAGAAAAAATTTGTGGGGTGTCAAAAGTGGTGATTTAGGGGAATGTGTGTAGGAAGGGGGGGATGGAGGGAAGAAGATTTGTGCTGGGGAGGGGGGGATTAAGGGGGTAAGTATTGTTCTAGGAGGGAAAATTTAGAGGTTGCTAAGAGTGGTAATTTAAGGGGCATTTGTGTTGGGAGGGGGGATGGGAAGAAGATTAGTGCTAGGAGGGGGGATTTGGGGGGAATTTAAATTGGGGGGGGGGAGAGAAGATGTGTACTAGGAAGGGAAATTTTAGGGGTAGAGGATTTCTGCTCATTCTTTTGAGGGTGGGGAGGGGCAAAGATTTGTGCTGAGAGGGGGGATTTCCAAAAGGGGGGGGGACTTTTATTTATTTTTTTAGAAAATTATTTTTATTCAATTTTTGCAACACAGATACAATACTAGGCCGCAACATGCGACCGACAATTACCGGTCAGAACACAGAAACCGGCTGGGAAGAAAAGAAAAAAAAAAAAAAAAAAAAAGGGAAAAAAAAAAAAAAAAAAAAGGGGGGGGCAGCACTGGTACACATTAAATGTTTACAAACCTAATCAAAATCAATGAAATCCGATTAAATCAAATCATAAGTATATCGTAACGCGTGACCCCCCCCCCCCCCCCCCCATGACAAGTACAACCTTTTGCGCAATCTTGATCTCTATGCTGATAGAGTATAACATGCAAATCTCTGCCCAGGAAAGAAAAGAGATGGGATACATTCCCTTACAGAATACACCGTTGCTCCAAAATAAATAGGTCCACACTCCACCCCCCCCAGACACCATCACACATACACTCCATGACTGTACTGAACCCGGCCTAATCCGACACTGTATCCACCGAGGCCAACCAACCTCCCCACACCTTATCAAATTTTGTCAGGGCCCCCCTGCTCAGGTAAGTAGCCCTGTAAAATGGAATGACCTTGTTTACCAGTACCTTCCAGGACTCCACCGTTGGGGGGGGGGACTTTTATTTAATGGTAAGCATGCAGTTTGATGCTCGATTATTTTTTGGAGGGGGGGGTTGCTTACACACAATGCTCATACATCTTTGGGGGGAGGGCAGTTTGACATGTTTGCTCTGGGCTCTAGGTGACCTTGTCCTAGTAAATAGGGTTGCCACCTTTTCTTCAAGCCAAACACAAACACTTTAGCTGTCTGGGACACCTTTGGGTGCCCCAAGGAGAGTAGTAATGAGGTGCGCATAGCGCAATGGTGCGCATAGCGCAATGGTGGGTTCCCAACATGATCATCCTGCCCTCCAGTGATGCCAAACCTGCCACCAGACGGCCGCTGAAGCTCTCGGACAGCAACATATTTGTGTGTGACTATCTTAGTTACTTGGGGAGCCACAGCCTGGTCTGAATTCAATAACGTGTCCGGGTTTCAGTCCGCCTGAAACCTGGACACAAGATTCAAAACCCAAACTGTCCGGGTGAATCCCGTACAGGTGGCAACCCTACTGGTAATGATGATTGGAAATGTTCAACCGGCCACTGTAGTTCTCAAGGAATGGCAGTTACCCCCTGGTGGGTAGGAGGCTTTTTTTCCAGATCACATGACTGCTGTGATAGCCAATTATGGCGGTCATGTGACCTTAAGCCCCACCTCCCGGCATCATAAACCTCTTAAAGGGCCAGGAGGCGCCGTCACGAACAGGTTAACGAATGCATTTGTTTCATTTGGATGACGTCACATGATGCTATAGTAGGGCGGGTGAAAGAAGTTCAATTTTTGAATTCATTCGATCGGATTTGAGTAAAATGTATGATTCACTAACTAGTCACAGTCAGTTCAGTTCCCCAATTTAATGTAATTCTTAGGTTCGAAAAATTCAGGGGCCGACGAAGTTTGTATTATTTTTTCCGCTGCATCCGAAAGTTTAGTTTAGATATACGAACAACGAGTCCACCTGAAACATCAAAACCCAAAAACGAATACATATCAATCTCCTGAAAAAAATGCAACGTTTTTCAAATCCACCCGGACCATCGAATAATGCGAAACGAATCCCGAAGACACAAAAAACGAGTCGATTCAACATAACGAATAGGATGAAGTGGAATTCTTCAGGGAACAAATGCATCCGAAATTAAATGAAAATTCCCGACATGCACAATTCTAGTATCCATGTCGGAGTACATGTGGATTCTGAAACTGAGAATATGCAGCTGCCTATCTGGAGCCGTGTATCCCGGGCTGAGTACATGCAGCTGGTCATCCAAACCCATGACTATGGACCTTTGTGTCTAGATCTGTATATCTCTATGTAGATATAGCTGTGTATATGGATAGGTCTATCTGGACCTGTCTATCCAGCTCTGAGTATATGCAGCTGCTTATGAAGACCAGTGTGACTATTATAGACCTTTGTATCCATACCAGTGTAGCTGTGTATCCAAAACCGGTTATTGTGATTGGGCGAGTATATGGACAGGTGTATTCCAGGCGTGATTGTAAAGCTATTTATCTGATAAGAAAGTATTTTTTATCTTTGTTGGATTGTATCTTTATAGAATTGTATCTTTATATGATTGTATCATTGCAGGATTGTAGGATTGCATCTTTATAGGATTGTATCTTTTCATAATTGTAGCACAGTAGGATTGTATCATGGCAGGATTGTATCTTTATAGGATTGTATCATTGTAGGATTGTATCATTGTAGGATTGTATCATTGTAGGATTGTATCCTTATAGGATTGTATCATTGTAGGATTGTATCCTTATAGGATTGTATCATTGTAGGATTGTATCATTGTAGGATTGTATCTTTATAGAATCGTATCTTTATAGCATTGTATCACTGCAGGATTGTATCTTTATAGGATTGTATCATTGTAGGATTGTATCTTTGTAGGATTGTATCATTGCAGGATTGTATCATTGTAGGATTGTATCTTTATAGGATTGTATCATTGTAGGATTGTATCTTTATAGCATTGTATCATTGTAGGATTGTATCATTGCAGGATTGTATCATTGTAGGATTGTATCATTGTAGGATTGTATCATTGTAGGATTGTATCGTTGCAGGATTGTATCATTGCAGGATTATAAGCTTATAGGATTGTATCTTTGTATTATTGTATCATGGCAAGACTGTATCTTTATGTAATTGTATCTTTATAGCATTGTATCATTGTAGGATTGTATCATCGTATCTTTATATGATTGTAGAATTGTATCACTGCAGGAGTGTATCTTTTCATGGTTGTATCATTGCAGGATTGTATCTTTATAGGATTGTATCTTTTCATGGTTGTATCATTGCAGGATTGTTTCTTTATAGAATTGTATCATTGTATGATTGTATCTTTATATAATTGTAGGAGTGTATCTTTAAAGGACTGTATCTTTTTTATGGTTGTACCATTGCAGGATTGTATCTTTATAGGATTGTATAATTGTAGGATTGTATCTTTTCATGGTTGTATCATTGTAGGATTGTATCTTTATATGATTGTATTGTAAGATTGTATCTTTATATAATTGTATCTTTATAGGATTGAATCTTTATAGGATTTAATCTTTATAGGATTGAATCTTTATAGGATTGTATCTTTATAGGGTTGTATCTTTTCATGGTTGTATCTTTTCATGGTTGTATCTTTTCATGGTTGTATCATTGTAGGATTGTATATTTATAGGGTTGCATGATTGTATTTTTTTATAATTGTATCATTGTAGCATTATATCTTTATAGGATTGTATCTTTGTAGGATTGTATCATTGTAGGATTGTAGAATTGTATCTATATGATTGTTTTATTGTAGCATTATATCTTTATAGGATTGTATCATTGTAGCATTCTATGACTTTGGATGCAGTTATCACTTAGTGGATGTAGCAGAGTCTCCCACCCCCTCATTATAAATCTTTATCTGAAGCTGTCCTCCATTATAATATATATCATATCCACTCTGTAATCCTTCATGTTTCCCTCTGACCATAATGACGGAATAAGAGATGATGAATTGTGGCAGAACCGAGTTTAGCTCTGAAATGAGCACGTTGTATTGGACGGCAGAGCCGAACCCCATCTGTTTCCAATCAGCATCGGAGCTTGGCGGTGCCTGCGCCCAATACCGAGGAAAGCGTACAAAACTGGAGGGAGTAATTACACCCTGATATCCACCGTGACCGACAGACGAGGAACTCCGCAACCTCAGAGCGTGTCAATACGAGGAACACAGAGATGGATAGAATTCATATATTCACTATTTCAATAGCTCTGACATATACAACAGTGCTGTACAGAGATCACTGAGCCAATCCCATCAGTTTCTGTACAGAGGAGCTTACACTCTAATGTCCCCTCCCCCACAGTCACATCAGTCTCTGTACAGAGGAGCTTACACTCTAATGTCCCCTCCCCCCACAGTCACATCAGTCTCTGTACAGAGGAGCTTACACTCTAATGTCCCCTCCCCCACAGTCACACCAGTCTCTGTACAGAGGAGCTTACACTCTAATGTCCCCTCCCCCACAGTCACACCAGTCTCTGTACAGAGGAGCTTACACTCTAATGTCCCCTCCCCCCACAGTCACACCAGTCTCTGTACAGAGGAGCTTACACTCTAATGTCCCCTCCCCCCACAGTCACATCAGTCTCTGTACAGAGGAGCTTACACTCTAATGTCCCCTCCCCCCCACATCACATCAGTCTCTGTACAGAGGAGCTTACACTCTAATGTCCCCTCCCCCACATCACATCAGTCTCTGTACAGAGGAGCTTACACTCTAATGTCCCCTCCCCCACAGTCACACCAGTCTCTCTACAGAGGAGCTTACACTCTAATGTCCCCTCCCCCACAGTCACACCAGTCTCTGTACAGAGGAGCTTACACTCTAATGTCCCCTCCCCCACAGTCACACCAGTCTCTCTACAGAGAAGCTTACACTCTAATGTCCCCTCCCCCCACAGTCACATCAGTCTCTGTACAGAGGAGCTTACACTCTAATGTCCCCTCCCCCCACAGTCACATCAGTCTCTATACAGAGGAGCTTACACTCTAATGTCCCCTCCCCACAGTCAAATCAGTCTCTGTACAGAGGAGCTTACACTCTAATGTCCCCTCCCCCACATCAGTCTCTGTACAGAGGAGCTTACACTATAATGTCCCCTCCCCCACAGTCACACCAGTCTCTGTACAGAGGAGCTTACACTCTAATGTCCCCTCCCCCCACAGTCACACACTTATTATTATACAGTATATAGTCTTCCATCAGGTGAACATGCCGTCGTTTGGCTCTGTGGGTGTTGCTGATCTGCGGTACGCGGTGACGGCCACTCTCTGACCTCTCTGACTAATAAGAAGTCATCAGTCACAATTACTTGTTGTTGAAGTGAAGTGTGAATTTCCCGTCTGGTTAGCAGGGTGATGTTTGGGCGGCCGGGTTGTGACCTGCGAGAACGTCGGATGGTAACAAGTCCCCGAAGTGACGATTTGAGGACGCGAAACTGTGTCAGCGTGGAGGACGGCGCGGCACCAAGTGTCCTGACGGCAGGGCCGCCATCAGGAATTATGGGGCCCCTTACACAGCTTCAGGCATGGGCCCCCTAGAGCGGAGAACCGGGGGTTGGGGGGGTGCTGCCGCCTGAAATTGAGAAGCGGGGGGGGGGGGGGGTTGCTGCTGCAAATTGAGAAGGGGGGCCCTTTACAAAAAAAAGGAGAAAAAAATCTATATATATATATAAAATAAATACAAATATATTTTAAAAAATGTATAAAAAAAGGGGGGTTGTCATCCGGGCCCCTGGGGACCACCGTACCCCTAAAAAAAAAAAATTGGCCCTTTAATAATAAAAAAAAAGGAGGGGGTTGCCACCCGGGGGCCCTGGGGACCTCTAAAAAAAAAAAAAAAGATTGGCCCTTTAATAAAAAATAAAATAAAAATATATTAATAAAAATATATATTTTTTTTATAAAAAATAAATACAAAAAAGGGGAGTTGCCATCTGGTGGCCCTGTGGGCCTTCGGACCCCTAAAAAAAAATAAAAAATTTAAAGGGGGTTGCCATCCGGGCCCCTGGGGACCTCCGGCCCCTTACAGGTGTACTGCCTGCACCCCCCTGATGGCGGCCCTGCCTGACGGTGAGGTCCTCCTCTGGGACAGACGACGACGTACCAAAACGACTCCAGAAAATCGAATTATTCGATAAATGGCCACAATAAATAAAAGACAACATATTCTTCACTGAGCCGACTTCAGTAAGCTGGTTGCTAATTGGCTGCTGAGGCCCCGACACGCCATCGCCGCAGTTTGTACCATTTTATATTATTAATTGTTGTTTTAAACTCAGAGCAGATTTAAAAGACGCACATTAAGGCAGCTCTGTATTCATGAATATATTTCCGATTCTTTTAAAACGCCTCCGTGCTCGCGCGCAGAATCGAACGCATACGCAAGTCCCGCCCACATATGTAAACGGTGTTCATACCACACATGTGAGGTATCCCCGCAAACGTTAGAGCGAGAGCGATAATTCTAGCGCTAGACCTCTTCTGTAACTCTAAACTGGTAATCTGTAAAAAATAAATAAAAATAAAGCGTCGCCTATGGAGATTTTTAAGTACCGAAGTTTGGCGCCATTCCACGAGTGTGCGCAATTTTAACTACTTCCGGTCCGCCCGCTGTCAATAAAGGCGGCTGCTTGACGTTGCATACCAGGGTTATGGCGGCAGATCGCTGCCATAACTCGGGTATCTTTTTAAACAGCGGGCGGTCCGCTTTCAGATAGAAGTGGTCTCTGTGGCGGATTCGCTACCATGTCACTTTTATCGGTGGTGGTAGAGGTGGCCCCACCCCCCCCCCCTCCCTGGGGGTCTCCGCCGCTTACTGGAGCCATCGGTAGACGATCAGGTCCTTTCCTCTGAGAGGCATGAAGTTGAGTGAGAGAAAGATGGCCTCCACTCGGCTCCGTATGATTGGATGACGGAAGTGACGTCACACGTCACTTCCACCCAATGGTCTTAAAATAAAATATTGGGAAAAGGTATTTTTGACCCCCAGATCTCACATTTAAAAGTGACCCAAATGTTTTATCTTTTTTAAAAGAGAGTGTAAAAATAAAAAGTAAAGTAAATAATTAAAATAAAAATTAAAGCGCCCGTTCTGCCGAGCTTGCGTGTAAGAAGTGAACGCACACGCAAATCGCACCCGCTTTTGAAAACGGTGTTAAAACCCCACATGTGAGGTATCGCCGCGATCACTAGAGCGAGAGCGATAATTCTAGCCCTAGACCTCCTCTGTTACTCAAAACTGGTAATGTGTAGCCATAAGAAGCGTGACATGTTGGGTATCAATTTACTCGGTGTAACATTATCTTTCACGATATAGAAAATTGGGATAACTTTACTGTTGTCTTATTTTTTTTAAATAAAAAAATATATTTTTTTTTCCCAAAAAAATTGCGCTTGTAAGACCGCTGCACAAATACAGTGTGACAGAAAGTATATGACCGCCATTTTATTCTCTAGGGTGTCTGAAAAAATAAATAAATTATATATATATATGTATATAGAAATAATTTTATTTATATAAAATTATTTAACCACTTCCCGCCCGGTCAATGGACAATTGACATCCGGGAAGTGGTTGTGAAATCCTGACTGGATGTCTATTGACGTCCTGCAGGATTTCGCGCGGGCGCATAGCGTGGCGATCGGTGATGCGGGGTGTCAGTCTGACTCCCTGCATCTCCGATCTCGGTGAAGAGCCTCCGGCGGAGGCTCTTTATCACGTGATCAGCCGTGTCCAACCACGGCTGATCACGATGTAAACAGAAAGAGCCGTTGATCGGCTCTTCCTCACAGACACGAGCAGAAAAAAGCCGATCGGCGTCTCTCCTGACAGGGGGGGGGTTTGTGCTGATGGTTTATCAGCGCAGCCCCCCCTCGGATGCCCACACTGGACCACCAGGGAATGGCAGGGGAAAAAAAAGGGGGCCGTAAAAAAAAAAAGAGAGAATAGATGCTGGGCATCACTTGTGGCAACACGGGCACAAGTGATGCCCAGCGATGCCATCAGTGCCACCCCTCAGTGTCCATCAGTGCCACCTCTCAGTGCCCATCCATGCCCAGTGCCGCCTATGAGTGCCCATCAGTGCCGCATACCAGCGCCGCCTATCAGTGTCCATCAGTGCCACCTCATCTGTGCCCATCAGTGCCGCCTCATCTGTGCCCATCAGTGCCGCCTCATCGGTGCCCATAATCAATGTAGAAAACTTACTTATTTACAAAAAAAAATTACAGGAAAAAATAAAAACTTTATTTTTTTCCAAATTTTTGGTCTTTTTTTAGTTGTTGCGCAAAAAAAAATACCACCAAAATGAAGCTCTATTTGTGGGAGCACAATGATAAAAAAATTGTTTGGGTACAGTGTAGCACGACCGCGCAATTGTCATTCAAAGTGCAACAGAGCTGAAAATTGGCCTGGGCAGGAAGGTGCGTACGTGCCCCCCGATATGGAAGTGGTTAAACTTTTAACTTGTAAAACAACAAGTTTGACACCGCCCTGGTGGTTAAGTCGATAAATCATGACACGTTTGGTATCCGTTTACTCAGCATAACATCATATTTCCAGATTTTACAAAAAAAAATATTGTGTAAGTATATTTTTTCTCCAAAACAATTGCATTTGAAAAAACGGCTGTGTAAATACCGTGTGACATAAAAAATTACAATAAACACCATTTTATTCTCTAGGGTGTCTGAAAAAAATAAATTTAACATGATATATCTGTATATATATATATTTTTTTTTAATTAAATATAATAAAGTTCTAAGTCATTTTCTAGCAAAAAAAATAATAATAATTTTTACTTTTCAACCTGCGAACATCAAGTTTCAAAATCAGCCCTGGTACTTAAGTAGATAAAACATGACATCCGTTTAATCAGCATAACCTTATAATTTACAAAAAAATAAATGTGTTATATATTGTGATTTTCTTTTAATTAAAGTGTACTTTTTTCCCAAAACAACTGCGTTTGAAAAAACATTGCGCAAAAACCCTGTGACATAAAAAAGTGCAACGACCACCATTTTATTCTCTGGGGTCTCTGCCAAATTTTTTATATATATATATATATATATATATATAAAAAATATCAGGGTTTGACAAATTCGTTTGGAATCTAGGAGCCAGCTAAAAAAGTTAGGAGCCAGAAAACGCGCCCCGTCCCGTCGAGCTTGCGCGCAGAAGCGAACACATACGCGAGTAGCGCCCGCATATGTAAACGGTGTTCAAACCACACATGTGAGGTATCGCCGCGATTGATAGAGCGAGAGCAATAATTCTAGCTCTAGACCTTCTCTGTAACTCAAAACATGCAACCTGTAGATTTTTCTAAACGTCGCCTATGAAGATTTTAAAGGGTAAAAGTTTGTCGGCATTCCACGAGCGGACGCTATTTTGAAGCGTGACATGTTGGGTATCAATTTACTCAGCGTAACATTATCTTTCATAATATAAAAAAAAAGGGGGGATAACTTTACTGTTGTCTTATTTTTTAATTAAAAAAAGTGTAATTTTTTCCCAAAAAAGTGCGCTTGTAAGGCCGCTGCGCAAATACGGCGTAACAGAAAGTATTGCAATGATCGCCATTTTATTCTCTAGGGTGTTAGGATAAAAAATATATATAATGTTTGGGGGGTTCTAATTAGAGGGAAGAAGATGGCAGTGAAAAATAGTGAAAAATTACATTAGAATTGCTGTTTAACTTGTAATGCTTAACTTGTAATACCAACGGCCACCACCAGATGGCGCCAGCTCACAAAAAAAAACAACTTCCAAGCCAAGTCGCCAGGACACCATTTCTAGTCGCCATGGCGACCTGGCGCCCGGGATATGTCGAGCCCTGACTATATATATATAGTTTTTTGGCAGAGACCCTAGAGAATAAAATGGCGGTCATTGCAATTATATATATATATATATACCCTGAGAGATTTCTCCCCGTTTAATTTCCCCTCCACACTACAACTTTAACGTATTTCCAGAAGAACAAAAATGTTCAGATGAAAGGGGAGCGGACACCTCCTTTAAATCATCTTCCCGGAGCTGGAATCCGAGGATTTATTTTTCCGATGTCTGAACCTTGTTTCTGCTGGAAGGTGACGGCGCAATTCTTCACCTCTGCCCGGAGATTTCTTACCCCCCCCCCGTGTACGTGGAGCGCCCCAGAGCCGGGTCACCTTTATATAACAAGTATATGGAACGCCCCGCTCCCCCTATAGAGAAGTACTAGTAGCCGTGGGGATACTTTATATTCCCACCAATGTTAGATCAGAACAAAAAAAGAAACAATAAAATCAAGAAAATATAATAAAAAATATATATTAATAAAAATAATAAAATAAAAAGTCACCCTCTGTATATCACATTCCGGTCACTCACTGGGCACCCCGTGAACAAAAAGCTCACTACAGTATACATGCATAACCTCGGCTTATTTCAGCTTGCAGGCGTGATGACGACGCGTTTCGTCATGTGACCCATGACTTTCTATTTGATAAAGTCAAGGGTTACGTGACCAAAAATGCATAAGAGTTACAGCTACGTGGCGTCATCACACCCAGAAGCCAAACCCCTCATAATGGGCACAGCGGGTGTACAGACCCGGGAACTCAGCACAGGGATGGTGGGAACCCCTCATAATGGGCACAGCGGGGGGGTACAGACCCGGGAACTCAGCACAGGGATGGTGGGAACCCCTCATAATGGGGCACAGCGGGTGTACAGACCCGGGAACTCAGCACAGGGATGGTGGGAACCCCTCATAATGGGCACAGCGGGTGTACAGACCCAGGAACTCAGCACGGGGATGGGGGAACCCCTCATAATGGGCACAGCGGGTGTACAGACCCGGGAACTCAGCACGGGGATGGGGGAACCCCTCATAATGGGCACAGCGGGTGTACAGACCCGGGAACTCAGCACAGGGATGGTGGGAACCCCTCATAATGGGGCACAGTGGGTGTACAGACCCGGGAACTCAGCACAGGGATGGTGGGAACCCCTCATAATGGGGCACAGCGGGTGTACAGACCCAGGAACTCAGCACAGGGATGGTGGGAATCCCTCATAATGGGGCACAGCGGGTGTACAGACCCGGGAACTCGGCACAGGGATGGTGGGAATCCCTCATAATGGGCACAGCGGGTGTACAGACCCGGGAACTCAGCACAGGGATAGTGAGAACCCCTCATAATGGGCACAGCGGGTGTACAGACCCGGGAACTCGGCACAGGGATGGTGGGAATCCCTCATAATGGGCACAGCGGGTGTACAGACCCGGGAACTCAGCACAGGGATGGTGGGAACCCCTCATAATGGGCACAGTGGGTGTACAGACCCGGGAACTCGGCACAGGGATGGTGGGAACTCCTCATAATGGGGCACAGCGGGGGTACAGGCCCGGGAACTCAGCACAGGGATGGTGGGAACCCCTCATAATGGGGCACAGCGGGTGTACAGACCCGGGGACTCAGCACAGGGATGGTGGGAACCCCTCATAATGGGCACATTGGTGATACAGACCCGGGAACTCAGCACAGGGATGGTGGGAACCCCTCATAATGGGCACAGCGGGTGTACAGACCCGGGAACTCAGCACAGGGATGGTGGGAACCCCTCATAATGGGCACAGCGGGTGTACAGACCCGGGAACTCAGCACAGGGATGGTGGGAACCCCTCATAATGGGGCACAGCGGGTGTACAGACCCGGGAACTCAGCACAGGGATGGTGGGAACCCCTCATAATGGGCACAGCGGGTGTACAGACCCGGGAACTCAGCACAGGGATGGTGGGAACCCATCATAATGGGGCACAGCGGGTGTACAGACCCGGGAACTCAGCACAGGGATGGTGGGAACCCCTCATAATGGGCACAGCGGGTGTACAGACCCGGGAACTCAGCACAGGGATGGTGGGAACCCCTCATAATGGGGCACAGCGGGTGTACAGACCCGGGAACTCAGCACAGGGATGGTGGGAACCCCTCATAATGGGGCACAGCGGGTGTACAGACCCGGGAACTCAGCACAGGGATGGTGGGAACTCCTCATAATGGGCACAGCGGGTGTACAGACCCGGGAACTCGGCACAGGGATGGTGGGAACCCCTCATAATGGGCACAGCGGGTGTACAGACCCGGGAACTCAGCACAGGGATGGTGGGAACTCCTCATAATGGGCACAGCGGGTGTACAGACCCGGGAACTCGGCACAGGGATGGTGGGAACCCCTCATAATGGGCACAGCGGGTGTACAGACCCGGGAACTCAGCACAGGGATGGTGGGAACCCCTCATAATGGGCACAGCGGGTGTACAGACCCGGGAACTCAGCACAGGGATGGTGGGAACCCCTCATAATGGGCACAGCGGGTGTACAGACCCAGGAACTCAGCACAGGGATGGTGGGAAACTGCCATTCCACTCCTTGTCAGTGAAGGGTGTGGTTGCTAATTCCTTTGCTCCTGTGCTCCAGAGACCAGGGGCTAGAGTGGCTTCTCTGCCCCAGGAGGGATGCTGGATCCTGGGGAAGAGCCGGGCGGGGCCCCCCTGGATAGGCCTGTTGAAGATTCTGGGCCTACCCAAAGGAAAGATGAGTCCCTGTCAGCCTTCAGACAGAGGACTGTCAGTAAGTTGAAGCGGATTGAGAAGGAGGAGGAGAAATTGATGGTTTTGATGGCCGAGTTCAGAAAGAAAAAACAGATCTGTGCTAAAGTATACAGTAAGAAAAGACCAGCTCTGAGGCCTGAGCTGAAGGACCTGGAACAAGCTGTGAGGAAACAGAAGGATTTGCTGTATTCTCTGAAGGAGAAGAGCGGAATATTTAAAAAAATATATAAGAATGAGGAGCGATTTAATCGCATGAGAAGAGGAGCCGCTTCATGCATGGAGGATGGGGAAGCCAGCGAGGAGATGCAGGTGCAGGCACCTCTGACATTCGCTGAGCCCTCTGCCCCCTTCACACCCCAGCAATGTGGAATGTCTCAGGAGGGTGAAGGTCCTGCCATGCTGGATTTCATAACCAAGTTGGAATCCCCTCCAGATGCGGTTTCCCCGGATGGTGATGTCAAGATGGACGCCGTTTCCAATCCTGTGGAGAGAGCAAGATCCACCATGGAGTCTGCAGCAGCTGAGGGAAGCTCTGATCCCAGCCATAAAATCGCACAGGTGACAACCCAGCAAGCAGGTACAGTGTGTGTGCAGGATGGTGGTGGGAACTTTATTATTGACAATAAGCTTGCTGAGAGTTGTAGTGCTGCAGGCAGTCAGCCCATAGACAATGTACAGCGTACACCTGATAACTGCCAGTCTGCGGAGAGGTCCATGGACAATACAGTGACTTTGCCTGGACCAGGCACAGCGGCTGTACCTGTGAGTGATGCTGGGTGCAGTGGTGCCACAACTCAGCAGAAGTCTGCATTGGACAGGACTGGAGCTGTGTGTACAGAGCGGGGGGAGGGGGTGGGTCCTGCCTCTGCTAATACAATCCCAGCTGAATCAGACGCTTTGCCGGCAGGTGTGACTGTGTCTAAGGACAGGACTGCAAGTACTGGGGGTGGAAGGAAATCCTATGCTGGTGTTGCTGCTGCAGGATCTGGGAAGGGGGAACAAGCAGGGAAGGAGCATGGGAATGGGTTGTCTTCCTCCCTGTTTAAAAGGAGGAATGTTGTGCAGCTGAGGTGGGAAGGCGGTGGAATCCCCCCACACAGGAGGGCGGTGGTGGATAAGATCCTACAGATGGGGTTCACGCCCGCAGATATCTTCGCCCTGATCAGTCCGGCAGGCTCCTATGAGTATGATTTGTCCTTTCTCCGCCCGGAGTCTTTGGACATTTTTTGGGAGAAATATGAACACGTGTGTAGGGGCCTGCCGGACTGGAAGGGGCTCATGCCCAAGCTTGTCTCCCGCCAGCCCCTCATTAAAGTGGTCACGATTCTGGTCCGCAATGAGTCCATACCACCGGGGGATCTATGTATATGGCTGAGGAGGTATGGAGACGTCCTGGGCCCCCTAAAGAAGATTCTGGATGATCGGGGAATATGGACGGGGGGATGGTCTGCTCAGTTGAAACTAAAAGTCATTGACCATGTCGTCCAGCATCTGCCATCCTCAGCTTTCCTGGGGAGGGACAGGCTGACCATCTTCTATCCGGGCCAGCCAAAGCTCTGCAATAAATGTGGAGACAAGAGTCACCTTGCGTCCTCCTGTCCAGTGATGAAGTGCTCTCTGTGCCAGGGTATAGGACATCTGGCTAAGGATTGTAACCTCATAAGGTGCAATCTGTGCAATGCGGTGGGACATCCTTATAGCCAGTGTCCTGAGGCAATGCACAATAAGCCTGAGCTCATGAGGGAGTTCTTCCGCCTGGACATGGAGGATGCTCGGAGCTCAACAGCTGGAGGGCCTGTGAGTCCATCTGAGTCTGTGCCAATTCCCAATGTGTCCGTGGTGCCCCAGACTGTGCCAATTCCCAATGTGTCCGTGGTGCCCCAGACTGTGCCAATTCCCAATGTGTCAGTGTCTTCCCAGTCTGTAAGTAAGGTGTCAGTTGCAGAGAATGTGTCCAATCCTTCTGTGTCTTCTAAAATTGCAGAGGCAGCAAGAGGTGCTGGTGCATCAGGTGCGGTGCCAGTCCCCCTCCCTCGATGCTGCAGGGTTCCTGTTAAGGATGGTGGGGTGCAGAGGAGTGGGGAGGATGGTGAAGAGGCTGGCCTGGGGGTAGATAAGGGAAGGGAGTATGGGGGGGAGGGGGGTGAAGGGTGTGGGGAGGCTGCTGACTCTGGGTTGTCCAAGGATGATATGGAGTGGTTGGAGGATAAAAGGAGGAGAGGCAAAAAGAAGGGGAAAAAAGGAGGTACAGTTACCTTAAGTCCTGAGGTTTTGCCTTTGGCGAATACATTTACGGTACTGTCTGAGGATGACTATGAATGGGACTCGTTCAGTTCTGCATCCTCTATGGATGAAGAGTGCCAGGGTGCAACGAAGCGCGCTGGTTCTCCAGGGAGAGGGAGTAGCCAGGCTGAGAAACAGCCTCAGCCACCTTAATGGCAGTTCCCACTCACTTTATATAAAAGGTGACATGCATGGTGATGCTCTTTAGTCTGGCTCTCCCGTAGGGATTATGTTGTGCGCAATTTGGTTTGCACCGTTTATTATGTTCTTGTGTTTGTTTCTGTTTTGTATAGTCATATTCAATTGTTTTGTAAATATGTTTTATTTATTATGGTTTTATTGGATATAAGTTGTTGTTTGTAAGATTTTTTTCAATAAACAAAATTAACCCCTCATAATGGGCACAGCGGGTGTACAGACCCAGGAACTCAGCACAGGGATGGTGGGAAACTGCCATTCCACTCCTTGTCAGTGAAGGGTGTGGTTGCTAATTCCTTTGCTCCTGTGCTCCAGAGACCAGGGGCTAGAGTGGCTTCTCTGCCCCAGGAGGGATGCTGGATCCTGGGGAAGAGCCGGGCGGGGCCCCCCTGGATAGGCCTGTTGAAGATTCTGGGCCTACCCAAAGGAAAGATGAGTCCCTGTCAGCCTTCAGACAGAGGACTGTCAGTAAGTTGAAGCGGATTGAGAAGGAGGAGGAGAAATTGATGGTTTTGATGGCCGAGTTCAGAAAGAAAAAACAGATCTGTGCTAAAGTATACAGTAAGAAAAGACCAGCTCTGAGGCCTGAGCTGAAGGACCTGGAACAAGCTGTGAGGAAACAGAAGGATTTGCTGTATTCTCTGAAGGAGAAGAGCGGAATATTTAAAAAAATATATAAGAATGAGGAGCGATTTAATCGCATGAGAAGAGGAGCCGCTTCATGCATGGAGGATGGGGAAGCCAGCGAGGAGATGCAGGTGCAGGCACCTCTGACATCCGCTGAGCCCTCTGCCCCCTTCACACCCCAGCAATGTGGAATGTCTCAGGAGGGTGAAGGTCCTGCCATGCTGGATTTCATAACCAAGTTGGAATCCCCTCCAGATGCGGTTTCCCCGGATGGTGATGTCAAGATGGACGCCGTTTCCAATCCTGTGGAGAGAGCAAGATCCACCATGGAGTCTGCAGCAGCTGAGGGAAGCTCTGATCCCAGCCATAAAATCGCACAGGTGACAACCCAGCAAGCAGGTACAGTGTGTGTGCAGGATGGTGGTGGGAACTTTATTATTGACAATAAGCTTGCTGAGAGTTGTAGTGCTGCAGGCAGTCAGCCCATAGACAATGTACAGCGTACACCTGATAACTGCCAGTCTGCGGAGAGGTCCATGGACAATACAGTGACTTTGCCTGGACCAGGCACAGCGGCTGTACCTGTGAGTGATGCTGGGTGCAGTGGTGCCACAACTCAGCAGAAGTCTGCATTGGACAGGACTGGAGCTGTGTGTACAGAGCGGGGGGAGGGGGTGGGTCCTGCCTCTGCTAATACAATCCCAGCTGAATCAGACGCTTTGCCGGCAGGTGTGACTGTGTCTAAGGACAGGACTGTGAATACTGGGGGTGGAAGGAAATCCTATGCTGGTGTTGCTGCTGCAGGATCTGGGAAGGGGGAACAAGCAGGGAAGGAGCATGGGAATGGGTTGTCTTCCTCCCTGTTTAAAAGGAGGAATGTTGTGCAGCTGAGGTGGGAAGGCGGTGGAATACCCCCACATAGGAGGGCGGTGGTGGATAAGATTCTGCAGATGGGGTTCACGCCCGCAGATATCTTCGCCCTGATCAGTCCGGCAGGTTCCTATGAGTATGATTTGTCCTTTCTCCGCCCGGAGTCTTTGGACATATTTTGGGAGAAATATGAACACGTGTGTAGGGGCCTGCCGGACTGGAAGGGGCTCATGCCCAAACTTGTCTCCCGCCAGCCCCTCATTAAAGTGGTCACGATTCTGGTCCGCAATGAGTCCATACCACCGGGGGATCTATGTATATGGCTGAGGAGGTATGGAGACGTCCTGGGCCCCCTAAAGAAGATTCTGGATGACCGGGGAATATGGACGGGGGGATGGTCTGCTCAGTTGAAACTAAAAGTCATTGACCATGTCGTCCAGCATCTGCCATCCTCAGCTTTCCTGGGGAGGGACAGGCTGACCATATTCTATCCAGGCCAGCCAAAGCTCTGCAATAAATGTGGAGACAAGAGTCACCTTGCATCCTCCTGTCCAGTGATGAAGTGCTCTCTGTGCCAGGGTATAGGACATCTGGCTAAGGATTGTAACCTCATAAGGTGCAATCTGTGCAATGCAGTGGGACATCCTTATAGTCAGTGTCCTGAGGCAATGCACAATAAGCCTGAGCTCATGAGGGAGTTCTTCCGCCTGGACATGGAGGATGCTCGGAGCTCAACAGCTGGAGGGCCTGTGAGTCCATCTGAGTCTGTGCCAATTCCCAATGTGTCCGTGGTGCCCCAGACTGTGCCAATTCCCAATGTGTCCGTGGTGCCCCAGACTGTGCCAATTCCCAATGTGTCCGTGGTGCCCCAGACTGTGCCAATTCCCAATGTGTCAGTGTCTTCCCAGTCTGTGCCAATTCCCAATGTGTCCGTGGTGCCCCAGACTGTGCCAATTCCCAATGTGTCCGTGGTGCCCCAGACTGTGCCAATTCCCAATGTGTCCGTGGTGCCCCAGACTGTGCCAATTCCCAATGTGTCCGTGGTGCCCCAGACTGTGCCAATTCCCAATGTGTCAGTGTCTTCCCAGTCTGTAAGTAAGGTGTCAGTTGCAGAGAATGTGTCCAATCCTTCTGTGTCTTCTAAAATTGCAGAGGCAGCAAGAGGTGCTGGTGCATCAGGTGCGGTGCCAGTCCCCCTCCCTCGATGCTGCAGGGTTCCTGTTAAGGATCGTGGGGTGCAGAGGAGTGGGGAGGATGGTGAAGAGGCTGGCCTGGGGGTAGATAAGGGAAGGGAGTATGGGGGGGAGGGGGGTGAAGGGTGTGGGGAGGCTGCTGACTCTGGGTTGTCCAAGGATGATATGGAGTGGTTGGAGGATAAAAGGAGGAGAGGCAAAAAGAAGGGGAAAAAAGGAGGTACAGTTACCTTAAGTCCTGAGGTTTTGCCTTTGGCGAATAAATTTACGGTACTGTCTGAGGATGACTATGAATGGGACTCGTTCAGTTCTGCATCCTCTATGGATGATGAGTGCCAGGGTGCAACGAAGCACGCTGGTTCTCCAGGGAGAGGGAGTAGCCAGGCTGAGAAACAGCCTCAGCCACCTTAATGGCAGTTCCCACTCACTTTATATAAAAGGTGACATGCATGGTGATGCTCTTTAGTCTGGCTCTCCCGTAGGGATTATGTTGTGCGCAATTTGGTTTGCACCGTTTATTATGTTTTTGTGTTTGTTTCTGTTTTGTATAGTCATATTCAATTGTTTTGTAAATATGTTTTATTTATTATGGTTTTATTGGATATAAGTTGTTGTTTGTAAGATTTTTTCAATAAACAAAATTAACCCCTCATAATGGGCACAGCGGGTGTACAGACCCGGGAACTCAGCACAGGGATGGTGGGAACCCCTCATAATGGGCACAGCGGGTGTACAGACCCAGGAACTCAGCACAGGGATGGTGGGAACCCCTCATAATGGGCACAGCGGGTGTACAGACCCGAGAACTCAGCACAGGGATGGTGGGAAACTGCCATTCCACTCCTTGTCAGTGAAGGGTGTGGTTGCTAATTCCTTTGCTCCTGTGCTCCAGAGACCAGGGGCTAGAGTGGCTTCTCTTCCCCCAGGAGGGATGCTGGATCCTGGGGAAGAGCCGGGCGGGGCCCCCCTGGATAGGCCTGTGGAAGATTCTGGGCCTACCCAAAGGAAAGATGAGTCCCTGTCAGCCTTCAGACAGAAGACTGTCAGTAAGTTGAAGCGGATTGAGAAGGAGGAGGAGAAATTGATGGTTTTGATGGCCGAGTTCAGAAAGAAAAAACAGATCTGTGCTAAAGTATACAGTAAGAAAAGACCGGCTCTGAGGCCTGAGCTGAAGGACCTGGAACAAGCTGTGAGGAAACAGAAGGATTTGCTGTATTCTCTGAAGGAGAAGAGCGGAATATTTAAAAAAATATATAAGAATGAGGAGCGATTTAATCGCATGAGAAGAGGAGCCGCTTCATGCATGGAGGATGGGGAAGCCAGCGAGGAGATGCAGGTACAGGCACCTCTGACATTCGCTGAGCCCTCTGCCCCCTTCACACCCCAGCAATGTGGCACATCTCAGGAGGGTGAAGGTCCTGCCATGCTGGATTTCATAACCAAGTTGGAATCCCCTCCAGATGCGGCTTCCCCGGATGGTGATGTCAAGATGGACGCCGTTTCTAGTCCTGTGGAGAGAGCAAGATCCACCATGGAGTCTGCAGCAGCTGAGGGAAGCTCTGATTCCAGCCATAAAATCGCACAGGTGACAACCCAGCAAGCAGGTACAGTGTGTGTGCAGGATGGTGGTGGGAACTTTATTAATGACAATAAGCTTGCTGAGGGTTGTAGTGCTGCAGGCAGTCAGCCCATAGACAATGTACAGCATACACCTGATAAAAACTGCCAGTCTGCGGAGAGGTCCATGGACAATACAGTGACTTTGCCTGGACCAGGCACAGCGGCTGTACCTGTGAATGATGGAGGAGATGCTGGGTGCAGTAGTGCCACAACTCAGCAGAAGTCTGCATTGGACAGGACTGGAGCTGTGTGTACAGAGCGGGGGGAGGGGGTGGGTCCTGCCTCTGCTAATACAATCCCAGCTAAATCAGACGCTTTGCCGGCAGGTGTGACTGTGTCTAAGGACAGGACTGCAAATGCTGGGGGTGGAAGGAAATCCTATGCTGGTGTTGCTGCTGCAGGATCTGGGAAGGGGGAACAAGCAGGGAAGGAGCATGGGAATGGGTTGTCTTCCTCCCTGTTTAAAAGGAGGAATGTTGTGCAGCTGAGGTGGGAAGGCGGTGGAATCCCCCCACACAGGAGGGCGGTGGTGGATAAGATTCTACAGATGGGGTTCACGCCCGCAGATATCTTCGCCCTGATCAGTCCGGCAGGCTCCTATGAGTATGATTTGTCCTTTCTTCGCCCGGAGTCTTTGGACATTTTTTGGGAGAAATATGAACACGTGTGTAGGGGCCTGCCGGACTGGAAGGGGCTCATGCCCAAGCTTGTCTCCCGCCAGCCCCTCATTAAAGTGGTCACGATTCTGGTCCGCAATGAGTCCATACCACCGGGGGATCTATGTATATGGCTGAGGAGGTATGGAGACGTCCTGGGCCCCCTAAAGAAGATTCTGGATGATCGGGGAATATGGACGGGGGGATGGTCTGCTCAGTTGAAACTAAAAGTCATTGACCATGTCGTCCAGCATCTGCCATCCTCAGCTTTCCTGGGGAGGGACAGGCTGACCATCTTCTATCCGGGCCAACCAAAGCTCTGCAATAAATGTGGAGACAAGAGTCACCTTGCGTCCTCCTGTCCAGTGATGAAGTGCTCTCTGTGCCAGGGTATAGGACATCTGGCTAAGGATTGTAACCTCATAAGGTGCAATCTGTGCAATGCGGTGGGACATCCTTATAGCCAGTGTCCTGAGGCAATGCACAATAAGCCTGAGCTCATGAGGGAGTTCTTCCGCCTGGACATGGAGGATGCTCGGAGCTCAACAGCTGGAGGGCCTGTGAGTCCATCTGAGTCTGTGCCAATTCCCAATGTGTCCGTGGTGCCCCAGACTGTGCCAATTCCCAATGTGTCCGTGGTGCCCCAGACTGTGCCAATTCCCAATGTGTCAGTGTCTTCCCAGTCTGTAAGTAAGGTGTCAGTTGCAGAGAATGTGTCCAATCCTTCTGTGTCTTCTAAAATTGCAGAGGCAGCAAGAGGTGCTGGTGCATCAGGTGCGGTGCCAGTCCCCCTCCCTCGATGCTGCAGGGTTCCTGTTAAGGATCGTGGGGTGCAGAGGAGTGGGGAGGATGGTGAAGAGGCTGGCCTGGGGGTAGATAAGGGAAGGGAGTATGGGGGGGAGGGGGGTGAAGGGTGTGGGGAGGCTGCTGACTCTGGGTTGTCCAAGGATGATATGGAGTGGTTGGAGGATAAAAGGAGGAGAGGCAAAAAGAAGGGGAAAAAAGGAGGTACAGTTACCTTAAGTCCTGAGGTTTTGCCTTTGGCGAATACATTTACGGTACTGTCTGAGGATGACTATGAATGGGACTCGTTCAGTTCTGCATCCTCTATGGATGAAGAGTGCCAGGGTGCAACGAAGCGCGCTGGTTCTCCAGGGAGAGGGAGTAGCCAGGCTGAGAAACAGCCTCAGCCACCTTAATGGCAGTTCCCACTCACTTTATATAAAAGGTGACATGCATGGTGATGCTCTTTAGTCTGGCTCTCCCGTAGGGATTTTGTTGTGCGCAATTTGGTTTGCACCGTTTATTATGTTCTTGTGTTTGTTTCTGTTTTGTATAGTCATATTCAATTGTTTTGTAAATATGTTTTATTTATTATGGTTTTATTGGATATAAGTTGTTGTTTGTAAGATTTTTTTCAATAAACAAAATTAACCCCTCATAATGGGCACAGCGGGTGTACAGACCCAGGAACTCAGCACAGGGATGGTGGGAAACTGCCATTCCACTCCTTGTCAGTGAAGGGTGTGGTTGCTAATTCCTTTGCTCCTGTGCTCCAGAGACCAGGGGCTAGAGTGGCTTCTCTGCCCCAGGAGGGATGCTGGATCCTGGGGAAGAGCCGGGCGGGGCCCCCCTGGATAGGCCTGTTGAAGATTCTGGGCCTACCCAAAGGAAAGATGAGTCCCTGTCAGCCTTCAGACAGAGGACTGTCAGTAAGTTGAAGCGGATTGAGAAGGAGGAGGAGAAATTGATGGTTTTGATGGCCGAGTTCAGAAAGAAAAAACAGATCTGTGCTAAAGTATACAGTAAGAAAAGACCAGCTCTGAGGCCTGAGCTGAAGGACCTGGAACAAGCTGTGAGGAAACAGAAGGATTTGCTGTATTCTCTGAAGGAGAAGAGCGGAATATTTAAAAAAATATATAAGAATGAGGAGCGATTTAATCGCATGAGAAGAGGAGCCGCTTCATGCATGGAGGATGGGGAAGCCAGCGAGGAGATGCAGGTGCAGGCACCTCTGACATCCGCTGAGCCCTCTGCCCCCTTCACACCCCAGCAATGTGGAATGTCTCAGGAGGGTGAAGGTCCTGCCATGCTGGATTTCATAACCAAGTTGGAATCCCCTCCAGATGCGGTTTCCCCGGATGGTGATGTCAAGATGGACGCCGTTTCCAATCCTGTGGAGAGAGCAAGATCCACCATGGAGTCTGCAGCAGCTGAGGGAAGCTCTGATCCCAGCCATAAAATCGCACAGGTGACAACCCAGCAAGCAGGTACAGTGTGTGTGCAGGATGGTGGTGGGAACTTTATTATTGACAATAAGCTTGCTGAGAGTTGTAGTGCTGCAGGCAGTCAGCCCATAGACAATGTACAGCGTACACCTGATAACTGCCAGTCTGCGGAGAGGTCCATGGACAATACAGTGACTTTGCCTGGACCAGGCACAGCGGCTGTACCTGTGAGTGATGCTGGGTGCAGTGGTGCCACAACTCAGCAGAAGTCTGCATTGGACAGGACTGGAGCTGTGTGTACAGAGCGGGGGGAGGGGGTGGGTCCTGCCTCTGCTAATACAATCCCAGCTGAATCAGACGCTTTGCCGGCAGGTGTGACTGTGTCTAAGGACAGGACTGTGAATACTGGGGGTGGAAGGAAATCCTATGCTGGTGTTGCTGCTGCAGGATCTGGGAAGGGGGAACAAGCAGGGAAGGAGCATGGGAATGGGTTGTCTTCCTCCCTGTTTAAAAGGAGGAATGTTGTGCAGCTGAGGTGGGAAGGCGGTGGAATACCCCCACATAGGAGGGCGGTGGTGGATAAGATTCTGCAGATGGGGTTCACGCCCGCAGATATCTTCGCCCTGATCAGTCCGGCAGGTTCCTATGAGTATGATTTGTCCTTTCTCCGCCCGGAGTCTTTGGACATATTTTGGGAGAAATATGAACACGTGTGTAGGGGCCTGCCGGACTGGAAGGGGCTCATGCCCAAACTTGTCTCCCGCCAGCCCCTCATTAAAGTGGTCACGATTCTGGTCCGCAATGAGTCCATACCACCGGGGGATCTATGTATATGGCTGAGGAGGTATGGAGACGTCCTGGGCCCCCTAAAGAAGATTCTGGATGACCGGGGAATATGGACGGGGGGATGGTCTGCTCAGTTGAAACTAAAAGTCATTGACCATGTCGTCCAGCATCTGCCATCCTCAGCTTTCCTGGGGAGGGACAGGCTGACCATATTCTATCCAGGCCAGCCAAAGCTCTGCAATAAATGTGGAGACAAGAGTCACCTTGCATCCTCCTGTCCAGTGATGAAGTGCTCTCTGTGCCAGGGTATAGGACATCTGGCTAAGGATTGTAACCTCATAAGGTGCAATCTGTGCAATGCAGTGGGACATCCTTATAGTCAGTGTCCTGAGGCAATGCACAATAAGCCTGAGCTCATGAGGGAGTTCTTCCGCCTGGACATGGAGGATGCTCGGAGCTCAACAGCTGGAGGGCCTGTGAGTCCATCTGAGTCTGTGCCAATTCCCAATGTGTCCGTGGTGCCCCAGACTGTGCCAATTCCCAATGTGTCCGTGGTGCCCCAGACTGTGCCAATTCCCAATGTGTCCGTGGTGCCCCAGACTGTGCCAATTCCCAATGTGTCAGTGTCTTCCCAGTCTGTGCCAATTCCCAATGTGTCCGTGGTGCCCCAGACTGTGCCAATTCCCAATGTGTCCGTGGTGCCCCAGACTGTGCCAATTCCCAATGTGTCCGTGGTGCCCCAGACTGTGCCAATTCCCAATGTGTCCGTGGTGCCCCAGACTGTGCCAATTCCCAATGTGTCAGTGTCTTCCCAGTCTGTAAGTAAGGTGTCAGTTGCAGAGAATGTGTCCAATCCTTCTGTGTCTTCTAAAATTGCAGAGGCAGCAAGAGGTGCTGGTGCATCAGGTGCGGTGCCAGTCCCCCTCCCTCGATGCTGCAGGGTTCCTGTTAAGGATCGTGGGGTGCAGAGGAGTGGGGAGGATGGTGAAGAGGCTGGCCTGGGGGTAGATAAGGGAAGGGAGTATGGGGGGGAGGGGGGTGAAGGGTGTGGGGAGGCTGCTGACTCTGGGTTGTCCAAGGATGATATGGAGTGGTTGGAGGATAAAAGGAGGAGAGGCAAAAAGAAGGGGAAAAAAGGAGGTACAGTTACCTTAAGTCCTGAGGTTTTGCCTTTGGCGAATAAATTTACGGTACTGTCTGAGGATGACTATGAATGGGACTCGTTCAGTTCTGCATCCTCTATGGATGATGAGTGCCAGGGTGCAACGAAGCACGCTGGTTCTCCAGGGAGAGGGAGTAGCCAGGCTGAGAAACAGCCTCAGCCACCTTAATGGCAGTTCCCACTCACTTTATATAAAAGGTGACATGCATGGTGATGCTCTTTAGTCTGGCTCTCCCGTAGGGATTATGTTGTGCGCAATTTGGTTTGCACCGTTTATTATGTTTTTGTGTTTGTTTCTGTTTTGTATAGTCATATTCAATTGTTTTGTAAATATGTTTTATTTATTATGGTTTTATTGGATATAAGTTGTTGTTTGTAAGATTTTTTCAATAAACAAAATTAACCCCTCATAATGGGCACAGCGGGTGTACAGACCCGGGAACTCAGCACAGGGATGGTGGGAACCCCTCATAATGGGCACAGCGGGTGTACAGACCCAGGAACTCAGCACAGGGATGGTGGGAACCCCTCATAATGGGCACAGCGGGTGTACAGACCCGAGAACTCAGCACAGGGATGGTGGGAAACTGCCATTCCACTCCTTGTCAGTGAAGGGTGTGGTTGCTAATTCCTTTGCTCCTGTGCTCCAGAGACCAGGGGCTAGAGTGGCTTCTCTTCCCCCAGGAGGGATGCTGGATCCTGGGGAAGAGCCGGGCGGGGCCCCCCTGGATAGGCCTGTGGAAGATTCTGGGCCTACCCAAAGGAAAGATGAGTCCCTGTCAGCCTTCAGACAGAAGACTGTCAGTAAGTTGAAGCGGATTGAGAAGGAGGAGGAGAAATTGATGGTTTTGATGGCCGAGTTCAGAAAGAAAAAACAGATCTGTGCTAAAGTATACAGTAAGAAAAGACCGGCTCTGAGGCCTGAGCTGAAGGACCTGGAACAAGCTGTGAGGAAACAGAAGGATTTGCTGTATTCTCTGAAGGAGAAGAGCGGAATATTTAAAAAAATATATAAGAATGAGGAGCGATTTAATCGCATGAGAAGAGGAGCCGCTTCATGCATGGAGGATGGGGAAGCCAGCGAGGAGATGCAGGTACAGGCACCTCTGACATTCGCTGAGCCCTCTGCCCCCTTCACACCCCAGCAATGTGGCACATCTCAGGAGGGTGAAGGTCCTGCCATGCTGGATTTCATAACCAAGTTGGAATCCCCTCCAGATGCGGCTTCCCCGGATGGTGATGTCAAGATGGACGCCGTTTCTAGTCCTGTGGAGAGAGCAAGATCCACCATGGAGTCTGCAGCAGCTGAGGGAAGCTCTGATTCCAGCCATAAAATCGCACAGGTGACAACCCAGCAAGCAGGTACAGTGTGTGTGCAGGATGGTGGTGGGAACTTTATTAATGACAATAAGCTTGCTGAGGGTTGTAGTGCTGCAGGCAGTCAGCCCATAGACAATGTACAGCATACACCTGATAAAAACTGCCAGTCTGCGGAGAGGTCCATGGACAATACAGTGACTTTGCCTGGACCAGGCACAGCGGCTGTACCTGTGAATGATGGAGGAGATGCTGGGTGCAGTAGTGCCACAACTCAGCAGAAGTCTGCATTGGACAGGACTGGAGCTGTGTGTACAGAGCGGGGGGAGGGGGTGGGTCCTGCCTCTGCTAATACAATCCCAGCTAAATCAGACGCTTTGCCGGCAGGTGTGACTGTGTCTAAGGACAGGACTGCAAATGCTGGGGGTGGAAGGAAATCCTATGCTGGTGTTGCTGCTGCAGGATCTGGGAAGGGGGAACAAGCAGGGAAGGAGCATGGGAATGGGTTGTCTTCCTCCCTGTTTAAAAGGAGGAATGTTGTGCAGCTGAGGTGGGAAGGCGGTGGAATCCCCCCACACAGGAGGGCGGTGGTGGATAAGATTCTACAGATGGGGTTCACGCCCGCAGATATCTTCGCCCTGATCAGTCCGGCAGGCTCCTATGAGTATGATTTGTCCTTTCTTCGCCCGGAGTCTTTGGACATTTTTTGGGAGAAATATGAACACGTGTGTAGGGGCCTGCCGGACTGGAAGGGGCTCATGCCCAAACTTGTCTCCCGCCAGCCCCTCATTAAAGTGGTCACGATTCTGGTCCGTAATGAGTCCATACCACCGGGGGATCTATGTATATGGCTGAGGAGGTATGGAGACGTCCTGGGCCCCCTAAAGAAGATTCTGGATGACCGGGGAATATGGACGGGGGGATGGTCTGCTCAGTTGAAACTAAAAGTCATTGACCATGTCGTCCAGCATCTGCCATCCTCAGCTTTCCTGGGGAGGGACAGGCTGACCATCTTCTATCCGGGCCAACCAAAGCTCTGCAATAAATGTGGAGACAAGAGTCACCTTGCGTCCTCCTGTCCAGTGATGAAGTGCTCTCTGTGCCAGGGTATAGGACATCTGGCTAAGGATTGTAACCTCATAAGGTGCAATCTGTGCAATGCGGTGGGGCATCCTTATAGTCAGTGTCCTGAGGCAATACACAATAAGCCTGAGCTCATGAGGGAGTTCTTCCGCCTGGACATGGAGGATGCTCGGAGCTCAACAGCTGGAGGGCCTGTGAGTCCATCTGAGTCTGTGCCAATTCCCAATGTGTCCGTGGTGCCCCAGACTGTGCCAATTCCCAATGTGTCCGTGGTGCCCCAGTCTGTGCCAATTCCCAATGTGTCCGTGGTGCCCCAGACTGTGCCAATTCCCAATGTGTCCGTGGTGCCCCAGACTGTGCCAATTCCCAATGTGTCAGTGTCTTCCCAGTCTGTAAGTAAGGTGTCAGTTGCAGAGAATGTGTCCAATCCTTCTGTGTCTTCTAAAATTGCAGAGGCAGCAAGAGGTGCTGGTGCATCAGGTGCGGTGCCAGTCCCCCTCCCTCGATGCTGCAGGGTTCCTGTTAAGGATCGTGGGGTGCAGAGGAGTGGGGAGGATGGTGAAGAGGCTGGCCTGGTGGTAGATAAGGGAAGGGAGAGTGGAGGGGAGGATAGGTGTGGGGAGGCTGCTGACTCCGGGTTGTCCAAGGATGATATGGAGTGGTTGGAGGATAAAAGGAGGAGAGGCAAAAAGGGGAAAAAAGGAGGTACAGTTACCTTAAGTCCTGAGGTTTTGCCTTTGGCGAATAAATTTACGGTACTGTCTGAGGATGACTATGAATGGGACTCGTTCAGTTCTGCATCCTCTATGGATGAAGAGTGCCAGGGTGCAACGAAGCGCGCTGGTTCTCCAGGGAGAGGGAGTAGCCAGGCTGAGAAACAGCCTCAGCCACCTTAATGGCAGTTCCCACTCACTTTATATAAAAGGTGACATGCATGGTGATGCTCTTTAGTCTGGCTCTCCCGTAGGGATTATGTTGTGCGCAATTTGGTTTGCACCGTTTATTATGTTCTTGTGTTTGTTTCTGTTTTGTATAGTCATATGCAATTATTTTGTAAATATGTTTTATTTATTATGGTTTTATTGGATATAAGTTGTTGTTTGTAAGATTTTTTCAATAAACAAAATTAACCCCTCATAATGGGCACAGCGGGTGTACAGACCCGGGAACTCAGTACAGGGATGGTGGGAACCCCTCATAATGGGCACAGCGGGTGTACAGACCCGGGAACTCAGCACAGGGATGGTGGGAACCCCTCATAATGGGCACAGCGGGTGTACAGACCCAGGAACTCAGCACAGGGATGGTGAGAACCCCTCATAATGGGCACAGCGGGGGTACAGACCCGGGAACTCAGCACAGGGATGGTGGGAACCCCTCATAATGGGGCACAGCGGGTGTACAGACCCGGGAACTCAGCACAGGGATGGTGGGAACCCCTCATAATGGGCACAGCGGGTGTACAGACTCGGGAACTCAGCACAGGGATGGTGGGAACCCCTCATAATGGGCACAGCGGGTGTACAGACCCGGGAACTCAGCACAGGGATGGTGGGAACCCCTCATAATGGGGCACAGCGGGTGTACAGACCCGGGAACTCAGCACAGGGATGGTGGGAACCCCTCATAATGGGCACAGTGGGTGTACAGACCCGGGAACTCAGCACAGGGATGGTGGGAACCCCTCATAATGGGCACAGCGGGTGTACAGACCCGGGAACTCAGCACAGGGATGGTGGGAACCCCTCATAATGGGCACAGCGGATGTACAGACCCGGGAACTCAGCACAGGGATGGTGGGAACCCCTCATAATGGGCACAGCGGATGTACAGACCCGGGAACTCAGCACAGGGATGGTGGGAACCCCTCATAATGGGCACAGCGGGTGTACAGACCCGGGAACTCAGCACAGGGATGGTGGGAACCCCTCATAATGGGCACAGCGGGTGTACAGACCCGGGAACTCAGCACAGGGATGGTGGGAACCCCTCATAATGGGCACAGCGGATGTACAGACCCGGGAACTCAGCACAGGGATGGTGGGAACCCCTCATAATGGGCACAGCGGGTGTACAGACCCGGGAACTTTTCTCCTCAGGCTGAATATTTACAGAAATCTCAGGATTAGGTCTTCAGATTTTTATTCCTCTCTGGCTGACAGATCTGGAGAGACTCCTCCCCCGGCGCCCCCCTCGCCCCCTTGGCCCGGGTCGGTGTTCCCGGTGATGTGGCCGGTGATAAATCTCCGCACATTCCCAGAAGGTAGCCGTGACCCCGAACCATCGCCGGCCTCTCACTTAATATCTGGAAAGTTGGAAGCGGAGCCGCAGATCATCCATTCCAAAAGATTGCGCAACGCCAGGTCACCGCGCAGCCAGCCGCCGCCGTTACCTTTTAATAGACATTGCAAAGAACTCGGCGAGTCTCAGCCGCTTCCGAGTGCCAAAGTGAAATGTCTCAGCTGTGGCGTCACCGGGCGGAGAGGCGCGTGCGCCGTCACATTTCATCAAAGCAAATCCGCGCACCAAAGCCGAAGAAAATGCAATAAAAGTGATATTAAAAATCGCTACTTCAATCCAGCTTAACGCGTCAGACCATGCATTCCACACACAGCTGGAGGATCCGAGACCCGGGCTCAGGGGACGAGGAACTACAAATACCAGCAGACCCGCAATCCAGAGAGTCAGCTGGAGGATCCGAGACCCGGGCTCAGGGGACGAGGAACTACAAATACCAGCAGACCCGCTGACCCCCAGAAGTCCATGTTACTTACTACTGACCCCCGGAACTCCGTTTTACTTACTACTGACCCCCAGATCTCCGGGCTCAGGGGACGAGGAACTACAAATACCAGCAGACCCGCCATCCAGAGAGTCAGCTGGAGGATCCGAGACCCGGGCTCAGGGGAAGAGGAACTACAAATACCAGCAGACCCCAATCCAGAAAGTCAGCTGGAGGATCCGAGACCCGGGCTCAGGGGAAGAGGAACTACAAATACCAGCAGACCCCAATCCAGAAAGTCAGCTGGAGGATCCGAGACCCGGGCTCAGGGGAAGAGGAACTACAAATACCAGCAGACCCCAATCCAGAAAGTCAGCTGGAGGATCCGAGACCCGGGCTCAGGGGACGAGGAACTACAAATACCAGCAGACCCCAATCCAGAAAGTCAGCTGGAGGATCCGAGACCCGGGCTCAGGGGAAGAGGAACTACAAATACCAGCAGACCCGCTGACCCCCAGAACTCCGTGTTACTTACTACTGACCCCCGGAACTCCGTTTTACTTACTACTGACCCCCGGAACTCCGTTTTACTTACTACTGACCCCCGGAACTCCGTTTTACTTACTACTGACCCCCAGATCTCCGGGCTCAGGGGACGAGGAACTACAAATACCAGCAGACCCGCCATCCAGAGAGTCAGCTGGAGGATCCGAGACCCGGGCTCAGGGGAAGAGGAACTACAAATACCAGCAGACCCCAATCCAGAAAGTCAGCTGGAGGATCCGAGACCCGGGCTCAGGGGAAGAGGAACTACAAATACCAGCAGACCCCAATCCAGAAAGTCAGCTGGAGGATCCGAGACCCGGGCTCAGGGGAAGAGGAACTACAAATACCAGCAGACCCCAATCCAGAAAGTCAGCTGGAGGATCCGAGACCCGGGCTCAGGGGACGAGGAACTACAAATACCAGCAGACCCCAATCCAGAAAGTCAGCTGGAGGATCCGAGACCCGGGCTCAGGGGAAGAGGAACTACAAATACCAGCAGACCCGCTGACCCCCAGAACTCCGTGTTACTTACTACTGACCCCCGGAACTCCGTTTTACTTACTACTGACCCCCGGAACTCCGTTTTACTTACTACTGACCCCCGGAACTCCGTTTTACTTACTACTGACCCCCAGAACTCCGTGTTACTACTGACCCCCGGAACTCCGTGTTACTTACTACTGACCCCCGGAACTCCGTGTTACTTACTACTGACCCCCAGAAGTCCATGTTACTTACTACTGACCCCCAGAAGTCCGTGTTACTTACTACTGACCCCCAGAAGTCCATGTTACTTACTACTGACCCCGGGAACTCAGTGTTACTTACTACTGACCCCCGGAACTCCGTTTTACTTACTACTGACCCCCAGAACTCTGTGTTACTTACTACTGACCCCCCAGAACTTCGTGTTACTTACTACTGACCCCCGGAACTCTGTGTTACTTACTACTGACCCCCGGAACTCCTTGTGACTTTCTACTGACCCCGGAACTCCGTAAAACGTACTTCTGACCCCCGGAACTCTGTGTTACTTACTACTGACCCCCGGAAATCCGTGTTACTTACTACTGACCCCCGGTACTTCGTGTTACTTACTACTGACCCCCGGAACTCTGTTTTACTTACTACTGACCCCCGGAACTCCGTTTTACTTACTACTGACCCCCAGAACTCCGTTTTACTTACTACTGACCCCCGGAACTCCGTTTTACTTACTACTGACCCCCGGAACTCCGTGTTACTTACTACTGACCCCCAGAAGTCCGTGTTACTTACTACTGACCCCCAGAACTCCGTGTTACTTACTACTAACCCCCAGAAGTCCGTGTTACTTACTACTGACCCCCAGAAGTCCATGTTACTTACTACTGACCCCGGGAACTCAGTGTTACTTACTACTGACCCCCGGAACTCTGTGTTACTTACTACTGACCCCCGGAACTCTGTGTTACTTACTACTGACCCCCGGAACTCCTTGTGACTTTCTACTGACCCCGGAAACTCCGTAAAACGTACTTATGACCCACGGAACACCGTGTTACTTACTGACCCCGGAACTCTGGTTTACTTACTACTGACCCCAGGATTCCTTGTGACTTTCTACTGACCCCGGAACTCCGTAAAACGTACTTCTGACCCCCGGAACTCTGTGTTACTTACTACTGACCCCCGGAAATCCGTGTTACTTACTACTGACCCCCGGAACTCTGTGTTACTTACTACTGACCCCCGGTACTTCGTGTTACTTACTACTGACCCCCGGAACTCTGTGTTACTTACTACTGACCCCAGAACTCCGTTACCTTCTACTGATTCGTGCGCTCAGTGTTAGTTACTACTGACCCCAGAACTCTGTGTTACTACTGACCCCAGGATTCCTTGTTAGTTACTACTGACCCCAGGAACTCGCAGACATGGTCCAGTATTGTCATCAGGAAACCCGCCCTGAGAGATGTCATGCAACTATCACAGCGGTGCATGTGGACAGGAAGTGGCTACAAAGAAGCTGCAGGAGATCAGCTGTATTTTATATGCAACAAAGGATGCAAAATGATACACATAGAACAATGGTACACATAGAACAATGGTACACGTAGAGCAATGGTACACATAGAACAATGGTACACGTAGAACAATGGTACACATAAAACAATGGTACACATAGAACAATGGTACACGTAGAACAATGGTACACATAAAACAATGATACACGTAGAACAATGGTACACATAGAACAATGGTACACGTAGAGCAATGGTACACATAGAACAATGGTACACATAGAACAATGGTACACATAAAACAATGATACACGTAGAACAATGGTACACGTAGAGCAATGGTGCACATAGAACAATGGTACACATAGAACAATGGTACACATAGAACAATGGTACACGTAGAACAATGGTACACATAAAACAATGATACACGTAGAACAATGGTACACATAGAACAATGGTACACACAGAACAATGGTGCACATAGAACAATGGTACACATAGAACAATGGTACACATAGAACAATGGTACACGTAGAACAATGGTACACGTAGAACAATGGTACACATAAAACAATGATACACGTAGAACAATGGTACACATAGAACAATGGTACACATAGAACAATGGTACACGTAGAACAATGGTACACATAAAACAATGATACACGTAGAACAATGGTACACATAGAGCAATGGTACACATTGGAGACCGGCCCGGTGTTATACGGTTCGGTTACATACAAGTCTAAATAAATCATCTGGGGTACCTTGCCGTCGATCCTGGCTGTGCCGCCCAATGTGACCCGGGTGTTCCGGGGCGGGAGGGTAAAAGCGGGCGCAGCGCGCGGCAGTGAGGACTTGGCGCGGGATTGGTCCATCGTCACCGAGGCCTTAGAGAGAGCTGAACCCGATACGAGTCTCACGTCCCCCATCGCTGCCTGCAAGAGAAGAGCGAGATCCGTCATTGATACATCCTCACCAGAGATACAAACTCCATGCACATCGCTAACGGGGAACGATACATTGTTACTCTTCACATAGCAGGAGAACTACAAGTCCCAGCCAGACCCAGCCAACCCCCAGGAAGTTACAGCTCCTATCAGAACGCCGAGCCCGGCCTCATACAACACGTATGTCCTCCCCGGGGGACGTGTGCAGAACAAATCATTTTCTATTCTATTCTATTCCTTTATATTCTATGTTATTCTATAGCAGTCTTTTCTATTCTATTCCTTTATATTCTATTTTATTTTATTCTTTTCTAAGTTCGAATTTCAGAATACAGCTATATTCTATTAGTATATATCCACTTCCCGCCCGGCCAATGGACCATTGACGTCCGGGAAGTGGTTGTGAAATCCTGACTGGACGTCTATGGACATCCTGCAGGATTTCATGCCGCGCGCGCCCGTGGGGTGGCGCGCAGCGCGGCGATCGGTGATGGGGGGTGTCAGTCTGACTCCCTGCATCTCCGATCTCGGTAAAGAGCCTCCGGCGGAGACTCTTTACCACGTGATCAGCCGTGTCCAATCACGGCTGATCATGTTGTAAACAGGAAGAGCCGTTGATGTCTCTTCCTCACTCGCATCTGACAGAGGAGAGTAGAGGAGAGCCGATCGGCGGCTCTTCTGACAGGCGGGGGGGTTCGCGCTGATTATTTATCAGCGCAGCCCCCCCTCGGATGCCCACACTGGACCACCAGGGAGTGCCCCCCGGCAAAAAAAAAAAACAATAAGAAAAAAAACACAAAATCGATGCCAATAAGTGCCCACAAATGGGCACTTACTGGCAACATGGGCACTGGCTGGAATGATGCCCAGCAATGCCATCATTGCCACCCCTCAGTGTCCATCAGTGCCACCTCTTAGTGCCCATCTATGCTCAGTGCCCACCTATCAGTGCCCATCTGTGCCACCCATAAGTACTCAACAGTGCCACCCATAAGTGCCACCCATGAGTGCCCATCAGTGCCACCTATGTGTGCCCAGTGCCGCCTATGAGTGCCCATCAGTGCCGCCTATGAATGCCCATCAGTGCAGCATACCAGCGCCGCCTATGAGTGCCCATCAGTGCAGCATACCAGCGCCGCCTATGAGTGCCCATCAGTGCCGCCTATGAGTGCCCATCAGTGCAGCATACCAGCGCCGCCTATGAGTGCCCATCAGTGCCGCCTATGAGTGCCCATCAGTGCAGCATACCAGCACCGCCTATGAGTGCCCATCAGTGCCACCTCATCGGTGCCCATCAGTGCCGCCATATAAGTGCCCATAATTGAAGAAGAAAACGTACTTATTTACAAAAGAATTTACAGAAAAAAATAAAAACTTTCGGCCTTTTTTTAGTTGTTGCGCAAAAAATAAAAAATCGCAGAGGTGATCAAATACCACCAAAAGAAATCTCTATTTGTGGGGAAAAAATTATAAAAATTTCATTTGGGTACAGTGTAGCACGACCGCGCAATTGTCATTCAAATTGCGACAGCGCTGAAAGCTGAAAATTGGCCTGGGCAGGAAGGTGCGTAAGTGCCCCCCGGTATGGAAGTGGTTAAATATATATATATATAAAAAAAAATAATAATAGAATTGAATATAGCTGTCTTCCGAATTTCAAAAATAAAATAGAATAGAATAAAACAGAATAGAAAATAATGGAATAAAATTGTATATAAAAGAAATAGAAAATAAAATAATAGAATATAGCTGTCTTCTGAAATTCAAACTTTGAAAATAATAGAATAAAATAGAATATAAAGTAATAGAAGAGAAAAGAATAGTATAGAACAACATAGAATATAGCTGTCTTCTGAAATTTAAAATTTTCGAAAAATAGAATAGAATTAAAACAGAATAGAAAAGAATAGATTAGAACAGAAAAAAAAGATTAGAATAAAATAGAATAAAACAGAATAGAAAATAATGGAATAAAAATAGTATATAAAGGAATAGAAGATAAAATATTTTATTCCATTATTTTCTATTCTGTTTTATTCTTTTCTATTTTTATTTATTATTTTCGAAAAGGCAGCTTTATTCTATTATTATTTTATATTACACATACACACAATAAAAAATAAATAATAATAGAACAAAAGTCAGTAAAATGTGGAGCCGCAATATGGAAGAAGCACAATGAAGATGAAAATCTCTGCAATGACCTTTAAGAAATATTCAGAGATTTATTGATATCCGGGAAGACGCCGCGTTTTCTCAGACCGTCGCAGAACTCCGGCGATAATTGCCGCCATCATCATAGAGAAGACAAACACTTTCATTGGATTAGGAAGAATGCGGCTCCTCTGAGTCACCGAGGATTTCTAATTCTATTACCGGGAACATCGGAGGATCCGATCCGGGAGAACCGACGCTGCGTTTCTTCATTTCTAAATAAAAGTAAAACCCGAATCTTCTCATCACTTCCTCTGAAGAGCAATCAACTAACGAGAGAGGACGTCTTCTCTTATATTTTCTGCATCTTGCTGCGTCCTCTCCTACTTTCTGCATCTTGCATCGATTTTTTTCGTGACTGCGACATTATGGCGGGCACATCGGACAATTTTGACACATTTTTGGGACCATTGTCATTTTCACAGCAAAAAATGCATTAAAAATGCACTGATTACTGTGAAAATGACAATTGAAGTTTGGGAGTTAACCACTAAGGGGCGCTGAAGGGGTTAAGTGTGACCTCATCTGTGTTTCTAACTGTAGGGGGGCGGGGCTGGACGTGTGACGTCATTGATCGTGTGTTCCCTATATCGGAGAACACACGATCAATGACGGCGCCACAGTGAAGAACGGGGAAGCTGTGTTTACACCTTTACACCTCTCCTCGTTCTTCAGCTCCGGGGACCGATCGCGGGACTCCAGCGGCGATCGGGTCTGCGGGTCATGGAGCTTCGGACCGGGCCGCGCGCCTGCGACCCACGGCTGGGCACTTAAAGAGGACGTACCTGTACGTGGATGTGCCCAGCCGTGCCATTCTGCCGACGTATATGTGCAGGAGGCGGTCCTTAAGCGGTTAAACATAGCCATATTGCTACACTAATGCCGCGTACACACGATCGGAATTTCCGATGGAAAAAGTCTGACGGATTTTTTCCATCGGATATTTCCATCGCGTGTAGCCCCATCGGAGATTTTTTCATCGGAAATTCCGATGAATTCCATCGGAGTTTAGATCTAGAACGTGTTTTTCTCCGTCGGAATTCCGATGCGATTTGGCCGGGGCAAAAGCCCCGATCGCGCGTTCGCGACATTAGGGGCACCTCTCTTCTGTTTTATACAGTACTCAGCTGTGACATGACGCTGCTCTTATATCAAGACATCGCTTGTATATCAAGTCAAAATGTATTAAAGAATTTTGCTTGTCTTGCAAAACGCTCTCAAACCAAGTTACTCTCAAACCAAGGATTTCCTGCATGTTGTGGTCGCTCAGACACTTATCTATTCGTTTTTTGAAACCACCAAAAGAAAGCTTAATTTTTATAAAAAAAAAAAAAAAAAGATATAGGGGCAGATCCACAAAGATCTGCCCCGGCGCAGCGTATCTGAGATACGCTACGCCGCCGTAACTCACTTTTGTTTGCTTCGAATCCAGAAAGAATTTGCGCCGTAAGTTACGGCGGCGTAGTCTATCTCTCGCGGCGTAACGGCGCGTAATTCAAATGCAGCGAGTAGGGGGCGTGTTTCATTTAAATGAAGCGCTTCCCCACGCCGAACGAACTGCGCATGCCCCATCCGTCAAAACTCCCAGGGTGCATTGCTCCAAATGACGTCGCAAGGACGTCACTGTTTTCGTCGTGAACGTAAATGGCGTCCAGCCCCATTCACGGACGACTTACGCAAACAACGTAAAAATTTCAAAATTAGACGCAGGAACGACGGCCATACTTAACATTGCGTACGCCACCAAATAGCAGCTTTAACTATACGCCGGAAAAGGCCGAACGGAAACGACGTAAAAGAATGCGATGGCCGCTCGTACGCTCGTGGATCGTCGGAAATAGACAATTTGCATACTCGACGCGGAAAACGACGGGAACGCCACCCAGCGGACGCCAAAGTATTGCATCTTCCCCCAAAAAAAAATTGAGCACCAGCCGCCACTGCATATGGCGGCGGCGGCGGTAAAAGGGTTAAAGGGTTGGTGTATTTTTTATATTATTTGACAAATCATCCCCACTGAGTGTAACGCGGCACCTCAGGACAACCAATCAGAATTCAGCCCTCTGTGATGGGACCGATGACGGGGTGAAGGGTCACGCCCCGCCCCCCATACACTAATTTCCTTGGATCGCCCTCATTGGATAATGTTGAATCGTCTCCATATTTCCGGAACGTTGGATCAGACGTTGGCCTTCGGATCCCGTCCATGACATAAACGCATCGCCATCAGACTTTCCCCCCCGATTTCTGGATCGCGCCGGAGCCAAGCCGCATATTTTGGCCGATAAATCTTCGCACCTTCCCCTCCGACTACAGCGTGAGATGGGGGGGGGGGAGGGGGGGCGCCGTGACTCGATCTCTTCTGCAGATGACGGAACGTGCCGCGAACCGATCGTTAAAATGAAAAAAGAACGATCGCTGGCTGGCGAGCCCTCCGCGTTCCGTCAGGTCTGGCGTCCCGGTAACATTTCCAAATATTTATTTTAATGTCCCTGAAAAGAAAAAAAAAGATATTTGGGAGGAGAATCGATGGGCAAAAAGGAGAGGGGGTGTTTTACCCCCCTCCCCTCCCCCACAAAGGGGAGGAAATATTATTATTGCGTCTATGGGGGGGGGGGATTTACGGTATAGCCCAGAGAGGAAAATAACAGGCTGGAATCATCTGTCCAATATTCAGCCGATCGAGTCCCCAAAAACATTATCGCTTTGAGGCATCAGTCTGCTGCAGGCAGGAGGAGGAATTTCCTCAGTCTCCCTTCCCCCCGGTAATCAGACTGTACATTGTAACTTTGTGTCCCCCATCAGTGTCCCCCCCAGCAGGTGTCCCCCATCAGAGCCCCTCCACAGCAGGTGTCCCCCATCAGAGCCCCCCCACAGCAGGTGTCCCCCATCAGAGCCCCTCCACATCAGGTGTCCCCCATCAGAGCCCCCCCACAGCAGGTGTCCCCCATCAGAGCCCCCCACAGCAGGTGTCCCCCATCAGAGCCCCCCCACAGCAGGTGTCCCCCATCAGAGCCCCCCACAGCAGGTGTCCCCCATCAGAGCCCCCCCACAGCAGGTGTCCCCCATCAGAGCCCCCCCACAGCAGGTGTCCCCCATCAGAGCCCCCCCCACAGCAGGTGTCCCCCATCAGAGCCCCTCCCCACAGCAGGTGTCCCCCATCAGAGCCCCCCCCCACAGCAGGTGTCCCCCATCAGAGCCCCCCCCCACAGCAGGTGTCCCCCATCAGAGCCCCCCCACAGCAGGTGTCCCCCATCAGAGCCCCCCCCTAGCAGGTGTCCCCCATCAGAGCCCCCCCACAGCAGGTGTCACCCATCAGAGCCCCTCCACAGCAGGTGTCCCCCATCAGAGCCACCCCACAGCAGGTGTCCCCCATCAGAGCCCCTCCACAGCAGGTGTCCCCCATCAGAGCCCCCCCCCCCAGCAGGTGTCCCCCATCAGAGCCCCCCAGAGCACTTTGGAGCTTCGGCGCCCCTACCTCTGCGGCGCCTGGGTAGGGGCCTAGGATCGGCCCTGGTACATTGTAACTTTGTAGAAGGAGGAGGGGTGATATTTCCTCAGTCTCCCCTCCCCCCAGTGATCAGACTGTACATTGTAACTGTAGAAGGAGGAGGAGGCATTTCCTCAGTCTCCCCCCCTCCCCCAGTGATCTGACTGTACATTGTAACTTTGTAGAAGGGGGAGGAGTCATTTCCTCAGTCTCCCCTCCCCCCAGTGATCAGACTGTACATTGAAACTTTGTAGAAGGAGGAGGAGGCATTTCCTCAGTCTCCCCTCCCCCAGTGATCAGACTGTACATTGCAGCAGGGACTGATCTGTGGGAATAATATCGATGGGGACGTGTTTGCTTTTTTTCTTTCGTTGTTTTTGAGGTTTGTATTATTCATTATTTATACTTTTTACAACTTGCAGCCGGAACTCTAAAGGCCACAAATTGTTTGACGTTCGGCCTGCGTCAGGCAGCAGCAGCGCGGTCCGCGGTGACCTGTTCTCTTTACCGGTGATTTTCTGGCACACCAATCATTTCTCTGCGTATGAAGAAAACAAATTTTTCCGCGAAGCCGACGAATGATAAAAATGCGGAAAAACAATAAATGACTCGCTAAATAAGATGAAGAGGAAGATAAATTGGGCGATCCCGAGGATCAGATAAGAGGAAACATTTCTATTCTATTCCCAGGAATGGCGGCTGTCAGCGAGGAAGACGAGAAAAAACAGGAATTTCTGTAAAGTATACAAAATGTTCTAGATCAAAGAATTCCCCAGTATATGGAGCGTGCCGAAACCTGAGCCCAACACCCCCCCCCCCCCCCCACAAAACCAGAAATGTGTGTATGTTAAAGTCCCAATAATGTGAAAATTCCACTGTTGTGCAACTCTGGGTGATAGTTCACCAGGAGGAGGTCAGCGTGGTCCAGAGACACGAGAAGGAGGTGAGCGTGGTCCAGAGACATCAGGAGGAGGTCAGCGTGGACCACAGACACCAGGAGGAGGTCAGCGTGGACCACAGACACCAGGAGGAGGTCAGCGTGGTCCAGAGACACCAGCAGGAGGTTGGCGTGGTCCACAGACACCAGGAGGAGGTCAGCGTGGTCCAGAGACACCAGGAGGAGGTCGGCGTGGTCCAGAGACACCAGGAGGAGGTCGGCGTGGTCCAGAGACACCAGGAGGAGGTCGGCGTGGTCCAGAGACACCAGCAGGAGGTCGGCGTGGTCCAGAGACACCAGCAGGAGGTCGGCGTGGTCCAGAGACACCAGCAGGAGGTCGGCGTGGTCCAGAGACACCAGCAGGAGGTCGGCGTGGTCCAGAGACACCAGCAGGAGGTCGGCGTGGTCCAGAGACACCAGCAGGAGGTCGGCGTGGTCCAGAGACACCAGGAAGGGGTTCGGCGTGGTCCAGAGACACCAGCAGAAGGTCGGCTTGGTCCAGAGACACCAGGAAGGGGTTCGGCATGGTCCAGAGACACCAGCAGAAGGTCGGCTTGGTAAAGAGACACCAGGAGGGGGTGGGCATGGTCCATAGACACCGGGAGGAGGTCAGCGTGGTCCAGAGACACCAGGAGTAGGTCAGCGTGGTCCAGAGACACCAGCAGGAGATCGGCGTGGTCCAGAGACACCAGCAGGAGGTCAGCGTGATCCAGAGACATCAGGAGGGGGTCGGCGTGGTCCAGAGACACCAGGAGGAGGTCGGCGTGGTCCAGAGACACCAGGAAGGGGTTCGGCATGGTCCAGAGACACCAGGAGGAGGTCGGCATGGTAAAGAGACACCAGCAGGGGTCGGCGTGGTCCAGAGACACCAGGAGGGGGTCAGAGTCATCCAGAGACACTGGGAGGAGGTCAGCGTGGTACAGAGACACCAGGAGGAGGTCAGCGTGATCCAGAGACACCAGGAGGAGGTCAGCGTGGTACAGAGACACCAGGAGGAGGTCAGCGTGATCCAGAGACACCAGGAGGAGGTCAGCGTGATCCAGAGACACCAGGAGGAGGTCAGTTTTTGGCATGACAGGTACTGCACTCAGGGCCGGACTTACCATTGGGCTTGACTGGGCCCCGGACTCAAACGTGGCAACCCCCCCATTCGCGGCAATCGCAGAAAACCCCTCCCGCAATCTCCCGTTGCCCCCCCCCCCGCGCTCACAACAAGTATGATCAGCAGTGTTGGCGCACTCCTCACTCCCCCCCCCCCGCTCAACAACTTCGAGGGGCTCCAGGGGGCCCCTTTGATCATTAAGCCCAGAAGCCCCCACCACCCTAAGTCCTGTCCTGACTGCACTGCATACTGGAGGTTTTCCACCACAAGGAGGTCAGAGGTTCGCGGCAATCATTGGACGCGTTCGCCATCTTCTCATTAAAATGATTTAATTAGGTGGAATTTTTTTTATTTTAGTCCACGGGAAGGGGTTGGGGGGAGGGTGGGAAAGTCTTCGTTAATGGCGGCCATTGTGTGTGGAGAAGAGATCCGCGGGGCGATGAGCCGAGACAATCGCCCAGAATAGAGAAAACAATAATATCCGCCCCCCAAAAATATCCATTTCTGTCCGTTTTATTTATCCCATCGGTGAGAGAGAACGGCCCGGCCCACATCTGGCCCCTCCGGACGTGCTGCATGGAAAAATGAAAACACTAAAGGGAATTTCAATCCCTTAAAATCTTCACTGAAAATTGGAGGATTTTTGGTGAAATGATAATGGCGACGTTTGACGGCACAGTGGCGACGTTTGACGGCACAGTGGCGACGTTTGACGGCACAGTGGCGACGTTTGACGGCACAGTGGCGACGTTTGACGGCACAGTGGCGACGTTTGATGGGCACAGTGGCTGCATTTGATGGGCACAGTGGCTGCATTTGATGGCACAGCGTTGGATGGCACAGTGGCGACAATTGACGGCACAGTGGCGACTGATGGCACAGTGGCTGCGTTTGATGGGCACAGCGTTTGATGGGCACAGTGGCTGCATTTGATGGGCACAGTGACGGCAAATTATGGCACAGCAGCTGCGTTTGATGGGCACAGTGGCGACAATTGATGGCACAGTGGTGACAATTGATAGCACAGTGGCTGCATTTGATGGGCACAGTGATGGCAATTTATGGGCACAGTGGCTGCGTTTGATGGCACAATGGCGGCAATTGATGGCACAGTGGTGACAATTGATGGGCACAGTGGTGACAATTGATGGGCACAGTGGCGACAATTGATGGGCACAGTGGTGACAATTGATGGCACAGTGGCGACAATTGATGGGCACAGTGGCGACAATTGATGGAACAGTGGCGGCAATTGATGGCACAGTGGTGACAATTGATGGCACAGTGGCGACAATTGATGGGCACAGTGGCGACAATTGATGGAACAGTGGCGGCAATTGATGGCACAGTGGTGACAATTGATGGGCACAGTGGCGACAATTGATGGCACAGTGGCGACAATTGATGGCGCAGTGGTGACAATTGATGGCACAGTGAGGCTGCAACATTTTTGAGCACCAGCCGCCACTGAGTTCAGGTTTTTAACCCAAAGAGCCAAAGTTCAGTCCGAACCTCACCCGTAGTCACCGGGACACACAGAGAGGGCGAATCTCCCCAATGGGGACACAGACCAGACAGGGGGTCTAACCCCTCGCCACTCCATCCAACACTACAAAAAAAGAAAATGTCTGACTTCAGATAAACGTTAAAAGATGAAAAGAGTTCTTCCCGGCGATGTGAGAAATGTAGAGCTGGGCGACACGGGGGATGCCGGGAGATCTTTAAAATTAGCCCCGCCCTCTGCGTCCTCGGAAGACTCACATTATTAATACCGGATAACGGTTCTCTGCTCCTCGCCGCCAAGAATAACCCCGGGTGAAATCGGCCGCTGGGTGCGGACAGGTGGGGAGGGCGGGGGAGAAGTTTAGATGATGCATCGTGTGTGAACCTGACCGCCATTCCAGAGGAGACGTGAGAGCCCGGCGCTGCCAAACCTTCGACGCGCCTCGTTTACATTCTGGCTGCACATCTGGAAAAGAGCGAAAGATCTGAGCCATGAACACCGTCTGATGAGAACGGGGGGAGGGGAGTCTGGGGACATCACTGGCTTCACTTCAAAGCAGAACTCCACCCAGAAGGAATATTTGCCGGCTACTGAAGAGTTAAATCACCTGACAGATTCTTCCATCCCTGTGCTGAGTTCCCGGGTCTGTACACCCGCTGTGCCCATTATGAGGGGTTCCCACCATCCCTGTGCTGAGTTCCCGGGTCTGTACACCCGCTGTGCCCATTATGAGGGGTTCCCACCATCCCTGTGCTGAGTTCCCGGGTCTGTACACCCGCTGTGCCCATTATGAGGGGTTCCCACCATCCCTGTGCTGAGTTCCCGGGTCTGTACACCCGCTGTGCCCATTATGAGGGGTTCCCACCATCCCTGTGCTGAGTTCCCGGGTCTGTACACCCGCTGTGCCCATTATGAGGGGTTCCCACCATCCCTGTGCTGAGTTCCCGGGACTGTACACCCGCTGTGCCCATTATGAGGGGTTCCCACCATCCCTGTGCTGAGTTCCCCGGGTCTATACACCCGCTGTGCCCATTATGAGGGGTTCCCACCATCCCTGTGCTGAGTTCCCGGGTCTGTACACCCGCTGTGCCCCATTATGAGGGGTTCCCACCATCCCTGTGCTGAGTTCCCGGGTCTGTACACCCGCTGTGCCCATTATGAGTGGTTCCCACCATCCCTGTGCTGAGTTCCCGGGTCTGTACACCCGCTGTGCCCATTATGAGGGGTTCCCACCATCCCTGTGCTGAGTTCCCGGGTCTGTACACCCGCTGTGCCCATTATGAGGGGTTCTCACCATCCCTGTGCCGAGTTCCCGGGTCTGTACACCCGCTGTGCCCATTATGAGGGGTTCCCACCATCCCTGTGCCGAGTTCCCGGGTCTGTACACCCGCTGTGCCCATTATGAGGGGTTCCCACCATCCCTGTGCCGAGTTCCCGGGTCTGTACACCCTCTGTGCCCATTATGAGGGGTTCCCACCATCCCTGTGCTGAGTTCCCGGGTCTGTACACCCGCTGTGCCCATTATGAGGGGTTCCCACCATCCCTGTGCTGAGTTCCCGGGTCTGTACACCCGCTGTGCCCATTATGAGGGGTTCCCACCATCCCTGTGCTGAGTTCCCGGGTCTGTACACCCGCTGTGCCCATTATGAGAGGTTCCCACCATCCCTGTGCTCAGTTCCCGGGTCTGTACACCCGCTGTGCCCATTATGAGGGGTTCCCACCATCCCTGTGCTGAGTTCCCGGGTCTGTACACCCGCTGTGCCCCATTATGAGGGGTTCCCACCATCCCTGTGCTGAGTTCCCGGGTCTGTACACCCGCTGTGCCCCATTATGAGGGGTTCCCACCATCCCTGTGCCGAGTTCCCGGGTCTGTACACCCGCTGTGCCCCATTATGAGGGGTTCCCACCATCCCTGTGCTGAGTTCCCGGGTCTGTACACCCGCTGTGCCCATTATGAGGGGTTCCCACCATCCCTGTGCTGAGTTCCCGGGTCTGTACACCCGCTGTGCCCATTATGAGGGGTTCCCACCATCCCTGTGCTGAGTTCCCGGGTCTGTACACCCGCTGTGCCCATTATGAGGGGTTCCCACCATCCCTGTGCTGAGTTCCCGAGTCTGTACACCCGCTGTGCCCATTATGAGGAGTTCCCACCATCCCTGTGCTGAGTTCCCGGGTCTGTACACCCGCTGTGCCCATTATGAGGAGTTCCCACCATCCCTGTGCTGAGTTCCCGGGTCTGTACACCCGCTGTGCCCATTATGAGGGGTTCCCACCATCCCTGTGCTGAATTCCCGGGTCTGTACACCCGCTGTGCCCATTATGAGGAGTTCCCACCATCCCTGTGCTGAGTTCCCGGGTCTGTACACCCGCTGTGCCCAATATGAGGGGTTCCCACCATCCCTGTGCTGAGTTCCCGGGTCTGTACACCCGCTGTGCCCATTATGAGGGGTTCCCACCATCCCTGTGCTGAGTGCCCAGGCCTGTACACCCGCTGTGTATCGCCGGGAAGTCATTCACCTCTGTTGGCATCAGGTGGAGATTTTCTGGGACACAATTTTGGATTTCACAAGCTCCAGGAAAACCCACATCGGGGCCACCGGGGGAGGGGGGAGGGGTGGAGAACGGTGGATCCTAATTGCCCTATTTTGGAATAAAACATTAAAAAGGCAATTAGGAGACCCCCTCAGGACGGAGCAATTATTACCCAACCACTGTGCCCGACTCCACCGATAATGGCAGCTTTTGTTCTCCCCACGTCCTAAATCACCCGGCAGCCGCGCGCTCTGCAGTTTTGTGCCGGCGCTCTGCATTCCGCACGCAGCGCCCGCCAAGGAGGGTGAGACGTCTGCTCCAGCTATTACCGGATTCCTTTGTCAAGTATAACAGCCACTTAATTCTGCAAAATCGTAAAAAAAAAAAAAAACATTCCCGGGAGCGAAACCATTTCACTGCCGCACAGATCCGTGGAGGGGGGGGCGGCCGGGCAGATCCGAGGACAGGGGGGGCGGCCAGGCAGATCCGAGGAGAGGGGGGGCGGACAGATCCGTGGAGGGGGGGTGGCCGGGCAGATCCGAGAGGGGGGGGGCGGACAGATCCGTGGAGGGGGTGCGGACAGATCCGTGGAAGGGGGGCGGCCGGGCAGATCCGAGGAGAGGGGGGGCTGACAGATCCGTGGAGGGGGGGGCGGTTGGGCAGATCCGAGGAGAGGGAGGGCGGACAGATCCGTGGAGGGGGGGGTGGCCGGACAGATCCGAGGAGAGGGGGGGCGGACAGATCCGTGGAAGGGGGGCGGCCGGGCAGATCCGAGGAGAGGGGGGGCTGACAGATCCGTGGAGGGGGGGGGGCGGTTGGGCAGATCCGAGGAGAGGGAGGGCGGACAGATCCGTGGAGGGGGGGGTGGCCGGACAGATCCGAGGAGAGGGGGGGCGGACAGATCTGTGGAGGGGGGGTGCACGGGCAGATCCGAGGAGAGGGGGGGCGGACAGATCCGTGGAGGGGGGGCGGTTGGGCAGATCTGAGGAGAGGGGGGGGCGGACAGATCCGTGAAGGGGGGGCGGACAGAACTGAGGAGAGGGGGGGCGGACAGATCCGTGAAGGGGGGGGGGGCGGCCGGGCAGAGTCCGGGGATCTGATATAATCAATGTAAAGGCGATTTCTAATTATTGCTGCGCAGGAAATGATTGGCGCAATGGTGATCCCAGGGAGTGTAAGAAGACACGGGGGCCACAGTGACGAGTGTCACAGTAAGCCCCGCCCCCACACAGTTAGAATCACTCCCTGGGACACACTTAAAGTGGTTGTAAACCCAACCATAAAACTTGCACCTACAGGTAAGCCTAGATTAGGACTCACCAGTAGGTGCAAGAAGTATCTCCTAAACCTGCGCGGTTTAGGAGATATTTACAGCAATTACATGCGCCGATGACAACGGTGCATGCGCGCCATAGACGACGGCGCAGGCGCACTGAAAGTGCAGTTTTTCTGAATGCCATAAGCTGGGTAAATGCCTTATTCCCGCGCATGCGAGGGAGTGACGGCATCGCCGCTCCGGCCAATCACAGCGCTGGAGCCGCGAAAGCAGGAAGTATCCGCGAAGGGACATGGCGGCGGCAGGGGAGGGGAACGAGGAGGACTTCGGGGGCTTTGATTTCAGGTAAGTGCCACATAATGAGCTAGTACGCTATGCATACTAGCTCATTATGCCTTTCTCTTGCAGGTTTTTTTCCTGGACAAGTTTGGATCTCACAGAGAAGATGGAAAATAACCGACACATTCCTAGAAGATCCGCCTACAACTGACACATTCCTAGAAGAACCGCCTACAACTGACACATTCCTAGAAGATCCGCCTACAACTGACACATTCCTAGAAGATCCGCCTACAACTGACACATTCCTAGAAAATCCGCCTACAACTGACACATTCCTAGAAGATCCGCCTACAACTGACACATTCCTAGAAGATTCACCTACAACTGACACATTCCTAGAAGATCCGCCTACAACTGACACATTCCTAGAAGATCCGCCTACAACTGACACATTCCTAGAAGATCCGCCTACAACTGACACATTCCTAGAAGATCCGCCTACAACTGACACATTCCTAGAAGATCCGCCTACAACCGACACATTCCTAGAAGATCCGCATATAACTGACAACTGACACATTTCTAGAAGATCCGCCTACAACTGACACATTCCTAGAACATCTGCCTACAACTGACACATTCCTAGAACATCCGCCTACAACTGACACATTCCTAGAAGATCCGCCTACAACCGAAACATTCCTAGAAGATCCGCCTACAACTGACACATTCCTAGAAGATCCGCCTACAACTGACACATTCCTAGAAGATCCGCATATAACTGATCTTCACGTTGGGGGGGGAGACTAAGGAAATACCTCCTCCTCCGTCTACAAAGTTACAATGTACGGTCTGATCACTGGGGGGAGGGGAGACTGAGGAAATGCCTCTTCCCTTGTCTACAAAGTTACAATGTACAGTCTGAACACTGGGGGGGAGGGGAGACTGAGGAAATGCCTCCTCCTTCTACAAAGTTACAGTGTACAGTCTGATCACTGGGGGGAGGGGAGACTGAGGAAATGCCTCCTCCTCCTTCTACAAAGTTACAATGTACAGTCTGATCACTGGGGGGAGGGGAGACTGAGGAAATGCCTCCTCCTTCTACAAAGTTACAATGTACAGTCTGTATAAATAATATATTTTCTCACGGAGGTGTTTCAGAAATTTATACCACATTTTGGCCACTAGATGGAGCCGACAATCATAGGAATTACACTGAATTCGGGCCGTGTGAGCGAACGTACATGGATGTTCGTCCAACGAATGTTTGATACATTGATCCTCTTTGGTTACTTCTATTGGAGGAAAGACTAACAATATATCCGTATTGATAATAATATCCTAACAGTAGCCGGCTTCCATCGATGTGATCGACAGGTGATCAATTATCACAGAACATTGGCAGATGGTTCCCGGCGGTGACAGCGCCTCCTCTTGGTCTTTGTTCTGAACGCGCGCCTTACGGTTCGCCCGATACTTTGTTTCACTCTAAGTTCATCCATCTGGAAGATTTTATCGCGCCGCGTTCTCCCCGGCGTGTCTCGGCAGAAGTTTTGGCCGCACACAGCTGCGTTTTCATGTGTGGTTGTTCAGCACGGAAGATTTGATCGTCACGGTGTAACCCGCAGATACCGCCACCGAAAGCCGTCTCCTCTTTATGGTGGATTGTGGTCACATCGGCATCACCGGCGCTAATCCAATCCGGGTCTCCTACACATTTCCTCCACATAACATTCGATCAGTCCTATGAGCGACGCGTCACCATTAAAAAGGAGGGTCCAAGACACTATGGGGGGAGGGGTATTTTTTTTTTTAATGCAGAAAGCTATTCCTTCTGTGAAACTTCATGTACATTCCTTGTGTTAAAAACGGAGAGTTATTAGGTTGCAAGTTCATCATAGAGTGAATCAGGAAATTACAGTGTTATGGCCACTAGAGGGAGCCGGCGACCGCCCTAAATAATTATTTCTCATCATCATCGGCTCCCTCTAGTGGCCAGAATGCTGTAGTTTCCCGATTCCGTCTATTCTGTATGAAGACGATCATCGGCTCCCTCTAGTGGCCAGAATGCTGTAGATGATCATACGCTCCCTCTAGTGGCCAGAATGCTGTAGATGATCATCGGCTCCCTCTAGTGGCCAGAATGCTGTAGATGATCATCGGCTCCCTCTAGTGGCCAGAATGCCGTAGAATGATCATCGGCTCCCTCTTGTGGCCAGAATGCCGTAGATGATCATCGGCTTCCTCTAGTGGCCAGAATGCCGTAGATGATCATCGGCTCCCTCTAGTGGCCAGAATGCCGTAGATGATCATCGGCCCCCTCTAGTGGCCAGAATGCTGTAGATGATCATCGGCCCCCTCTAGTGGCCAGAATGCTGTAGTTTCCCGATTCCCTCTATTCTGTATGAAGACGATCATCAGCTCCCTCTAGTGGCCAGAATGCCGTAGATGATCATCGGCTCCAACTAGTGGCCAGAATGCCGTAGATGATCATTGGCTCCCTCTAGTGGCCTGAATGCCGTAGATGATCATCGGCTCCCTCTAGTGGCCAGAATGCCGTAGATGATCATCGGCTCCCTCTAGTGGCCAGAATGCCGTAGATGATCATCGGCCCCCTCTAGTGGCCAGAATGCTGTAGATGATCATCGGCCCCCTCTAGTGACCAGAATGCTGTAGTTTCCCGATTCCCTCTATTCTGTATGAAGACGATCATCAGCTCCCTCTAGTGGCCAGAATGCCGTAGATGATCATCGGCTCCCCCTAGTGGCCAGAATGCCGTAGATGATCATCGGCTCCCTCTAGTGGCCAAAATGCCGTAGATGATCATCGGCTCCCTCTAGTGACCAGAATGCCGTAGATGATCATCGGCTCCCTCTAGTGGCCAGAATGCCATAGATGATCATCGGCTCCCTCTAGTGGCCAGAATGCCGTAGATGATCATCGGCCCCCTCTAGTGGCCAGAATGCTGTAGATGATCATCGGCCCCCTCTAGTGGCCAGAATGCTGTAGTTTCCCAATTCCCTCTATTCTGTATGAAGACGATCATCAGCTCCCTCTAGTGGCCAGAATGCCGTAGATGATCATCGGCTCCCCCTAGTGGCCAGAATGCCGTAGATGATCATCGGCTCCCTCTAGTGGCCAGAATGCCGTAGATGATCATCGGTTCCCTCTAGTGGCCTGAATGCCGTAGATGATCATCGGCTCCCTCTAGTGGCCAGAATGCCGGTAGATAATCATCGGCCCCCTCTAGTGGCCAGAATGCTGTAGATGATCATCGGCTCCCTCTAGTGGCCAGAATGCCGTCGATGATCATCGGCTCCCTCTAGTGGCCAGAATGCCGTAGATGATCATCGGCCCCCTCTAGTGGCCAGAATGCTGTAGATGATCATCGGCCCCTCTAGTGGCCAGAATGCCGTAGATGATCATCGGCCCCCTCTAGTGGCCAGAATGCCGTAGATCATCGGCTCCCTCTAGTGGCCAGAATGCCGTAGATGATCATCGGCCCCCTCTAGTGGCCAGAATGCCGTAGATCATCGGCTCCCTCTAGTGGCCAGAATGCTGTAGATGATCATCGGCTCCCTCTAGTGGCCAGAATGCCGTAGATGATCATCGGCTCCCTCTAGTAGCCAGAATGCCGTAGATGATCATCGGCCCCCTCTAGTGGCCAGAATGCCGTAGAATGATCATCGGCTCCCTCTTGTGGCCAGAATGCCGTAGATGATCATCGGCTTCCTCTAGTGGCCAGAATGCCGTAGATGATCATCGGCTCCCTCTAGTGGCCAGAATGCCGTAGATGATCATCGGCCCCCTCTAGTGGCCAGAATGCTGTAGATGATCATCGGCTCCCTCTAGTGGCCAGAATGCCGTAGATGATCATCAGCTCCCTCTAGTGGCCAGAATGCTGTAGATGATCATCGGCTCCCTCTAGTGGCCGTAAAGCTGTAATTTCCAGATTCCCTCTATTCTGTATGAAGACGATTATCAGCTCCCTCTAGTGGCCAGAATGCCGTAGACGATCATCGGCCCCCTCTAGTGACCAGAATTCCGTAGATGATCATCGGCCCCCTCTAGTGGCCAGAATGCCGTAGATGATCATCGGCCCCCTCTAGTGGCCAGAATGCTGTAGATGATCATCGGCCCCCTCTAGTGACCAGAATGCTGTAGTTTCCCGATTCCCTCTATTCTGTATGAAGACGATCATCAGCTCCCTCTAGTGGCCAGAATGCCGTAGATGATCATCGGCTCCCCCTAGTGGCCAGAATGCCGTAGATGATCATCGGCTCCCTCTAGTGGCCAGAATGCCGTAGATGATCATCGGTTCCCTCTAGTGGCCTGAATGCCGTAGATGATCATCGGCTCCCTCTAGTGGCCAGAATGCCGGTAGATAATCATCGGCCCCCTCTAGTGGCCAGAATGCTGTAGATGATCATCGGCTCCCTCTAGTGGCCAGAATGCCGTCGATGATCATCGGCTCCCTCTAGTGGCCAGAATGCCGTAGATGATCATCGGCCCCCTCTAGTGGCCAGAATGCTGTAGATGATCATCGGCTCCCTCTAGTGGCCAGAATGCTGTAGATGATCATCGGCTCCCTCTAGTGGCCAGAATGCTGTAGATGATCATCGGCCCCTCTAGTGGCCAGAATGCCGTAGATGATCATCGGCCCCCTCTAGTGGCCAGAATGCCGTAGATCATCGGCTCCCTCTAGTGGCCAGAATGCCGTAGATGATCATCGGCCCCCTCTAGTGGCCAGAATGCCGTAGATCATCGGCTCCCTCTAGTGGCCAGAATGCTGTAGATGATCATCGGCTCCCTCTAGTGGCCAGAATGCCGTAGATGATCATCGGCTCCCTCTAGTAGCCAGAATGCCGTAGATGATCATCGGCCCCCTCTAGTGGCCAGAATGCCGTAGAATGATCATCGGCTCCCTCTTGTGGCCAGAATGCCGTAGATGATCATCGGCTTCCTCTAGTGGCCAGAATGCCGTAGATGATCATCGGCTCCCTCTAGTGGCCAGAATGCCGTAGATGATCATCGGCCCCCTCTAGTGGCCAGAATGCCGTAGAATGATCATCGGCTCCCTCTTGTGGCCAGAATGCCGTAGATGATCATCGGCTTCCTCTAGTGGCCAGAATGCCGTAGATGATCATCGGCTCCCTCTAGTGGCCAGAATGCCGTAGATGATCATCGGCCCCCTCTAGTGGCCAGAATGCTGTAGATGATCATCGGCTCCCTCTAGTGGCCAGAATGCCGTAGATGATCATCAGCTCCCTCTAGTGGCCAGAATGCTGTAGATGATCATCGGCTCCCTCTAGTGGCCGTAAAGCTGTAATTTCCAGATTCCCTCTATTCTGTATGAAGACGATTATCAGCTCCCTCTAGTGGCCAGAATGCCGTAGACGATCATCGGCCCCCTCTAGTGACCAGAATTCCGTAGATGATCATCGGCCCCCTCTAGTGGCCAGAATGCCGTAGATGATCATCGGCCCCCTCTAGTGGCCAGAATACCGTAGTTTCCCGATTCCCTCTATTCTGTATGAAGACGATCATCGCATATGATATGCAGAGCAAACCAAGTGTCGTTATGTTAGAGTTTAAATCTATTTTATCATTTAGATTCTTATTAAAACGCCAATTTTTTATTTTTTTTGTGATGAATTGTTTTTTGAGCAAGCTCCATTTACAGCCTGTAAGGGAAGCACGGTCTGTGTGAGCTGCAGGGCCCGCTGACAACAAAGTCATTTAAAAAAACAGAACTCCGAGGAGAAAATATTCTTCTTATTTAATTATATTCCTCACGGGCCAGAAAGGATAGAAATTCATTTTGCGTGCACCAAATGCATTTGAAAACCCAGATATCACCTTGTAAAAGTAGCAGCGACATCATCAATGTGCTTGTGCAGAGAGCAGAGCTGTGGGAGGGGCCCAGCAGGCCCCACCCACTCCAGAACCCTACAGGAGAGGGTGGAGACAAGACCAGTCACCCTGCACAAGAAGAGAGAGCAGAGCTGTGGGAGGGAGGGATCATCATCGGGGGTGGTACTCGCTCTGGAATCGATCAGCACGCATTTCAAGGCAACCAGACTCCATTCTTTATCATTTGGAGGCTGCTGATGGATTTTGTCACATCAAAACGCAAAGATCACTTTTCGGCGCGTTAAAGGAGAGGTTTGTCATTTCACTAAGAAGGTTTATGCTGGTACCCCCTCCCCCACCCCAGGAGGTGTCAGTTAGATTGTTAGTGAGGAAACAATGGGGGGGGGGGGAGATCTGGTAGAACACGATCTGGTTGGCAGTTACTGTCAAGAAATGATTGTTCTGCTGTCACATGAAGACACAAATCAGCCGTCACACCAGCAGGAGGAAGGAGGTCCTGATTCCTCTATATAGATCTTTATATCACTTGAGGGGTCTTCATCAGGACTCCTGATGAAGACCCCTCTAGTGATATAAAGATCTATATAAAGAATCAGGACCTCCTTCCTCCTGATGAAGACCCCTCTAGTGGTATGAAGATCTATATAGAGGAATCAGGACCTCCTTCCTCCTGATGAAGAGCCCTCTAGTGGTATGAAGATCTATATAGAAAATCAGGACCTCCTTCCTCCTGATGAAGACCCCTCTAGTGGTATGAAGGAGGTCCTGATTCCTCTATATAGATCCTTATATCACTAGAGGGGTCTTCATCAGGAGGAAGGAGGTCCTGATTCTTTATATAGATCTTCCTCCTGATGAAGACCCCTCTAGTGGTATGAAGATCTATATAGAGGAATCAGGACCAGGCCACATGCCCTCAACATGGGGAGGATGTCCCCATGTTGATGGGGACAAGGGCCTCATTCCCACAACCCTTGCCCGGTGGTTGCGGGGTCTGTGGGCGGGGGGCTTATCGGAATCTGTAAAAATTGTAAAAACACACACCGTGGAAAAAAAGTCCTTTATTAAAAAAGAAAAAAAATACAGAGGTGGTAATCCACTCTCGATCCGCGCTCCAACGTTGTCGGTTTCCTGCAACAGGTGATCACCTCTCCGCCGGGGTCCAGCGATAAGAAGATCTCTTCATCCAGGTCCAGGATCCAGAGCGCACGCATCGCCGGCCGCCTGTCTCCACCGGAGACAGCCCGGCGAATGACGCGGCTTGAGCCAGCGACAGCTCTTATATAGGTGAGGCGGGCTCATCTGTCACGTGACCCCGCCCCCCTTTGACGCAAGGGAGAGCATGGGCTTCCCCAGTAACGTAGTCAGAGGGTGTGCGCCAGAGGGGGGCGGAGTCACGTGACGGGGGCCCCGCCTCACCTATATAAGATTCACTGGCTCAAGCCTACGTCATTCGCTGGGCTGTCTCCGGTGGAGACAGGCGGCCGGCGATGCTGCGCTCTGGATCCTGGACCAGGATGGATCTTCTCATCGCTGGACCCCCGGCGGAGAGGAGATCACCCGTCGCAGGATACTGACAACGTTGGAGCGCGGACCAAGAGTGGATTACCACCTCTGGATTTGTTTCTTTTTCTTTTTTAATAAAAGGTCTTTTTCTCCACGGTGTGTGTTTTAACAATTCTTTACACTTTCTTAGTGAAATTGTAGAGGTACAATGTACCCCATTACCAATTCACATGGGGGGAGCCCAGGATCTGGGGGTCCCCTTTGTTAAAGGGGTCTTCCAGATACCGATAAGCCCCCCTCCCCATGTTGAGGGCATGTGGCCTGGTATGGTTCAGGAGGAAGGGGGCGCTCTCTCGTCCCCCCCCCCCTTTTCCTGCGGCCGGCCAGGTGCTCAGATAAAGGGTCTGGTGTGGATTTTTGGGGGAACTCCACGCCATTTTTTTTTTACATTTGGGGTGGATTTCCTCTTAAAATCCACACCAGACCTGAATGGTCTGGAATGGGTATTTGGGGGGAACCTCACATCATTTTTTGTTTTAAATTGACGGCGGGGATCCGTACCACACCTGAAGGGCCTGGTAATTGAATTTGGGGGACCCCTATGCTTTTTTTTTTTTATGAATGACTTTTCTCTGAATTGCCGGGAGCCGACAATTCATTATAGCCGCGAGTGATTTTTAAATGACTTTTTTTCCTTCAGAAATGACACTTAGACACAGTTCTAAGTACGGGAAACATGCGCTACTTCACAGGCATACTATACACCCAGAACATAGGACAAGCAGGATCACCAATCTGCAGCTCTAACAGGTAAGAACCCACGCGCCAGAGTGGGGCAAAGAGGAGGCCTGGCGGTGATCTACAAGGCGCACCTCTCGATCACTAAACCAGACCTTCAGACCTCACTTCCATTCATGGAAACCCTCACTCTGCAATTCCAAACAAATCCCCAAGACACCGTTCACATACTACTCTGCTAGAGACCACCTGGTCCAAAAACGCACCTCCTCACGTTATCGACAGAGTTCATCTCCACCTATACCTTAAACATCAAACATTTCCTGCTACTTGGGGATTTCAACCTCTGGGCCAACTCCTCACAGGACCCCGTCGCCGACGCCTGCATCGACCATTTGGAAGGATTAGGTCTGCAGCAGCTGGTATGTGGGCCCACACATGCGTCAGGCCACACGCTCGATCTTATCTTCAGACAAGATTTGGAAATAAACATATTGGGAAATCAGCCCTTACCATGGACAGATCACCATGCAAAAAAAATTCAAAGTCACTACAAACACCCCCCTTAAAAAAAAAATTAACCAGTTGGACAAGATCCCAGAAGAAGCTCCACTTGGAACTCTTCAAAACTACATTGCACAACAGAATAAAAACAACTGATCAACATCAAACAGCGACAGAAACACTCAACTCCATCAACAAGGCTCTACTACAGACAGCAGACTTAGTAGCGCCGAAGCGCATCAAGAAAAACAACTCCAGCTGGTTTAACGACCAGCTGTCGTTGTTGAAGCAGGAGCGCAGAAGAGCGGAAGCAGCCTGGAGAAGAAGCTCTACAGAGGAAAACCACATTATTTACAAGGTAATAACTAAGAAATATCACAAAGAGATCTTTAACTCCAAAAAAGATCATCTTTCTAATATCATCGCAAATGCCCTGAACCGCCCCCCGCAAACTCTTCAATTTACTCACTCATTCCATGAACCCAGCCTGCCTAGAGGCCCCCCGAATTTTGAATCACAAGAATTTTGCAACGAATTATCGGATTACTTCATTAACAAAATTGAAAAAAATCTGTGAAATTACTCAGCAAAATAAGATCCCCCATCGACTCCCGTTTAAACCAAGAAGCTAATATCCACACAAATATGCCGCAATCAACTAAATTCACTCTTAACCCCGCCTCCATCGACACCACTAAAAATATCATCAGTACTCTGCGAGACAGCACAGCGCCCAATGATATCATCCCCACCAAACTGCGGAAAGAATGTGCCGATATTGTGGCACCGGCGATCACGTACCTCATAAATCAGTCATTCAAGGAGGGCACAGTGCCAACCTTGCTGAAACAAGGCATAATTAACCACTTGCCGCCCGCCAATGAAAGATTGACGGCGGCAAAGTGGTTGTAGAATCCTGACTGGACGTCATATGACGTCCTCAGGATTCTGAGCCGCTGCGCGCCCCGCATCGCGACGATCGTTGTAGCAGGGTCTCAGTCTGACACCCCGCAACACCAATCTAGGTAAAGAGTCTCTCACGGAGGCTCTTTACCACGCGATCAGCTGTGTCCAATCACGGCTGATCACGATGTAAACAGCAAAAGCCGGTAATCGGCTTTTCCTCACTCGCGTCTGTCAGACGCGAGTAGAGGAGAGCCGATCGGCTGCTCCTGTGACAGGGGGGAGTTTGTGCTGATCGATTATCAGCACAGCCCCCCCTGAGGATGCCCACACTGGACCACCGGGGATGCCCACTGGACCACCAGGGATTCCACTAGATCACCAGGGATTTAAATCAAAAGGTATGCCACCCTAGACCACCAGGGATGACACATAATGGATGCCAATCAGTGGCACAATGGATGCCAATCAGTGCCCACAATGGGCATCACTGATTGGCAGGCATTGTTTGGCACTGATTGGCATCCATTAGTACAACACATTAGTTAGTGCCCATCTATGCCCATCCATGCCGCCTATCATTGCCCATCCGTGCCACCTATCCGTGCTGCCTATCCCTGCCCATCCGTGCCGCCTATCTGTGCCCATCTGTGCCATCTATCCGTGCTGCTCATCAGTGCCCATCCGTGCCGTCCATCAGTGCCGCATATTGGTGCCCATCATCAATGCCACCACATCAGTATCAGTGCCACCTCATCGGTGCCCATCAGTGCCACCTTATCAGTGCCAGTCAGTGCAGTACCATCAGTGCCCATTAGTGAAGGAGAAAACATACTTATTTACAATGTTTTATAACGGAAACCAAAAAAAAAAATTTTTTCTAAATTTTCGGTCATTTTTTAATTTTTTTTACAGAAAATAAAAATCCCAGAGGTGATCAAATACCACCAAAAGAAAGCTCTATTTGTGGGTACAAAATGATAAAAAATTTAATTTGGGTACAGTGTAGCACGACCGCGCAATTGTAATTTAAAGTGCAACAGCGCTGAAAGCTGAAAATTGGTCTGGGCGGGAAGGTGTATAAGTGCCCCCCGGTATGGAAGGGGTTAAACCCAATTCTAAAAAAAAACACCCTCGACCCCAAACCACCGTCGCCCCATAACAGGCCTGAACGTCTTCTCCAAGGTTAAGGAGAAAGAAGTTGTACAACAGCTGCAATATCATTTAGACACCCACAAATTACTCGATCCGCTTCCATCGGGTTTACGTCCGGGTCACGGAACAGAAACGGCGCTGCTCAAAATATGGGATGACGCTCTCGAGGCCGCAGACGAAGGAGAATCTTCTCTTCTGGTACTGCTGGACCTAAGCGCGGCTTTTGATACCGTAGACCACAAATTATTACTGACACGGCTGGTTGAAGTAGCTAGAGTCGCTTAGCCAGATTCAGGTAGCTTTACGCCGGCGTATCAGTAGATACGCCGACGCAACTCTGAATCTACGCCGTCCTAAATTTAAGCGTATTCTGGAAACCAGATACGCTTAAATTAGGCTAAGATACGAGCGGCGTAAGTCTCCTACGCCGTCGTATATTAGGGTGCAATATTTAGGCTGGCCGCTAGGTGGCGCTTCCGTTGAGTTCGGCGTAGAATATGTAAAGGACTAGATACGCCGATTCAGAAACGTACGTGCGCCCGGCGCGTTTTTTTTTACGTCGTTTACGTAAGGCTTTTTCCGGCGTAAAGTTAGTCGAACAAATAGCTGGCCTAGACAATGTTAAGTATGGGCGTCGTTCCCGCGTTGAAATTACGAAATTTTTACGTTGTTTGCGTAAATCGTCCGTGAATGGGGCTGGACGTAATTTACGTTCACGTTGAAACCAATACGTCCTTGCGGCGTACTTTGGAGCAATGCACACTGGGATATGTACACGGACGGCGCATGTGTTCAGCTCATCCCTACTCACCAGCAGGAGGAAGGAGGTCCCGATTCCTCTATATAGATCTTTATATCACTAGAGGGGTCTTCATCAGGGGGAAGGAGGTCCTGATTCCTCTATATAGATCTTTATATCACTAGAGGGGTCTTCATCAGGAGGAAGGAGGTCCTGATTCCTCTATATAGATCTTTATATCACTAGAGGGGTCTTCATCAGGAGGAAGGAGGTCCTGATTCCTCTATATAGATCTTTATATCACTAGAGGGGTCTTCATCAGGGGGAAGGAGGTCCTGATTCCTCTATATAGATCTTTATATCACTAGAGGGGTCTTCATCAGGAGGAAGGAGGTCCTGATTCCTCTATATAGATCTTTATATCACTAGAGGGGTCTTCATCAGGGAGAAGGAGGTCCTGATTCCTCTACATAGATCTTCATACCACTAGAGGGGTCTTCATCAGGAGGAAGGAAGTCCTGATTCTTCTATATAGATCTTTATATCACTAGAGGGGTCTTTATCAGGAGGAAGGAGGTCCTGATCCCTCTATATAGATCTTTATATCACTAGAGGGGTCTTCATCAGGGGGAAGGAGGTCCTGATTCCTCTATATAGATCTTTATATCACTAGAGGGGTCACCAGCAGGAAGGAGGTCCTGACTTCTCTCTATAGATCTTTATATCACTAGAGGGGTCTCCAATACTGAAGCCGTCACATTTCTGAAATTTCTGTGCCAATAATGATACCACCGGAATACCGCGTTCCATTGGGACAGGACACATTGCGGTGACCTCACCTCCATCCACTATCTGAGGTCAGGTGACATCAGTGTCATCTGCAGGTAGAGCTCCGCGTTCTGCTGGTCGTTGCCCCCGTGGGACTGGATGACACCTTCTAGCCGATCGATTTCCTGTGGGAAATTCTGGCCCGTTACACAGAATGAAGAAGATGGGTAATGACACCCTGCCACTCTACAATGGAGAGGCGACACCGGCGCCCGCACCGTCTACTGCACATCAATCATTAACCAGTGAGGGGGGGCCACCGACACGGCGTACAGAGGGACCCGCAACTCCTCTGGTTGTCGTGGGAGATTTCCATTCAACGTTCTCCGTATTTATAAAGCTGCCCTGATCGATTCCTCCAGAAGTGGAAATATTTCAGCAGAAGGCGATTGGCAGTTCGATTTTTGGGGACATTTTTGATTAAAAAGTAAAAAAAATTAATTAAAAAAAAAAAAGTTAATTTTTACAAATTTTATTCTAAATAAAAACTCAGGCCTCGTACACACGACAGAGAAACTCGACGTGCTTGGCACGTCGAGTTCCTCGTCTCGTTTTGGGATGAAGCCGCCGAAGAGCTCGGCGGGCCGCCTTCTCCTATAGAACAACGCGGCCAACGAGAAAATAGAGAACATGTTCTCTATTTTCTCGTCGAGCTCCTCGGCGGCTCCATCGAGCCAAAACTGTACAGACGACAGAGATTCTCGGCAGAATCCGGGTTTTGACCGAGTTTCTCGGCGAATTCTGCCGAGAATCTCTGTCGTGTGTACGAGGCCTGAGGCCCAGATTCTCAAAGGGCTTACGACGGGCGCAACGCCATTTGCGCCGTCGTAAGTCCTAATCTGGACAGTCGTATCTATGCGACTGATTCTTAGAATCAGTTACGCATAGATATCCATTAGATCTAACAGGCGTAAGGCTCTTACGCTGTCAGATCTTAAATGCAATTTAAATGCGTAGTTTTTCCCGTCGTCTATGCAAATTAGCTATTTACGCGAGATTCCCGAACGTAAGCGCGGTCGACGCAGTGAATTTACGACGTTTCCGTAAGCGTAAACTTACCAGTGCTATATGAGGGGTAAGTTTAGGAAGGTCCGTCGTATGCTATGTTAAGTATGGCGTCGGGTCAGCGTCGTCTTTTTCCGTCGTTTACGTCGTTTTCCTAAGTCGTTCGCGAATAGGACTTTACGTCAATGACGCTCACGTCGGCGTCATTGACGTTTTCCGTCGTGAGCTGAAGCATGCGCACTGGGCTATTTTTACGCCCGCGCATGCGCAGTTCGATCGGCGCGGGGCGCGCTTAATTTAAATACAAGCCGCCCCCTTTGAATTACGCGGCCTTACACCGGGCCATTTACACTAGGCCGCCGCAAATTACGGAGCAAGTGCTTGGAGAATACGGCACTTGCTCCAGTAATTTGCGGCGGCGTAGTGTAAATGGCTTACACTACGCCGCCGCGGATTCTACGAGAATCTGGCCCTTAGAGCCCTCCATGATAGAATGGGGAAGACACATATAGGAGAAAGAGTGGAACTGCACACCCTGAATAGTACAATATAGGAGGTCCCCCCCAGGAAGGGCTTTTCTAGGTTCTGAATGGCCGGGAAGCTGATGCCGATTCGCTGACATCACACGGTGGGAGGGGTCGGGGCAGTGCTCATCCCCCCGGAGGACAATATAAAACTGGCCAATTGGGGCATTGGGATTTGGTCGCGTGCCTGTGACGAGGTGGCGGACCTGATAGAAACCTATTGGTCCGGCGCCCGCACAGTGCACAGCCACACAGATAGTGAAAGCTGAGGGGCGGCGTTGAGGGGTGGGGCAGCGACCCCCCCTTCCCTTTGTGCAGAGGCGGCTCTAGGCTTTGTGAGGACTTAGGCAAAACTTGACATGGGGCCCCCCACTCACACCCATGATGGGAAATATAATTCAAGGACAAAAGCCTCTTCCCCACAACCCTGGCCGGTGGTTGTGGGGGATCTGCGGGCAGGGGGCTTATCGGAATCTGGAAGCCCCCCTTTAAACAAGGAGGCCCCCAATTCCTGCTCTTTAATACCTAAGGGGAAGGGGGCCACCCGGAGATGTCACCTGCTGATCCCGCCGCCTTGTGACGTCATTGACTGAGGGCATGCTGGGTCATTGACGTCACAAGGGGTGGTGTCACCGATATTCACTGATTGTTAGGGACGCTGGCGGCCCCGCTCCTGAGTCAGGGCTCCTAACGCTGCCTCAGCACAGCAACGTTAAGGTCCCCTATCCCTCAAAACTGGGGCAATGCATAGGTTAAGTTAGGCGGCCGCAAGGCCCCTGCGAGTGTGAGGCCTTAGGTGACCGCCTAATTTGCCTAATTAAAGAGCCACCTCTGCCTTTGTGGACTGGCCGCCACTGCTCCAGATCCTATCCCATCCACTGGAACTCCCTGCCCCAGTATGTCCGGTCAGCTCCTACCCCGTCCACCTTTTAAAAACTCACTTTATTCAGGGAAGCCTACCGCCACCTAAGAACCGTACCCGAGTCACCTCAACAGATCATCCCTGCAGCTATAACCTTTTGTCCCCCCCCCCCCCCCCCCTTTAGATTGGTCCCTGAATCCTGATGAAGGCACTGATATGCCAGATCCACAGCAAGCCGCCTCCTCCTCACCTTCCTATTGGCCTGTCATTTATGATGGGTGACCCTACTGTGCTATAGGAAGCTGTGGGGGGGGGGGGCGGAACCAAACAACATTTTCCCGGGTAAATTCTCCTATTACTGAAAGATCCTGGACCATGGAGGGCTCTATAGGAGGTCCCCCCCCCCCCCCAAGGGGCTTTCTAGGCAGTAATGGTGGAATGATTATCAGAGTAATACTGATATTAACCACCTGTCCACCGGAGGACTTTGTACGGTGATATCTGACCAGATGGTCCCCAGTCATCTCTATGACCGTCGGAGGCCCGGGCGCGTTATGACGTCACACCCGGTACCCGGAAGTAAACAAAGCCGCAATCACGGCTGTCGGCATGTGATCGGTGATTTTTTTTTCACCGATTTCATGCTTGTAAGCCTGGAGGAGAGATGTGGGGGGAGGGGGAGGTCTTATTGACCCCGCCTCTCTCCATAAAGAGGACCTGTCACAGTGATTCCTATTACATGGGATGTTTACAGTTCTTGTAATAGGAATAAAAGCGATCAAAACAAAGAAAAATTAAAAAAAAAAAAAAGTGTAAAAATAAAAAAAAAGTAAAATAAAAATATATATTCTTTTCAAAACGCCCCTGTCCCCATTATCTCGCGCACAGAAGCGAACACGCGTGCAAGTCCCGCCCACATATGTAAACGCCGTTCAAACCCCACATGTGAGGTATCGTCGCGTGCGTTAGAGCGTGTGCAACAATTCTAGCACTAGACCTCCTCTGTAACTTGAAAATAGTAACCTGTAAAAAATGTTAAAGCGTCACCTATGGAGATTTTTAAGTACCGAAGTTTGGCGCCATTCCATGAGTGTGCGCAATTTTAAAGCGTGACATGTTAGGTATCTATTTACTCGGCGGAACATCATCTTTCACATTATACAAAAAAATTGGGTTAACTTTACTGTTTTGTTATTTTTTAATTCATGAAACCGTTTTTTTTCCCAAAAAAAGGCGTTTGAAAAATTATAGCGCAAATACCGTGCGAGAAAAAAAGTTGCAATGACTGCCATTTTATTCCCTAGGGTGTCTGCTAAAAAAAATATATATATAATATGTTTGGGGGTTCTGATTAATTTTCTAGCAAAAAAAATTGTGATTTTTACATGAAGGAGAGAAGTGCCAGAATAGGCCCGGTGGGCAAGTGGTTAAAATGGATTCTTTATTGGCAATGAACATATAATATACAAATGACAGTTAAAATATGAGCTCTGGTACAAGGGAAATGTACTACAACACAAGAATGCAAACACAAATGTGTATACATTATATGTTAAAATAGTTTGTTTGTATACACTAGCTGACGTGTTTCGACCCATACAAAAGGGGTCTTCTTCAGGAGGATTGTTTTGCTGTAAAGAGATTGCGTTTAACAATTCAAATTCTTTACTAAGAACAGTTTTTAATACTTTGGCAGAAAAAAAAAATACACGGCACATAAATTACCAAATGGATGTATTGGAAGAAATCTCATAACCAGAGGTCCTCTAAAAGCCCGGGGTGATCGGCCCGGTGTGATCGGCCCGCTGTGATCGGCCCGGTGTGATCGGACCCTAAAGCTGCTCATTGACGGGTAGAAATCCAAATGAAAATTCCTGGGAAATGAAGGATTTAAAAAGTTATCTGAAAGAAGACACAAGTCCATCCAGTTCAACCATCCAATCCGTAGCGAGTCAAATAAAACGTTAATTTTTTCAACTGCAGTGGCGAGAAAATTGGAAGTAGCGGGTTGGGAAAGGTAACGGAATATGTGAGGATGGTCGATCCAAAAATCAAAAAAAGTGATAAAAGCAAAACGAAATCTTTCCAACGGCAAACAAGTATTCCGAGAATTTTTCATTGGAATTTTCCTGAAGAATATCCATCTGTGGCCGACTTTATCATACAGAGAAGAAGAAGAAGAACATTCCATGATTGTTCCATCGAAACATCACAAAATATTTACACACTCCCCTGTACTAGTAGAAGATGTTCTCCTATACAAGCGCCTTGAAAAAGTATTCATACCCCCTCTATATACAAGCGCCTTGAAATTCACACCCCTTGAAAATCCCCCACACTTTCTCATGTCACACCCAAAAACGTAAATGTATTTTATTGGGATTTCATGTGAGAGACACAAAGTGTCACATAATTGAAGTGGAAGAAAAATGATACAAATAAATATGTGAAAAGTGTGGGGGGAGGGGCATTTGTATGGCGCCCCCTTTACTCTGATAACTAAAATCTAGAGGAACCAATCGCCTCCAGAAGTCACCTGATTAGTAAATAGAGCCCATCTGTGTGTCATGTAATCTCAGTATAAATACAGCGGTTCTGTGAAGCCCTCAGAGGTTTGTTGGAGAACCTTAGTGGACAAACAGCATCATGAAGGCCGAGGAACACACCAGACAGGTCAGGGATAAAGTTGTGGAGAAGTATAAAGCAGGGTTAGGTTATAAAAAAAATCTCTCAAGCTTTAAAGATCTCACGGAGCTTCTGTTCAATCCATCATCGAAAAATGGAAAGAGTATGGCACAACGGCAAACCTACCAAGACATGGCCGTCCACCTAAACTGACCGGGCCGGGCAAGGAGAGCATTCATCAGAGAAGCAGCCAAGAGGCCCATGGTAACTCTGGAGGAGCTGCACAGGAGCTGCACAGCTCAGGGGGGAGAATCTGTCCACAGGACAACTATTAGTGGTCTCTCCACAAATCTGCCCTTTATGGAAGAGTGACAAGAAGAAAGACATTGGAGAAAGAAAGACATAAGAAGTCCTGTTTGCAGTTTGTGAGAAGCCATGTGGGGGAGGGGACACAGCAAACATGTGGGGGAGGGGGACACAGCAAACATGTGGGGGAGGGGACACAGCAAACATGTGTAAGAAGGTGCTCTGGTCACATGACACCAAAATTCAACTGTGGGGGAAAACTAACACTGCCCATCCCCCTGAACACACCATGCCCACCGTGAAACATGGTGGTGGCAGCATCATGTGGTGGGGATGGTTTTCTCCAGCAGGGACAGGGAAGCTGATCAGAGTTGATGGGAAGATGGATGGAGACAAATACAGGACAATCTTAGAAGAAAACCTGTTAGAATGTGCAAAAGACTTGAGACCGGGGGGGGGGGGGTTCACCTTCCAGCAGGACAACGACCCTAAAGTACAGCCAGAGCTACAATGGAATGGATTAGATCAAAGCCTATCCATGTGTTAGAATGGCCCAGTCACAGTCCAGACCTAAATCCCATTGAGAATCTGTGGCAAGACTTGAAAATTGCTGATCACAGACGCTCTCCATCCAATCTGACAGAGCTTGAGATATTTTACAAAGAAGAAGAAGGGAAGAAATGTCCCTCTCTAGATGTGCAAAGCTGGTAGAGACACCCCCAAAAAGACTTGTAGAGAAAGGGGGGGTTCTACAAAGTATTGACTCCGGGGGGCGCCATACAAATGCCCCTCCCCCCACACTTTTCACATATTTATTTGTATCATTTTCCTTCCACTTCACAATTATGTGACACTTTGTGTCTCTCCCATAAAATCCCAATAAAATACATTTACGTTTTTGGTTGTAACATGAGAACATGTGGGAGATTTCAAGGGGTATGAATACTTTTTCAAGGCACTGTATATAGAGGACTTTATGCACAGGTGTAGGGAGTATTTACTAAATATTTTGTGAAGTTTCAATATAACAACATAGGAAAATGTTTATTTGCTGTATTTATTACGATCAGTTCTTTTGCATGTTGCAGCCATACCGTTCTTCCCATCCTCCTGAAGAAGTCGGGTCAGCCTGCAAAACACGTTGAGGAAATCAAGTCCCTTTGGACATTTCATATAAAAGGGAAATAATCCTGATGGGCAAGAATTGTTTAAACCCAATAATACCTGTATGCAGTCACTACCTGCAAATAGAGATGCCCCCTTTAATTAGGGGCAAAAAACACCCCCGCCGCTGTAATTTGTGTGCCCAGCCTCCTCATAGCCATGAACAGGAAGAAGGTTGATTTGATAGAAATATAGGACTACTGGGAAGAGTGCATCAGCCCCTGTGTTGGCTGTGTGACCAAGGAGGGTCCTTCAGAGGGAACATAGGTGAGGGGTAGGGATGGATCAATAGATAATGGGGGGTGGGGATGGGTGGGGATGGTGCTCGGTGTGGGTGGGGATGTGTTGTGGAGATTGGAGGGATGGATGGTGCTCAGCCTGGGTGGGGGGGATGTGTTGTGGAGACTGGAGGGATGGATGGTGCTCAGCGTGGGTGGGGGATGTGTTGTGGAGACTGGAGGGATGGATGGATGGTGCTCGGCGTGGGTGGGGGATGTGTTGTGGAGACTGGAGGGATAGGATGGTGCTCAGCGTGGGTGGAGAATGTGTTGTGGAGACTGGAGGGATGGATGGTGCTCGGCGTGGGTGGGGGATGTGTTGTGGAGACTGGAGGGATGGATGGTGCTCTGCGTGGGTGGGGGATGTGTTGTGGAGACTGGAGGGATGAATGGTGCTCGGCGTGGGTGGGGGGGATGTGTTGTGGAGACTGGAGGGATGGATGGTGCTCGGCCTGGGTGGGGGGGGATGTGTTGTGGTGACTGGAGGGATGGATGGTGCTCGGCGTGGGTGGGGGATGTGTTGTGGAGACTGGAGGGATGAATGGTGCTCGGCGTGGGGGGGTGGGATGTGTTGTGGAGACTGGAGGGATGGATGGTGCGCGGCATGGGTGGGGGGGGGGATGTGTTGTGGAGACTGGAGGGATGGATGGTGCTTGGCGTGGGTGGGGGATGTGTTGTGGAGACTGGAGGGATTATTGGTGCTCGGTGTGGGTGGGGGGGGATGTGTTGTGGAGACTGGAGGGATGGATTGTGCTCGGCCTGGGTGGGGGATGTGTTGTGGTGACTGGAGGGATGGATGGTGCTCAGCGTGGGTGGGGGATGTGTTGTGGAGACTGAAGGGATGGATGGTGCTCGGCGTGGGTGGGGGGGGATGTCTTGTGGAGACTGGAGGGATGGATGGTGCTCGGCCTGGGTGGGGGATATGTTGTGGAGATTGGAGGGATAGATGTGCTTAGCGTGGGTGGGGGGTGTGTTGTGGAGACTGGAGGGATGGATGGTGCTCAGTGTGGGTGGGGATGTGTTGTGGTGACTGGAGGGATGGATGGTGCTCGGCGTGGGTGGGGGGATGTGTTGTGGAGACTGGAGGGATGGATGGTGCTCGGCCTGGGTGGGGGGATGGGTTGTGGAGACTGGAGGGATGGATGGTGCTCGGCCTGGGTGGGGGGATGTGTTGTGGAGACTGGAGGGATGGATGGTGCTTTACTAAATTCCTTCCGAAAACAGCAGAAATCCACCACCATGCTTCACAGTAGGGATGGTTTGATTCTCTTCATAGGCCTTGGTGCCTCCTCTCCAAACAGGTTTTGACCATTAAAATGTATAGTTGGTCTCATCACTCCAAATACATTTCCGGGTGCCATCCGGCGTATGGTAAGCCGGCTGTTTTCTTGTCGTTGTTGCAGAAAAATTGGCAACATTGTACTCTGCCGGGGGTGTGCAAACTTATGAGCACAACTGTATCCACCACACCCATATATACCGTTCTGAAGAAGAAAAAAATCACCCAATTTCTTATTGTTTGCTGTCGTGAGTAAAATTCTTCGCCTTCACCGGCGCTGACAGGAAAATATCGCAGCTCTGACTGTTTTTTTATCACGGCGAGCAATTCGCTATATTTATAGTCCGTGTCACATATCTGCTATCAGCCCGACACAGACACAGGAAGTCATTGTGATCTCACGCCAATCACCCGCACAGTCATCCGGGGGGGGGGAGGGTACAGATACAGGGCCAGCCAATTAATCTACTGCATAATCAGGGAGATGGGGAGGAACTACAACCCCCAGCATGACCCGACACTCTTCCCTGTGACTCCTGTTCTGCAGATCAGCACAGGGATGGTGGGAACCCCTCATAATGGGCACAGCGGGTGTACAGACCCGGGAACTCAGCACAGGGGTGGTGGGAACCCCTCATAATGGGCACAGCGGGTGTACAGACCCGGGAACTCAGCACAGGGATGGTGGGAACCCCTCATAATGGGCACAGCGGGTGTACAGACCCGGGAACTCAGCACAGGGATGGTGGGAACCCCTCATAATGGGCACAGCGGGTGTACAGACCCAGGAACTCAGCACAGGGATGGTGGGAACCCCTCATAATGGGCACAGCGGGTGTACAGACCCGGGAACTCAGCACAGGGATGGTGGGAACCCCTCATAATGGGCACAGCGGGTGTACAGACCCTGGAACTCAGCACAGGGATGGTGGGAACTCCTCATAATGGGCACAGCGGGTGTACAGACCCGGGAACTCGGCACAGGGATGGTGGGAACTCCTCATAATGGGCACAGCGGGTGTACAGACCCGGGAACTCGGCACAGGGATGGTGGGAACCCCTCATAATGGGCACAGCGGGTGTGAAGACCCGGGATCTCAGCACAGGGATGGTGGGAACCCCTCATAATGCGCATAGCGGGTGTGAAGACCCGGGATCTCAGCACAGGGATGGTGGGAACCCCTCATAATGGGCACAGCGGGTGTACAGACCCGGGAACTCAGCACAGGGATGGTGGGAACCCCTCATAATGGGGCACAGCGGGGGGTACAGATCTCACCAGCAGAATACAGAGGAATTAGAGGAAACTATTTGGTGATTTGACTCTCTGGTATCTTCTGGATTCGGACTATTGAAGGAACGAGCGCTTTCTGCGTCGGAACAATAAATGAGTGATTCCCATTCCCAATATATACATCTCTCAGCACAGAGCCAACAATGCGGCGTGCGGGGAGGAGAGACATCAAAGTGACAACTCATCACACGCCATTCTCCGCAACACAGACTGGGGGTCCGAGGATTAACCTCCGAGCTGCTGGAAGCTTCTGATCGCCCCCCAGTGCAGACAGGGATGGCGGTACAGAGGGGGAGGGGGCGGGGGGGACATCAAAGCTTCATCCGATAAAAAAACACTGAATGCCTCCATTATCATGAATACAGCCCTGCCTGATCCGGATCGGAGGAGGCCGGCCAATCCCAGGAGAGACAAATGTCACTAAAGAATGACGGAATTCACAGAATACATGACTGTCCCCCCAGATTCACATCCATGAGAAATAATACAAATAATAAGATAAATTATATATCTATAATCACATCCATGACAAATGATAAAATGTGTGATCAAGGATACCACATCTATAATAAAATGACATCAAGTCCATGATAAAATGATATAGAATCATTAGGCGTGTGCCCAGGCACACCCCAATCATCCTGTGCAGCACAGATTCCCCCTACTGCCCTGGCTCCCATCTTTCCCCCCGCAGCGCTGCCAGCTTCCCTCCTCTCCTATTGGCTGTTTCTGCTGGGATGTTTTAGGAGTGGGGAATTCCCTTTCTAAATGAACACCATGAGCGATTGGTAATGTGTGTTTGGGGTGCACCTATGTATAGAATTCATGATAAATGATATCACATATATCGGGGGGGTCTCCAAACTTTCTAAGCAAAGGGCCAGTTTACTGTTTTTCAGACTTTAAGAGGGCCGGACTGTGGCCATCAGGAGTACAAAATGTCCCAGCGTCATAATCCCCTGTCAGTGGTGTCATTGGAAGAAATTGTGCCCTATCATTGGTGTCATTGAGAGGAATTGTGCCCCATCATTGGTGTCATTGAGAGGAATTGTGCCCCATCATTGGTGTCATTGGGAGGAATTGTGCCCCATCATTGGTGTCATTGGGAGGAATTGTGACCCATCATTGGTGTCATTGGGAGGAATTGTGCCCCATCATTGCTATGATTGGGCCCAATTGTTGGTGTCATTGGAAGAAATTGTGCCCTGTCATTGAGAGGAATTGTGCCCCATCATTGTTGTCATTGGGCCCCATCATTGGTGTCATTGGAAAGTATTGTGCCCCATTATTGGTGTCATTGGTAGGAACTGTGCCTCATTGTTGGGGATATTGCAAGGAATTGTGCGCCATCGTTGGTGGCATTGGCAGGAACCATGCCCCATTGTTGGTAGCATTGGAAGGAATTGTGCCCCATCATTGTTGTCATTGGGCCCCATCATTGGTGTCATTTGAAGGAATTGTGTCCCATCATTGTTGTCATTGGGCCCCACTGTTGGTGTCATTGGGAGGAATTGTGCCCCATCGTTATCATTGGGAGGAATTGTGCCCCATCATTGGTGTCATTGGGCCCCATTGTTGGTGTCATTGGGAGGAATTGTGCATCAGGGAATAAAAGAGTGCCCCAAGGGCCGGATAAAAGCCAGCTAAGGGCCACATCAGGCCCCCCGGGACGCAGTTTGGAGACCACTGACATATATGATAAATAATATTGCATTGATAACCAATACGACATTGATGATAAATAATGATCGAAATCATGATAAATGATATCAGGTCTATAAATGATAAATAATAAAGGATATCACATCTATGAAAAATATCACATGTATGGTAAATGATATCAGGTCTATAAATGATAAATAATACTACACGTGTAATAAAGGAGATCACATCCATGAGAAATGACATCACATCTACCAATAATGAAATCACACTGATGATAAATGATATAATATCTATAATCACATCCATGACAAATGATGCCACCTTGATGATGAACGTCATCCACAATAAATGATATCACGTCCATGATAAATGATGATACATGTGTGATAAAGGATACCACATCTATGATACATGATATCACGTAAATGATAAATAATAATAATAATAATAATAATAATAATATGATAAATGATACTACATGTGTAATAAAGGGATATCACATCCATGAGAAATGATACAGCTATGATAAATATCACATGTATGGTAAGTGATAGCGAAATCATGATAAATGATACCTTGCCCATTACAAATGATACAGCAATGATAAATGATACCTCGTATTTCATACTACAACAATAATAATTGATATCAGGTCCATGATAAATGATACCACATCTACAATAAATGACATCACATCTATGATAAATGATACATGTGTGATAAATGATACTTGGATGATAAATGATAGCACAGCTCCTGTATAATAAACACCACATATACGACACATGATATCACATCTACAATAAATGAAATCACATCCATGATAAATGATACCATATTAGTGATAAATGATATCAGCTCTATGAGAAATGACAATAGATCAGAAATAGGTTTGATTACTTAAATTGTAGCAAAAAAAAAAAAGAAGAAAAAAAGAAAGAGGAAGAAGAAAGATCTCACAATGGGGGGGAGGGGAAGTTGCAATGTGTAAATTACAAACAAGAAGAATAAATAGAAATAAAACAAAACAACAACAACAACAACTCCTCATGGCAGCCCCTCCTCCACACACCTGAATGGGACACAGAAGGAAACTTTTCTCTCTTTTTCGGTGAATTTTGGGATAAAATATAAATATCGGGGGGCTGAGAATTTGGGGGCGAGCGACGTGACGAGGCAGCAGATTTAGACCCCTTTCACACTGAAGCGTTTTTACAGCGTTTTAGCCTTAAAAATAGCGCTCATAAAACGCTCTCCATGCATCTCAATGGACCCTTTCACACCGAGTCCTGCAAGCAGCATCTTTGGAGCACCTTTTGGGGGGCGCTGAAAAAAAAAAAAAACGTTCCAAAAACGCCCCTCTCCATTGAAATGAATTGAAAAGCGCTGTAAAAACGCCTTACCCTTTCACACTGAGGCACTGCAAAAAACGCCCTAAAACGTTAGGGTGTTAGCTGCGCTTTACCAGGGCATTGGGATTGCAGGTGAGGCTTCGCTCGAATAACGCTGTAATAACGCTCGAATAACGCTGTAATAACGCTTGAAAAACGCTGTAATAATGCTGTAATAACACTGGAGTAACGCTCGAATAACACTGTAAGAACGCTCGAAAATGCTGTAAGAACGCTCGAATAACGCTGTAACAATGCTGCAGATGAGGCTTCGCTGGAATAACGCTGTAATAATGCTGTAATAACACTGGAGTAACGCTCGAAAAATGCTGTAATAACGCTGTAACAACACTCGAATAATGCTGTAACAACACTCGAATAATGCTGTAATAATGCTCGAATAATGCTGTAATAATGCTCGAATAATGCTGTAATAATGCTCGAATAATGCTGTAATAATGCTCGAATAATGCTGTAATAATGCTCGAATAACGCTCGAAAAATGCTGTAATAACGCTGTAACAACACTCGAATAATGCTGTAATAATGCTCGAATAATGCTGTAATAATGCTCGAATAATGCTCGAATAACGCTCGAATAATGCTGTAATAACGCTTGAATAACGCTCGGAAAATGCTGTAATAACGATGTAATAACGCTCGAATAACGCTCGAAAAATGCTGTAATAACGCTCGAAAAATGCTGTAACAACGCTCGAATAACGCTCGAAAAATGCTGCAACAACGCTGTAACAACGCTCGAATAACGCTGTAACAACGCTCGAATAACGCTCGAATAACGCTCGAAAAATGCTGTAATAACGCTCGAAAAATGCTGTAACAACGCTCGAATAACGCTCGAAAAATGCTGCAACAACGCTGTAACAACGCTCGAATAACGCTGTAACAACGCTCGAATAACGCTCGAAAAATGCTGTAATAATGCTCGAATAACGCTTGAAAAACGCTCGATAAATGCTGTAATAGCGCTAGAATAACACCCCAGTGTGAAAGGGGCCTTATGGAGGAGAATATCAATGTAAACAATGAATTCAATTAGAATCTCTGCACACAGAACAATCGCTATCCAAATTCATCCGAATTTTTATATCTTTCCTAAACGATGCAAATCTGAATTTTTTTATTTAAAAAAACCCGAAATAAATCACTCCCCCCCCCCACACACACACACACCGACTATCACATGACAGATGGATGGCGCTCATACCACACATTATACAATCCAATCACAATTTTTTTTTAAAAAAGCTATTTTGTCTGAACCTATGAAATGGAATCTGTCAGAAAATAAAGACACCTTCCGATCATCGCTGACACACCATCCGATCATCGCTGACACACCATCCGATCATCGCTGACACACACACACAGCAATTAATGAACAATCTGATTTTATTTGAATCTGTAGGAAAAAAGAAAAAAATATATATATATATTTGGATTTTATTCTAAGTGATCAATAAGTGTCAGGTCTGCCCCTACCTGATCTACCTGTCCTTCCCGGGTCTTTCCTGTCTCTGGGATTAATAGACACCTGTACTGGGGGGGGGGGGGTAGAAATAATCCTGGGGGACTTCTCAAACCTCACCCCACATAAACCCCAATGTATGGGGACCCCCCAATAATTATACAATATCTATAACAGAAAGATACAATATGCGGCTCTATAATAAGCCCTGGGATGGGATGCTGCATAACCTACCTTGCTCCAAGAGCTTGCAATCCATCTCCCTTCTGCCTCACTTCAGCTCCTGGCTCACCTCTCAGCTGCAGCCTAGCCCCGCCCCCTGTAGGCTGCCCCTGGGAGGGGTATCAGGGCTGCTGGGCTGTGGTTGTCCCAGAAACACAACTGTCTTGTTTAAACACAAACTGCAGCTCTGATCCTCAGCACAGCCCCAGCCCCAGCCTGCCCCCCCCCTCCTCCAGTGGATTGCCCCTCCAGGGTGAGCAGGACAATGGCTGCCTGCAGGCTGCAGCAGGTGGAGGTTCCCCTGCCCTGGGCTGTCCCTGTGTCCTCCCTGCAAGGTTCATGTCAGAGGAGGAGATCAGAGCTGAGCTGGGAAATCTGCCCCAAAACTTTCCAAGGTGTGTGCTGTGCTCGGGGCGCCACCTGCCGGCCGCTGTGGGAACTGCCGCTGCACGAATTGCAATGTATCTAATATAAATATTATATCTGATAAATTGTATCTAATAAAAATGTTCCTGATCAATTGTATCTGATGATAGTGTATCTAGCAAAAGTGTATCAGATCAATTGTACCTGATAAAAATGTATCTAATAATAGTATAAATATGAAAAATGCACCTTGTAAAAAAATGAATCTGATAAAAGCGAAATCTGATAAATTGTGTTTGATAATAGCGTATCCGGCAAAAATACATTCATTAAAAAAGCCTAAATTTTTTTTTACCAAAACAATATTTATTTTGTAGAAGGGTTATAATAATAATAAAAAAAGACTCTGGCCCAGATTCACAGAGAGCGGGCGCACATTACGCCGCCGTAACGCAACTAATATATACGCTACGCCGACGCAGCGCAGCGAGGCAAGCATGGAATTCACAAAGCCAGTGCTCCCAAAACTGCGCTGCGTTTCTTTTATTAAAGGGCCCAGAGGTCCCCAGGGCCCCGGATGGCAACCCCCCGTTTTAAAAAATAAATAATAGTTAAATTTTTTTTATTATTTATTTATATATATATATTTTTTTATTATTATTAAAGGGCCCATGGGTCCCCAGGTGCCCGGAGGTCCCCAGGGCCCCAGATGGCAACCCCCCTTTTTTTTATAATTTTTTTTACTTTTTTTATATATTTTTTTACTTTTTTCTTTTTATTTCTTTTTTTTACATTTTATATATATATATATATATGTTGCTTTTTTTCTATTAAAGGGCCCAGAGGTCCCCAGGCCCCCGGATGGCAACCCTCCGTTTAAAAAAAAAATTAAATAGTTAAATTTTTTTATTATTTCTTTATATATATATATATATATATATATATATATATTGTATTATTATTAAAGGGCCCAGAGGTCCCCATGTGCCCAGAGGTCCCCATGTGCCCAGAGGTCCCCAGGGCCCCGGGTGGCAACCCCCTTTTTTTTATAAATGTTTTACTTTTTTTATATATATTTTTTATATTTCATTTTTTTACTTTTTTCTTTTTCTTTTCTTTTTATATATATATATATTTCATTAACTGGCCCAGAGGTCCCCAGGTGGCACCCCCCCCCCCCCTTTTTTTCTTTTTTTTATAATTTTTTTTTTTTTTTTCTATTAAAGGGCCCAGAGGTCCCCAGGCCCCCGGATGGCAACCCTCCATTTAAAAAAAAAATTAAATAGTTAAATTTTTTTATTATTTCTTTTATATATATATATATACATATATATATATATATATATATATATATATATATATATATATATATATATATTTATTTTTTATTTTTTATTAAAGGGCCCAGAGGTCCCCAGGGCCCCAGGTGGCAACCCCCCTTTTTTTTATTAAAAAAATATATATATATTTTTTATTAAAGGGCCCAGAGGTCCCCAGGGCCCCTGATGGCAACCCCCTTTTTTTAATAATTTTTTTACTTTTTTTATGTTTTTTTTTTTATATTTCATTTTTTTACTTTTTTCTTTATATTTCTTTTTTTTTCTTTTTATATATATATATATATATACTGTATTTATATTGTATTTTCGGACGACAACTGTACTGACTAAACGAAAATCATACGATCTGGTATCGCACGAGAACATTTTTCGTGCATGTCCGAAAAAAATAACATCCGAGGAATCGCCATGATCGGTTTTCGAAAAGCTCTGTACCAGCGATCAGATTATCGTACGGTTGCGTCGAAAGCGGGATTTTTAGTCCGATTTTCGGATGGTGTGTACAGGGCATAAAAAGACACAGGGCCAGATTCTCAGAAGAGATACAACGGTGTATCTCAGGAAACTCCGTCGTATCTCTGTTTCTGAGCCCGGGTATCTATGCGAGTGATTCCTAGAATAATTTTCGCATAGATACGGCGTAGATCCGACAGGTGTAAGTGACTTACACTGTCGGATCTTAGATGTAATGCGACGCCGGCCGCTAGGTAGCGTTTACGTTCAGGTCTCATTTGACTATGCAAATGAGCCTGATACGCCGATTCCCGAACGAATTTGCGTCGCTTAGTCGTCACTTACGTCGTTTACGTAAGCGTAAGGTTACCCCTGCTATATGAGGGGTAACCTTACGCCAGTCCGCCGTATTTCATGTTAAGTATGGCGTCGGGTCCGTGTCGTCTTTTCCCGTCGGGTACGTCGTTTTCCTAAGTTGTTCTTGAATACGACTTTACGTCAATGACGCACACGTCGGCGTCATTGACGTTTTCCGTCGTGAACTGGAGCATGCGCACTGGGCTATTTTTCAGCCCGGCGCATGCGCAGTTCAATCGACGCGGGGACGCGCTTAATTTAAATAGAAGCCGCCCCCTTTGAATTACGCGGGGATACGCCGGGCCATTTACACTACGCCGCCGCAGCTTGAGGAATACGCCACTTGCTCCAGTAAGTTGCGGTGGCGTGGTGTAAATGGCTTACGCTACGCCAACGCAGAAACTACCAGAATCTGGCCCGTAATTTATTTTTAGGTTGAATATATTTTTATTACGGAGAAATCATAACATGGGGGGGGGGTGCAAAAAAGAGGGAGAAGGGGTAACAATCGTTATCATTATATAACCAGAACCACAAAAGTCACAAATAAGAATTAAGGAAATTAATTGAACATAAATGTTGCATTAACCACTTCCAAACCGCGCCTATTCGGGCACGTCTCTCCTTCATGTAAAAATCACAATTTTTTTGCTAGAAAATTACTCAGAACTCCCAGACAATATATATATTTTTTTAGCCCTAGGGAATAAAATGGCGGTCGTTGCAACTTTTTTTCTCACACGGTATTTGCGCAATCATTTTTCAAACGCCTTTTTTGGGGAAAAAAACGGTTTAATGAATTAAAAAAAAAAAAAAACAGTAAAGTTAGCTAAATTTTTTTGTATAATGTGAAAGATGAAGTTACGTCAAGTAAATAGATACCTAACATGTCACGCTTTAAAATTGCGCACACTCATGGAATGGCGCCAAACTTTGGTACTTAAAAATCTCCATAGGTGACGCTTTACATTTTTTTTTTTTACAGGTTACTATTTTCGAGTTACAGAGGAGGTCTAGTGCTAGAATTGTTGCTCACGCTCTAACGCACGTGACGATATCTCACGCGACGAAACGGCGTTTACATATGTGGGCGGGACTCAAATGCGTGTTCGCTTCTGAGCGCAAGCTACCGGGGACAGGGGCATTTTAAAAAAATATATATATATTATTTTATTTTTATTTTAATTCATTTTTTTATTTTTACACTTTAAAAAAAATAAAAAAATGTGATCACTTTTATTCCTATTACAAGAAATGTAAACATCCCTTGTAATAGGAATCCGTGTGACAGGTCCTCTTTATGGAGAGAGACGGGGTCAATAAGACCTTCCCCTCCCCCCACATCTCTCCTCCAGGCTTACAAGCACGAGATCGTGAAAAAAAATTCACTGATCACATGCCGACAGCCGCGATTGCGGCTTTGTTTACTTCCGGGTTCCCGGGCGTGACGTCATAATGTCGCACCCGGGCCTCCGACGGTCATAGAGATGACTGGTGACCATCTGGTCACCAGTCATCTCTATGCTTTCCAGCCGGTGCCGGCCTATTCGCTCTCCGAATAAATTGGTATCAATGCATCTCACCGTTCTTCCTAGTGACAGGACACTGATCGTCTGTTCCCTGTCATTGGGAGCCGTGATCAGTGACGTGTCACTTGTAGCCCCGCCCCTACTGACACCATCCACCTCTGCTCTACTGACACCCTCCTCTGCTCTACTGACACCATCCACTGCCCCACTGACACCATCCACTGCTCTACTGACACCATCCTCTGCCCTACTGACACCGTCCACTGCCCTACTGACACCATCCTCTGCCCTACTGACACCATCCACTGCTCTACTGACACCATCCTCTGCCCTACTGACACCGTCCACTGCCCTACTGACACCATCCTCTGCCCTACTGACACCATCCACTGCCCTACTGACACCATCCACTGCCCCACTGACACCATCCACTGCCTTACTGACACCGTCCACTGCCCTACTGACACCGTCCACTGCCCTACTGACACCGTCCACTGCCCTACTGACACCATCCTCTGCCCTACTGACACCATCCACTGCCCTACTGACACCATCCACTGCCCCACTGACACCATCCACTGCCTTACTGACACCGTCCACTGCCCTACTGACACCGTCCACTGCCCTACTGACACCGTCCTCTGCTCTACTGACACCGTCCACTGCCCTACTGACACTGTCCACTGCCCTACTGACACCATCCACTGCCTTACTGACACCGTCCACTGCCCTACTGACACCGTCCACTGCCCCACTGACACCATCCACTGCTCTACTGACACCGTCCACTGCCCTACTGACACCGTCCACTGCCCTACTGACACCGTCCACTGCCCCACTGACACCATCCACTGCTCTACTGACACCGTCCACTGCCCTACTGACACCGTCCTCTGCTCTACTGACACCGTCCACTGCCCCACTGACACCATCCACTGCTCTACTGACACTGTCCACTGCCCTACTGACACCGTCCACTGCCCCACTGACACCATCCACTGCCCTACTGACACCATCCACTGCCCTACTGACACCATCCACTGTCCTACTGACACCGTCCACTGCCCCACTGACACCATCCACTGCCCTACTGACACCATCCACTGCCCTACTGACACCATCCACTGCCCTACTGACACCGTCCACTGCCCCAATGACACCGTCCACTGCTCTACTGACACCGTCCACTGCTCTACTGATACCATCCACTGCTCTACTGACACCGTCCTCTGCTCTACTGACACCATCCACTGCCCCACTGACACCATCCACTGCTCTACTGACACCATCCACTGCCCTACTGACACCGTCCACTGCTCTACTGACACCATCCACTGCCCTACTGACACTGTCCTCTGCTCTACTGACACCGTCCACTGCCCTACTGACACCGTCCACTGCCCTACTGACACCATCCACTGCCCTACTGACACCGTCCACTGCTCTACTGACACCATCCACTGCCCTACTGACACTGTTCTCTGCTCTACTGACACCGTCCACTGCCCTACTGACACCGTCCACTGCTCTACTGACACCATCCACTGCCCTACTGACACTGTCCTCTGCTCTACTGACACCGTCCACTGCCCTACTGACACTGTCCACTGCCCTACTGACACCATCCACTGCCCTACTGACACCGTCCACTGCTCTACTGACACCATCCACTGCCCTACTGACACTGTCCTCTGCTCTACTGACACCGTCCACTGCCCTACTGACACCGTCCTCTGCCCTACTGACACCATCCTCTGCCCTACTGACACCATCCACTGCCCTACTGACACCATCCACCTCTGCTCTACTGACACCGTCCACTGCCCTACTGACACCATCCACTGCCCTACTGACACCATCCACCTCTGCTCTACTGACACCGTCCACTGCCCTACTGACACCATCCACTGCCCTACTGACACCATCCACTGCCCTACTGACACCATCCACTGCCCCACTGACACCATCCACCTCTGCTCTACTGACACCGTCCACTGCCCTACTGACACCATCCACTGCCCTACTGACACCATCCACTGCCCCACTGACACCATCCACTGCCCTACTGACACCGTCCTCTGCTCTACTGACACCGTCCACTGCCCTACTGACACCGTCCTCTGCTCCACTGACACCATCCACTGCCTTACTGACACCGTCCACTGCCCTACTGACACCGTCCACTGCCCTACTGACACCGTCCTCTGCTCTACTGACACCGTCCACTGCCCCACTGACACCATCCACTGCCCTACTGACACCGTCCACTGCTCTACTGACACCATCCACTGCCCTACTGACACTGTCCTCTGCTCTACTGACACCGTCCACTGCCCTACTGACACCGTCCTCTGCTCTACTGACACCATCCACTGCCCTACTGACACCGTCCTCTGCTCTACTGACACCATCCACTGCCCTACTGACACCATCCACCACTGCCCTCCTGAAACCATCCACTGCCCCACTGACACCATCCACTGCCCTACTGACATCGTCCTCTGCCCCACTGACACCATCCACTGCCCTACTGACACCATCCTCTGCTCTACTGACACCGTCCAATGCCCTCCTGAAACCATCCACTGCCCTACTGACACCATCCACTGCTCTACTGACACCATCCTCTGCTCTACTGACACCATCCTCTGCTCCACTGACACCATCCACTGTCTTACTGACATCAACCACGGCTCTACTGACACCGCCCTCTGCTCTGCTGACACCATCCACTGCCCCACTGGCACCATCCACTGCCCTACTGACACCGTCCAATGCCCTACTGACACCGTCCACTGCTCTACTGACACCATCCACTGCCCTACTGACACCATCCACTGCTCTACTGACACCATCCACTGCCCTACTGACACCATCCACTGCCCTACTGACACCATCCACTGCTCTACTGACATCATCCACTGCCCCACTGACACCATCATCTGCTCTACTGACACCGTCCACTGCCCCACTGACACCATCCACTGCTCTACTGACACCGTCCTCTGCTCTACTGACACCATCCACTGCCCTACTGACACCGTCCACTGCTCTACTGACACCATCCACTTCCCTACTGACACCGTCCTCTGCTCTACTGACACCATCCACTGCCCTACTGACACCATCCACTGCCCTACTGACACCGTCCTCTGCCCTACTGACACCATCCACTGCCCTACTGACACCGTCCACTGCTCTACTGACACCGCCCACTGCTCTACTGACACCGTCCTCTGCCCCACTAACACCATCCACTGCCCTACTGACGCCATCCACTGCCCTACTGACACCATCCACTGCCCCACTGACACCATCCACTGCCCTTCTGACACCGTCCACTGCCCTACTGACACCGTCCTCTGCTCTACTGACACCATCCACTGCTCTACTGACACCGTCCTCTGCTCTACTGACACCGTCCTCTGCTCTACTGACACCATCCACTGCTCTACTGACACCGTCCACTGCCCCACTGACACCGTCCACTGCCCTACTGACACCGTCCTCTGCTCTACTGACACCATCCTCTGCCCCACTGATACCATCCACTGCCCTACTGACACCGTCCTCTGCTCTACTGACACCATCCACTGCTCTACTGACACCGTCCACTGCCCCACTGACACCGTCCACTGCCCTACTGACACCGTCCTCTGCTCTACTGACACCGTCCTCTGCTCTACTGACACCGTCCACTGCCCTACTGACACCATCCTCTGCCCTACTGACACCATCCACTGCCCTACTGACACCATCCACTGCCCCACTGACACCATCCACTGCCCTACTGACACCGTCCTCTGCTCTACTGACACCATCCACTGCCCTACTGACACCGTCCTCTGCTCTACTGACACCGTCCACTGCCCTACTGACACCGTCCTCTGCTCTACTGACACCGACCTCTGCTCTACTGACACCATCCACTGCCCCACTGACACCGTCCTCTGCTCTACTGACACCGTCCTCTGCTCTACTGACACCGTCCTCTGCTCTACTGACACCGACCACTGCCCTACTGACACCGTCCTCTGCCCCACTGACACCGTCCTCTGCTCTACTGACACCGTCCTCTGCTCTACTGACACCGTCCACTGCCCTACTGACACCGTCCTCTGCTCTACTGACACCGTCCACTGCCCCACTGACACCATCCACTGCCCTACTGACACCGTCTTCTGCTCTACTGACACCGTCCACTGCCCTACTGACACCGTCCTCTGCTCTACTGACGCCAACCTCTGCTCTACTGACACCATCCACTGCCCCACTGACACCGTCCTCTGCTCTACTGACACCATCCACTGCTCTACTGACACCGTCTTCTGCTCTACTGACACCGTCCACTGCCCCACTGACACCGTCCTCTGCTCTACTGACACCATCCACTGCCCTACTGACACCGTCCTCTGCTCCACTGACACCATCCTCTGCTCTACTGACACCATCCACTGCCCTACTGACACCGTCCTCTGCCCTACTGACACCGTCCTCTGCTCCACTGACACCGTCCACTGCTCTACTGACACCATCCACTGCCCTACTGACACCGTCCTCTGCTCTACTGACACCATCCACTGCTCTACTGACACCGTCCACTGCTCTACTGACACCGTCCTCTGCTCTACTGACACCATCCTCTGCCCCACTGATACCATCCACTGCCCTACTGACACCGTCCTCTGCTCTACTGACACCATCCACTGCTCTACTGACACCGTCCACTGCCCCACTGACACCGTCCACTGCCCTACTGACACCGTCCTCTGCTCTACTGACACCGTCCTCTGCTCTACTGACACCATCCACTGCCCCACTGACACCATCCACTGCCCTACTGACACCGACCTCTGCTCTACTGACACCATCCACTGCCCCACTGACACCGTCCTCTGCTCTACTGACACCATCCACTGCCCCACTGACACCGTCCACTGCCCTACTGACACCGTCCTCTGCTCTACTGACACCGTCCTCTGCTCTACTGACACCATCCACTGCCCCACTGACACCATCCACTGCCCTACTGACACCGACCTCTGCTCTACTGACACCATCCACTGCCCTACTGACACCGTCCTCTGCCCCACTGACACCGTCCTCTGCTCTACTGACACCATCCACTGCCCTACTGACACCGTCCTCTGCTCTACTGACACCATCCACTGCCCTACTGACACCGTCCTCTGCTCCACTGACACCATCCTCTGCTCCACTGACACCGTCCACTGCCCTACTGACACCATCCACTGCCCTACTGACACCGTCCTCTGCTCCACTGACACCGTCCACTGCTCCACTGACACCATCCTCTGCTCTACTGACACCATCCACTGCCCTACTGACACCGTCCTCTGCTCCACTGACACCATCCACTGCTCTACTGACACCGTCCTCTGTCTTACTGACATTGTCCATGTTTTAATACATTATAAAATGTGTGTGTTGAGTTTTGGGGTGCACATCCTAATGCAATAGGCTGCACACAGCAATGGAGGTTCCGCTATGTCGGCCAATGTGTCCCTGGAACTTTCTAACTCCTGGTGGTCCCCAGACTCTCCTCTGACCTCTCCTGAGGTGTCCCTTCCCCTTCCAGTGACCTGGCCGAGCCTCGGGTCTCCTTTGTAGCCGGGAGGACAAAGTTCATGAGATAAAGGACAACGGCGGGGTGACCGCGGCGGGCCCGGCCTGTACTTCATTCTTGTGTCACACACTCTGCTGGACATACATAATGCAATCCATTACCCCCCCCCCCCATCACTGCGACTCCATACCCCCCCCCACCACTGTGACTCCATATCCCCCCCCCCCCCCGACCACTGTGACTCCATATCCCGCCCCCGACCACTGTGACTCCATATCCTGCCCCCCCAGGAATGGTGACACCCTGTGCTGGCTCCGTGTGTGATTTCAGTCACATCCTCGTGTGTCTCTGTCTCTGTAATGCATGTGGGGGAGGAGCATTTGGTTGCAATTTTTTTTTGTTAACACTTTGGGCCCTTTGACACTGGTGCGTTTTTGCCGCGTTTTTGCCGCGTTTTTGCGGTAAAAATAGCGCTATTAAAACGCTCCCCATGCCCCTCTCCATTGAAATGAATTAACCACTAGCCGACCAGCCACCGTCATTATACGGCGGCAGGTCGGCTCTCCTGGGCGAGAGCCCGTAGCTATACGTCCGCTCATCGAGCGGCCACTAGGGGGCCCTAGTGCCCCCCGCTCGCCCCCGACTCCCGTGCGTGTGCCAGGCGGGCGCGATCGCCGCCGGGCACACGCGATCGCTCGTTACAGAGCGGGGACCGGGAGCTGTGTGTGTAAACACACAGCTCTCGTTCCTGTCAGCGGAGGAAATGCTGATTTTCTGTTCATACAATGTATGAACAGAGGATCAGTGTTTCCCCTAGTGAGGCCACCCCCCCTACAGTTAGAACACACCCAGGCATACTTAACCCCTTTCCCCCGCCCCCTAGTGTTAACCCCTTCACTGCCAGTGGCATTTTTATAGTAATCCAATGCATTTTTATAGCACTGATCGCTATAAAAATGCCAATGGTCCCAAAAATTTGTCAAAAGTGTCCGAAGTGTCCGCCATAATGTCGCAGTAACGAAAAAAAATCGCTGATCACCGCCATTACTAGTAAAAAAAATATATTAATAAAAATGCCATAAAAATACCCCCTATTTTGTAAACGCTATAACTTTTGCGCAAACCAATCAATAAACGCTTATTGCGATTTTTTTTACGAAAAATATGTAGAAGAATACGTATCGGCCTAAACTAAGGAAAAAAAATTTTTTTATATATATTTTTTGGGGGATATTTATTACAGCAAAATGTAAAAAATATTATTTTTTTTCAAAATTGTCGCTCTATTTTTGTTTATGGCGCAAAAAATAAAAACCGCAGAGGTGATCAAATACCACCAAAAGAAAGCTCTATTTGTGGGAAAAAAAGGACGCCAATTTTGTTTGGGAGCCACGTCGCACGACCGCACAATTGTCAGTTAAAGCGACGCAGTCCCGAATCGCAAAAAGTGCTCTGGTCTTTGACCAGCAATATGGTCCGGGGGGTAAGTAGTTAAAAACGCGTTAAAAACGCGTTAAAATCGATTTTACTGCGTTTTTACTGCGTTTTTACAGTGGTTTTTAATTCATTTCAATGGAGGGGGCATGGGGAGCATTTTATGGGCATTTTAACAGCGCAATTTTTACCGCAAAAACGCGGCAAAAATGCGGGAAAAACGCACCAGTGTGAAAGGGCCCTTTAGCTAAATCTTGTTAGAAATGTTCTTCTGCTGCCATAAAACAGAGAGGACATCATGTGACGTCCTCGTCTTGCAGAGCCACTAGGGGGCGCGCCGCGTTACTGGGAACCCGATGTGCCTGCCCGGCGGCCGCGATGGCCCAGTAACTGAGCAGGACCGTGGAGCTCTGTGTGTAATGATGGGGTGTAAACACAGAGATCCACGTCCTGTCAGAGAGAGGAGACCGATGCTGTGGCCCTTGTACATAGGGACACCGATCAGTCACCTCCACCACAATTAGAATCACTCCCTAGGGAACACATTTAACCCCTTCCTTGCCCCCTAGTGTTAACCCCTTCCCTGTAAGTCACATTTATACAGCAATCAGTGCATATTTACAGCACTAATCGCTGTATAAATGTGAATGGTCTCAAAAATGTGTCAAAAGTGTTCCGATGTGTCCGCCATAATGTCGAAGTCCCAATAAAAAAATCGCAGATCACCGCCATTACTAGTATAAAAAAAAGTAATAAAAAAAAAAATCATAATTATGTCCCCTATTTTGTAGGCGCCATAACTTTTGCGCAAAAACAGTCACTATACGCTTATTGCGATTTTTAAATTTATTTTTTTACCAAAAATATGTAGAAGAATACGTATCGGCCTAAACTGAGGATTTTTTTTTTTTTTATTGGGATATTTATTATAGCAAAAAATAAAAAATATTGGGCTTGATTCAGGTAGATTTGCGCTTTTTTTACGGAGGCGCAGGGCAACGTTTTTGCCCTGCGCCCCCGCAAATTTACTGCGCTGCCCTTGATTCACGGAGCAGTAGCTCCGTAAATTGCGTGGGCGCGCCGGCAAAATGCCTGGCGTAAGCGCGCGCAATTTAAATGATCCCGTAGGGGGCGGGAATCATTTAAATTAGGCGCGTTCCCGCGCCGATCGTAGAGCGCATGCTCCGTCGGGAAACTTTCCCGACGTGCATTGCGGCAAATGACGTCGCAAGGACGTCATTTGCTTCAAAGTGAACGTGAATGGCGTCCAGCGCCATTCACGAATCACTTACGCAAACTACGTAAATTTGAAATTTCGCGATGCGGGAACGACGGGTATACGTAAAATTGGCTGCCCCTGCCTTACGCGAAAACCGCCGTACGGAAACGACATAAACTGCGTACGCAGGGCTCGCGTAACGTTGTGAATCGGCGTTAGTATGCAACTTGCATACTATACGCTGAGCACAATGGGAACGCCACCTAGCAGCCATCGCAAGTATACAGCCTGCAGTCTGAATACTAGGCTGCAGTCGGCGTAACGAGGTTCCTGAATCAGGAGCAATCGTTACGCCGGGGCAAGTAAGCAATTGCGCTGTGTAACTATGGTTACACAGGCGCAATTGCTTCTTGAATCCAGCCCATTGTGTTTTTTTTTTTTAATTTACGCTCTTTTTTTGTTTATAGCGCAAAAAATAAAAAACGCAAAACAAAGCTCTATTTGTGGAGGAAAAAAAGACTTCAATTTTGTTTGGGCGCCACGTTGCACGACCGCGCAATGTAACCACTTAAGACCTGGACCTTTAGGCAGCTAAAGGACCTGGCCAGTTTTTGCGAATTCGGCACTGCGTCGCTGTAACTGACAATTGCGTGGTCGTGCGATGTGGCTCCCAAACAAAATCGGCGTCCTTTTTTCCCTGCAAATAGAGCTTTCTTTTGGTGGTATTTGATCACCTCTGCGGTTTTTATTATTTGCGCTATAAACAAAAATAGAGCGACAATTTTGAAAAAAAAACAATATTTTTTACTTTTTGCTATAATAAATATCCCCCAAAATATATAAAACAACGTTTTTTTTCCTCAGTTTAGGCCGATACGTATTTTTGGTAAAAAAAATCGCAATAAGCATTTATCGATTGGTTTGCGCAAAATTTATAGCGTTTACAAAATAGGGGATAGTTTTATTGCATTTTTATAAAAAAAATTTTTTTTACTAATCAACAATTTTTTTCGTGACTGCGACATTATGGCGGACACTTCGGACAATTTTGACACATTTTTGGGACCATTGTCATTCTCACAGCAAAAAATGCATTTAAAATGCATTGTTTACTGTGAAAATGACAATTTGGGAGTTAACAACAAGGGGGCGCTGAAGGGGTTAAGTGTGATCTCATATGTGTTTCTAACTGTAGGGGGGTGTGGCTGTAGGTGTGATGTCATCGATTGTGTTTCCCTATAAAAGGGAACACACGATCAATGACAGCGCCACAGTGAAGAACGGGGAAGGTGTGTTTACACACGGCTCTCCCTGTTCTTCTGCTCCGGGGACCGATCGCGGGGACTCCAGCGGCGATCGGGTCCCACGGTCACGGAGCTTCGGACCGGGTCACGGGCACCCACCCGCGACACATGGCTGGGCACTTAAAGAGGACGTACCTGTACGTGCTTGTGCCCAGCCGTGCCATTCTACCGACGTAAATGTGCAGGAGGCGGTCCTTAGGCGGTTAAAGTTAGTTAAGTCAGTTAAAGCGACGCAGTGCCGGAAGCTGACATTTCGCCTGGGCAGGAAGGGGGTATATGTGCCCAGTAAGCAAGTGGTTAAATAGCAATATATATATATTTTTTTCATATACAGTGTAGCACTGCCCCCGGAGGAGCTGCTGAGTATTTTTGGGCGGCACGTTATCTTCTCGCTGTCCAGGGTGGGAAAAGAGAGTCTGAAGAATTCCAATGTCCACACAATGCACTTCTTTTTCTGGGATTTATTTGTAGAACTTTAGTAGAAAAGAAGTTGGAGGGGTGGAAGGGTAGGTAGGTAGGTAGGTAGGTAGGTAAGTAGGTAGGTAGGTAAGTAGGTAGGTAGGTAGGTAGGTAGGTTCAGGTGTACAGTCACAAATAGGAAACACTCCTGCTTCCAGCACACAGATCTCGTCGCCCCTCCAGGGCATCGCTACCCCCGGATGGGTCCCACTCACTGGTCCAGCAGCCGGGATGGCGCACGGAATAAGGTCCAGTCTCTGCCACAGACCTTCCTTTCTGAGGAGACACTTTTGGCCCGGAATCCTCTGCCACAGGATTCAGCACCCGGATCTCTCCAGCTTAACTTTTAATTGAACTTTAGACCCGACAGGCGACCACCGTCAAGCCCCTCAGTGTACGGTGCGTCCTTCGATGAAGTTTCCAGGCCTTCTCCCAAGGTACTACCAGCCTCTTGCATGGTCCTCTCCAGGATAGGTCCTCCCCTGGCTTCCTTCATCAAGTATGTTCCTCCCGCAGGACGGACAGCACAGGATCACCTTAGCAAATGCAGGCCCCAGTCTGGCTACTGGGCCTACCAGGCGAAGTCGCGACCTCCGGACCAACGTGGTCCCGAAGTCAGGATTCAGGAACACGCACCACAGGCCAAGGCGGGCCATGAGGCGCGAACAACAGACCCCACTCCAATGGCGTCTGTCCCCTAAGTACCCCTCCCCAGCATGCACAGCGGGGCGACCACTCCCACTGATTCGCTGCTGAGGGGGACACCCAATACACCCTGACTCTGCTGCTGCCACCCTTGGCCCGGGGTGGTAACAACACCCCAGGGCAAGCAATGGTGGATACTCCCAGCACAGCCATGGCTGGAACAGAGGCTAAATTGCCCTTAATGGCCAGATAACAGCTCAGACCCCCACTAAATTTACAGCAGCGCCTGTTCAACGGGAGCAGGGCGCTACACACTCCCCCCACTACAAAAAGACACTGCCCCCAGTGGCGGGAACAATTGTAACCGGCGCTTCTCACGCCGCCTGTTTCTTGTAATGCGTTCCACGCTGGAGCGCATTGCGGCGACCACACAATGACTTTATCGCCCGGCGCCGCATGCGTTCTAGCTTGGAACGCAGAAGTGTGCCGCAAATCGCGGCGCTTTCTTGAACTCAGTGCGATGCACTGCACCTGGTTACCTTACCTGCCTATAAAGGCATTCAGGGTACAGTCAAGCCCTGTTCTATTATTGTCAGCCGCAGCTCGGCCATGCCACATACAATGGTGCCATCGCTCCCCATGCTGCAACAACTGACCAGCCTGCAACTTCTGCAACAGACTGCCATTGCCGGGGACAACCTTTGAGACCTTCCTGGCTGACACCCTTACAGTGCGGAATCCCTTTTTGCCACACTGGAGCCCTGCAAACGGATAAGTAGCAATTGTGTCACTTGTAATTCTATAGCAACATCTGCTGCATACTTTCCACCTAAAACAATTGCCGATATTTATTATGGCTTGCGGCTATTAACATACTACTTGGGATAGACTGTTGTGCTTATAACTGCTTGCTAAGGAATATCTTAAAGGGACATTTACTCTCAAATGACTTGAGCTATATTTGCCTCTCATATGCAACTATTATTACCTGAGCTATATTGCCTCTCATACGCAACTATTATTACCTGAGCTATATTGCCTCTCATACGCAACTATTTTCTACGTGCTTGACATAAGTTCTTACTTGTTTATGGGCCCATGCCCTAAGTTACTGAACATGTTCGCTCTAAACTTTCCTATGCTAAGGGTTGAGGCTATTTCATACTTACACCCCTAGTGCCCTAATGCACTGCTTATGCAATAAGTGATATGATGTAGAGAACCCCCCCCCAAACTCCGGTTTGCGTGGAGTGACGCCTGGGGCTCAGTACTGATATCTCACATAACATAGGCAAGTACATTGAAATCCTTGCTATCCGCAGTTGTGGTTCACTCTCGTTCATCAGAGCCGTTACAACAATGGCGTCTTAAGCCTGAGCGCCAACACCTGAAGCAGGGAAAAAAATGGAGTGGAAAGGGAGAAGAAGACAATAGGAACATAGGGCCAGATTCGGGTAGACTTACGGGGGGCGTATCAGTAGATACGCCGTCGTAAGTCCGAATCCCCGCCGTCGTATATTTAAGCGTATTCTCAAACTTAGATACACTTAAATATTGCTAAGATACGACCAGCCTAAGTATCCTACGCCGTTGTATATTAAAGTGCATATTTACGCTGGCCGCTAGGGGCGTGTACGCTGATTTACGCCTAGAATATGTAAATCAGCTAGATACGCCTATTCACGAACGTACGCCTGGCCGTCGCAGTAAAGATACGCTGTTTACGTAAGGTGTTTTCAGGCGTAAAGATAAACTACCAAAAAGATGACGCAGCCAATGTTAAGTATGGACGTCGGAACCGCGTCAAATTTTTCGAATTTTACGTTGTTTGCGTAACTCGTCCGTGAATGGGGCTGGCCGTAAGTTCCGTTCACGTCGAAAGCATTGACGATTTGCCGACGTCATTTGGAGCATGCGCACTGGGACACGTCCACGGACGGCGCATGCGCCGTTCGATCGAAAACGTCATTTACGTGGGGTCACACTTAATATACATAAAACACGCCCACCGCTTCAACATTGGCATTAGGCGGGCTTACGCCGGCCCTAATACGCTACGCCGCCGTAACTTCGGGCGCAAAATCTTTGAGAATACCATACTTGCCTCTCAAAGTTACGGTGGCGTAGCGTATAGGAGTTACGCTACGCCCGCCTAAAGGTATGTGAATCTAGCCCATAATTTACATTTTCACATTTATGACGAATCACAAATTCCCATTTCCATTCCTGTCTATCCAGCCCACCCAGTCTTAATAGGAAATCAACTTGACCTAAAAGAAAACAGAAACAAGCACACACATAACAATCCTATTCCTAAGATTACCGTATTTATCGGGGTATTGCGCGCTCCGGCGTATAGCGCGCACCCCTAAAGTGGACCCGCATTCCTGTGGAAAAAAGATTTTTGTGCTTACAGTTTTGGTGTCTTGCGCGGCGTCCATCGGCGGCCTCGTCTGGTCCGGCGTCCGTCTGCGGCTTCGGGTGTCCTCTTCGTCGGGTCCGGCGTCCTTCTGCGGCGTCCTCCCCGCTCGTTTCCCGCTTTTCCGCGCCGAGTATGAATACTGCGCCGGCATATACCGAGCGCAGTACACTCGTGTATAGTCGGGCAGGCTCGGCTCCTCTCGCGCTCACGTCCTGTACGTCCAGGACATGAGCGCGAGAGGAGCCGAGACTGCCCGACTATACACGAGTGTACTGCGCTCGGTATATGCCGGCGCAGTATTCAAACTCGGCGCGGGAAAGCGGGTATCGGCGTATATCGCACACCCACGATTTTGCCCTGATTTTCAGGGCAAAAAAGTGCGCGATATACGCCGATAAATACGGTATATAATTTTCTAAGGCAGAGCAAAGCTGCACCTCCTTGAAGGTGGAGCTTCCCTTCTTCCTTCTAGAGAAATTTGAAGAATAATGGCTAGGCTTAAAAGTCGTTCCCTAGCATAACCGACCACTGCCGCCTAGTGGCAGAAGTCACAACCCACAGTGTTGCACAAATCCTTGGGTCCTCAGAGGCCCTATCCTAACTGACTATTTCCTCCCCCTCCCCCAGAGTTCAAAATCTCCAGCAAATGAAGAAGAATATATGTAGCTCCTTCATGGAACTTCTTTTCTTTAAAGAAAGAAAAAACCCCAAACAGGTTCTGCCAGTTCTTTACAAATAGAACCGGGGATCCGGCAGAGTCAAGGGTGGTAATGAAATAGACCTTGTCATCCTTGCCAGGCCTTTGGATGACCACCCGATCGGAATAGATGTGTCGGCCATAACTCCAGGACTGCCGACATCCTTGAGGCGGTCACTGATGGACACTGATAGGCGGCACTGATGGGCACTGACAGGCGGCGCTGGTATGCGGCACTGATGGGCACTCATAGGCGGCACTGATGGGCACTCATAGGCGGCACTGATGGGCACTCATAGGCGACACTGATGGGCACTCATGGGCGGCACTTATGGGTGGCACTGATGAGTACTTATGGGTGGCACAGATGGGCACTGATAGGTGGGCACTGGGCATGAATGGGCACTGAGAGGTGGCACTGATGGACACTGAGGGGTGGCACTGATGGACACTGATGGGTGGCACTGATGGACACTGAGGGGTGGCAATGAGGGCATTGCTGGGCATCACTTGTTTATCCCAGTGCCCATGTTGCCAGTCAGTGCCCATTTGTGGGCATTGATTGGCATCTTTCTCATTTTTTTTTTACTGCCCCATTCCCTGGTGGTCCAGTGTGGGCATCCGAGGGGGGGCTGCTCTGATAAACAATCAGCGCGAACCCCCCCCTGTCAGGAGAGACGGCAATCGGCTCTCCTCTACTCTGTCAGATGCGAGTGAGGAAGAGCCATCAGTGGCTCTTCCTGTTTACATCGTGATCAGCCGTGATTGGACACGGCTGATCACGTGGTAAAGAGCCTCCGCCGGAGGCTCTTTACCGAGATCGGAGATGCAGGGTGTCAGACTGACACATCGCACCACCGATTGTTGCGCTGCGCGCCCCCACGGGCGCGCGCCGGCATGTAATCCTGCAGGACGTCAATAGACATCCAGTCAGGATTTCACAACCACTTCCCGGATGTCAATTGTCTATTGACCGGGCAAGAAGTGGTTAATTACCGTATTGTAGCTGTATATTGTGGCACTTCCTGTCTTCTACTCCTGCGGGAGTAGGCGTGCCTATTGCCTTTCCCCGGCGCCGTACTGTCTCCTGGGAGCTAAGTGTCAGGCTTCCCAGGAGATCGTGGTTTGGTTGACATCACAACGGAGCAGTAACTTTCAACGACGCCGCCCGTTGCGACGGCAACCCTGATGTTTACAGGCGCTGCTCGCAGTAAAGACCGAGCATGCGCGGGATCGAGCGGTTTATGCTGCTCCCAGCGTTCACTGCATCAAGGAAATGAGCGCTTGTGGGCTTCACAGTGCCCACAAGCAAAATGGAAAAAGTCCTTCTTCGTTTTATATAAGTTATTCTTATATATGAAATCGGACAGCGGATGCGTAAAGACAGCAAAACAGCGAGTAAGAATAGAACAGAAAAAAAGAAATGAATGATGACAAAAAAAGAAAAAACGATTGGCTGCGGAACATCCGCTTTAAGGACCGAGCCTCTTTCTGAGATTTGGTGTTTACAAGTTAAAATATATATATTTTATTTTTTTTGCTAGAAAATTACTTAGAACCCCCAAACATTATATATTGTTTTTTTTTCTAACACCCTAGAGAATAAAATGGTGGTCGTTGCAATACTTTCTGTCTTACTGGGGAAAAAATAGACTTAAAAAAATAAGAGAACAGAAAAGTTAGCCACATGTTTTCTATATTGTGAAAGATGATGTCACGCCGAGTAAATTGACACCCAACATGTCACGCTTTAAAGATGCGCCCGCTCGTGGAATGGCTGTGCGCGCTACGCCATGCCGTGTGTTTTTGGAGGTTGTTTTTTTAGGAGCCGCCGTCTGAGGGTTTTGGTGAAATATCAAGGGTCTAGACCTCTGATGTCTCACTGTTGAGACAGAGAAAGGGACTGAGGACAGAGCTTCCCCAGCTGCACTGCTCAGTGAACTAATGGGAAGTGCTCTGTGCTGAGCGGCATAGGCGTGCGCACAGGGTGTGCCAGGTGTGCCTGGGCACACCCTAATCACCCTGTGTGGTGCACATTCCACCTGTTTAAACCCCTGATATTTCACCAAAGACCCTTAACAGGGCTCCTAAAAAAAAGTGTAAAAAACAACAAAAAATTGTAATATTAAAATAAAAAACTGCCGACACCATCCACTGCTCTTCTGACACATGAACACACATATACATGTTTAACCCCTTGCTTACCGGGCACTTAAACCCCCCTCCTGCCCAGACCAATTTTCAGCTTTCGGCGCTCCCACTCTTTGAATGACAATTGCGCGGTCATGTGACGTTGTACCCAAATAAAAAATGTATCTTTTTTTCCCCACAAATATAATTTTTTTGGTGGTATTTGATCACCTCTGCGTTTTTTTTTTTTTTTTTTTTTTAAATACAGAATAACAAAAAATACAAAACCGTTTTATATTTTGTTATAAAATTTTGCAAACGGGTAATTTTTCTCCTTCATTAATGTGCACTGGTAAAGGCTGCACTGATGGGCACCGATGGGTTGCAATGATGGGCACTGATAGGTGGCACTGAAGGGCATTGATAGGTGGCACTGAGATTGGCACGAATAGGTGGCACTGACAGCTGGCAGTGATGGGCACTGATAGGTGGCATTGATGGGCACTGATGGGTGGCAGTGATGGGCACTGGTAAATTATAAGGGCTAGAAGAATGGATAGCCGCACTTCCAAAAAAAAACCTTGGGTTGTCTTTATTTGAAAAAAAACAAAAAAAAAACAAATGCACTACAAAGTACAGCAAAACAGAGGAGATAGCAGCCTACGCGTTTCACACTGCGGTCAGTGCTTAATCACTGATTAAGCACTGACCGCAGTGTGAAACGCGTAGGCTGTTATCTCCACTGTTTTGCTGTACTTTGTAGTGCACTTGTCTTTCTTATTTTTTGTTGGTCTCCTGATAAGCCAATGATTATCCAGCATACCCACCTGGAGCGGTAACTCCCCGTTTTCTGATGGGCACTGGTAGGTGGCAGTGATGGGCACTGGTAGGTGGCAGTGATGGGCACTGATGGGTGGCAGTGATGGGCACTGATCAGCACTAGTAGGTGACACTCATAGGCAGCAATGCTAGGTGGCACTGATGAGGCACTGATTGGCACCTCTAGTGGACAATGATAGGTGGCACTCGTGGGCATTGATAGGTGGCACTGTTTTGCACTGGTGGGCACTGTGGGCACTGGCAGGCGGTACTGGTGGGTACAGATGAGGTGCCTGTGTCCCTTCCTCTTCGGGACCGATGCCCCATGGACAAAGTCAAGCTTTTGTTTACATCACGTGATCAGCTGTCATTGGCTGAAAGCTGATCAAGTGGCGAGGGGTCGGGATCGCCCCCTTACTCGGATCTGTGATCACCCGAGTCGCAGTGACTCGGTGACCACAGCGCGTGCCCTGCAGGGGGCGCACAGAGGAGCGTGCAAAGGTGGAGGACGTCTATTGTCGGCCTCCCGGCAAAGTAGATCCGTGCCGTAGCCGTCATTCAGCTATAACGCGGGTGAGAAGGGGTGTTAAGGTGCGCCATACCCTAATGCAATAGGCTGTGCACACCCATGCTGAGCGGCATCCTGTTCATTTACAGTTTACTATGCTTCAGTTAAAAATTAAAACAGGAGCGACCGATACAGATCACTCACTGTGTTCATTCAGAAAAAAAGAAGGGGCCAGTAAATAAAATATTTACCGGCCCCTTCCCCCTGCTCTCCATCCTGAATCATCCACCCGCAGCAGCCAATGGTAGAGGAGGGAAGCTGGCAGCCCTGGAAGCAGGGGAAATTGGCACTGCACGGGGTGAGTAGGGTTGTGCCCCCCGGCACACCCCCTGCGAGAATGTCTCAATAAATAATCCCCATAATGAGTCTAATATGTATTTATTTATTTTTCTTCATATGATTGTGGTCTTTCAGGAAAATACTGCATTATGGCCACTAGATGGAGCTAATGATCATAGTAGATAAATAGAAATTTACATTTCACATATAAGGCCCCTTTCACACAGGCTTTTTGATCAGGTCCGCTGTCAGCTTTTCAGGCGCACCCAGGGCCGCCATCAGGGGGGGTTACAGGCATTACACCTGTAAGGGGCCCAGATGGCCCCCTGCCATTTTTTTTTTGCCTTACACCTGTAAGGGGCCCGATGGTCCCCAGGGCCCCTTACAGGCGCGGCTGACCCCCCTCCCGTTTTTTTTTTTTTTTCTTACACCTGTAAGGGGCCGATGGTCCCCAGGGCCCCTTACAGGCCCGGCCGACCCCCTCACGTTTTTTTTTGCCTTACACCTCTAAGGGGCCCGATGATCCCCAGGGCCCCTTACAGGCCCAGTCGACCCCCTCCCGTTTTTCTTTTTGCCTTACACCTGTAAGGGGCCCGATGGTCCCCAGGGCCCCTTACAGGCCCAGTCGACCCCCTCCCGTTTTTCTTTTTGCCTTACACCTGTAAGGGGCCCGATGGTCCCCAGGGCCCCTTACAGGCCCGGCCGGCCCCCCTCCCGTTTTTTTTTGCCTTACACCTGTAAGGGGCGCGATGGTCCCCAGGGCCCCTTACAGGCCCGGCCGACCCCCCTCCCGTTTTTTTTTTGCCTTACACCTGTAAGGGGCCCGACGATCCCCAGGGCCCCTTACAGGCCCGGGCCCCCCTCCCGGTTTTTTTGCATTACACCTGTAGGGCAGCCCCCCCCCCCCCCCCGATTATTATCTTGCGTCAGGAGAAAAGAGATTACACTTGTTTTCTTTCGTCAGACCCCCCCCCCCCCCCCCCCGCGGTTCTCTTCTCTGCTCCAGAGGGGCCCTGACTAAAGCTGTGTAAAGGGCCCCAAAATTTGTGATGGCTGCTCCCTGGGCGCACCTCATCGGACGCTCCATTCAGACCTATGGAGCGGCGTATATCAGCGTTACATGTCCGCTGACACCCGCCGCTATCCGATCCGATCCTGCATACAGTGAAACCTCGTTCCAGGAGAATGCTCTTAATCCAAAGCACTCGCATATCAAAGCGAGTTTCCCCATTGAAGTCAATGGAAACTAAAATAATTAGTTCCGCATTGACTTCAATGGCATGCGATACCGCATGCGGCCGGGGGGGGGGGGGGGGGGGGGGGGGCTTACCGGAGAGCCTCGGAAACAGCCGGAAAGGCCTGAGGACAGCTCGGCTGACCTTAGCAAACCTCAGAAAGGCTCGGGAACTAAGTATTTCCGTATCTTTCCAGGTCTTTCCGAGCATTTCTGAACGGCACCGATCGGCTGCGAACGGCGCCGTTTGGCTACAGCGCCCCCCTTAGGCCAAATGCGGTACTGCACACCACTTTGGCCTGAACCCTGCTTGTTTTTGCTAGACAACACTCGCGAACCGAGTTAGGAGTTTTTTTAAATACACAGCGCTCGTATTGCGAAAAACGCTCGTTAACCGCGTTACTCGCAATCCGAGGTTCCACTGTATTTAATGCTTAAATAATACATAAAAAGTGCACAGAAATGCATGAAAATGCAGACATACAAGTGTGAGCCTTATTGCCAGTGAGATGGCAGGTCAGGATAAGAAACCTGCGCATGCGTGACTCAGTGGCAGGCTCGTAGGCAGGTAGAGGTGAACAGGGCTGCCATCAGGGGGGTACAGGCAGTACACCTGTAAGGGGCCCGGATGGCAACCCCCTTTAAAAAAAAACATTTTTTTTTTTTTTAAAGGGTCCGAAGGGACAATTTTTTATTTTTTTTAGAGGTCCGGAAGCTCCCAGGGCCCCGGATGGCCCCTTTTTTTTTTTTATAAAAACATTTTTTTTATATATATTTGTATTTTATTTTTTATTAAAGGGCCAATTTTTTTATTTTTTTATTTTTTTTAGGGGTCCAGAGATCCCCAGGGCCCCAGATGGCACCCCCCTTTTAAAAAGAAATATATATATATTTTTTATATATATATATATATATATATATATTTTTAGGGGGTACGGAGGGACACTTTTTTTTTTTTAGAGGTCCGGAGGCCCCCAGGGCCCCGGATGGCAACCCCCCTTTTTTTTTTTTATAAAATTTTTATATATTTTTCTTTATTTTTTTGTAAAGGGCCCCCCCGCTTCTCAATTCACGTCAGCCCCCCCCCCCCCCCCCCGCTTCTCAATTTCAGACGGCAGCCCCCCCCCCCCCCCCGGTTCTCTGCTCCAGGGGGCCTATGCCTGAAGCTGTGTAAGGGGCCCCATAATTCCTAATGGCGGCCCTGGAGGTGAACTCTGCCCCAGTTGGGAAGGTTAAAGCGGTTCTCCACCCTAAAGTGGAGTCCCGCTGATCGTAACCCTCCCCCCCTCCGGTGTCACATTTGACACCTTTCAGGGGGGAGGGGGGTGCAGATACCTGTCTAAAGACAGGTATTTGCACCCACTTCCGGCCACACGCTACGGGCGAAAGACGGGTTTTTCTGACTTCCCGTCTGTCGCCCGAACACTCGGCTCCCAGCACACAGCGTGTGAGCCAATCGGCGGGCGCAGCGCGACTCGCGCATGCGCCGTAGGGAACCGGGCAGTGAAGCCGCAGCGCTTCACTTCCTGGTTCCCTCAGCGTGGATGGCGGGGGGGAGCAGCAGAGAGACGAGCGATCGCTCCTCCTCTGCTGCGATCAGCGCTGGACTCCAGGACAGGTACGTGTCCTAATATTAAAAGTCAGCAGCTGCAGTATTTGTAGCTGCTGGCTTTTAATATTTTTTCCCCATGGCACATCCGCTTTAATTGTTTTTCCAGATTCTTTTTTTGACGGCCATTCCTGGGTCCAATCCGCCTGTTCTGTATATTATAAAAGGGACAGGGGGGATCTGTACCCAAAGGGGCTCAAAGGATTGAGGACTCTCCTGCACACGAGAAGCTGTGGGTACCGTTGCCGGACTCCGTTCTGTTGGCCATGCCGAGGCCGAAATGTCAAGTGAGACACATCTGCCCTCCTCAGGACCCTGCTACTGCCTGAAGGAGCTGCTGCGACTTGCAGTCCGCCGCTGAAGATGCCAATCCTGGACTCTGCCAAGAATGAACTCTTTCCTGAGCAGGTATGCCGGGGCAGCCGCAAGCCTGAGTTAGAAACTAGGGATGTTATGTTGAACTTTCGTGATAAATTATTCTTCAGTAAAGCTTTGAAACCTTCCCTTCACCTTTCGTTACTCAAGGGGTGTCTAGCAAGTAACATGCAGGCAAAACCCTGATGAATGGATACATTGTTTACATTAGAGAAGATTGATATTGTTATTATTAATAAAGATATTTAGATTACGACAACAGTTTACCAAGTGCTTTATATATTGTAGCAAAACCCTGATGAATGGATACATTGTTTACATCGGAGAACATTCATATTATTATTATTAACCACTTGACAACCGAGGACGTCATATGACGTCCTCGGCTTTGTGCGGTGATATCTGAATGATGGGTGTGGCTCCAGGCATCATTCAGATATCACCGTCTTCAGCCGCCGATTCTCTGCACGATAAGAACGATCAAAGCGGCAGTTCCGCCGCTTGATCGTTCTTATAGGCAGTGGGAGGGGACGTCCCCCCCTCCCGCCGCCATCCGATGCTTCTCCGGGCTCTCCCGTGCCTCGGGGGGTCCCGGAGATCGAATCGGCCGGCGCCGGCTGGGAAGCATAGAGATGTCATCTCTATGACCGTCGGAGGCCCGGGTGCGACGTTGTGACGTGTCACGCCCGGGTACCCGGAAGTAAAAAAGCCGCAATCGCGGCTGTCGGCATGTGATCGGTGATTTTTTTTTTCACAATCTCATGCTTGTAAGCCTGGAGGAGAGATGTGGGGGGAGGGGAAGATCTTATTGACCCCGCCTCTCTCCATAAAGAGGACCTGTCACACTGATTACTATTACAAGGGATGTTTACATTCTTTGTAATAGGAATAAAAGTGATCAAAAAAAAAAAATGTTTTAAAAAAAAGTGTAAAACTGAAAAAAAAAAAAAATGAAGTAAAATAAAAAATAAATAAAAATAAAAAAAAAATTAAAACGCCCCTGTCCCCGGTCGCTCGCGCTCAGAAGTGAACACGCAAGCAAGTCCCGCCCACATATGTAAACGCCGTTCAAACCCCACATGTGAGGTACCGTCGCGTGCGTTAGAGCGTGTGCAACAATTCTAGCCCTAGACCTCCTCTGTAATTTGAAAATAGTAACCTGTAAAAAAAATTTAAGTGTCGCCTATGGAGATTTTTAAGTACCGAAGTTTGGCGCCATTCCCTGAGTGTGCGCAATTTTAAAGCGTGACATGTTAGGTATCTATTTACTCGGCGTAACATCATCTTTCACATTATACAAAAAAATTGGGCTAACTTTACTGTTTTGTTATTTTTTAATTCATGAAAACGTTTTTTCCCCCCAAAAAAAGACGTTTGAAAAATGATTGCGCTAATACCGTGCGAGAAAAAAAGTTGCAATGACCGCCATTTTATTCCCTAGGGTGTCTGCTAAAAAATATATATATATATATATATATATATGTATAATGTTTGGGGGTTCTGAGTAATTGTCTAGCAAAAAAATTGTGATTTTTACATGAAGGAGAGGAGTGCCGGAATATGCGCGGTGGGCAAGTGGTTAATAATAAAGATATTTTGATTATGACAACAGTTTACTAAATGCTTTATATATTGTACATTCACATCAGTCCCTGCCCCCAGGAGCTTACAATCTAAGGTCCTCATCTCACACACTAGAGCCAGTTTAGACAGGAGCCAATTATAATGCGGTATTTCAGGAAATTAACCACTAAGGATGGGCCCAGTTTGGTTCGCAGCAGAACTTCCGAACAGGGGAAATGTTCTGACCCGAACAGCGAACCCCATTGAAGTCTATGGGTCCCCAGTGGGTCCCCAGTGACGCGGCGGCTTTGGAAGGCACAACGGCGGGCGATAGATAAGTGGGTAATGTATATGGGGGATGCTGATGTGATGGGGGGGCCTCAGATGTAAGGGGGGGCTCTGATGTGATCGGGGGCCTCAGAGTTAAAGTTGGCTCCGATGTAAAGGTTCTGATGTGATGGGGGGCCTCTAATGTGAAGGGGGGACTCTGATGTGTTGGGGGGACCTCTGATGTAAGGGGGAACTCTAATGAAATGGGGGGGCCTCTGATGTAAAATGGGATGCTGATGTGATAGGGGACCTCTGATGTAAAGGGGGCTTCTAATGTTGTAGGGGCCCCTGATGTATAAGGGGGTGCTGACGAAATAGGGGGAGCTCTGATGTGATGTGGGAGCTCTGATGTTATGGAGGAGCTCTGAGGTAAAGGAGGGGCTCTGTTGTGATAAGGGGACCTCACCATGTGATGGGGGGGCTCTGATGTAAAGTGAGACATCTAATGTGATGGGGGCGAGTCACTGATGTAAAGAGGGGCTCTGATGTGATTGGGGGGCTCTGACGTGATAGGGGACCTCTCATGTGATAGGGGGGCTCTGATGTGATAGGGAAGCTCTGATGTAATTGGGGGCCTCTGATGTGATAGGGAAGCTCTGATGTAATTGGGGACCTCTCATGTGATAGGGGGGCTCTGATGTGATGGGGATGTTCTGATGTGATAGGGGGCCTATGATGTAATGGGGGACCTCTCATGTGATAGGGGGCTCTGGTGTGATGGGGGGGGGGGGTTCTGATGTTAGGGGAGCTCTGATGTAATGGAGGAGTTCTGATGTTATAGGGGGGCTCTGAAGTGATGGGGCGGTTTTGATGTGATAGGGGAGCTCTGATGTGATAGGGGAGCTCTGATGTGATAGGGGAGCTCTGATGTAATAGGGCGCTCTGATGTGATAGGGGGGTTCTGATGTTAGGGGAGCTCTGATGTAATGGAGGAGTTCTGATGTTATAGGGGGGCTCTGAAGTGTGATGGGGGGGTTTTGATGTGATAGGGGAGCTCTGATGTGATAGGGGAGCTCTGATGTAATAGGGCGCTCTGATGTGATGGGGGGGGGGGTTCTGATGTTAGGGGAGCTCTGATGTAATGGAGGAGTTCTGATGTTATAGGGGAGCTCTGAAGTGATGTGATGGGGGTGTTCTGATGTGATAGGGGAGCTCTGATGTAATAGGGCGCTCTGATGTGATAGGGGGGTTCTGATGTTAGGGGAGCTCTGATGTAATGGAGGAGTTCTGATGTTATAGGGGGGCTCTGAAGTGTGATGGGGGGGGTTTTGATGTGATAGGGGAGCTCTGATGTGATAGGGGAGCTCTGATGTAATAGGGCGCTCTGATGTGATGGGGGGGGGGGGGTTCTGATGTTAGGGGAGCTCTGATGTAATGGAGGAGTTCTGATGTTATAGGGGAGCTCTGAAGTGATGTGATGGGGGTGTTCTGATGTGATAGGGGAGCTCTGATGTAATAGGGCGCTCTGATGTGATAGGGGGGTTCTGATGTTAGGGGAGCTCTGATGTAATGGAGGAGTTCTGATGTTATAGGGGGGCTCTGAAGTGTGATGGGGGGGTTTTGATGTGATAGGGGAGCTCTGATGTGATAGGGGAGCTCTGATGTAATAGGGCGCTCTGATGTGATGGGGGGGGGGGGTTCTGATGTTAGGGGAGCTCTGATGTAATGGAGGAGTTCTGATGTTATAGGGGAGCTCTGAAGTGATGTGATGGGGGTGTTCTGATGTGATAGGGGAGCTCTGATGTAATAGGGCGCTCTGATGTGATAGGGGGGTTCTGATGTTAGGGGAGCTCTGATGTAATGGAGGAGTTCTGATGTTATAGGGGGGCTCTGAAGTGTGATGGGGGGGTTTTGATGTGATAGGGGAGCTCTGATGTGATAGGGGAGCTCTGATGTAATAGGGCGCTCTGATGTGATGGGGGGGGGGGGTTCTGATGTTAGGGGAGCTCTGATGTAATGGAGGAGTTCTGATGTTATAGGGGAGCTCTGAAGTGATGTGATGGGGGTGTTCTGATGTGATAGGGGAGCTCTGATGTAATAGGGCGCTCTGATGTGATGGGGGGTCCAGACTTTTAAGGGGTGCCACCACTGAATAAAGGTTGAGAAACGCCAGGTTGCTCTGTGCGGTCAGGGAACGATCAGAATCTGCTGGGGGTCAGGGAAAGATCAGAATCCGCCGGAGGTCAGGGAACGATCAGAATCTGCTGGGGGTCAGGGAAAGATCAGAATCCGCCGGAGGTCAGGGAACGATCAGAATCTGCTGGGGGTCAGGGAAAGATCAGAATCCGCCGGAGGTCAGGGAACGATCAGAATCTGCTGGGGGTCAGGGAAAGATCAGAATCCGCCGGAGGTCAGGGAACGATCAGAATCTGCTGGGGGTCAGGGAATGATCGGAATCTGCTGGAGGTCAGGGAACGATTGGAATCCACCGGCGGTCAGGGAACTATCAGAATCAGCCAGAGATCAGGGAACGATTGGAATCCACCGGCGGTCAGGGAACGATTGGGATCCGCCGGGGGTCAGGGAACGATCAGAATCCGCCGGCGGTCAGGGAATGATTGGGATCCGCCGGAGGTCAGGGAACGATTGGGATCCGCCGGCGGTCAGGGAACGATCAGAATCTGCTGGGGGTCAGGGAACGATCGGAATCCGCCGGTGGTCAGGGAACGATTGGGATCCGCCGGAGGTCAGGGAACGATCGGAATCTGCTGGGGGGTCAGGGAACGACCGGAATCCGCCGGAGGTCAGGGAACGATTGGGATCTGCCGGAGGTCAGGGAACGATCGGAATCTGCTGGGGGGTCAGGGAACGATTGGGATCCGCCGGAGGTCAGGGAACGATCGGAATCTGCTGGGGGTCAGGGAACGACCGGAATCCGCCGGAGGTCAGGGAACGATTGGGATCCGCCGGAGGTCAGGGAACGATCGGAATCAGCTGGGGGTCAGGGAACGACCGGAATCCGCCGGAGGTCAGGGAACGATTGGGATCCGCCGGAGGTCAGGGAACGATCGGAATCTGCTAGGGGGTCAGGGAACAATTGGGATCCGCCGGAGGTCAGGGAACGATCGGAATCTGCTGGGGGTCAGGGAACGATCGGAATCCGCCGGCGGTCAGGGAACGATTGGGATCATCCGCCGGAGGTCAGGGAACGATTGGGATCGGCCGGCAGTCAGGGAACGATCAGAATCCGCTGGAGGTCAGGGAACAATCGGAATCCGCCGGCGGTCAGGGAACAATTGGGATCTGCTGGGGGTCAGGGAACGATTGGGATCCGCCGGCGGTCAGGGAACGATCAGAATCTGCTGGGGGTCAGGGAACGATCGGAATCCGCCGGCGGTCAGGGAACAATTGGGATCTGCTGGGGGTCAGGGAACGTTCGGAATCCGCCGGCAGTCAGGGAACGATCAGAATCCGCTGGAGGTCAGGGAACGATTGGGATCCGCCTGAGGTCAGGGAATGATCGGAATCTGCTGGGGGTCAGGGAACGTTCGGAATCCGCCGGTCACTCTGTACCACGCAGGTCTGTCCGGCCACCGAAGAGTTACTGAGTAATAACTGGGCACGAGACGACGGCGCGATGGTTGTAGGTGGCAGCCAGCGCACACACACATACGGCAGGGCGGCGCGGCCCTTATATGGCCACATGTGGGACATGACATATTTCAGCCAGGAATGTGTTTGGGTTTCTTATTTATAAACACGCCGGAGATTGCACAACCGCAACTGGCAGCCAAAACAAGAGCGCAGCCAAGAAAAAGCGAGTCTGACCAGAGAGCGATAAGGGGCCCGGGGCCAAACACACCTTCCCCCCCCTCCCTCCCCCCACCAGCCTGGAACGGGGCCAAGCGGCGGCCGAGGGGTTAACAGGGACGTATTGGATGAGGGCGGAATGTGGAGTTTTGGTTCCTCATTGTCTGTAACGTGTTCACACCTGTCCCTGGCGTGCGATGTGCGTCCCATTCCCCCCCCCCCACCTCCAGAGCCGGGACCACCATGTCCCAACCCCCCCCCCCCACCTCCAGAGCCGGGACCACCATGTCCCAACCCCCCCCCCCCCACCTCCAGAGCCGAGACCACCATGTCCCAACCCCCCCCCCCACCTCCAGACCCGGGACCACCATGTCCCAACCCCCCCCCCTCCAGACCCGGGACCACCATGTCCCAACCCCCCCCCCACCTCCAGACCCGGGACCACCATGTCCCAACCCCCCCCCCCCCCCCCCTCCAGACCCGGGACCACCATGTCCCAACCCCCCCCCCCCCCACCTCCAGACCCGGGACCACCATGTCCCATTACCCCCCCACCTCCAGACCCGGGACCACCATGTCCCAACTCCCCCCCCCCCCACCTCCAGACCCGGGACCCACCATGTCCCAACCCCCCCCCCCCCCCACCTCCCAGGCCGGGACCACCATGTCCCAAACCCCCCCCCCCCCCCACCTCCAGACCCGGGACCACCATGTCCCAACCCCCCCCCCCCCCACCTCCAGACCCGGACCACCATGTCCCAACCCCCCCCCCCCCACCTCCAGACCCGGGACCACCATGTCCCAACCCCCCCCCCCCCACCTCCAGACCCGGGACCACCATGTCCCAACCCCCCCCCCCCACCTCCAGACCCGGGACCACATGTCCCAACCCCCCCCCCCCCACCTCCAGAGCCGGGACCACCATCCATGTCCCAACCCCCCCCCCCCCCACCTCCAGAGCCGGGACCACCATGTCCCAACCCCCCCCCCCCCCCACCTCCAGACCCGGGACCACCATCCATGTCCCAACCCCCCCCCCCCACCTCCAGACCCGGGACCACCATGTCCCAACCCCCCCCCCACCTCCAGACCCGGGACCACCATGTCCCAACCCCCCCCCACCTCCAGAGCCAGGACCACCATGTCCCAACCCCCCCCCCCCCACCTCCAGAGCCGGGACCACCATGTCCCAACCCCCCCCCCCCCACCTCCAGACCCGGGACCACCATGTCCCAACCCCCCCCCCACCTCCAGAGCCGGGACCACCATCCATGTCCCAACCCCCCCCCCCCCCACCTCCAGAGCCGGGACCACCATGTCCCAACCCCCCCCCCCACCTCCAGACCCGGGACCACCATCCATGTCCCAACCCCCCCCCCCACCTCCAGACCCGGGACCACCATCCATGTCCCAACCCCCCCCCCCCCCACCTCCAGACCCGGGACCACCATGTCCCAACCCCCCCCCCACCTCCAGAGCCAGGACCACCATGTCCCAACCCCCCCCCACCTCCAGAGCCGGGACCACCATGTCCCAACCCCCCCCCCCACCTCCAGACCCGGGACCACCATGTCCCAACCCCCCCCCACCTCCAGACCCGGGACCACCATGTCCCAACCCCCCCCCCCCACACCCAGACAGGACAAATGACTTCCTCCTAATTGGATAAACTCTCCGTCGGGAACGGAAAATCCTCCATGTGTTTATATTTCGCGTTCTCCGCCGGTCCACCGATTAAAGGGACACTACAACGACGTTTCCACAATATTTTACTTGTTTGCTGTTCCATATTTCCCCAGATTGATAAACTCTCTCTCTCTCGGCTGGAAGTTTTCCTGGTTGGAATTTCCTGATTCTGAATGTTTTATTTTATATTAGGAAATATTACAGTTCGGGACGATTTCCATCGTTGAAACATCATGGGGGGTTCTGATGTGATGGGGGGGGAGCTCTGATATGATAGGGGGGCCCTGATGTGATGAGGGAGTTCTGATGTGATAGGGGGGCTCTGATGTGATGGGGGGGGTTCTGATGTGATGGGGGAGCTCTGATGTGATGGGGGAGCTCTGATGTGATGGTGGGCTCTGATGTGATGGGGGGGGTTCTGATGTGATAGGGGAGCTCTGATGTGATGGGGGGGTTCTGATGTTATGGGGGAGCTCTGATGTGATGGGGGGTTCTGATGTGATGAGGGAGCTCTGATGTGATGGGGGGTTCTAAAGTGACAGGGGAGCTTGATGTGATAGAGGGCTCTGATGTGATAGGCAGGCTCTGATGTGATGGGGTTTCTGATTTTATAGGGGAGCTCTGATGTGATAGTGGGGCTCTGATGTGATGGGGGGCTCTGATGTGATGGGGGTTCTGATGTGATGGGGGGTTCTGATGTGATGGGGAAGTTCTGATGTAATGGGGGACCTCTCATGTGATAGGGGGGCTCTGGTGTGATGGGGGGTTATAATGTGATAGGGGAGCTCTGATGTGATAGGGGGGTCTGATGTGATGGGGGGGGGGGGGTTCTGATGTGATAGGGGGGCTCTGATTTGATAGGTGAGCTCTGATATGATAGGGGAGCTCTGATGTGATGGAGGAGCTATGATGTTCCCGGTCGGTTACTTCTTTCCCCGCATTTTCTGCGTTTAGTACAAATCCCCACCATGATCATGGAAGATACAGCCCCGCACAGAACTGTGTACACGCACCTGAGGAACCCACTATATTGAAGGAAGAACCCCCCCCCATTCACAGAACTGTGTACACGCCCCTGAGGGATCGACCATGTTCATTCCCTGCACAGAATTGTGTACACGCCCCTGAGGGATCGACCATGGGAAGCGTTGTACATCCAAGGGTCAGAGGTCAGGGGTGAAATGAGGTCACCTTCAGATCTGCCTCATCCAATGAATGAATCCATCGCTCCGGCAGGGAGAGGAGAACGTCTATCCGGAGATTTTCTTGGCGTACGGAGGGAGTGCGTTCACCAGACGTTTCTTCTCCAGGTCTCCGGACAGGGAAGAGTCCGGGGGCCCCACCTGTTTCCTATTAGATGAGGAATGACAGATATTTCATATTTATCCCAAATAAGGAGACGCTGAGGGCCCCTCGCTGCCCCTGGCAGACAACAGAGCATGCTGGAACTTGTAGATCCTCAGCAGCTGCCCATCCCCCCCAATCCCGATCTCCCCATACACCGTACAATGTGAGCGTGCAAGATGCACAGAAACCATTGATTCCCCCCAAACTGCAGCCAGGAATTCCTCTGAGAGAGAAAGTAAAATATTTTATATAAAGGAATTTAGCTGAAGAGGACCTGTCATCAGATCGATGTTCACATTACGTGTAGCATGCTAAGTGTATGTTCAACACTTCGAGGTCATTATGGCAAGGCCTTCATCTGCTTTTCTCTCCAGAAGGACCGCGCCATCTTTGTTCAGTCATCATGCAGGGTCACCCACTATTTCCTGGACTGAGATGATGGTGCAACTCCTGATCCCTGGGGCAGTTCTTGGTGGTGTTCACAAATGTCTGACACAGATCAGCCCCTGATGCAGCCTCTATCCTTGTAAAAGGCTACAAAGTTTACAATGTACAGTCTGATCACTGGGGGAGGGGAGACTGAGGAAATGCTTCCTTCTCCTTCTACAAAGTTACAATGTACAGTCTGATCACTGAGGGAGGGGAGACTGAGGTAATGCCTCCTCCTCCTTCTACAAAGGGGTGTGACCCTAGGTGAGAAGCATGACCCTAGGTGAGAGGTGTGACCCCAGGTGAGGAAGGTGACCCTAGGTGAGAAGTGTGACCCCAGGTGAGGAAGGCGACCCTAGGTTAAGGAGGGGTGTGACCCTAGGTGAGAAGCATGACCTTAGGTGAGGAAGGTGACCCTAGGCGAGGAAGGCGACCCTAGGTTAAGGAGGGGTGTGACGCTAGGTGAGAAGTGTGACCCCAGGTGAGGAAGGTGACCCTAGGTGAGAAGTGTGACCCCAGGTGAGGAAGGTGACCCTAGGTGAGAAGTGTGACCCCAGGTGAGGAAGGCGACCCTAGGTGAGAAGTGTGACCCCAGGTGAGGAAGGTGACCCTAGGTGAGAAGTGTGACCCCAGGTAAGGAAGGCGACCCCAGGTGAGGAAGGCGACCCTAGGTGATAAGTGTGACCCCAGGTGAGAAGTGTGACCCCAGGTGAGGAAGGCGACCCCAGGTGAGGAAGGCGACCCTAGGTGAGAAGTGTGACCCCAGGTGAGGAAGGTGACCCTAGGTGAGAAGTGTGACCCCAGGTGAGGAAGGTGACTCTAGGTGAGAAGTGTGACCCCAGGTGAGGAAGGTGACCCTAGGTGGGAGGTGTGACCCCAGGTGAGGAAGGTGACCCTAGGTGAGAAGTGTGACCCCAGGTGAGGAAGGTGACTCTATGTGAGAAGTGTGACCCCAGGTGAGGAAGGTGACCCTAGGTGAGAAGTGTGACCCCAGGTGAGAAAGGCAACCCTAGGTGAGAAGTGTGACCCAAGGTGAGGGGTGTGACCCCAGGTGAGGAAGGCGACCCTAGGTGAGAAGCGTGACCCTAGGTGAGAAGTGTGACCCCAGGTGAGGAAGGCGACCCCAGGTAAGGAAGGCGACCCTAGGTGAGAAGTGTGACCCCAGGTGAGGAAGGTGACCCTAGGTGAGAAGTGTGACCCCAGGTGAGGAAGGTGACTCTAGGTGAGAAGTGTGACCCCAGGTGAGGAAGGTGACCCTAGGTGGGAGGTGTGACCCCAGGTGAGGAAGGTGACCCTAGGTGAGAAGTGTGACCCCAGGTGAGGAAGGTGACTCTAGGTGAGAAGTGTCACCCCAGGTGAGGAAGGTGACCCTAGGTGAGAAGCATGACCCTAGGTGAGAAAGGCAACCCTAGGTGAGAAGTGTGACCCAAGGTGAGGGGTGTGACCCCAGGTGAGGAAGGCGACCCCAGGTAAGGAAGGCGACCCTAGGTAAGAAGCGTGACCCTAGGTGAGAAGTGTGACCCAAGGTGAGAGGTGTGACCCCAGGTGAGAAAGGCAACCCTAGGTGAGAAGTGTGACCCAGACCCAAGGTGAGAGGTGTGACCCCAGGTAAGGAAGGCGACCCTAGGTGAGAAGTGTGACCCTAGGTGAGAAGTGTGACCCTAGGTGAGGAAGGCGACCCTAGGTGAGGGGTGTGACCCCAGGTGAGGAAGGTGACCCTAGGTGAGAAGTGTGACCCTAGGTGAGAAGTGTGACCCTAGGTGAGGGGTGTGACCCCAGGTGAGGAAGGTGACCCTAGGTGAGAAGTGTGACCCTAGGTGAGGAAGGCGACCCTAGGTGAGAAGTGTGACCCTAGGTGAGAAGTGTGACCCTAGGTGAGAAGTGTGACCCTAGGTGAGAAGTGTGACCCTAGGTGAGGAAGGCGACCCTAGGTGAGAAGTGTAACCCTAGGTGAGGGGTGTGACCCTAGGTGAGGAAGGCGACCCTAGGTGAGAGGTGTGACCCCAGGTGAGAAGTGTGACCCCAGGTGAGGAAAGCGACCCTAGGTGAGAAGTGTGACCCCAGGTGAGGAAGGCGACCCTAGGTGAGGAAGGCGACCCTAGGTGAGAGGTGTGACCCTAGGTGAGAAGTGTGACCCCAGGTGAGAAAGGCAACCCTAGGTGAGAAGTGTGACCCAGACCCAATGTGAGAGGTGTGACCCCAGGTAAGGAAGGCGACCCTAGGTGAGAAGTGTGACCCTAGGTGAGAAGTGTGACCCTAGGTGAGGAAGGCGACCCTAGGTGAGGGGTGTGACCCCAGGTGAGGAAGGTGACCCTAGGTGAGAAGTGTGACCCTAGGTGAGAAGTGTGACCCTAGGTGAGGGGTGTGACCCCAGGTGAGGAAGGTGACCCTAGGTGAGAAGTGTGACCCTAGGTGAGGAAGGCGACCCTAGGTGAGAAGTGTGACCCCAGGTGAGAAGTGTGACCCCAGGTGAGGAAAGCGACCCTAGGTGAGAAGTGTGACCCCAGGTGAGGAAGGCGACCCTAGGTGAGAAGTGTGACCCTAGGTGAGGGGTGTGACCCTAGGTGAGGAAGGCGACCCTAGGTTAAGGAGGGGTGTGACCTTAGGTGAGAAGCATGACCCTAGGTGAGAAGTGGACCCTAGGTGGAAGGTGTGACCCCAGGTGAGGAAGGTGACCCTGGGTGAGGGGTGTGACCCTACTTGAGAGGTGTGACCCCAGGTGAGGAAGGTGTAGCCCCAGGTTACAATGTACAGTCTGATCACTGGGGGAGGGGAGACTGAGGAAATGCCTCCTCTTCCTTCTACAAAATTACAATGTACAGTTGGATCACTAGGGGGGAGGGGGGACTGAGGAAATGCCTCCCCCTCCTTCTACAAAGTTACAATGTACAGTCTGATCACTGGGGGAGGGGGGACTGAGGAAATGCCTCCTCCTGCCTGCAGCAGACTGATGACATCATCTCAGCCTAGGCACAGTCACTGAATGTAGCTCGGGGGCGGCTCCAATGATAAAAGGGGCGGAGCTTTTCTGAACAAGGATCCTGTTGCTGTATGTTGGGACATGTCGGGATTTATTTGTTGTTCCGCTTTAAAAGCCGTAAAAAATATAAAATAAACTCGGAATCAATCAGCAGACTCGGCTGACGAGGAGCGGGGGGGAATAAAATCCTAGAATGTGCCCCCCCCCCCCCTCCTCCGGTCTGGTTTATAGCAGAATTCTGGGCGGAATCCAAACACACAAAATATGTTTTCCATTTGGGGGCGGGGCCGGGGTGGGGATCGCGGTGTTCCGAGTGCAGCGGGTCGTGTCGGAATATTCCCGGTCCGTCTACGTCTGGAGATCGTTTGGCAGAATGTGGAGGGAATTCATAGAAAGGGTCTCCACCCAAAACGAGATGTACCCCCCCCCCCCACCGGGACTGGAGCATGATGGGTCTGTGTACTCACCTTATACCTGACAGTCCTCAGCACTCTGATGTCACTTCACCCGTGACAGTGGGAGGAGCCTGAGGAAAATGGCATCCAATAATACAGAGGATTGTATGCTGATGTCTATTGACTATTCCTAGGGCCATCTCCCTCACCTAGGGCCACCCACCTCACCTAGGGCCAGCTCCCCAGTCTAGAGTCACCTTCCTTCCCTGGGACTCCTAACCTAGAGCCACCTCCTTCGCTTAGAGTCACATTCCTAAGCTGGGGACACACCCATTACCTGGGGCCACACCTCTCACCCAGGGTCACCTTCCTCACCTGGGGTCACACCCCTCACCCAGGGTCACCTTCCTCACCTGGGGTCACACTTCTCACCTAGGGTCGCCTTCCTTACCTGGGGTCACATTCCTGACCTGGGGTCACGCTTCTCACCTAGGGTCGCCTTCCTCGTCTAGGGTCATGCTTCTCACCTAGGGTCACACCCCTCCTTAACCTAGGGTCGCCCTCCTCACCTGGGGTCACGCTTCTCACCTAGGGTCGCCTTCCTCACCTGGGGTCACACCTCTCACCTAGGGTCACACCCCTCACCTTGGGTCACACTTCTCACCTTGGGTCACACTTCTCACCTAGGGTCACGCTTCTCACCTAGGGTCATGCTTCTCAACTAGGGTCACACCCCTTCTTCACCTAGGGTCGCATTCCTCACCTAGAGTCACCTCCCTCACCTAGGGTCACACCCCTCATTTAGGATCACACCCCTTCCTCACCTGGGCACTTCATATTTCCATTAAATCAATTTTCTGCTTTCTCAAAGAATGAAAAGAAAATGTTTATTTCATGCAACCCCAACTAATAAAAATGTTCAGCATCTCTTCCTCTTCTATTCACCTTTATTCCAGACTAGCTGAATAGCCGGCGTTGCCCGGTCTTCCTATCTTAACCTTTTGGGGAGGAAAATCATAGTAATATAAATATACCCATCTTTTATATAAGGGTGTAGGTAAGGGTTAATGTAACTGTCATATATTTTTATTTGGCATATAAGTAATATGTGTAGCAGGTATTATTGAAATATCTCCAGGCGTACAGAAGTTATGTGGGAACATACATTTCCCATTGATTTGCATGGGACCCCGACCCTCACAAATGGGGGTAGTTAAGGGATAAAGTAACTATCCTATAGTGTAAGTGGACGTATAAGTAACATGTGACCAAGTGTTATGGAAATATCTACAGCCGTTTGGAAGTTATGAAGTAACATGTATTTCCCATAGAGTTGAATGGGACTTTAAAGAAAAACCCCGACCATGGCAAATGGGGGTGGGTAAGGGTTAAACCACCTATCCTATGTTTGTTGCTGACATATAAGTAACATGTGTGCCAAGTTTCATGTTAATATCTTTAGCCGTTTGGACGTGATGCTGGAACATACATACATACACACATACATACACACACACATACATACATACACACATACACACATACACACATACATACACACATACATACACACACGTTGAGTTTTATATATATAGAAGATGGAATATTGAGAGTCAATCAGATCTGTATGTCTGTGGTCACCAGATTTCCCCACAGATCCTCCAACCACAGACCGGCGCTGCAGAGGTTAATCCTCACCTGATTGGATGAAGTTTCATTAACCCAATCATTATTTATGAGTCTGTGTGCGGCGACCCTCCCCCACATTGTCAGGTGCGGCCTGGATAGAGTGCTAGCTGCCATGACAAGGAAAGGTTCCTCCAGTTCTACTTTAATTCCACCTGAACTCACCATGAAAAAACAAAACCAATCGCCGGACAGCCTGGTCTGTATTAAGACCGGATTCTTCCTCGTCGTCCTCTTCTTCTGGGTGAGACAATCTCTCAGGATTATTATTATTATTATTAGGATGTGTTTTTGTATTATTGGCTCCAGAGGGAAAGTTCAACCCACCAATGGGAAGGTGACCAGATTTTTAAAATGAAATCCGGGGACATTTTTTTTTTTTTATTATTGGCAAATGGTATTTTATAAGCATATTTTTGTATATATTATATTTCTAGGAAGTATCTTTTTTTTTTTTTTTTAAGTAAAAAAAAAATATATATATAAAATTTTTTATTATATATATATATATATATATATATATATATATATATATATAATTTTTTTTTTTTATTAAAAATAAAGATACTTCCTCGAATTTTTGGGGATATGTATGGAAGAGCCCTGGGGCCATCATAAAAAAAAAAAATACTAAATTCTGAGTTTCAAAGTCAGAATTCTGAGATTAAAAAGACAGAATTCTGTGTTTCAAAGTCAGAATTCTGAGATTAAATCTCAGAATTCTGTGTTTCAAAGTCAGAATTCTGAGATTAAATGTCAGAATTCTGAGATTAAATGTCAGAATTCTGAGATTAAATGTCAGAATTCTGAGATTAAATGTCAGAATTCTGAGTTTCAAAGTCAGAATTCTGAGATTAAATGTCAGAATTCTGAGTTTCAAAGTCAGAATTCTGAGTTTCAAAGTCAGAATTCTGAGATTAAATCTCAGAATTCTGAGATTAAATGTCAGAATTCTGAGATTTAAAGTCAGAATTCTGAGATTAAATGTCATAATTCTGAGTTTCAAAGTCAGAATTCTATTTTAGTTACAGCATACAGTATGGGGAAGCAGGCAGTGCTGGGCTCTCTGGTTCCTCTACTGTATTAATAGTTCCTCAGTTTGCTGTCATCTGCTCTAACATAAAGAGGGATGCTGAAAACGAGTGTATTGTCTGTCTGTGTGTGTGTGGGGGGGGGGGGGGGGGGTGATGACACAGCTTCCATAGATAACAGAACACAATGCACCCCAACTTTGTGGAAACATTGCACTGTTGCCCCAACAAGAGGGAATTGTGAGCACAATGTGTGTCTTTGTTCAGAACGGCTTGATCATAGCAATTACATGTCTGGACTAATTCTTAAAGAAAATGGACCCCATATTACACATAAAAATCAACAGAGGTATATAACTTGAGAATTAGCTCAATGCATAGAGTGACAGACTTGTGATTGATATTTTGTGGGTTCGAATCCAGGAAAGAGCACAATTTGTTTTTAAGTTATATGTATATATACATATTATTTTATACATTGCTCTTAGATTAAAATAGAGATGTCCCAATACCAATATTAGTAAATCAATATATTGAAAATGTATATGTCTTCAAAAAATTAAGCTCTGAGCTGGATTCGAACCCAAAACTTAGAAACACAGAAACACAGAAGTCTATTACTCTAACCACTGAGCTATAACCCAAGTCATAAATCTCTACTGTTTTTATAGGTTTAATATGGGGTTCATTCTCTGTAAGAATTAGTCCAGACATGTAATTGCTATGATTAAGCCGTTCTGACCATAGACACACATTGTCCTTCTGCCTTCTAGCCGTTCACAATTCTCTCATGTTGGGGCCACATTGCAATGTTTTCCACAAAGTTGGGGTGCATTGTGTTCTGTTATCTATGGAAGCTGTGTCACCAACCCCACCCACTCACACACAGAATACACTCGTTTTCAGCATCCCTCTTTATGTTAGAGCAGATGACAGCAAATGGAGGAACCAGAGAGCCCAGCACTGCCTGCTTCCCCATACTGTATGCTGTAACTAAGATAGATTTACAGATCAATATCTAGAGCACAAAACTTGTATGTCTGCAGAATCATGGTCTATGGGTGTTAATACATTATTGCTAAATGCTCCTAAAATCCTCCTAATAGAGACTACTATATTTAGAAACTCAGAATTCTGAGATTTAAAGTCAGAATTCTGAGATTAAATGTCAGAATTCTGAGATTAAATGTCAGAATTCTGAGTTTCAAAGTCAGAATTCTGAGATTAAAAGTCAGAATTCTGAGTTTCAAAGTCAGAATTCTGCGATTAAAAGTCAGAATTCTGAGATTAAAAGTCAGAATTCTGAGATTAAAAGTCAGAATTCTGAGTTTCAAAGTCAGAATTCTGAGTTTAAAAGTCAGAATTCTGAGTTTAAAAGTCAGAATTCTGAGATTAAAAGTCAGAATTCTGAGATTAAAAGTCAGAATTCTGAGTTTCAAAGTCAGAATTCTGAGATTAAAAGTCAGAATTCTGAGATTAAAAGTCAGAATTCTGAGATTAAAAGTCAGAATTCTGAGATTAAAAGTCAGAATTCTGAGATTAAAAGTCAGAATTCTGAGTTTCAAAGTCAGAATTCTGACATTTAATCTCAGAATTCTGACTTTAAATCTCAGAATTCTGAGTTTCTAAATATAGTAGTCTCTATTAGGAGGATTTTAGGAGCATTTAGCAATAATGTATTAACACCCATAGACCATGATTCTGCAGACATACAAGTTTTGTGCTCTAGATATTGATCTGTAAATCTATCTTAGTTACAGCATACAGTATGGGGAAGCAGGCAGTGCTGGGCTCTCTGGTTCCTCCATTTGCTGTCATCTGCTCTAACATAAAGAGGGATGCTGAAAACGAGTGTATTCTGTGTGTGAGTGGGTGGGGTTGGTGACACAGCTTCCATAGATAACAGAACACAATGCACCCCAACTTTGTGGAAAACATTGCAATGTGGCCCCAACATGAGAGAATTGTGAACGGCTAGAAGGCAGAAGGACAATGTGTGTCTATGGTCAGAACGGCTTAATCATAGCAATTACATGTCTGGACTAATTCTTACAGAGAATGAACCCCATATTAAACCTATAAAAACAGTAGAGATTTATGACTTGGGTTATAGCTCAGTGGTTAGAGTAATAGACTTCTGTGTTTCTGTGTTTCTAAGTTTTGGGTTCGAATCCAGCTCAGAGCTTAATTTTTTGAAGACATATACATTTTCAATATATTGATTTACTAATATTGGTATTGGGACATCTCTATTTTAATCTAAGAGCAATGTATAAAATAATATGTATATATACATATAACTTAAAAACAAATTGTGCTCTTTCCTGGATTCGAACCCACAAAATATCAATCACAAGTCTGTCACTCTATGCATTGAGCTAATTCTCAAGTTATATACCTCTGTTGATTTTTATGTGTAATATGGGGTCCATTTTCTGTAAGAATTAGTCCAGACATGTAATTGCTATGATCAAGCCGTTCTGAACAAAGACACACATTGTGCTCACAATTCCCTCTTGTTGGGGCAACAGTGCAATGTTTCCACAAAGTTGGGGTGCATTGTGTTCTGTTATCTATGGAAGCTGTGTCATCACCCCCCCCCCCCCCCCCCCCACACACACACAGACAGACAATACACTCGTTTTCAGCATCCCTCTTTATGTTAGAGCAGATGACAGCAAACTGAGGAACTATTAATACAGTAGAGGAACCAGAGAGCCCAGCACTGCCTGCTTCCCCATACTGTATGCTGTAACTAAAATAGAATTCTGACTTTGAAACTCAGAATTATGACATTTAATCTCAGAATTCTGACTTTGAAACTCAGAATTCTGACTTTGAAACTCAGAATTCTGACATTTAATCTCAGAATTCTGACTTTGAAACTCAGAATTCTGACATTTAATCTCAGAATTCTGACATTTAATCTCAGAATTCTGACATTTAATCTCAGAATTCTGACATTTAATCTCAGAATTCTGACTTTGAAACTCAGAATTCTGACATTTAATCTCAGAATTCTGACATTTAATCTCAGAATTCTGACATTTAATCTCAGAATTCTGACTTTGAAACACAGAATTCTGAGATTTAATCTCAGAATTCTGACTTTGAAACACAGAATTCTGTCTTTTTAATCTCAGAATTCTGACTTTGAAACTCAGAATTCAGTATTTTTTTTTTTTATGATGGCCCCAGGGCTCTTCCATAGATATGACTACCAAATGATAAGATGGAGAAATTTTTTTTGAGGGAGGGATAGGGTGCGCTTCCTGTGCGTGTGACCAGCAAGTGATGTACAATGGTGATCAGCATGTCCTGGTCTCTGTATACTAATAAAAAAGAAAACAAATGCAGCGCAACCCTACACTTCTTCTTTTATACAATTCTACAAATGGACTTGTCGTAGGTGTGCGCAGCCTATTGCATTAGGGTGTGCACCCCAAAACGCACACACACACTCTCTAAATAAATATAATCCATTTTAAAATGTAGTGGATGGTGTCAGTAGTTTTTTTACTTCCATGCATGCATGCATACCGTATTTATCGCGGTATAACGCGCTCCTGCGTATACCACGCACCCCTAAAGTGGCCCCCTAACCTGTGGAAAAAGGTTTTTTTTTTTTTTTTTTTGTACTTAGTTTTGGTGTCTTGCGCGGTGGCCTCGTCGGGTCCGGCGTCCTTCTGCGGCTTCGGGCGTCCGTCTTTGGCGCGTCCGTCTTTGGCGGGTCGGGTGTCCTCTTCGGCGGGTCCGGCGTCCTTCTGCGGTGTCTTTCCCGCCACGAGTTTGAATACTGCGCCGGCATATACCGAGCGCAGTACACTCGGGTATCTTCGGGCATGCTCGGCAACTGTCGAGCTGACGTCCTGTATGCTCAGGACGTCCGAGAGGCGCCGAGACTGCCCAAAGATACCCGAGTGTACTGCGCTCGGTATATGCTGGCGCAGTATTCAAACTCGTGGCGGGAAAGCGGGTATCGGCGTATATCGCGCACCCACGATTTTGCCCTGATTTTCAGGGCAAAATAGTGCGCGGTATACGCCGATAAATACGGTACATTTTTTTTCAGCGGGAACGCCATTACTGTATGTAATGGCAAGGGGTGCTGGGGTGTGCTGCAGGGTATTGATGCTCACTGCTGGGGGATTTATTCTAACTGGAGGGGATCTACTTTTTCAGGGGGGTCTATTGTTGCTGAGGAGGTCTATTGTTCCTGGTGGGGGGACATATTGTTGTTGGGGGTGGGTATTGTGTTGCTGGGGGGGCCAATTTTTGCTGCAAGAGATCTACTGTTGGAGGAGAGGGGTCTGTTGTTGATGGCTGCCAGAGAGTCTATTAATGCTGGCTGTGCGGAGATCTGTTGATGCTGCCGGGAGTCGATTGTTGCTGGGGGGGGGGGGGGGGTTTGTTGTCGCTGGTCCATTGTTGTTAGGGGGATCTATTGTTGCTGACTGCAGGGGATCTATTTTACTGCTTTTCTTGATATCATTACCAAATTCCATACAAATTTCTTAGCATCACAAAATGATGCTTGGTTCTGTATTGTCTAAAATGGGCAGTACTGGAAGTTGGGTATAGGATGGAACCAATGGACGGTGCTCGGAGGTGGGTAGGGGCAAGGAAGAGGGGTGACTCAGAAAGGGGGAGTTCCTGCACCTATTGTCTGAGGGTGAAAAAGGCCTGTATGTATGTTTTCTCTCTCTCTCTCTATATCTCTATATCTCTATATCTCTATATCTCTATATCTCTATATCTCTATATCTCTATATCTCTCTCTCTCTATATCTCTCTCTCTCTCTCTCTCTCTTTTTTTTATTTTTATTTTTTCTCTTTTTTTTTTTTTTATTTTTTTTTTTTTTTTCCTCTCTCTCTCTCTCTCTCTCTCTCTCTCTCTCTCTCTCTCTCTCTCTCAGCTCTGCAGGGTGCAATGTGAAGATGGCTGTACCATCTTGAATGTAAATGCATTTTAGGGTGTGCCCCCCCAAGTATGTTTTTGTATATTGCTGCAGAATAAAAGACGTAATTATGTTACATATAGTGGCCCTGTGAGGTTACCTCCAGGACCGTCTTTAAGGCAGGGGAAAAGGGGGAGCTGCCTTGGGCCCTGTCATTATTGTGGGGCCCAAAGCAGCTGCCCTTATACGTGCCAACTATCACAGTTTAAATTCCCTTGAAGTTTTAGTCCTGTGCTGTGTCCTGATATCTCAGTGTGAAGTGCTGCTACTAATGCTGCCCAGCTCTGCCCTATTGTGTACAGATGACTCACCTGCAGACCCTGTGTTTACATGTAAATAACGGGAGCATTCCTATGTAAAATCCAATCAACATTAGATGGCCCTGGTTACCTCTGGAATGTGACTACAGAGAGTGGCACAGAACTAAGATTCCATGTAGTGACCCGGTGAGGTGATGTCTGGAATCTGGTGGCGCTGAGCTCACATTTGTTAGAAGTCCCTCCCACCATCCTGGATGGACCTCCCCCTTTTTTTTCCTCCATATGGTTGTCTCTGACCCTCCCCCCTCTTTGTGGCAGGCGAGTGGCGTTGCTCTGATTTGTCTGGGCGCCTCGGTACAGATGAAGTTGTCGGATATCTCGGTGGTCATCACTGAGGCCTCTTCTGGAGCCCCTCTGGTCCTAGCGATTGTGGGAATGATCATCTTCTTCCTGTCTGGATTTGGCGCCGTGGCCGTGATCAAAGAAAACGCCACCTTGCTCAAAATCGTAAGTAAAGTAGGAGTATCGGTTGACTGTCTTATTGGGAGAAATGTTTGGGGGTCGGCCAATGATCTGCTGAGGAGCTACAAAGGGGAGTCGCCTACTTGTGCCGTTTACAATGCCGGGCTGTGGGGGGTTCACTTGTCCGTGTTCAAGCCACGGCTGGACTGGGATAAAAATGTGGCCCTGGACTTCATCCAGACTGGCCCAGGGCACAACACATCGGGACACAGTCCGGCACATCAGGGCGCATGGCACATTATGGGGCACATCAGGACAAAGAGTCCAGCACATCAAGGCACATTATGGGGCACAGGGCACAAATCCCAGCACATCAGGACACATGGCACATCAGGGCACAGAGCCCAGCACATGGCACATTATGGGGCACATCAGGGCACAGAGCCCAGCACATCAGGGCACATGGCACATTATGGGGCACATCGGGGCACATCAGGACACAGTCCAGCACATTATGGGGCACATCAGGGCACAGAGCCCGGCACATGGCACATCAGGGCGCATGGCACATTATGGGGCACATCAGGACACAGAGCCCAGCACATCAGGGCACATGGCACATTATGGGGCACAGGGCACAGATCCCAGCACATCAGGGCACAGAGCCCAGCACATGGCACATTATGGGGCACATCAGGACACAGAGCCCAGCACATGGCACATCAGGACACAAAGCCCAGCACATCGGGGCACATCAGGGCAAATGGCACATTATGGGGCACATCAGGACACATTATGGGGCACCGAGCCCAGCACATCAGGGCACATGGCACATTATGGGGAACATCAGGGCACAGAACCCAGCACATCAGGGTGCATGGCACATTATGGGGCACATTATGGGGCACATCAGGGCACAGAGCCCAGCACATCAGGGTACATTATGGGGCACATCAGGGCACAGAGCCCAGCACATCAGGGTGCATGTCACATTATGGGGCACATGGCACATCACGGCACAGAGCCCAGCATATCGGGGCACATAATGGGGCGCATGGCACATAATGGGGCACATTGGGGCGCATGGCACATTATGGGGCACATCCGGGCACAGATCCCAGCACATTATGGGGCACATCAGGGCACAGAGCCCAGCACATCAGGGTGCATGTCACATAATGGGCGCATGGCACATAATGGGGCACAGATCCCAGCACATCAGGGCACATTATGGGGCACATCAGGGCGCATGGCACATAATGGGGCACATCGGGGCGCAGATCCCAGCACATCGGGGCAGATGGAACATTATGGGGCACAGAGCCCAGCACATTGTGGGGCACATTATAGGGCACATCGTTTACTATCCAGCATGCAGAGTAGCGCAGGAAGCGTCTGTTATCAGTTCTCTCTCATGTCACGCTGCTCCTCTGCGGCATTCCTCGCTTCTCGTCCATCCCCGATGATGTCACAACTCAAAAGCCAATGGGGATGGACGAGAAGAGGAGGGGCCGCCGAGGAGCAGCGCGACATGAGAGAGAGAGAGAACTTCTTACAGACGCTTCCTGCGCTACTCTGCATGCTGGCTAAATCTCAATCTACCCGTCAGACGCCAGCTGTCGTGATTGCCGGGTAGATCGCCGATCCAATAGGCAGATTAGGCAGCCGCTGAAACCGGCCCACTGCCGGGCTGTGGGGGGTTCACCTCCAGCACAACTCTCGCTGCAGACGATTCCTTCCTCCAGCACAGCTAGCACGTGGCTAGGCCTGGCTCTTAATTCAGCCAGGCCCTAGCAACAGCCCTTTGCGGGCAGGGACCGCGAGCCCCTCTGGTGTAGCAAAAACTGGAACAATCTGGTGCTAGGTGAACTACTGACCCCAGTCAGCCCTCTTCAGGCCATGCCAGCCCTCCTGCCCATTACACCACAGTCCTCACTGGCTCTACATCCTTCTCCCAATCCACTCCTGGCATGCCTCCCCAGCTTTCCTGGTGGATCCCTCCTAGAGACTTGCCCGGCAGTACACTCCACTGTCCTCTCCTACTCCTGGTCAGGACACCCCTGCAGTTTGTACGAGGGTTCCCCTTCCACTCCGGAGCTCCAGGTCCAAGGTGGCACGCCCCCAGACTGGGAGGCTCCCAGTCTGTAGAGTGTCCTGCACAGAGCCCTGACCTTAACCCGTCCCTACTGGACATTTTTGGGATCAACTGATGTCACTGATTGGCTAGGTCCTCCCTTTTTCTGAGGGCCAATGTAGAGGACAATTTTATTTTATTGTAGTCGTAAGGAAAATGTGTTCTTATTGGTATATTATGTAGACCGGACTTCTGCTCTCTCAGTTCACAGGGATCATGCTTCTGGTGTTTGCGGTAGAGATCATAGTGGGGATATCGGCATATGCCTACAAGGACATGGTAAGTAACAAATAGTTACCTTCTAACATTTATTAATCGTATGCAAAAATAGTACATATAACAAAAAAGAAAGCACAGACCATGTACCGAACACTTCCCAGTCCTATCCCTCCCAGAAAACCCTACAAAACCCACCAATTGCCTCGCCCCCACCAATTCCCTCACCCCCTAGACCTATGGACTGCTTCGGTTCATAGGTTTAACCCTTTCATGCCTAAGCCTATTTCTGACATTTGGTGTTTACAAGTTAAAATCCGTATTTTTTGATAGAAAATTACTTGGAATAAAATAGCAGAGAATAAAATGGCGATTGTTGCAATATTTTATGTCACACGGTATTTGTGCGGCGGTGTTTTAAACGCAACTTTTTCTGAAAAATGTACTTTCATGAATTAAAAAAAAAAAATGAAAAAGTAAAGTTAGCCCAATTTTTTTGCATAATGTGAAAGATGATGTTACGCCGAGTAAATAGATACCGAACATGTCACGCTTTATAATTGCACGCACTCGTGGAATGGCGACAAACTACGGTACCTAAAAATCTCCATAGGTGACGATTTTAACTTTGTTTACGGTTACCAGGTTAGAGTTACAGAGGAGGTCTAGCGCTAGAATTATTGCTCTCGCTCTGACGATCGCGGCGATACCTCACATGTGTGATTTGAACACCGTTTTTATATGCGGGCGCGACTTCCCTATGCGTTTTTTTCTTTGTTGCGCAAGCTCGCGGGGAGGGGGGTGCTTAAAATATTTTTTTTTTATGTTTATTTTTAGAATATTACGTGTGTTTTTTTTTTTTTTTTTTACATTTTGATCACTTTTATTGCTGTCACAAGGAATGTAAACATCCCTTGTGACAGTAATGGGTGGTGACAGGTACTCTTTATGGGGGGATAAAAGACCCCTGATCCCTCCTTTGCACTTGAAAGTATTCAGATCGCCGAAAACGGCGATTCTGAATACGTGTACTTTTTAAAATCTTGCGCCATTGGCAGCCAAGAAACCGGAAGTGACGTCATGACGCCGCTTCCGTGTTACCATTGCGGAGACTGAATCAAAGCCGTTTCCGGCTTAGTTTCAGTCTCCGCCTGGACACAGAAGGCGCCAGATGGAGGATCGGATCTCCCGGTGGGACGAGAGGCCCGGTCAGAGCGGCGGAAGGGGGGGGGGGGGATGTCCCCTCCCGCTCCTCCGGCATAACAACCAAGCTGCTTTTAGCCGCATCGGTTATGTCTGGATAGCCAATCGCCGGCTCTAAACAACGGTACCGGGTGATGCCTGCAGCTGTGTATCGTCATCCCGGTATAACCCCCGAAAGCCGAGGACGCATATATGCGTACGCTCGGCGTGAAAGTTAAGGGGTGAGGGAATTGGTGGGGTTTGTAGGGTTTTCTGGGAGGGAGGTGGGGAGAGCCCCTTCCCTTGCATCGGGGTCGCCAGAGAGCCCCTTCCCTTGCATCGGGGTCGCCAGAGAGCCCCTTCCCTTGCATCGGGGTCGCCAGAGAGCCCCTTCCCTTGCATCGGGGTCGCCAGAGAGCCCCTTCCCTTGCATCGGGGTCGCCAGAGAGCCCCTTCCCTTGCATCGGGGTCGCCAGAGAGCCCCTTCCCTTGCATCGGGGTCGCCAGAGAGCCCCTTCCCTTGCATCGGGGTCGCCAGAGAGCCCCTTCCCTTGCATCAGGGTCCCCAGAGAGAGGTTGGGCAGTGTGAGAGATTTCATCTTTCTGCTCTCCTGGGCCGCCCGCCGCACATGTGGCCCAGCAGCAGAGAGGCCACGGCTGTCTCTAAGAGACTCAGGGCTATGGGCCCCAGATACGAGGCTGTAGCCCCAAAAGCCCCCCCCCTAGCAACGCCACTGAATGTGACCAATTTTGCAAATTTTGGACCTCTCAAACCCAATATCCGATCTCGTCTGTTTAGTAATCCTAGTTGTGGATTCTGGTTATGGGAAGAAAAGACAAATGATTTTGATACAATTTGATATTACTCTGTTATATCTTGCACACTTTTATTATTTTTACAGAATTGATCATTTTTTTGTATTTGTCATCGGAGTATACTAGATGTCTCGCATTCCAGGGACAATTTCTGAAAGCGGGGACGGTGCCCAATCGTTGTCCCCCCCCGGTCGCAATGTTCTGTAGTAATGTCAGTCTCATTTCTGCAGCTGCAGCGCGATGTACTTCAGAGGTTTATGAAGCTTTTGGATAGATATGGAAAAGACCGGCCAGTAACCCGAGGGGTGGACGGCGTCCAGCAACAGGTGAGCGACCACCAACGACCGCGATAAGATATTATTCATCATTATTGTACATGGGTGGTGCTGGAATGTTGGGGAACCCTTCTTCTGATAATGGGGGAACCCTTTGGAAATGGTTTTTAGGTCTTCAGACACCCCAAATTATTAGGATTAGTAAGATGTAGAGAATTCTAACTAAAATAATAATCACAAAATTAAATGAAGAAGCAGAATAATGACCAGAAACATATCAGTGAAAGTTGGAGGTGACCCCTTAGATTGGCTGTAATTTTGGAGGTGACCCCTTAGATTGGCTGTAATTTTGGAGGTGACCCCTTAGATTGGCTGTAATTTTGGAGGTGACCCCTTAGATTGGCTGTAATTTTGGAGGTGACCCCTTAGATTGGCTGTAATTTTGGAGGTGACCCCATTGATTTTCAGTCTGTGTAGAGGTGACCTCTTAGATTGGTGGTCCATGTAGAGGTTACTCCTTAGATTGGCCATCATTTTAGAGGTGCCCCCCCCCCCCCCCGGCTTGGCAGTCGCCATAGAGGTGGCCCCTCCTCCCTTGGATTGGCAGTCGCTGTAGAGGTGACCATTTTTTAGATGGACGGCTGGTTGAGATTGTCAGTTGGTGTAAATGGTGGTCGTTGTAGAGGTGACCACCTTCTAGATCTGTGGTTGGTGTAGAAGAGAATCTTTTTGATTGGCGGTCAGTGTAAAGTAAATCTGCTACTTCTCTCTTCTCACGGAACCCCCAGCAATCGGGAAAGGCCGATTGGGACAAGCAACTTTTTTTTTATCCCCCTTCATGATAGTCATGTGTCTAAACGGCACGGCGCCACGAGTTCCGTAACCAGGAATTATGGGAAAGAAGAATACAGAGAAGTGGCCGTGATGATTTGGCACATTGGCTCCACTGCAGGACAGTTGTGGCAGTGCCCATTTTTTCTTTCTTTTCCCTAAATATAATAATTTAAATAATAATTGTAATTTAAATCTAATTCTAAATTTAAATCATTCTAATTTAATAAAAATTCTAATAATTTAATAATAATTCTAAATAATAATTTGAATAATAATTCTAAAATGTAATAATTCTAATTTAATAATTCTAAATTTAAATCTAGTAATTTAATAATAATTCTATTTATTATTATAATAATAATCATCTAAATTTAAATAATTCTAATAACTTAATACTAAATTTAAATTTAATAATTTAAATCTAATATCATTTTTAATTTAATTCTAATATCATTTTTAATACTAATTTAATAATTCTAATTTTAAATCTAATTTAATAATTCTAAATAATAATTTGAATAATAATTCTAATATAATTGTAATACTAATTTAATAATTCTAAATTTTAAATCTAGTAATTTATTATTATTATTATTATTATTATTATTATTATTATTATTATTATTATTATTATTGTTGTTGTCTAAATTTAAATAATTCTAATAACTTAATACTACATTTAAATGTATTTTAAATAATTCTAATATAATTTTAAATTAATACTAATTTAATAATTCTAAATTTAAATCTAATAATTTAATAATTCTAATATAGTTTTAATAATTATAATAATTTTAAATTATAATTTTAATTATAATTATAATATAATTTAAATTAAAAAAATTTGAGGCAAGGAAGGACCTGAATAAAATAAGTTAATAATCATGAAATAAAATCTGGGTAAAAAAGGGCCATATCTATACTGTACAGAACTTTGATCACCGGAGGGGGAGGGGGGGGGAGTGCTGGTCTGTTGGCGGTGTGAAATCTGCAGAGAACAATATATACCCCCCCCCCCCGGGAAGTTCCCGGTAATTATTGGTTGGACTCCAGGGCTGGTTTTGGTTGTCGTTCTGCCGCGGTGACAACCAAGCTCTGTGCCAAGTCATAATGAGGCCGGACGCTTCCTGCCCAGAACCACTTCACAAAGAAAAGCAATTAGGGGTTGGCAGGGCTGGATGGAGATTAAACAGAACAAAATGTATTACATGATAATTACTCAATAAATCCATTTTATATCAAGGAAGAGAATGGGGCCCCTGGGAATGAGGATTGGCCCTTGTTGGGTTTTTAAAAAGCTGACCTCTGACCTTCCCTTGCACCTCATCTGGACTGAAACGGCTTCCTGTGATTTCACTGCACACTGTGAGCTTCTCAATGTGCGTTAGAAGCTGCAGCAAGTCAGATAGAGCCCCGCCTCCTTTGCTTGGTGTGAATTTGTAAACGGACCCTTTAGGGATTCAAGAAGTCGTATTGTCAGGTTAGAGCGTGGGGTGCCCAACTTGCGGCCCTCCAGCTGTTGCAGAACTACAAGTCCCATGAGGCATTGCAAGCATGACTTCCAAAGGCAGAGGCATGATGGGACTTGTAGTGTCACAACAGCTGGAGGGCCACAGGTTGAGCACCCATGAGGGCTTTTTGGGGCCTCTCTGATCTTCCTCTTCTTGTCTTCAGTTCCAATGCTGTGGAGCCAGGAATTTCACGGATTGGTTCAAAGTCAACACCACCAGTTCTGGGGTGTCCTCCGGCTCGGTGCCCTCCAGCTGCTGCAAGACCGTACAGCTCAAGTGTGGTGAGAACGCCGGGGAGCGCAGCGACCGCATCTATACACAGGTAGGTGGGATGGGCGGGGCAGAGTGGAAGAATCCATTGCCTGGGGTGGTGAAATGCTGGGGATCTGGCTGACTACCTGGGGGCCCAACTCCCAGACAGAACTGTTTTTAATGGGTCATTAATGCACTGCAAGACCATATCTACGCAACTTAAGGAGGTCGGGGGCTAGACCAACCGCCAGTGTAGGGGGAGGTCGGGTGCTAGAACAACCGCCAGTGTAGGGGGAGGTCGGGTGCTAGAACAACCGCCAGTGTAGGGGGGGGTGGTCCTTGGGGCTAGACCAACCACCAGTATGGGGGGGTGGTCTTTGGGGTTAGACCACCCGCCAGTGTGGGGGGGGGGTCTTTGGGGCTAGACCAACCGCCAGTGTGGGGGGGGGTCTTTGGGGCTAGACCAACCGCCAGTGTGGGGGGGGTCTTTGGGGCTAGACCAACCGCCAGTGTGGGGGGGGTCTTTGGGGCTAGACCAACCGCCAGTGTGGGGGGGGGTCTTTGGGGCTAGACCAACCGCCAGTGTAGGGGGTCTTTGGGGCTAAATCAACCGCCAGTGTAGGGTGGGGGTCTTTAGGGCTAGACCAACCGCCAGTGTAGGGGGGGGGGGTCTTTGGGGGGCTAGACCAACCGCCAGTGTAGGGGGGGGGGTCTTTGGGGGCTAGACCAACCGCCAGTGTAGGGGAGGGGGGGTCTTTGGGGGCTAGACCAACCGCCAGTGTAGGGGGGGGGGGGTCTTTGGGGGCTAGACCAACCGCCAGTGTAGGGGGGGGGTCTTTGGGGGCTAGACCAACCGCCAGTGTGAGGGGGGGGGGTCTTTGGGGCTAGACCAACTGCCAGTGTGGGGGGGGGGGGTCTTTGGGGCTAGACTAACCGCCAGTTTAGGGGGGGGGATCTTCGGGGCTATACCAACCCCCCACATAAGGGGATATGTAGGTAGTGTGTTTATGGTGTGATGGTGGCACTGGCAAGAATAACTCTGGTGGTAGTGAAGTCATCCACCTCATCACTTGCATGGAAGGTACACTTGCCATATAATGTGTGGCTGAGATTTTGTACCCATTTCCTGCCCCAGTGACGCCGTACCACCTCATTTGTTCTAGTGTCTCGGGACTAGCAGCGTTTTACCGTCAATGCCCACCCCAGTGTGAAAGCAGCCTAAGAGTCAGGAAGTGAATGAGACTGGGGGGGGGGGTGCTGAGAGACAGAAGAAGGGGCTAAAAGAGGGGGAGACTGAGGGGGGTCTCTGTTTAAAAAAAATACAACCCTTTTTTTTATTTTTATTTTAATCGGCCCACTGGGGAAACTCCCGATGGCCAGTCTATCCCTGCTCCGGACAGAGTGGAAATTCCCCTGCGGGGTCCAGGAACAATGTTCCTTGTTCTGTTGACTGTAAAACTTTTAGCTGGAATTTGGCCTTTAATATTATGGGTTTTTCTCGCAGGGCTGTGTGATGAAGATGCACATGTGGATATCGAAACACGTTGAAGTGATCGGTGCGGTGGGAGTCGGCCTCGGCTTCTCGCAGGTAATGTAATGGGTATAACGGTAGAGAGAAGGGGTCCTAATTTGGGGTCTCTGTGGATATACACGGGGTCTACATTTGGGGTCTCTTTGGACACACATGGGGTCTACATTTGGGGTCTCTGTGGATATACACGGGGTCTACATTTGGGGTCTCTGTGGACACACACGGGGTCTACATTTGGGGTCTCTGTGGATATACACGGGGTCTACATTTGGGGTCTCTGTGGACACACACAGGGTCTGCATTTGGGGTCTCTGTGGATACACACAGGGTGTACATTGGGGTCTCTGTGGACACACAGGTCTGCATTTGGGGTCTCTGTGGACACGCACACGGGGTCTAAATTTGGGGTCTCTGGGGACACACACACACACAGTCTACATTTGGGGTCTCTGTGGACACACACGGGGTCTAAATTTGGGGTCTCTGTGGACACACACGGGGTCTTTGGACACACACAAGGTCTACATTTGGGGTCTCTGTGGACACACACGGGGTCTCTTTGGACACACGGGGTCTACATTTGGGGTCTCTGTGGACACACACCGGGTCTACATTTGGGGTCTCTGTGGACACACACCGGGTCTACATTTGGGGTCTCTGTGGACACACACCGGGTCTACATTTGGGGTCTCTGTGGACACACACCGGGTCAAAATTTGGGGTCTCTGTGGACACACAGGTCTGCATTTGGGGTCTCTGTGGACACGCACACGGGGTCTAAATTTGGGGTCTCTGGGGACACACACACACGGTCTACATTTGGGGTCTCTGGGGACACACACATGGGGTCTAAATTTGGGGTCTCTGTGGACACACACGGGGTCTAAATTTGGGGTCTCTGGGGACACACACGGGGTCTAAATTTGGGGTCTCTGTGGCCACACATGGTCTACATTTGGGGTCTCTGGGGACACACACGGACCTGTTTTTGTTAAAGCTGAAGTTGCATTTATTTTATAATTTTTATCTTCCGTCCCGGATTCTCCTCCAACCTGTCCCTGTGTGACCTGTCCCTGTGTGACCTGTCCCTGTGTGACCTGTCCCTGTGTGACCCGTCCCTGTGTGACCCGTCCCTGTGTGACCCGTCCCTGTGTGACCCGTCCCTGTGTGACCCGTCCCTGTGTGACCCGTCCCTGTGTGACCCGTCCCTGTGTGACCCGTCCCTGTGTGACCCGTCCCTGTCTTCACTCCGCAGATCCTGGGCATCGCCTTCGCCTGTCTCCTTGTAAGGCTTCTGCAGGAAAATTACGTGTCGGTGTGACCAGGTGGAGTCCATGTGACCGGCGTGGGAAGGTGGAGTCCATGTGACCGGCGTGGGAAGGTGGAGGCCATGTGACCGGTGTCGGCTCATTAATATCACTTGTCTGTCCTGTAAATATTCCGTGTACAGATGTCGTCCTCCGGCAGAGATCGGTGATTAAACGATTCATCACACTTGTGTGTTCAGTGATGTCATTGGGGGGTCAGAACTAAATATTTGATTAAATTTACCTAAACACCAGATGTGACCCTATGAAGGCGCCGATGTACGGCAGACGATTCCATCACCAGAACCCCAATCATTTCCTCAATACGAGTAAAGTGTGTTCATTTTTATAGAGGGGGGGGGGGGTATAGAACAAAACATGCTAAAGTGGTGTCTTTTATAGGGCAGGAGCAACGCTGTATCTTGGCCTAGACCAGTAGATGGAGAACCTCGGCTCCCCAGATGTGTTGGAACTACATTTCCCATGATGCTCAACTACACTGTACAGTGCATGAGCATTGGAGGTCGATCGATATTTCGCTTTTTTAAATAAATCGGCTTATTGTGTGAAAACGAACCGATTTGTGAGGGATCAGAAGCAGGGGCGTGCTGGGGGGAAATCCTCCTCTCCGGCCGCCCACCGTCTATTCTAAACGGTTATCACGGCCGCTGTTTGCTGATTTATTTATTTTTTCCCAGTGGAGGAAGTCTGCAGCTGCCGACTGGCTGTTACTGGCCGCACTGCATTCTGGGGTTTGTAGTGCAGAGGCGGGGCGTGCAGCACGTCAGGGGACAAATGGAGCTCTTCTTGGCCAGGCGAGGGGATGGAACAGAGCCAAGCGCTCTGCTGGTGGGCACTGACATTATTAATGACATTCTTTTGCACTGAGGAGCTGTACCGGTGGGCACTGAGGAGCTGTACCGGTGGGCACTGAGGAGCTGTACCGGTGGGCACTGAGGAGCTGTACCGGTGGGCACTGAGGAGCTGTACCGGTGGGCACTGAGGAGCTGTACCGGTGGGCACTAATAGGCTGCACACCACCTCTCTACCCTAAACAATAACCTCCTCCCCACCCTAGATTTGCTGAGATGAAGGGTAAAAAAATAAATAAAAAAAATCGGCAACATATATCGGCCATTGGCCGCCCAGATTTCTAAGTATCGGCATCGGCCAGAGAAAAACCCATATCGGTCGACCGCTAATGAGCATCATGGGAAATTAAGTTCCAAAACATCTGGGGGTGCCAAGGTTCACCATCACTGGCCCAGGGTGGCACTTTGGAAGGGGGGGGCGCAGCAGCAAAAAGCCACTCCCACTCAAAAAACAGCCTCTTCCAGACTCCCACACAGAGTCCCCGCTGCCTTGTGCTACACTTTTAGTCTTAAGGGGTGTGTCCTTGACAAGAAGGGGGTGGGTCATATTTAAATTGGGGGATGCACAAGTTGAGTCAGGTATAGGGGGCAGCACAAAACCTAAACGCACCACTGGGCAGGAGAGGGGTGTGAAGGGTTATGACAGAGGGTGATACAGTGGGGAGGAGGAGGAATAATCGTCTCCCCTGCAGATTGTTACATAGAAATGAAGGGTCTGTAATTTTTCTCATAGGTGTATTTTATATGATAGAGACAGAAGATCAACCAAAACTCCAGAGAGATCACATGACACAAATGGAGCAAAATAAGTCTTTGACCCCCTTAGTAGTTGGGGGAGGTCCCTTAGTAGTTGGGGGAGGTCCCTTAGTAGTTGGGGGAGGTCCCTTAGTAGTTGGGGGAGGTCCCTTAGTAGTTGGGGGAGGTCCCTTAGTAGTTGGGGGAGGTCCCTTAGTAGTTGGGGGAGGTCCCTTAGTAGTTGGGGGAGGTCCCTTAGTAGTTGGGGGAGGTTCCTTGTTGGGAAGCACAGAGGTCAGACGTTTCTTGTAGGTGGTGATCAGGTCTCCACACATCTCAGGAGGGATTTTCTCTTCTCTACAGATCTTCTCTAAATCCAGAAGGTCGCTTGGCAATGTGAAATTTCGGCTCCCTCTAAATTATCTATAGCAGGGATATGCAATTAGCGGACCTCCAGCTGTTGCAGAATTACAAGTCCCATGAGGCATAGCAAGACTCTGACAGCCACAAGCATGACTCTCACAGGCAGAGGCATGACGGGACTTGTAGTTTTGCAACAGCTGGAGGGCCGCTAATTGCATATCCCTGATCTATAGGATTAAGGTCTGGAGACTGGCTAGGCCCAATAGACGGATGAGTGCTGCCAGCTTTTCTGCAGAGGGTGAAGGGGTGGGGGTGGGGTCAGCCTGTCAGTGCTCAGACCATACGCCGCACACTGCATCAAATTGGTCTCCAAAAGGAAGCCTCTTCTAAAGATGAGGCACAAGAAAGAGCCGCAAACAGTTTGCTGAAGACAAGCAGACTAAGGACATGGATTACTGGAACCGTGTCCTGTGGTCTCATGAGACAAGATAAAGGTATTTGGTGTCAGAAGGTGTCAGGCGGTGTGGGGGAGGGGGCAGGTGAGGAGGACAAAGACAAGTGTGTCTTCCTACAGTCAGGCATGGTGGGGGGGGGTCATGGTCTGGGGCTGCATGAGTGCTGCTGGCACTGGGGGGGGCTACAGATCATTGAGGGGACCATGAATGCCGACATGTACTGTGACATACTGAAGCAGAGCATGATCCCCTCCCTTCAGAGACCGGACCACAGGGTAGTATTCCAACATGATAACCACCCCAAACACACCTCCAAGACCACCACTGCCTTGCTAAAGAAGCTGAGGGTAAAGGTGATAGACTGGCCAAGCATCTCTCCAGACCTAAACCCTATTGATCATCTGTGGAGGATCCTCAAACGGAAGGTGGAGGAGCGCAAGGTCTCTAACATCCACCAGCTCTGTGATGTCATCATGGAGGAGGGGAAGTGGACTCCAGGGGCAACCTGTGAAGCTCTGGTGACCTCCATGCCCAAGAGGGTTAAAAATAATGGCGGCCACACAAAATATTGACACTTTGGGACCCAATTTGGACATTTTCACTTAGGGGGTGTACTGACTTTTGTTGGCAGTGGTTCAGACATTAATGGCTGTGTGTTGAGTTGTGTTATACAAGCTGTACACTCCCCCCCCCCCCTAATACACTCACTACACAACACCCCCACCCCCCCCCCCCCCCCCGTACACTCACTACACAACATTGTAGATACAAAGTGTCATTTCCTCAGTGTTGTCACATGAAAAGATTTCCACAAATGGGACTGAGGGGTGTACTTACTTTTGTAAGGTACTGTATGGGGGTCACCTGTTGGGTGAAGGTGACGGGGGAGATGAGTCATTAAATTCTCAATCAATACACAAGTTTCTAATAACATTTTAGACACTTTTCTTATTCCATCAATTGGAAGGATGTTCGGTGATATTTTTCGGGATGTGATCTGATGCGGATGTTTGCTCAGTACAGGGCGATTCCATAATATTTTCCCCATTCAGGAGGGGTGCTGAGACCCTTTTTACCGAGTCTGCAGCCACCTCAGAGATCCAATGGGAGGGTATGACGGAGGAGGTTCTCGGACTGTGTCACCCCCACAGACTGCAGTACAAGCTTTCTGCCTCTTTGCCACGTTATGTGAGGGCCGTGCAATTCAGGATCCACAAAAGCTCAGACGTTCCCGCAGCTCTCCCTGAATAATGTGAAATGCGTTGGTAGCTTGATCCCACCTCTACCACATGCTCTGTCCACCAACCAGACTGTTCCAAGCAAGTCCCGCCTTTACACATGCTCTGTCCACCAATCACACTGTTCCAAGCAAGTCCCACCTCTACACATATTGTCCACCAGTCTGTTCCAAGCAAGCCCCACCTCTACACCAATCAAACTGTTCCAAGCAAGCCCCGCCTCTACACATGCTCTGTCCACCAATCACACTGTTCCAAGCAAGTCCCACCTCTACACATACTCTGTCCCCCCAATCACACTGTTCCAAGCAAGCCCCGCCTCTACACAGGCTCTGTCCCCCCAATCACACTGTTCCAAGCAAGCCCCGCCTCTACACAGGCTCTGTCCACCAATCACAATGTTCCAAGCAAGTCCCACCTCTACACATGCTCTATCCCTCAATCATACTATTCCAAGCAAGCTCCGCCTCTACACATGCTCTGTCCACCAATCAGACTGTTCCAAGCAAGCTCCGCCTCTACCACATGCTCTGTCCACCAACCAGACTGTTCCAAGCAAGTCCCGCCTTTACACATGCTCTGTCCACCAACCACACTGTTCCAAGCAAGTCCCACCTCTACACATGCTCTGTCCACCAACCAGACTGTTCCAAGCAAGTCCCACCTCTACACATATTGTCCACCAGTCTGTTCCAAGCAAGCCCCACCTCTACACCAATCAAACTGTTCCAAGCAAGCCCCGCCTCTACACATACTGTCCACCAACCAGACTGTTCCAAGCAAGCCCCACCTCTACACATGCTCTGTCCCCCAATCACACTGTTCCAAGCAAGTCCCACCTCTACACAGACTCTGTTCACCAACCAGACTGTTCCAAGCAAGTCCCACCTCTACACATGCTCTGTCCACCCACCTCTACACCAATCATACCGTTTCAAGCAAGCCCCGCCTCTACACATACTCTGTCCACCAACCAGACTGTTCCAAGCAAGTCCCACCTCTACACATGCTCTGTCCACCCACCTCTACACCAATCATACCGTTTCAAGCAAGCCCCACTTCTACACATACTGTCCACCAAACTATTCCAAGAAAGCCCCGCCTCTACACATGCGCTGTCCACCAACCAGACTGTTTCAAGAAAGTCCCACCTCTACACAGGCTCTGTCCACCAATAAGCCTTTTCAAAGCAAGTCCCGCCTCTACACATGCTCTGTCCACCAATAAGACTGTTCCAAGCAAGCTCCGCCTCTACACATGCTCTGTCCACAAATAAGCCTGTTCCAAGCAAGCCCCACCTCTACACATACTGTCCACCAGACTGTTCCAAGCAAGCCCCGCCTCTACACATGCTCTGTCCACCAACCAGACTGTTCCAAGCAAGTCCCGCCTCTACACAGGCTCTGTCTCTCAATCATACTATTCCAAGCAAGCTCCGCCTCTACACATACTATCCACCAACCAGACTGTTCCAAGCAAGTCCCGCCTCTACACATGCTCTGTCCACCAACCAGACTGTTCCAAGCGAGTCCCGCCTCTACACATGCTCTGTTCCTCAATCAGACTGTTCCAAGCAAGTCCCGCCT